>NC_143056.1:31730000-32355000 GCF_052426305.1 Pelodiscus sinensis
ACACCCATTCCCCTCATATTGGACTACCTGTTGCATCTAAGGGAGTTTGGCCCAGCCTTCAGTACGATCAGAGTACACGCAGCAGCCTTTCATTGCACCACTGATGGCAACTCTTTACTCTCTAACCCAATCATCAAAAGATTTCTCACTGGTCTACAAAGCACTTTCCCATCTGTTCACCCATCAATTCCCATCTGGGATCTTAACCTTGTCCTTAAGAGCTTGATGAAGCTACCTTTTGAACCTTTAGCAACCTGCTCGTGGTTGTACCTATCCATGAAGGTTGCTTTCCTGGTCGCAATAACGTCCAGCAGGAGTGTAGAGGAGCTCTCATTGGGAGCTTGCTGCATTAATGGCTGACCTCCCCCCCACAATACAATTTTCAGTAAGGATAGAGTAACACTTAGGCTTCACCCTAAATTCCTCCCAAAGGTCCTTTCCACATTAATGAACCCATTCACTTACCTGTGTTCTTCCCCAAGCCACACACCTATCCATCTCAAGCAGCATGGCACACCCTTGATGTCCATAGGGCTCTTTCTTTTTACATTGATTGCACAAAATCTTGGAGACTAAGACCCAGACTCTTCCTATCCTTCGCTAAACATTTCAAAAGAGAAGTGGTCTCCTCTCAGAGAATTTCAAATTGGATTTCTGCATGTATCCACATGTTACATCATCCATAACAAAGAGCCACCAGACACCATCACTGCCCATTCAACTAGGACCATAGCCTCTACAACCACCTCTCAAAAATGTACCGTTCCAAGACATTTGTAAAGCAGCTGTCTGCTCATCAGACCACACATTTGCAAAGCATTACGCTCTCGCATCATTCACTGCTTCATCTATGGCTATCAGTCAGGCGGTGCTATTCTCAGTGACACTGGCAGGCCTCCAAACTCACCTCCATGATTCAACCACTGCTTTATAGTCACCCAGAGTGGAGCACCCATGGGGACACTACTCAAAGAAGAAGAGATAGTTACCTTGTGCAGTAACGGTGGTTCATTGAGATGTTTGTCCCCATGGGTGCTCCACTACCTTCCCTCCTTCCCCTGTTTTGGAGCCCCATGCTCTACTAGCAAGGGTAGAGAAGGAACAGAGGGATCCGCGCTGCCCCATGCCACGCATGTGCCTAACGGACACCAACAGCACAAGGAAGCGCAAGGGCACGTGCATGGCACGGCGGACACTGCTAGAAAAATCTCTGGTCACCAGTGCGAAGATGTACCAGCACCCAGAGTGGAACACCCACGGAGACACTCATCTCAAAGAACCACTATTACTGCACTATGTAACTCTCTCTTCCCTTGCCAGTTTTTGAACACCACTTGTCCCAAATACCATGTTCCATGCCTAGGAAGGGCAAAGGAGGGAAGTGATGGCACACGAGGAAACCATTCCTCTGATAATTTCAGCCACTAGAGAGTTCCTCTATAAAGGGGGAATTCTTCATTGGCTTTCTCCAAACTTTAAGCCTGTTTTTTTGCTACATAACTTAGTACCATACAAGCAGTGCAAAGTTAACTGAAGATTCTGCTCCTTTTCCCTTCATTTTTTTTATAAATGTGCATAAATATGATGTTTGTTGGTTCTGTATTCCTTGTCTAAGCCTCTTGGTAAATAAATGAAAGACTGACTCTTTAAAAAGAAAATTTTTTGTAATTTGTCTTAAATCTCTTTGATATAAATCGGGTTTTGCTATTACCGTGTGAAAAGTCTGCTTAAGGGAAACTAATTTTGGGTTTTGGATTTGCAAGTTTATAATGGTTCTCATATTCCTTCATCAAGATATTTCAAATGCTTTATATGTACATGTAAAAATGTATATATGCATATATAAAATATTAAGATACAATAAAAGCGTTCAGTTCAGAACATTTGTTTTCAAGAAATGCTAATATGTCAAAAATTATAAAAACACAGTAAAAAGAAAATTATTAGATTATTTGTTTTAATTTATAGACTATATAAATGGAGGAGAACTTTTTACTCACCTTTCTCAGAGAGAGAGATTTACAGAAAATGAGGTACAGATATACATTGGAGAAATTGTACTAGCTCTTGAACACCTGCACAAGGTAAGGCACTTTCTTTCATCAATGCTTTCTTGTGAACTCCCTCTTCATGATTAAAAAGGAATTAATTTTTTATGTAAAAGATGAAGCATGATTCTATCTACCAATTTTAAATATTAATTAATTAATTGATTATAAATACTTCTCCCTTTATTAGGTATTCAGCTGTAATATCTGTGCATGGATTAAGGTGACAATTTACTCTCTGCTTCTGAAACCAGCATTTATTTTTCCAACTGATTGTTGGTTTCTGAATATCTCCATTTCCAATAGTATCTTCTTTTCACACATGCAATGCTATTGTGACTCATTTTCTTTCTGTATAAAGAGCAGAGATATCTATAGTCATCTGATGTCTGCTTTTATAACCGTGTCCTTTCATTAAAATTATAGGTTAACATTTTCAAATCTCAGGCCTAAAATTAGCCATCTAAATTCCTATAGGTATCTAAGAGGCATAATTTACAGAGATGTTGTATTGACTTCACTCAGGTTTGTGAGTCATAGAGTTTAGATTGTTTAGTTTGACCTTATTTATATCACAGGGCACTTAACACTATCCAGGACCTACACAGTAAACCCAACAACTGAAATTAGTCTTCTGTGGTCTACATACTTTGGTCTAGACTATTATATTGCACAGGAAGAGAAAAAAAATTGAACAAGGTGCACCAGTGCTTGAGGACTCCAGAATGACTGGGAAACAATTTAAGTGAGATATACCCAGTTCATCCTGGCAAGTAATGCACCCATGCACTGAGGAGGAATATGAAAAAACCCTCAAGGTCACTGCCTTGATCGGGAGGAAAAGTCCTTCTCAACCCCACATGTGGCAATCAGTGATACCTGAATATATGAAGAAGAATCAGCTAGCAAAATGCCTGAAAGAGAATGTTCAGTACCCTCACAGAGCCCTTTCCTACTCCCATCTAATGTCCAGTTTCTAGCTGTGACCATCTTGATATCTCAGAAGAAGGAGATTAAAAACAACAACAATGATCGAAAACCAGAATACATTGTGCGGTAGAGGAATCCCTTCCTGAGCTCTGCATATGTCCGGCTGACACCCCTAAGCCTAAGCTTTTAAAACATATGACACAAACCAGAAGTAAGCCCCAGGGCTGCTGAGACCTGTCACCTACAATCATAAGATAACCTTTCATACAATAACACTCATAAATTTGTCTAGTTATCTTAAAGTTAATTACATTGTTTAGCCCACAACTCCTATTAGGGGGCTGTTGCTGAACCTCACCTCTCTGATGGTTAGAAACCTTCTTAATTTCTCATCCAGAATTTATTCATGACCAGTTTATATCCATTTGTTGTTCTTTGAGAGATGTCCCCAGAGGTGCTCCACATCAGGTCGGTGTGCCGCTGCAGTGCCAAGAATCGGAGTCTTCAGCATCCCTGGGGCTGTGCATGCACACGCCTATAGTCACACACTCCTACGGTGCAGGCATCACATATGCATAAGACACCCCCTCCCCCAGTTCCTTCTCTGCTACACACAGGTAGCTTGGCGGTGTTCCTTAGCTCATTTCACATGATTAGATAAGTAACCTTTTTCAACCCTGTATGTTATTTGTTAGTTAGTTCATAGTTAGTTTAGAGTTAGGAGTTGGTGGTTCATCTTTTTTCTAAAAAATTTCTTTTCCCTCGAGTTTTCTCTTATTAATTAGTTGACTGTTAGTTAGTATTATGCTTGGTTCACTGGGATTTAAGCCTTGTTTCTCCTGCAACGACCCCATTCCGGTGCCTGATGGACACACACAAAGTGTCTGCTGCCTTGGGGAGTCTCGTGTTGCAGAAATGCCCCCACTGTGTAAAATTAAAATCTAGAACTCGCTGAGACAGAGACTTACAGCTGAAGCTCCTACTGTTTGAAAAATCTCTATGCCCTGCCTCAGACCCAGGGCAAAATTCTGAGTCCCAACATATGTAAAAGGACAAAAAGCCTGCAAAAAAGTGGACTTCTTCTTTAACTCAGGACTCCATGCCACCCAAAAGGCGCTCACCAACTCCTGCAGTGCTGAAAACAGAAGCGCCTCCGCTCCTTATGGCAACGCCAATCCTGGTTCCCATTCCTCACAAGGACATCCTGCGCAACTCCAATACTATTACCTCACACCCTGGACCTCCTCTTTCTGCCGGAATCTCATCCCAGTCTGTACATGCTACACCTCAAAGCATGGCTCCTAGATGGTTCTCTGAGCCAGAACTAGAATGTTCACAGTAGGTACAAACATGTCTTACTGCACAGCAGAGCCCAGAGCACTCACAAGACACACTCTCAAAAATGGAAGAAATTTACCATGTAGTGTCTAGACCATCAGGTCATTCTGTTTACAGCTCCTTTACCCATTGTTCTTGATTACTTGCTGCACCTTAAACAATCAGGTCTTGCTACTACTTCTATCAAGGTTCATCTGGCCGCTATAACAACATTTCACCTCAGGATAGGTGACTCCTCAGTTTTTGCACATCTTCTCACTAAGAGATTCCTAAATCATTAACAAACACCTTACCCAGAGGTGGTTCTACCTGCAGAGTCTTGGGACGTGCACCTGGTCTTAAATGCATTTACACACCCTCCATTTGAACCAATGGCTGCAGGTTTGTTACTGCACTTACATATGAAAACAGCCTTTCTCATAGCCCTCACTTCAGTCAGACAGGTAGGAGAGATTGCAGCATTCATGGCAGATCCTCCATACACTACCTTTTTCAAGAACAAAGTGATGTTATACACCCACCCCAGATTCCTCCCTTAAATACAATCATCCTTCCATCTCAATCAAATGATAAACACCTCCACATTTTTCACCAAAATTCATGCTAACTCCTTTGAGTAAAAAATGCACACTCCAGACCTGTCTACAGTATTCTTTTTACCTACATTATACTAAGCACGTTAGATCTTTCCCAAGACCTAAACCCATTTCAACACCAACCATAAGCCATCCAAACCGCCCAAGTTGGCACTGGTGGCACTGCCATGAGTCATGGCACCAACAGTGTAGAGGAGAACAACGACTCTGGGTTCTACTCAGGCACCCTCTGCTCAGCATGCACCCACCATAGCAGCAGTGACCACTTTTCATCAGGAGATGCCACCAAGGTATGGTCACCCATGGATGCCCCACCCATGCCGTACCCAGGTCAGTGGCCTTAATGGTATCTTTGGTGATCTTATAGAAAACACCACGGTCTACATTCTAGCTCTCACAGAGCACTACTTCTTCAGTACAGCTTTCTAATCAGTTGGACATATTGGAAGTAACTGATGCGCAAGATCCTGAAGAATTAACTCCAGGTAATTCACCAACCAACTCCTTGTCATCACTGGATGATGTGGTCATGGCCCCATCATGGACAGCGGATGACTTCTCCCTTTTTCAAGACCTCTTTAAGAGGGTGACAACAGAACTCGATTGCCATGGAGCTGGTGTTCAAGACCTGACATGAGTTGACGGACAGTCTACATGCGTCACCTTCCTCCAAGTCTGCTATTATGGACTCCGCAAACACCATATGGTGTTTCCATCTCCCCCCATGTGTAGGAGAGTTCACAGCAGGGTTCCCTCTATGCTGTGCACTTGTGTGGATGCACAGAAAAAATTTCCACCCTGCCCACCTCCTATGCCGATGCACAGCCATGAATGTAGTGGGTGTCAGAAAGCTTCTCTGGAAACCAGGGCCGGAGAATCTCCATGGTGGGCGGCAGGTGGTTGCTTCATTGGTTGGGCCGGAGGAGCCATGAGCTACATGGTGGGCAGCAGGTAGCTGCTCTAGCAGCTGGGGCCGGAGGAGCTATGTGGGGTGGTTGGCGCCTGCTCCGGCAGCTGCGGCCAGAGGAGCCATGAGCTGTGCGGTGGGCAGGAGGAAGCTGCTCCAGAGGCCAGGTCAGGAGGAGCCATGAGCTGCATGGTGGGCAGCGGAAGGCTGCTCTGGTGGCCAGGGTCAGAGGATCTTCGTGCTGGCTGCTCAGGTGGCTGCTCAGGTGGCTGGACCGGAGTACCTGCAAGCCACATGGTGGTGATAGGATGCTGCTATGGTGGCTGGGGCTGGAGGAGCTACAAGCTGCGTGGTGGGTGGCAGGAGGCTGCTCTAGCGGCTTCTCTGGCAGCTGGGGCGGGAGGAGCTGTGTGATGGGCAGCAGGTGGCAGCTCTGGGGGCTGGGACTAGAGGAGTCGCAAGCTGCATGGTGGGTGGCAGGAGGCTGCTCCAATGGTCAGGGCTGCTGCGTGGGAGCCTGGATGGGAGAGTGGCAAGGCAGGTACTGGGGTACAAAGTACAGTTCCCCCTACTAGGGTAAATACTGACTCTCTGGCCTAATTCCAAAGTACAGTTCCCTTTCTCTGGGTATGGACAGCCCTGCAGGCCTAGTTCATAGGTAAGCCTCCCAAAGAGCCTGGGAGCGGCGTTACTGTGGCGGTTTGGGGGGGTAGGGAGACCCAGGTCCTCCCATTCCACCGGCTCCTGGATCAGGATCCCTGTAGGCAGTGGAAGCTTCCACAGCCGGCTCAGCAAGGGGTTCCCACTGAAGCACACTGAACCCTCAGAAGCCAATCATCCAGCCTGGGCCACTTCCTACCATTCTCACTATGCAATGTGGACCTCAGGGTTTTGTTCAGCGAATTGGTGTCCCCTGGACGTCCTCGTTGGCTGGGGTGGTTGCTGAGGCTGAGGTTACTGCTGACGGGGCTGCTACTCCTGAAGCGAGGGTGGCTGGGGCTGCTGCTGCTACTGGGGCTGCTGCTCCTGAAGTGGCAGTCACTGCGGTTGCTGCCACCGGGGCTGCTGCTCCTGAAGCGGCTGTACATGCGGCTGTTGCTGCAGGGGCTGCTTTCGGGCTCTGTCCTGAGCTCCTTCCCCTCCAGCCGCCTGCCCAGACTGAGCTGAGGAGCTCTCTTATACTAGTGCAGCCAGAGCATGCCCAGTAAGCTACACGGGGTGTGGCTTCCCATGCCCTCCAGGCTGAGTTAACCCCTTCTTGAACAGTGCGGGGTAGATATACCCTGTCACAAGTTGCCACATAATTTTCATATCCCAATTCATCTCTCACAGAGACAGTTCCTGAGTTTTACACTGGGCATGCATCACTGCAAATAATGTGTTCTGCCCTTAAGCCTGTCCACAGCCCCTCACATATTCTCCAAGGTACTAGAGATTGTCATGGCATACTTTCACACTCTTGGGATAATCATATCCCCATGCCTCGACGACTGACTCCTCAAGGCTCACACCTACGATGAGGCAATATATACCACATGTACGACAATACAATGTTTCCAAAGTCTAGGCCTTCAGGTAAACTGGGCAAAATAATTATCACGGCCCACACATACCATACATTTCATTGGATCAAATTTGATCTCCACAGTAGCTTGGGCATCACTTCCGAGTGACAGATTCCACTCAATACAATCTCTGGTGTCCATGTTGTCGTACTTCCTGCATACCACAGCCCTGGAGTGCCTTGAGTTCCTCGACCACATGATAGTCTTCCCCTTCATGGTGACTGACGCTCGATTACACACATGGTGTCTCCAGTCATGGTTCACGACCGTCTTCAAACCTCACAGGCACTCTGTGAACATCAACCTCACTATACCACACATGATGGAAGAATCCCTTATTTGGTGAACCAAGTCAACCAACCTTCCCTCAGGGATCCCATTTACTCTTCAGACTCCTTCATGTATACTGACCATGAAGCATAACATTTGTCTTGAATATTAGTTGGCACAAACACCTATTTTTGCATGTTGTAGAGCTATTAAGTGCAAGAAAACAACCATTTGTTTTAAAGGTTTGCACATTTCCAAAACCATAATACCCAGAGCTTATGGTAAACTCAGGAGCTATCCTTACACATCCACCTCCTGGAACTTTGTGCTGTACATAATGCTCACCATCAATTTCTCCCTCTCCTCCACAGTCACCACATTCGGGTGCTCACAGACAACACCTGCCTTTTTATATAAAACAGGCAAGGCAGAGCCAGATCCCAGTCACTGTACCAATACGCTAAATTCTGGAATTTCTGCATGTGGCACAATATTCACATCTCCACAACATATTCTCCAAGGTACTAGAGGTTGTCTGGGAGATGGGTTGGAAATGGGGGGGACTACAGCCTATAATGGCAAGGAGAAAGGAGGGTCAGGGCACAACAGGGAGGCAAGATCAAATCAGTATCTTAGATGCCTATATACAAATGCGAGAAGTATGGGTAATAAGCAGGAAGAACTGGAATTGCTAACAAATAAATACAACTATGATATCATTGGTATTACAGAAACCTGGTGGGATGGGACACATGATTGGAATGTTGGTATGGAAGGGTACGGCTTGCTCAGGAAGGACAGACAGGGAAAAAAGGGAGGAGGGGTTTCCTTGTATATTAAAATGTACACACTTGGACTGAAGTGGAGATGAACGTAGGAGATAGCTGTGTAGAGAGTCTCTGGGTTAAGCTAAAAGGGGTAAAAAACGAGGGTGATATCATGCTAGGAGTCTACTACAGGCCACCTAGCCAGGTGGAAGAGGTGGATGAGGCCTTTTTGAAACAATTAACAAAACTATCCAAAGCCCAAGATTTGGTGGTGATGGGGGCCTTCAACTATCCAGACATATGTTGGGAAACTAACACAGCGGGGCACAGGCTCTCCAATAAGTTTCTGGACTGCATTGGAGACAACTTTCTGTTTCAGAAGGTTGAAAAAGCTACCAGAGGAGAAGCTGTTCTGGATTTGGTTTTAACAAATAGGGAGGAACTAGTTGAGAACTTGAAAGTGGAAGACAGCATAGGGGACAGTGATCACGAAATAATAGAGTTCATGATCTTAAGGAAAGGTAGAAGGGAGACCAGCACAATTGAGGTAATGGATTTCAGGAAGGCAGATTTTGATAAGCTCAGAGAACTTGTAGGTAAGGTCCCATGGGAAGCAAGACTGAAGGGAAAAACAACTGAGGAGAGTTGGAAGTATTTCAAAGGGACGTTGTTAAGGGCCCAAAAGCAAACAATTCCTCTGTGTAGGAAAGATAGAAAATATGGCAAATGACCAGCTTGGCTTAACAAGGAGATCTTGCACGATCTCAAAATAAGAAAGGAGTCATATAAAAAATGGAAACTAGGACAAATAACAAAGGATGAATATAGGCAAGCAACACGGGAATGCAGGGGCAAGATTAGAAAGGCAAAGGCACAAAATGAGATCAAACTAGCTACAGGCATAAAGGGAAACAAGAAGACCTTTTATAAGTACATTAAAAGCAAGAGGAAGACCAAGGACAGGGTAGGCCCACTGGTTAGTGAGGAGGGAGAAGCAGTAACAGGAAACTTGGAAATGGCAGAGATGCTCAATGACTTCTTTGTTTCGGTCTTCACCGAGAAGTCTGGAGGTGTGCCTAACGTAGTGAATACAAGCAGAGAGAGGGTAAGTTTAGAAGATAGGATACACAAAGAACAAGTTAAAAATCACTTAGGAAAGTTAGATGTCAGCAAGTCACCAGGTCCTGATGAGATGCATCCCAGGATACTCAAGGATCTGATAGAGGAGGTATCTGAGCCTTTAGCTATGATCTTTGAAAAATCATGGAAGACAGGGGAGATTCCAGAAGACTGGAAAAGGGCAAATATTGTGCCCATCTATAAAAAGGGGAATAAGAACAACCCAGGAAACTACAGACTGGTCAGTTTAACGTCTGTCCCAGGGAAGATAATGGAGCAGGTAATTAAGGAAATTATATGCAAACACTTGGAAGGTAATAAAGTGATAGGGAATAGCCAGCATGGGTTTGTGAAGAACAAGTCATGCCAAACTAATCTGATAGCTTTCTTTGATAGGATAACGAGCCTTGTGGATAAGGGAGAAGCGGTGGATGTCATATACCTAGACTTTAGGAAGGCATTTGATACGGTCTCGCATGATATTCTTATTGATAAACTAGGCAAATATAACTTAGATAGGGCCACGATAAGGTGGGTGCATAATTGGCTGGATAACCGTAGTCAGAGAGTTGTTGTTAACAGTGCTAAATCCTGCTGGAAAGGGATAACAAGTGGAGTTCCGCAAGGGTCTGTTTTGGGACCCGTACTGTTCAATATCTTCATCAATGATGTAGATATTGGGATAGAGAGTACGCTTATTAAGTTTGCAGATGATACCAAACTGGGTGGGGTTGCAACTTCTTTGGAGGATAGGGACATAATTCAAAATGACCGTAGCAAGTTAGAGAAATGGTCAGAGGTAAACAGGATGAGGTTAAATAAAGAGAAATACAAAGCGTTCCACTTAGGAAGGAACAATCAGTTCCATACATACAAGATGGGAAGCGACTGTCTAGGAAGGAGCATGGCAGAAAGGGATCTAGGGGTCATAGTGGACCACAAGTTGAATATGAGTCAACAGTGTGATGCTGTTGCAAAAAAAGCCAATACGATTCTAGGTTGTATCAACAGGTGTGTTGTAAGCAAAACTCGTGATGTCATTCTGCCACTCTACTCTGCACTAGTTAGGCCTCAGCTGGAGTACTGTGTCCAGTTCTGGGCGCCACATTTCAAGAAAGATGTGGAGAAATTGGAAAGGGTACAGAGAAAAGCGACAAGAATGATTAAAGGTTTAGAGAACATGACCTATGAAGCCAGGCTTCATGAACTAGGCTTGTTTAGTTTGGAAAAAAGAAGATTAAGGGGGGACATGATAGCGGTTTTCAAATATCTAAAAGGGTGTCACAAGGAAAAAGGAGAAAATTTGTTCCTCTTGGTTTCTAAGGACAGAACAAGGAGTAATGGGCTTGAAGTGCAGCAGGGGAGGTTTAGATTGGACATTAGGAAAAAATTCTTAACTGTCAGGGTGGTCAAATATTGGAATAAATTGCCAAGGGAGGTGGTGGAATCTCCCTCTCTGGAGATATTTAAGAACAGGTTAGATAAACATCTGTCAGGGATGGTGTAGACGGAGCTTGGTCCTGCCTTGAGGGCGGGGGGCTGGACTCGATGACCTCTCGAGGTCCCTTCCAGTCCTATTCTATGATTCTATGATTCTATATCCCAGGCTTGCACAACATCACAGCAGATGCCCTGAGCAGACAATTTCCCCAATACCATGAATGGGTACTGAACAACTCTGTCCTGCACGCCTTCTTCAGAGGGGGACAACAAACCATTGATCTATTTGCAATGCCCCACAACTCCAACTGCATACAATTCTGTACCAGGGCAGGCATAGGCCAAAGATCACAGGGGGTCACTTTCTTCACTAACTGAACAGACACTCTGTGTTCCACCTTTCCCCCGATCTCTCTACTGTCCAAAGTCATTCATAAGATCAGAACAGACATGGCCAAAGTGATTCTAATAGTCCTCGCATCACCAAGGCAACCCGGGTACTCCTTACTATTCAGTATGTCAATCCATACACCAATCTTCTCTCCTCTCCAAGATGACTTGATCAGTTTGGGTCAAGGAAAACAAACTTATCCTAAGCTACCCAAATTTTATCTCACAACATGGCTATTCCATGACTCTCAGGGTATGTCTAAACTACATGGCTCCGTCGACGTTTGTTCGGCAAAGGGAAATGAAGCCGCGATTTAAATAATCGCGGCTTCATTTAAATTTAAATGGCTGCTGCGCTGAGCCAACAAACAGCTAATCAGCTGTTTGTTGGCTCAGCGAGCTAGTCTGGACGCTCCCGCGCCGACATGAAAGCCCTTTATCGACCTCCCTGGTAAACCTCATCTTACGAGGCATAACGGGGAGGTCGATAAAGGGCTTTCAGGTCGGCGCGGGAGCGTCCAGACTAGTGCGCTGAGCCGACAAACAGCTGATCAGCTGTTTGTCCGCTCAGCGTGGCAGCCATTTAAATTTAAATGAAGCCACGATTATTTAAATTGCGGCTTCATTTCCCTTTGCCGATCAGCCTAATCTACATGGCTCCATCGATGGAGCCATGTAGTTTAGACACTCGCTCAGAGTCTGAGTTAGAGTACGTGGAGCAGATGTAGCAAGTTCTCATCCATAGCAGAAAACCTTCACCTTCTCTTTGTACTTCCACAAATGGAAATACTTTGCAGTGTGTTGAGATAGGCAGACCCATTGACAGCATCTCTTCTGTTCGTACTGGATTATATCCTTACACTCAAAAAAGTGTCTTTATCTCTTAACTCCATCAGAGTACGTTTTGCAGCTATCGCCGCTTTTCACCATAAGATGGATGGCCTATCTGTCTTTGCTCATTCAACAACAAAATGTTTCCTAAAAGGACTTGAAATTCTTCATCAGGATATAAGACCACTCATTGTACCTTAGGACCTAAACCCAGGTCTGCGTGTTCTTACCAGGTCACCTTTTGAACCACTCGCATCTTGTTCATTGTTACACCTTTCTATGAAGGTTTCCTTTCTCACTGCCATCACCTCAGCCTGCCTTGTGGGAGACACAGCAGCACTCATGGCATTTCTTCCATTCGTTATATTTTTTAAAGACAAGTTCACTTTATGGACCCACCCAAAATACTTACCTAAGATTCCCTTTTCTTTTCCCATGAATTAACCTGCGCAACTTTCCCTATCTTTTCCAAAACC
Source organism: Pelodiscus sinensis (assembly GCF_052426305.1). Taxonomy (NCBI): domain Eukaryota; kingdom Metazoa; phylum Chordata; order Testudines; family Trionychidae; genus Pelodiscus; species Pelodiscus sinensis. Next base: position 31,742,678 of record NC_143056.1, read on the forward strand.
ACATGCTAATGCATTTGTAGTTTCCATGTACTCCCTGGACATCAGATGAGCACTTGCTTTTTACCTAGACAGAATGAAAACCTTTAGGAAGACTTCTCAGTTATTTGTATCCGTGGCAGACTGCTCCAAGGGTACTTCACTCTCCAAACAAAGGATTTCCAAATAGGTTGAAGTCTGCATATGTTAATGCTATAAACTCAGGGGATGTCAATCTCCTTGCCACCTGACAGTACATCCCATGAGATCTGTTTCCACCTCAATAGCATATCTATACAATGTGCCCATAACGGAAATCTGCCACCTGGGCATCCCAGGATACATTTGCCAACCATTGTGCACTCACTTTTGGTCCCAGAACTGACACTTCTGTAGGCAAGGCAGTACTCTCCTCAGTGTTTCGAGACACTCTGAAGCCCCTATCACCTTAAGAGGAAACTGCTCTTTAGTCACTAAGGCTATTTCTAGACTGCAGGCTTCTTTCGAAAGAGGCTCTTTCGAAAGCATCTTTCGAAAGAGCCTCTTTCAAAAGATCGCGTCTAGACTGCAGGCGGATCTTTCGAAAGAGAAATCCGCTTTTTCGAAAGAGAGCACCCAGCGAGTCTGGATGCTCTCTTTCGAAGACGGCCTCTTTACATTGAAGAACGCCTTCTTTCGAAAGAGGAACTTTCGAAAGAAGGTGTTCTTCCTCGTAAATTGAGGTTTACTGCCATCGAAAGAAAAGCCGCGTTCTTTCGAAATAATTTCGAAAGAACGCGGCTTGAGTTTGGACGCAGGGGAAGTTTTTTCGGGAAAAGGCTACTTTTCCCGAAAAAACCTCTGAGTCTGGACACGGCCTAAGCGTGGAGCACCCATCTCTAAAGGAAGAAGGGAAGGTTACTTACCAGTGTGGTAACTGGAGTTCTTTGAGATGGGTGCTCATCTCTGTGGGTGCTCCATGACCCACCTTCCCTCACCTGTGCTTTGGAGATGTGGTCCTCCAATGTAAAGGACTTGGGAGGCTCTGGCTGTGCATGTGTATGCGTAGCCCATACTAGAATGCTTCAAGATTTCTAATCTGGGCATCAGGATGGCACCACACATGGACCACCCACAGGGACACCCATGTTGAAGAACTCCAGTTACTGCATAGGTGAGTAACTTTTGCTTATGCTGTGACTGACCCTAATCCTTAAGTCTTTCTTCTTTGTCACTTCAAGCTGATGAGTAGCCAGCAGAACTTCCTATTAGATCCTAAGTACAGTGATCTTGTACTTTCTATTATTGAGTCTCATCCCATTTTTCCCACTCCCATTTTTCACAAGAATATCCAGATCCCCATGTATAATATTCCTATTTTTCTCCATATTGACAGTTCCTCCCAACTTGGCATCATCATCAGTTTTCATTAACACACTTGTACTTTTTGTGTTAAGGTTGTTAATATGAATAAGATTGATTTTAAGACTGATCTTTGAGGATTTCCACAAATAATTTCCTTTCAGTCTAATAGTTCATCTTTTAAGATACCCTGTTGCTTTCTCCCCTTTAGCCAATTCCTTATCCACCTTACAATTCTTGTACCGACCCCCATTTTCCCTAATTAAACTAATAATTTTCTATGAGATAGCATATTGAATGCTCTGTTGAAGTCTAAGTGTATTAGCTCCATTGTGTTTCCACTATCTAAAAAATTCAGTTATTTTTCTCAAAGTAGCATATCAGGTTAATTTGGCGTGATATGCTTTTGCTAAACATGCAATGCCTTATACTTCTTTTACTGTTTGTTTCCATTAATTTAATTATTTCCTTACAATTAATTTTAAAGCATAAGATACTATTAAGGTTAATTTGATAGGTGTGTAAGTGTCCAAATCACTTTTAAAAAATAGAGGTATGATGTTAAGTATTCTCCAGTCATATCCTCCTACATAGGCACATTTATGAAAAATCTTTGTTATTAGATTATTGATCTCACGTGCCAGTTCTTCCAGTGTTCTGGGATGGAAATTATCCAGTCCCTCCTATTTGAGCGCAGTAAGCTTTTCAAGGTTTTTTTTCCCCCATCTCAGATGTAGTAATTTCCATTTCTAGATCCTCATTTCCATCAGCCATACTGCCTCCATGAACGTGTTTCATACAGTCATTCTTATTAAAAACCAGGGTAAAAAGTATTCATTGTGGGGACTCAGCCCTTCTAAAAGTCGAGTCACTTTCATTTAGATTCTAAATATAGATTTGTGAACCTGTGAATGAGCTCCTGGTTGGTAAGTTCTTTTTCTAAATTAATCAGCATGCTTAATTCCAGCAGTTAACTCCACCAGGTGTCTTTATTGCTGTTTTATGTTTCAAGTACATCGCAACATAGCCACATTTATGTGTAGCCTCTTTTCTTCTGTCTGGTTTAGCCTTTTGTATGGCTGGCTTTCTTTTCAGAGCTATCAAGCTGATGAGCTAATCATAAGGCTCCCTACAGTGGCAAGTGTTGTTTTCTACTCTTCTAAACTGAAACTACCTAAGTCCCTCCTACTCACACAGCTGATGGTAGTGTGAATTCATGCTCATTGGGGACATTGAGAAGTAATCTTGCATGATCTAAAAATCAAAAAGGAGTCATATAAAAAGTGGAAACTAGGTCAAATTATAAAGAACGAATATAAGCAAACAACACAGGTATGCAGGGGCAAGATTAGAAAGGCAAAGGCATGATACAGTTTCAATCTAGCTAGAGACATAAAGGGTAACAAGAAGACTTAGAAGAAAGAGGAAGGCCAAGGACAGGGTAGGCTCATTGCTCAATGAAAAGGAAGAAACAATAACAGGAAACTTGGAAATGACAGAGGTGCTTAATGGATTCTTTGTTTTGGTCTTCAACAAGAAGTTTGATGATGAAGGGATGCCTAACATAGTAAATGCTAGTGGAAATGGGGTAGATTTAGAAGATAAAATAAAAAAAGAACAAGTTAAAAATTACTTAGAAAAGGTAGATGTCTTCAAGTCACCAGGGTCCAATGAAATGCATCCTAGAACACTCAAGGAGATATCTGAGCCTTTAGCTTCCGTTTTTTAAAAATGATGGAAGTCGGGAAAGATTCTAGACGACTGGAAAATGGCAAATATAGTTCCCATCTATAAAAAGGAAAATAAGAACAACCTGGAAAACTATAGACAAGTCAGTTTAACTTCTACGTGAGGAAAGATAATGAAGCAGGTAATTAAGGAATTCATCTGCAAACATCTGGAAGACGATAAAGTGATAGGTAACAGCCAGCATGGATTTGTAAAGAACAATCATGTTAAACCAATCTGATAACTATGATAGGATAACAAGTCTTGTGAATAAGGGAGAAGTGATGACGTGGCATACGTAAACTTTTGTAAGGCTTTTGACATAGTCTCACATGATCTTTTTAACAATAGACTAGGCAAATACAACTTAGATGGGGCTACTGTAAGGTGGGTGCTTAAATGGGTGGATAACCATTCTCAGAGAGTAGTTATTAATGGTTCACAATCATGTTGGAGGGGCATAACAAGTAGATTTCTACGGAGGTCTGTTTTGGTACTGGTTCTGTTCAATATCTTCACCAGCAATTTAGATGATGGCATAGAGAGTATTCTTATTAAATCTGCAGATGATACAACACTGGGAGTGGTTGCAAGTTCTTTGAATCTTAGGTTCATAATGATTGGGACAAACTGGAAAAATGGTCTGAGATAAATAGTGTGACGCTGTAGCAAAAAAAGGAAACATGATTCTGGGATCCATTAACAGGAGTGTTGTGAGCAAGACATGAGAAGTCATTCTTCTTCTTCGAGCGGTATCCCGTGAGTGCTCCAATGTAGGTGTCGGGCTTGTCCCGGCGCCGCAGTTCGGAGATCTTTTTAGCCGGGATACCTTTTTAGCTGGAGATCTTTTTAGCCGTAGTCTGCTGGACCACACATGTGCGAACGTGGCTCGTGCTTTTTCGCGCCTTTTATGTGCATGTGGTCCAGTGCCCACCAGTGGTTCCTGACCGTCCTCGGCCGTGGACGGAGTGAACGTGCTCTCCTCAAATCCTGTCAGGACAGAGAGAGAGTATTCCTTTATTATTTCTAGTTAATCTGTTTAATAGTTAGTTTTTTTTCTATAGTCGTAGTCAAAAAAATTTTTTTTCTGTATATAGTTAGTCGGTTAGTGTTTTTTATTTACCTGTACAGAAATGCCGGGATCGCCCGGTTTCAAAAAATGCGCGACTTGCCAAGAGGCAATGCTGGCGTCTGATGGCCACTCTCTGTGCATATGATGCCTAGGAGAGGGCCACATACCGCAGAAATGTCCCCATTGTTCCAAGTTGACTGCACGAGCTAGGCGGGACAGGGACATGCAGTTGAAAATGCTCCTTTTTGATAAGGCTTTACAGCCTCAGGGCTCCGACGATTCACCTCCCCTGAAACCCTCGAAGCCCATAACCAAAAGGACAAAGAAGAGACCATCGCCCTCTCCTTTGCTACCCCCTTCACGGGCCAGCGTTGGGGATCAACCTGGTACCTCGGGGACGTCTCTTAGAGAGGGCTCCGAAAAACCGAAGCAAAGCCGCAGCAAGTCAGCGCCTAGTCCCTCTTTGTCCTCCTTGACTGCCTCAACCACGCCTCTGGTGCCTCAGTCGGCAATGCTGAAGCTGCCGTCTCCAACGCGCTCCCCGACAGTGGAGCAGCCTCAGGCTTCTAGGCGTTCTCCCGCATCGAGACGCCCTCAGCCTCTGAACCGCTCGCTGGTGCACAGGTGTTCTCCAGCACCGAGCCATTCTCCGGCACCGAGGCGCTCTCCCGTGCTGAGATGCTCGCTGGCACAGAGGCGCTCACCGTTACCACAGGGCTCTCCTGCATGGAGCCGTTCTTCCGCACCAAGGCATTCACCGGTGCTGGCACCGAGCCAATCAATGGCGCCGAGACGTTTGCCTACTCCAACACACTCACTGGTGCCATCTCCACTTTCAGTGATCGCGGTGCCACGACCACATGAAACAATCAGGCGTGACGAACGCCCTGCCTGTACCAGGTTTTCCATACCTGTTTCATCTTCTTCGGAGCATTTTCCTACTCACAGCCATCAAGGAGTTCGAAAACTGCCAACCCTTTCGCCCAGCCCGGAACCCGCACAATTCTCACCAGAGCCTCCATCACCCCACCCTCCATATTCCAGATGCTCGTCGCGGTACTCACATAGGAGCTATAGCCCTTCACCGTACCGACAACATTACTACCATGGGTGTCGCTCACCGAGTCACTTCAGCCATCCCAGGGGAAGGTTGAGATCCCCTAGATCACCAACTCGTTCTTCCTATTCTGGCCACCAGGGCTCTCGTGGCCGGGTGTATAATGCTTCACCTCATAGATCTCGGCGTTATCATCGGTCACCATCTTACTACAGTCACTCATATTCACATCAGTGATGTACAGTTTCGCCATCATCAACACACCATTCTCATTCCTCACCGGCACAAGAATGACCTTCATCACCGCCTCCATCAAGACTGCCGACACCTTCCGGCGTCCCTTCGTCCCTTACATCCCATTCTCAATACTAGCAATGACCTACAGTTGCACAGGAAGGGCCTCAGGGTTGTTCGCCCACTGATGAGGAGTCATCCTCCCCGAATGACGCAGTTTTTCAAGGCGATACCTCCCCTTCAGATGACTTACATCATTTTCAGGAACTCTTTAAAAGAGTAGCCGATAGTAAACGGGTACAGCAAGCAGAAGTCCAACAAAAACAGCACCATCTGCTGCATAATATTAAGCAAACGCATCAAACCAAGATCGCTTTGCCATTGGACGATGCTATTCTTGAAATAGCAGACGACTTGTGACTGAGTCCAGCTTCTGCTCCTCCTACTAATAAAAAGGCAGACAAAAAGTACTTCGTCCCCGCAAAGGGGATGGAGTTTCTCTTCACTCATCCACAACCGAACTCGCTGGTTGTGGATGCAGTGCAACAGAAGGTGAAGGCTTCCCAACATAAGCCCACAGCCGCTGACAAAGATAGCAAACGGTTAGACTTATTTGGCCGGAAGGTGTATTCTTCGGCAACTTTAGCCTTACGCATGGCAAATTATTCCGCACTACTTGTCAACTGTAGCTTTGATAATTATTCAAAGCTCGTACCACTCCTGGAGCATTTACCGGACACGAAACGAGACATCCTAAAAGCAGTAGTGCAGGAGGGTTATGCAGCATCTGGAACAGCACTTCATATAGCTCTAGATGCGGCCGACACTGCAGCCATATCACTGGCACCTCTATTGTTATGCACAGGGCCTCTTGGTTGCAGCAATCATCCACCCCCAAAGACCTCCTGCCAAAACTTGAAGACCTTCCGTTCGACAAACAAAATCTTTTCTCTGAAAAAACGGATCAGCTACTTCATTCAGGGAGGGACTCTAGAACAACCCTTAAGACTCTTGGGATGTACACCCCGCCATATCGTCGGAAGAGATACACCCCCTAACAGAGACAGATGCTATTTACCCAACACATTCCCTTGAACACACAACAGGAGCAGCACAGATGTAAACAGCGTCAGCAGAGAAGGCGTCCACCACCAAAAATGTCCAGTCAGCATAACACCAAGCAACAAGTTTGACACTATGGTTGAAGGACTGAGAACTGTGCCTCTCCGCAATTCCTCCCGTGTCACGAATGCTCTTTTCCACCATTGTTTGAGGCCCTTTTTCCATCACTGGGCTTACATTACCACCAACAAATGGGTTCTCCAGACCATCGAGCTAGGGTACACCATCCCCTTCACATGGTTACCTCCTCCATCCCTGCCTGCCCTGTCCCTTTTCAGGGACCCATCTCACAAACCCCTGCTCAGGCAGGAGGTTACTTGTCTGCTTATGATCAGGGCATTAGAGACTAACCCAGACGAGTTTCACGGCAGAGGATTTTACTCCCGATACTTTCTAACAGAGAAAAAATCAGGGTTGGAGGCCAATATTAGACCTTCGGGGTCTCAATCGCTACCTACGGAAACAACGGTTTTGCATGGTCACCCTAGCTATGATTATACCAGCGCTTCATGGTGGAGACTGGTTCACGTCCCTCGATCTCCAAGATGCGTACTTCCATGTGGTCATCCATCTGTCCCACAGACGATTCTTACGCTTCCAAATCGGTGCAGACCATTTTCAATACAAGGCCCTACCCTTCGGCCTCTCATCGGCTCCCAGGGTCTTTTCCAAGACATTAGTTGCAGCGTTCCTTCGTCGCCTTGGGGTAATGATATTCCCCTATCTGGACGACTGCCTTATCAGAGCCCCTTCCTTGACAGAGGCACTCACCACTACAGATATCACAACTATGGTCTTGGATGCGTTGGGTCTGATTCTCAATGTTGCAAAGTCGTCTATGGTTCCTCATCTGTCTATATAATTCATCGGCGCCAGCTGGACTCTCTCAGAACGCATGCCTTCCTACCAATATCCAGGTTCCAGGCAATACAGGACTTGATCCAAATACTTCTCACGCAGTGTTTCATTTTCGCTGCCTCCAGCACTGGATAGCAACAATCTACCAAACATCCACGACGGTCACAGGACGGTATCGATTCCTTCCTACGTCAGGAAATCACTAACCTGGTGGACGACACCCGAGAACCTAATGTCAGGTATGCCCTTCCACCGCCCTCAGCCAACAATGCAGATCACTACCGATGCACCTCTTCTTGGATGGGGCACCCACCTGAACCGCGAGCAAGTACAAGGCTGATGGTCTCCCAAGGAGGCCTTAATGCATATCAATTGTCTAGATCTCAGAGCGCTTTTCAACGCCTGTCATCATTTCCTCTCTGTTATTCAGTACTGAGTCATATGAGTCCTCACTGACAATATGACCACGGTATACTACATAAACAGACAAGGGGGAGCTCGATCCCGATCACTCTGCGCCGAAGCGATACATTTATGGAACTGGTGCAATCGCCACAAAATCTCCCTCATCACCGAGTACTTGCCTGGCCAACAAAATTGTATGGGCGATGCGCTGAGCAGGCATTTCTCCCAGAATTTCAAATGGGAGCTACATTCCCAAGGATTTTCCACAATATTTCACTATTGGGGGTTTCCAGCAATAGACCTTTTTGCCACATATTGCAATGCAAAGTGCCCCCAATACTGCTCGAGAGCTGGGATCGGGCACAAATCCAGAGGGGATGCTTTCCTATATAGTTGGTCCCACCATCTCTTATATGCGTTCCCTCCCATGCCCTTGATTCCCAGGGTTCTGGGGAAAATACGCGCAGATGAGGCCACAGTAATTCTGATAGCACCCTACTGGCCATGACAAACATGGTTTCCTTACCTGCATCGTATGTCGGCTCGCCCTCCGTACCCTTTGTCCAAGCGTCATGACCTGCTCTCACAGAACCATCATTCCCTGCTTCACCTGCAGATTGACCACTTGGCACAGACGGCTTGGTACTTGGATGGTTCCAACAAACAGAGCTAGTGTGTTCCAATTCTGTCCTTTTACATAGTAGAAAACAGGCATGTCCTTTTACATAGTAGAAAACAATCTACACATACTACCTACCTTCAAAAGTGGTTGCGATTCTTGTCTTGGTGTGCGCACATGGGTTTAAACCCGGATTCTGCACCTATCCAACGAATCCTAGATTGCCTCATGCACTTCAAGGACTCCGGCCTTACCTGTGCGTCCATTAAAGTGCACGTAGCTGCGATCACTGCTTTCCGCCATTCTGTGGATGGATACTCAGTTTTCTCACACCCTATGACAAAAAGGTTTGTGAAAGGCCTGGCTAATCTCTTTCCACATCACATTCGACCAGCAGATCCTGAGACCTAGAGCTAGTCCTCAACGCTCTGACAAACAAACCTTTCGAACCTGTGATCTTCACATTCTTTCTATGAAAGTTATCTTCTTGCTTGCAGTAACCTCAGCAAGGAGAGTCGTCGAACTAGCTGCTCAATCAGCCTCACCTCCCTATACAGTGTTTACTTCTCAAGGCGTCATATTACGCCCTCAACCGAGTTTCCTTCCGAAAGTTAACTCACAGTTCCATATTAACGGACCGATAGTTCTCCCCATTTTTTATCCCAAGCCACACTCTTCTGCGGAACAAGCACATTTGCACACACTCGATGTTAGACGAGCACTTGCTTTTTACATAGAAAGAACCAAACTACTGTGGAAATTGAACATGCTCCTAGTATCCATGACTGACGCTCTAGGAGACAATCGTTATCCTTACAACGCATCTCCTCAATCATCGTTGAATGCATAAAGAGAACTGGCGGGCGCCGGACTGTGCGCACACAAAAGGCGCGAAAAAGCAAGAGCCGCGTTAGCGCATATGCGGTCCGGTGGACTACGGCTAAAAAGATCTCCTAACTGCGGCTCCAGGACAAGCCCGACACCTACAGTGGAGCACCCATGGGACACGCATCTCGAAGAACCATTGTTACTGCACAGGGTGAGTCACTTCTTCTTCTGCTCTACTCTGCACTGATTAGGCCTCAGTGGGAGTATTGTGTCCAGTTCTGGGCACCTCATTTCAAGAAAGATGTGGAGAAATTGGAGAAGGTCCAGAGAAGAGAAACAAAAATGATTAAAGGTCTAGAAAACACAAGTGATGAGGGAAGGCTGAAAGAATTGGGCTTGTTAATTTGGAAAAGAAAAGACTGAGAGAGGGGACATGATAGCAGTTTTCAGGTATCTAAAAGGGTGTCATGGGGGGAGGGGGAAAGGTTGTTCTCCTTGGCTTTTGATGATAGGACAAGAAGCAATGGGCTTAAACTTCATCAAGGGAGGTTTAGGTAGGACATTAGGAAAAACTTCCTAGCTGTCAGAGTGGTTAAACATTGGAATAAATTGCCTAGGAAGGTTGTGGAATCTCCATCACTGGAGATATTTAAGAGCCTGTTAGACAGACATCTGTCAGGGATGATCTAGATGGTGCTTGGTCCTGCCGTGAGGGCAGGGAATTGGACATGATGATCTCTCAAGGTCCCTTCAAGTTCTACTATTCTGTGATTCTATGAATAGTCATTTGAAAACAAGCTGTCTTTGTTAATGTAACTTGTACCTTTTGTTATGGCTCCTTCCCCACTCTGGCATGATAAATGTAGAAGTGGGGGCCAGCAAGTGTACCCCAAAGCCTTATCTACCAGGCTTTGGTATAAAACTTCCCCTAAAATCTAAAAAACCTAGATTTTGGGAATAAAACTTCCGCTGCCACCATCCAAATAGTAATAACGAGATTAGGGGAAAGATCATTTGGGAAATCTCACCCCTATTATAAAAATCAGGACACACAAGTAACCAATGCCAGGTTAATAAAAAGAAAAGAGAAGACTTTTATTATTACAACAATATTCCTGTTGCAAGCATAAGGATCAGATGGAAAGGTAACAAAATATACTCATGGAGGAATTACACCATGGGCTAGAACTTAGTTAAAAAGAAAAGCCAAACATCTCTTACGCAGTGCCAGATATCAGGTCCCATACCCAACCCTTAAAACAATAAAGCCTAACAAAACTACCTAAACCTTACCCTACTTACAGAAAGTGAAGCATTGTTTCTTGGAGTGAAGCATTGTTTCTCAGCTGCAGAGGACTCTCTCAGGGTATGTCTATACTACAACGTTAATTCGAACTAACTTAGTTCAAATTAGTTAATTCGAACTAAGCTAATTCGAACTAGCGGATCCAGACTAAAAAACTAGTTCGAATTAGCGTTTTGCTAATTTGAACTAGCATGTCCACATTAAGTGGACCCTGAACCGGGCTTAAGGATGGCCAGAAGCAGTGCCAGCAGGGCATCAGAGGAGGACTTAGAGCGTGGAGATGCTGTCTCAGGCTAGCCGAGGGCTGTGCTTAAAGGGTCCCGACCCCCACCCCGGACAGACAGTTCTCAGGGGTGCCCCGCTTGCAAAGCAGTCCTGGCTTGGAGTGCCCGGAGTACCCACACTGGGCACATCACAGCACTCGGCCATCAGCCCGGCTGCACTTGCCGCAGGCTGCCATCTGGGGAGAGGGGGCGATTGGGGGGCTGCAGGAGAGCTTCCACCTCCAGAAGCCCGCAGAGCCAGCGCAGTCCTCCCCATCGGGGGCTCGTACCCCAGTCCTCCCTCACCTCCTTCCACTTACCCTTCCCTAGCCCCCCTTCCTGATGTACAAAATAAAGATAATGTGTCTTCCAAAATGGAATCTGTCTTTATTGAACAAAACTGGGGGAGACTGGGAAAAGGAGGTGGGAGAGGGGAAGAGAGAGGCTGGGAGAGGGGAGGGCAACTAAAATGATCAGGGGTTGGGAACAGGTCCCATATGAAGAGAGGCTAAAGAGACTGGGACTTTTCAGCTTAGAAAAGAGGAGATGGAGGGGGGACAGGATAGAGGTATCTAAAAGCATGAGTGGTGTGGAGAGGGTGCATAAAGAAAAGTTCTTCATTAGTTCCCATAAAGAAGGACTAGAGGACACCAAAGGAAAGGAATGGGTAGCAGGCTTCAAACTAGTAACAGAAAGTTGTTCTTCACAAAGCAAAGAGTCAACCTGTGGAACTCCTTGCTGCAGGAGGCTGTGAAGGCTACAACTAGAACAGAGTTTAAAGGGAAGTGAGATCAAGTCATGGAGGTTGGGTCCATGGAGTGGTATTAGCCAGGGGGTAGGAGTGGTGTCCCTGCCCAAGGTTTGTGGAAGGCTGGAGAGGGATGGCACGAGACAAATGGCTTGGTCACTGTCTTCGGTCCATACCCTCCAGGGTCCCTAGGGTTGGCCGCTGTCGGAATACAGGCTACTGGGCTAGATGGACCTTTGGTCTGACCCAGTACGGCCATTGTAAGCTCAGGGCTCAGGGTCAGGGGTCTCAGTGGACCCCCTTGATTCTCTTGCACACCTGCTCCTGGGTGGCCAGGCTGGCAGCTCTCCTGCCCTAGACGGCCACTTTCCTGTGCCTAGTGTGGAGATCGTGGACGAGGTCCACGATGTCTGCACTAGCCCAGGCGGGTGCCCACCTTTTGCGGTCCTAGGCAAGCTCCTGGGAGCCGCCAGCCTGGTCCAGGGAAGAGGGGGAGGGTTGGGGGGCATCGGGTGGCTGGCTCGAGCTGTGCCAGGTGCAGGGTCTGCTGGTTGGGTGCTGGCAGGCTTGCACCTGGCATGGGCACCGTAGCCAGCCCGTGCCCCTTTAAGGGGTCCGGAGCCGGGAGGGGGGCAGTAGAGTTTCCCTGGTGTTGGCCAGAGTGGCCACCAGGGAAACCTGGGGAGGGCTAGCTTCCCACTAGTTCGAATTAAGGGGCTACATACCCCTTAATTCGAACTAGCTAGTTCGAACTAGGCTTAATCCTCGTAAAATGAGGTTTTCCTACTTTGAACTAAGCGCTCCACTAGTTCGAATTAAGTTCGAACTAGCGGCGCGCTAGTGTAGCGCCTATGAAAGTTAATTCGAACTAATGTCTGTTAGTTCGAATTAACTTTGTAGTGTAGACATACTCTGACAGGGGTAGGAAATTGGGTAATGGAATGGACATGAGCAACGCATCTTCAAGAACCATTACGAAAAGTGAATAACCATTTTTTCTTCTTCAAATGCTTGCTCATGTTGCTTCCATTGTAGATGACCCATAAGCAGAATTCTTGGAGGTGGGCTTGGAGTTCAGAGTTTTGCAATTGGAGCAGTACTCTGCCAAAGGCAGCATCATCTTTAGTTTGCTGGGTCAGAGCATAGTATGAAGTGAATGTGTGGATGGATGACCAGGTCGCAGCACTTGCATTGGCACTTGAGTGAAGAAGGCTGCAGAAGAAGTGGATGCAGGCTGTGATCCAGAATTAAAGTCTCTGGACTGACACTGGGCAATCTTTCACTTTGTTGGCGACAGCCATGAACGATTATGTAAACTTAAAGAACAGAATCTGGACTGGTTTGGAACCAGGAAACAACTTTGGAAAGAATAGCTGGGTATGGATACAGTTGGACCTTGTCCTTCTAGAAGATCATGTAAGGCAGCTCTGACTCAGACATCCAATAGGCTGAACTTATAATGACCAAGAAAGCATTCATCCAGGAAAGAAGCAGAAGGAAGGAGGACACCAAGGGCTTCCAGGGGGATTCCAAATCCTATTATGAACTAAACATAATTGTATGTTATAATTGCACTACAGGGTGGAATAGAGGTTTGGGTTCCATAACTGTGTATTTCCGTAGCTTAATGTATTTGGATTTCTCTTAATCAGTGGTCACCAACCAGTAGATCGGGATCTACCAGTAGATCTTGAAGCCTCTGACTAGTGATCCTGACTGGTTTGGTCAGGAAGCTATCAAACGCTGGCACTTCAGTTGCCCCTCCACTCACTATCATGCTGCTCCTGCCCTCTGCCTTGGAGCTGCCCCCTGGGAGCCTCCAGTTTCCTGTGTAGGTTGTAGGTGGGAGAAGAAGGAGGCACTTATGTCAGGGTGTCCCTCCTTCCCTCCACACAGGGAGAAGGGGAGGGAGGGAGCTTGGCAATGCAAGTGTGTGTGTGTGTGTCATTCTCACAAACACATACTGTCCTTTTCTCATCCACTCCTGCAGCTTCCATTGATCAATAACAGGGAACCATGCCCAGTAGAAACTCTGGGCTCAGTATCTGTAGATGAGGGGCAACACATGACGTCATGAAGCCTTAGCTGTACATACCAGCTGCTTTCAAAGGAGTGGTGTAGGGCCAGGGCAGGAGTAAGCTTGCCTCAACCCCACTGCTCCATCTCCCAGCCCTGAACCTCCTCCTATTCCCAACCCTCCTGCCCCAGAAGTTAGTCCCCCTGAACCAAAACTCCTTCCCAGAGCTTGCACCCTGAAACCCCTTCTGGACCCCAATCTCCTGCCTTGGGCTATGCCCAGAGCCCCTCCCACGCTCAAACTCCCTGGCCCAAGACCAGAGCTTGCTCCTCAACCCCTGTTGCCTGGGAAGGAGTTTAGTAAAATTTGGATGGGTAAGGCTCTCCAATCTGATCAGAAAAAGATCTCAGTTTGGGTGACTGATGACTTTTTGGACGCTGTCCCTATACCACATAGAAAGGGTGGGAAGCTGCATCGAAACTGTGGTCTAAAAGTCTCCATCTGCTTGCAATTGCACAAAGATATGGAAATGTTCATAACTGTCATGTTAGCAGATTTATGCCATAAATTCTGGGTAAGGTTAAAAAAAAAACTTGCACCGACCGCAAACTCTTGCTTCACCCCTTTATGGAAAATTACAGACACAGGGCATATAGTACCCCACTTATCACTTATTGCCATCAGTCATCTTACAGAACCTGAATTCTGTAGGCCCCTTGCGTTACCAGCATATTTAAAATCTATATAAAGGAAAATAAGAATATCCTAAAAAACCCCTATTATTTAACTCGAATATCATTTTAGTAGGCTGAAATAAAGCAAATAACTGTTCATAGTGCTGCAGTGCAGGCCCATCGATAGGGAAGACAAGGGGGCAGTTGCCCAAGCACAGAGCGATTCAAAAGGGTCCACAGCAGGGAAGCCAGAACCACACACCCTTTAAATTGCTGCTGGAGCACTGTGTGGCATGCTTTGAGTCCTGCCTACCTCCAGCCCTGCCTCTTCTGCCCTGAGTGGCAGCTGTCTGGCCACTCCCAAGTGGGCTACACCCCCTATTCCAGCCTGGTGAAAGTGAGTGATGATGGGGAAGGTGAGGAATGGAGTGAACAGAGTGAGGCCTCAGAGAAGCGGTGGAGCAGGGGCCGATCCTCAGAGAAGGGGTAGGAAGGAAGCAGGGCACAGTTATCTGGGTTTGAGGTAGATCTTATGTTGGACTTAAATTGAAAAAGCGATCTTGTGGTTAAAAAGGTTGGAGATCACTGATCTAAATAGTGCTTGGTCTTGCTGTTAGGACCTCTTGAGGTCCCTTCCAGTTCTAGTGTTCTATGATTCTCTTGTATTTAACTTTACCTCTGAATTTTACTGGATTTATGGTGATTATTTTTTGAATAATTACATTATTATAACATGTTTTATCCTTAAATTAATGATAAATTTAGTGAAGATTGAGAGAAGTTTACGTGGTTTTGTATCTTGGATTTTCAGTCATTTTTGCTAGATCCAGATTTGGAAACATTCTTTATAATGTTAATATTTCCAGAACAATGTTATATTACTGTTTTTATGTTTATTCACAGCTGGGGATTATATATCGAGACATCAAACTTGAGAATATTCTACTTGATTTTAATGGCCATGTTGTGCTGACAGACTTTGGTCTGAGTAAGGAGTTTCTTACAGATGAAGTGAGTATTGAAATATTCAGTGATTGTGGACATAATCAGAAAGTACATGGTTTTGTGCTTTGTCTTCCTGAGAACTGACATACATTTGAGGGCAGAATTTGCCTCCTACAATTTCTATACAGTGGTTATCTCCTTTTCTGCATCAACAAACAAATACTGCGTGTCTTCATTTTTAAGCTCTTTACAGCTTAGCTTTGCCATGCTATAGACTTTTATTTGGAGTTGAGCATTTGACACCACCTTTTCTCTGCCAGCTTTGTCGTTCTTTTTTGTCTGCTTCTGATTTTCTCTCAGACACCTTCAGTTTCTTCCATGCTGCCCCTTATATCTGAAAGCATAGCCATTATATTGTCAACTATCAGATCTCTCCATAAAACTCATTGCTACCGTGATGTATACAGAGCACTTTTCAATGACTAGGTTGATGGTGTGTTGTGACATTTAGTTATGCTAATCATAATAATTTCATGGTTACCTTGTACTCATTCTAAATGTTACAGTCTCTTGTCATTTATTTAGCGTGTAAGATCTCTGGAACGAGAACCATCTTTTATTAAATGTGTGTTTAATAACTCGTACAATACCCGATTTAGGGTTTTTATGTGCTTTACTGCAATGCAAATAATAATAATTGAGCACATATTATTTAAAGTGTGCTCAAATATGCTTTTATAGTTCAAGGGTCCAGGCGTATTAGATCTTATTTTTAAATGAGAATTTTAAATATACATTTTTAGTTTCATTTTTCCCACTAGAAATCTCACTTCCAAGTTCAGACTCCTCTACTAATAAAGATTGAGAGATCTGTTTCCATAGCAAAAGAGTCATCTTAAGAGATTGTTCAACTGCTGCATTCTTTAAGAAGGTTCCAAATCTTGGAATCAGCTGTCAGGACTGGGGGGAACTTCTGGAAAAATACTGAAAATATGCCTACTGTCCAAAGTGGGGAAGAAGTGCGGATAGCACTAATGTGTCTGTCCTTTTAATCCATAGAATGAAGGAAGTGGGAGAAGCACTTGGAAAAGCCTGTCTTCTGCTTCTTCTTTTTGGGGGAGGGATAGCTCAGTGGTTTGAGCATTGGCCTGCTAAACCTAGGGTTGTGAGTTCAGCCCTTGAGGGGGCCATTTAGGGATCCCAGGTAAATCGGTCAGGGATGGTATTTGGTCCTGCTGTGAGAGCAGGGGACTGGACTTGCTGTCCCTTCAAGGTTCCTTCCAGTTCTATAATTGTATTATTAATGGCAAATAACTAATTTAATCATTTGTTTTCAAATTATAAAAATCAGTTGTGCAACCAAGATCTTCTAATTACTCATGAGAATGTTAGTGAAGTAATGCCAGTGATGCCAATTCAGCCTAAAGTAGGTGGAAATTTAGCTTGTTTAAAGCTAGGGCTATGTCTATGCTCGCAAGTTTGGGGAACGAAAGTGCTGTCAACTGGAAGAAGTTTCCAAAACCGAAAACTTCCCAAACTGTTGTTTCTGGTACCTCCTGTCGACAACTCATGGCCATATCTGCAGCTCTCTCATTGACAGAAAGGACAGAAAGGATATGTATCCCACAGTGCCTTGGGTCACCTTCACTTGCTAAGTCCTGTGGAAAACCAAGTACCATCCCTGATGAATTTTTGCCCCAAATCCTAAATGGCCTCCGCAACTAAGCAGCTTGCCAGGGTGGGGAAGAAAGCCAACATTTTACAGGGGAAGGGGGTGTTCGACAACAGTTCAAGGGTCCGGCCAAATCCCAGCCGGGTGAGAGAGCCGACAAATGCAGGGGTTTTGCCTCCACAGGGGAACTGACAGTGGCGACGTGGCGGCCACTGGGTCGGCAGGGATACAGCCTGCAACACACCAACCAAGTCGGTGGGTCAGCAGGAATCCAAGCCGCAACGCACTGCCCACCTGACTTCCATTTCCTCAACCGCCCCAGGGTTGGCGATTCCTGGGACACTTCCCAGTTCACCCTGGGGGCCTACCTTGCTCAGGTGCTGCATCTTGGGGTCAGCCGGGGACAGAGGTGCTGGCAGTGTGTCCACTGGTTCCGGCTCCAGCTCAGACAGGCGCTATGGCGGACCGGTCCAGTCACTGGGGCCTGGTGGGGGTCCTTTCGGTGAGTCTTCAGGCCATGGCAACATTCTCCAGGGCCCGGGCAAGTCGTCAGGGGCCGGCAGGGGTCCTGGCAGCCCAACCCAGTCCTCCTGTCGGGCACGGCATAACTGGGTCCTTTGCTGCGGAAGCTGAGGACAGGCATCTGGCCTGTTCGGCCGCCAAACTCCCACTGAGCTCTTATACCCCCTGCTTCTGGCTTCCTGTGAGTAGGGGTAGGGGAGCCTGGACCAGCCCACCAAGAGGTCTTAGAGAACCCTTCCTTTTCCGGGTCAGAGGGAGGCCATGTCACTGTCCCAGACCCATTACACACACAGAGGAGCTCCTATTCACTCCTATTCAGTAGTTGCAGTCCTGTCGTGGGGGGAAGGGGAAATATGCCTGAAGGCTAAGACTTGGGAGCTCAATGAAGGAACTGGAACTTTTAAGTCTCTTAGCAGTCACATGCACATAGTCTGGCAACAGGGGAGTGGTGGAGAGCAGATGCACAATCACAGGCTAGCTGGATTGCAGCGAAATTAAACTTTCATTCTGATTGGCTAGAACCAGGGATAGGTGGATTCCAGGAACCAATCAAAAAACCAAGAAGTTACAAGCCACTGTAAAAGGTCCTGAACACCAAAAAACACCCTAGCCAATAAGCATACATGAGCCAACTAAGGCCATGTCTATGCTGCCACATTTTGTCACCAAAAACTGCCTTCTGACGACAAAAACCTCTGAGCATCCACATTAAGCGACAAATGTCATAATATATGGCCATTTCTGGTGACAAAAACTTCCAGCCCTGTTGACAATCATTCAATGTATACTAACTAGGGTTTTTGTTGAGTTTATTGGACTCCAGCATGTATCCCACAATGCCCCATTTAGCCATTTTAAACATCACCTTGAACTCGGCTGCTCTTCATCCAAGTAATGTTTGCAGGTAAGCAGATACTCTCTTCCCATGTACAAACCCTTGGAACTTTAAATCCATTTTCTGTGTCTATGGCACATTGTATGGTGGCCCTCGTGATGTCTTCTCAAGGAAACAGGGGTGGTGGCTATGGATTCAAATGCTCTCCTGCTTGGACCATCGCAGAGCTTTTAGATCTAATTCAAGTGTGAGGTGAAGAAATGGTGCAATCAGAGCTGTGAGTGACCCGTAGGGAATGGGACATGGTTCCATTTCTTGAGCCCTGTGTGAGAAGGGGTATGAGAGACACCCTACAATGCAGAGCCAAGATAAAGGAACTCTAGTAGGTCAAACCAGAATGGAAAGGAGGCAAACAGTCGGTTTGGTGCTGCACCCAAAACATGCCTGTTTTATAAAGAACTGGATGGAATACCACTACCATATCCCAAGACATCGTGGATAGTTCTCAGGAAAAAAAAAGAGACAGAAACACTTATCCTTGATACACAGACACCAAATTCATGAAGAAATTGAAGAGGGCCAGGAGGTCAGGGTTAATCCGGTGAGGAACTGTTCTCAAGTAACAATGTTTGTGAGCATGCTTACAACTTATCATGGAAGAGATGCTGTGTGTTGAAGCAATGGAAAGGAATGTTGCTATGCGGGCAGCAGGGTTAGGGACTGAGTGGGCACCAACCACATGGGGCAGTATAGAGATGCATGCACCATTCACCTTTCCAGACCACTCCACATTTATGTCTGTGAAATGTCCATGGAGATCCACAGACTCCTGAAGCACCGTGGATAAGTACCCATTACAATTGATGTACTCTGAGACAAGATGGAGTGGCACTATATTGGGGACGTGTGTCCTATCTATTGTCCTGCCACAGTTAGAAAAGACCTTTTCAGCAAAGCCAGAAACTATGTCATCCACATTTCCCAGAGTCATAGTCCTGTCCATCAAAGTGTGATTTATTACCACGCACACTTGTAGAAGTACTGCCCTGACAGTAGACTTGCCCACTCCAAACTGATTCTCAGCTGAATGATAGCAAATGGAAGTGGCCAGCTGAGATGATAAAACCAGTGCATTTACTAAGATGAAGGTGAAAGGAATTTCTCTTAAATTCTGTTTAAAAGTGAAAGGAGAATAAATGTGACTTCCAGGAAGTGCAGAAGTATTTTAATTGTAACCATGCTGGTGTGCTCATACATGTGAATAAAGAATATCAAAAAGTTTCAAGTCATGTATCAAAACCCAATTATGCTAGACTCTATAAAATCTCTCATGGCATCTGTTCACACCAGGCGTGGACAATAATTTTTAATGGGGGGCCATTAAAGAATTTGGAAATTGATCAAGAGCTGTACTCCTCCATGATATTGATGGAGGAGGTGTGGGGTCTGGGATGGAGGTTGGGTGCACAAGGGAGTTTGGGATGAGGGAAGGAGTTGTGACTTGAGGCACTGAACTACTGGTGGCTTGATTGTGGCACAGGGCAGGGAATTGGGGTAGAGGAGGCGGTGCAGGGATTTGGGTTGTGAGCAAGGTAGGAGGGTACTATGATCTGGGGCAGGGGATTGGGGTGCTGGATCTAGGAGGGAATATGGATACAGGAGGGGAGCAGAGAATTTGTGTATGTGGAGCAGGGGCAGGAGTGGGGGGCAGATGGTTGGGGAACGGAGGGACTAGGGTTCCAGAGGCAGGCTCTGGCCAGTAAACTTACCAGCCAGCAGCTGTTCCTGAATCAGTCTCCCTGCCTGCCCCGCCCCTGCACAGGCTGTAGCCATGTACTCTGGAGCCCCTCGTGCTTCGTGCCTGTCTGTTATTGAAACAGGTAGCTCCCATTGGCCAGTTTGCGGGTTGGATGTGGCCTGCGGGCCGTATTTTGTCCAGGCCTGGTCCACACATTCACATCTCATTATGCACTTAACCAGCAATCTTGAGATGACTCTGACTTGGATAGAACAATGTGCAAGCCAGACAGTTGTTAACTCTGAGCCCAGTGCATGGATAGATACTGCTTGTGAATGGACTCAACGTAAGCAGGCACTCGAAGAAGAAAACATCCACCTCCCTTTTTAACTGTTCTTCAAGATATATTGCTCATGTCCATTCCATTACCTGTCATCCTGTCCCTTTGTCAGTGTTAGCAAGAAGGAATTGATTGGGCAGGCAGAGCTTAATATACCGATGCATGAGCGTGGCACACAATATTGCTAAACAAATAACTTGTGTGTGGAATAAAACGAAAATAACCACTCTCTCTTCTTGGGAGCAAATTTGTGTTTACATACAGTATATTATGGAATGGCATTTTATTTAATAGAAGTCAGTAAAGTTTAATGAATTTGGCAGCCAGAGGGTGTGATTCAACATCAAGTTTAGTGAAACTGCAAAGAGCTTTATAAAATATATTTTACTTCTACATTTTGTCATGCCGTTTAGCGCATTGATAATGAATCTGTCAGAAATCATATTAATCTTATATTGGAGGAAAGCCCTGTAACACCTGATTGGGTATACAGTTTTTTAAGCCTAGACGATGTTTTTGTTTCAAATACCACAGATTATTTCATGTGTTCATGTTAAATCTGTTCCACAAATTCAAAATGTAGTTTTTTGCCTAGGAGGTAGTGAATAGTGTCACGGGTTCTGTGTTATTCTCTGTGTAATGGAAGTTTATTTGTTTATGCAGTTTTGAATTGTTTGAATGATAGCTATGGGTGAACAACTTGGAACTATTAGTTATCTGTATCATTTATTCATGTTAATCATCTATCAATATATTTAATGTGTTTTAGAATGAGAGAGCATATTCCTTTTGTGGAACAATAGAATATATGGCACCAGATATTGTCAGAGGAGGAGACACAGGACATGACAAGGTTTGTTTCATTTCAGCTTTCTTTTGTCACTGCCTGTTTACATTTCTGATGAAAGGGAAGCCTACTCTTTAGCTTTTTGTGTAATTATTAGTCTACCCTCACTCTCTTTCAGAAGTCAAGCCTTCCTTGCTATGAGGTCCAGAGAGAAGTGAGAAGCAGACTGTTGAAGGTCTCAGAGTGAAAATAGGAGGGTTAGGTGTGGAGGCAGTAGGATGTGTACTATAGATCAGTAAAGAGATGGGCATGGTAGCTGAGACATTTCTAGAACAAATAAAAACAGAAGTAACCAGAACATGAGCCCTGGTAGTAGTGGGGGACTTTTCACTCTCCAGATGCTTTTTGGATAAATACATTCAGGAAAACAGGCTGTCAACAAGTTCTTAGAATGTATTGGGGACAATTTTTTTCAGAAGGTAAAGGAGGTGAGCAGAGGAGTAAATATTTTAGATTTGATTCTGATTAACAAGAAGTGGTTGCGAATCTGAAAGCAGAAGACAGTTTTAGTGAAGATCTCAAAATGATAGCATTTATAATTCTTAAAAGAATTATAGCAACAAAAATAAGGACAATGGACTTCACAAAAATAGACTTCAACAAAACTCTAAAGAATAGTTATGTAAGATACCTTTGGAAAGAAAGTCTAAGGCAAATGGGACTACAGGAAGGCTCGCAGTTTCTCTGAGACAGTATTAAAATGAAAACAGCAAACTTTATCCTGATGCAAAAGAATGATAGAAGAATCCTGAGAGGTCAATGTGGTTGTTTCAGGGGTTCTTAAATAATGTGAACATCAAAAAGTAATTGTAAAAAATAGAAACAAGGATGAAATTGCTAAGGATGAGTATGAAAAAATAGCACAAACACGCAGGAACAAAATCAGAACGATTGAGGTACAAAATGACGTATACCTAATAAAAATGTAAAAGCAATAAGAAGAGGTTCTATAAATACATTAGGATCAAGAGAAAGACAAATGAAAATATAGGTCCATTAGCTAGGAAGGAAATCTAAAGAAAAGATAGCAATATTTAATGCCTATTTTGCTTCAGTGTTCACTAAAAAGGTTACTTGTGACTAGATGCTTAACCCATCATTAACAACAAGTAGGAAGAAATACAGAACAAAATAGGGATTGAACAGGTTAAAGAATATTTAGGTAAGTTAAATGTTGCATTCAGTTTACAGAGCCTGATAAAGATCATCCTAGACCTAGAGTACTTAAGGAGATAGCCAAAGCAAACATTTTTAAGAACTCATGGAGGATGGGAGAGGCCTGGAATATTAGAGAAGGAGGAACATACTTATCTTCAAAAAGAAGAGCAAAGACGACCCAGGGAATTATAGCCTAATCAGCCTAACTTGCATACCTAGAAAGATAGTGAAACAAAATATTAAACAATTTCTAAGCAGTATGATATAATAGCATGATAAATAATAGGATATTTTCCTCCCCTACTCTCAGTCTCTCCACTCTTTTCTGGCCCTGATCTTGTGAGGGGTATTCTTGCCCTTGAAAAGGGATCTTTACCGTCTCCAAATTGAGCAGTTCCATCTCTAACCAGTGGAGTGCACATCTCCGAAAAAGATGAAAGCCCTTCTTGGGCTTTTGGCAACTCAGCATCTTTGTCCAAAAGTTGAATTTCAGGATGATTACACTGGCATTTATAATTCCCTCTTTTCAGAAAAGGATATACAGGTTGAAACCCTCTAAACAAGGACTCTCTGGTCCAGCAACCTCTGTGGTCTGGCATGGATGTTGCAGGATCAGAGAGCTCTGGTTGAGGTCCAGTAGCAGGGATCCCTCTGGGGATGGCAAGCCCACAAGGAAGCTGTTGGCGGGGCTTCCCAGCAGGGCTAGGAGACCTGGTGCATGGCTGCCTGACTGGGTTGGGAGCTGCGGTAGGGATTGCCCAGTGAGGCTGGGAGCCGTGGTGGCGGTGGCTCAGTGGGACAAGGAACTGCGGTGCATGGCTGCCTAGCTTCAGAGCCTCAGCACGTGGTTGCCCAGCAGATCCCGGGGCCCCAGTGCATTGCTGTCAGGTGAGTCCCGGAGCCCCAGCATGTGGCTGCCCCATGGGGCCTGGAGCAACACAATCATGCTCATTGGGGCTGGCAGGGCAGCAGAAGCAGCAGGAGGTAGGTAGCCAGGCCTGGGGGGCCAGTGGCAGAGAGGCCAGAAGTGACCACTCCTGGTCTGGCAAAATCCCTCCTCTGGAACCAGTCAGGTCCCGAGGGTGCCAAACTAGGGAGACCCAACCTGTAGTTTGTGGGTCCTGACATGTATGATACACATTACCACATGGATATTCCTTCATCCCACAAGAATTTTTTGCATTTCATGGTACAACAGGAATATTGCCAGCTTGATACACCTCTTGGACTCACTACAGCACTTGAGTATTTATGAAAGCTTTCTCTGTGGTACCAGGCCAGATGAGGCATTAGAGCTATTTCATGTTTCCATATCTTGACTCTCATCAGGAAGTCATGTCAGAAGCAGGATCTCTTCCACAGATTCTTGCTACCCTAGGCATTTGTGTAAATCAAGAAAATTCCATCTTGTAATCTATTAGGACAATAAACGTTATGGGACCCCTGTGGGTGGACTTAGTCTCTGCAAGAACATTTCGCCCTGCTGACAGATTTCATGTGATGAGCATCTGGATTTCCTGCATTACTCATAAACTGCAAACTATGGTACACCAGTCTCTCTTGCTCTTGGGTCACATGCTCTACTCTACTTCATTCGGTAGATTCCATGTATGCTGTCTGCAAGCCTACCTCCCCTCAACTTACTGGCCAAACAAGGACCATATTGACTCCCTGGTGACAGTTCCTACCAAAATTCTCAACTCCTCTCTTGATGATCAAACCCAGTCACTATGGAGACTTCTTTCAGCCATTCCATATCAAGAACCAGTATTTTGACAGACACCCCCCCGATAGTGTGGTCATTACCTGGGTTACCATGTTGCTCAGAATACCCAGACTCCCCTCTGCTTGCTCAAGAGTCTAGGCTGCATATAAACTTATTGGAACTGAGGGCAGTTCATCTTGTATGCAAGACATGCTTTCCCCTCATAAAATGACTCCATGAACAGATGATGTTGGACAATAACTTCATGGTGATGTAAATAAACAAAGAGGTAGGAGCGAGCTCTCATCTCTGCTGTCTGGAAACAGTCAGACTTGGGAACTAGAGTATTAGAAACCACATCACAATACAAGCAGGCAAACTAAGCAGAAGTTTCTCTGCAGACCAAAATTGGAGCATTCTTGCTTGAATAGTGTCCCTGTGGGTGCTTCACTGTTGGTGTCAGGTTGTTGGCTCTGCAGATCGGAGTCTTCATTAGGAGTGGTCGGTCGGACCATGCATGCCTGGTGCGTGCTTTGTGCTGTTTGCGCCCTTTTGATCTCTCTCACGGTCCAGCTCCCACCAGTTCCTTCTTCGCCTCCCCAGGTTGTAGACGGACGGAGACTTATCTTCTCAATGACTCTAGTCAAGAGAAGCTATCTGTGTTTTAGTATTAGTTGTATTCATAGTTCAGTCAGTTTTCACTTGTTAGTATAGTCATAGTTACAAGTAGTATGGTTTTAAAAACAAACAGGTTTTTCTCGTTAGAGGCTTCTCAATTACTTAAAAAAAAAAGGAGGAGAAGAAAAGAAAGACAGAGAGTGGTTTTCTTTTTAAGACCACCACAGCAACAGACCCCTTATCATGCTGGGCTCTCCAGGATTTCAGAAATGTGTCACATGCTGAGAGTGTATGCCAATCTCCGATGGCCACTCAGACTGCATAAAATGCCTTGGCGAATCCCATGTACCCCAAAAATGCACCCATTGCACAAAACTCACAGTAAGGGCATGGCAAGATAGGGAGATGAGGCTCAGGATGTGTCTATATGACAAAGCCCTGCAGCCTTCAGAACCAGCCTCTCGTTCGCTGAGAAAGGAAAAACGGAGAGCTTCCTCTCTCACTGCGGCTCCCGCACACAAAAGAGCTTCGTTTGCCCACTCCTTTCCACCAGCCTCAACAAGCAGAATAAGTGTTGGGAAGAAGCAGGGAACATCAGGTGCCACGAAACGTGGCTTAAAATGGCCTATGAGCCAAAAATTTGGCACAAACCATCTACGGTGCCAACACTGGCTTGATCTGCAGCACGCTATCCACGGCACCCACAGCAATGGTGCCAAGCGTAGTGACCCTGCAAGCACTGGAGGAAGACATAGAAATAATTACATTGACCAGACATGAATGCACAAAGCCATGCCCCGGCACTGGGTGAGCCAGTTGCCCCCTGGCACCGCGGAAAACAACTCACAAATCGGAAAGAACATGTGATGTCAGTCCAGAGCCTCTTGCGTTTTCACTGACTCCATCATCACCGTCGCCTACACTACATTCACCTCTAATACGAACTACTGTTGTCAGACATGACAGGCATTACAGACTGGTTTCCACCTTTTCTCCTGTACCCCAGCAACCATACCAGAGATGCAGTTCTCTATCACCTCCCCCATCTTCAAGGGGATCTCTTAGGTTGCTACATTCTCCAGTACTTTCTCCTCATACACACCATCATGAAGGCCAGATTAGCATATTTCCATCTCGATACCACTGTCCGAACAAATGGGAATACCAATAACACTGGCATGCATATCATTACGACTATCCCGCTCACTGGTCAATGCGGTACCATCACCAATGACAAGTTTACCATCTACTTTGCTGCCTGGAACATCCACCTGTATGTAGATATTAGCCTCTCCCACGCTACATAGATGGGTGGCTATAATGTCCCCCTCAAACTCCCAACCAGTACCTCAGCAATCTGACCCCAAGGAGGGACAAATATCTGAGACAGAGGAATATAAAAATATTTCTGCAGATAAGGAGAGTAAGTGACTAGACATCTTTGAGCATAAGATTTACTCATCATCATCTCTGCTCCTCTGAATAGCTAATTATGCAGCCTTACTTTCCAATCATAACTTTGATAACTATAATAAGCTTACTTCCTTTATTGAAGAGTTACCAGATTAAAAGAGACCAATACTAAAATCAGTCATGCAAGAGGAATATGCCTCATCAAGAGCCTCTCTCCAGATAGCCATTAGTATAGCTGACACAGCAGCTCAGGCCACGGCGACATCCGTAGTCATGAGAAGGGCTTTTTGGCTTCTGAAATCTGTAGTTCTGCATGAATTACAAACAGAAGTGGCAGACCTCCCATTTGATAAAGAAAAATTATTCTCTGGAAAGACAGATGAGGTCTTACATTCCAGTAAGGACTCGAGAACTACCCTCTGTACCAGGGTATGCACAACCCACCTTACCTACGTAGACAGTATGTAGCATACCGAAGACATCGAAACTTTTCATACCCAAGATACCAACAACAGCCTTTCGACTAATCCAGGCCAAGACAATGGCCCCAAAAGGGAAGGCCTCAGAACCGCTGTAACCCAAACCAGCAGACAAACAAATAACAGGTCTGACTTCCAGATCGAAGGCGTATAGGACCTCCCTGTGCTGGGTCACCATGATCACTGTACCCCAACCTTTCACCATTGGCTCAGGCCATTTTACTGTCATTGGCCCGCCATCACATCAGATTGTTGGGTCCTAGAGATCGTAATATCAGGCTACACCCTCCATTTATAGCCCTACTTCCTAGCTCCCCATCATCCCTGTACCTCTTCAGGGACCCTTCTGACGAGGATCTACTGAAAAAAGGAGGTCCACTGTCTTCTAAACATCAGAACAGTAGAAACGGTACCGGAAGACTTCAGAGGTAGGGGCTTCTATTCCCACTGTATTCCCACAGCAAAAAAGACTGATTGCTGGAGACCTATTCTAGACCTCCACAGATTGAACCAATATCTTCGGAAACAACGATTCAAGATGGTGACTCTAGCATCCATTATCTCAGCATTAGAACAGGGGGACTAGTTTGCAGCCCTCGACCTGTAAGACGCCTATTTTCATATCACTATACACCTGGTGCGCAGACGATTTCTACGCTTTGTGGTTGGATTGGACCTCTATCAGTTCCACGTCCTGCCATTCAGCCTTTCATCAGCATCCAGGGTATTTTCTAAAACGCTAGCTGTCATCATGGTATACCTGCATCGACAACGGATTATGATTTTTCCTTATCTGGACAACTGTCTAATAAAAGTTCCAACCTCTACGGATATGCTCCGTATGCTATCCATAACCAGACAGACATTCAGCCTCGTAGGTCTTATTGTTAATGAACAGAAATCAATGCTTATACCTAAATATAAGGGATTCATTGGAGCCCAACTGGACTCCACCATGGCAAGGGTGTACCAACCATCACAATTCCAAGCAATCCAAGACCTGGTACTTGCACTCACAAACAGCTCCAGAGTATCAATACTTACCTGTCTCCAACTCATGTGCCATATGGCAATTACAACTTATGTGGTTGCTCATGCGAGGCTCCACTTTCGCTACCTTCAACACTGGCTTGCTTCCATTTACAGCCACCGGAAGCGGTAAGCAAGTGTCTCCACCTACCGATGTTCTAGCATCTCTGAAATGGTGGACCGAACCAAACAACTTACTTGTAGGAGTCCCATTCAATCAGGGTCAGCCTACCACACAGATCACTACCAATGCTTCCCTCAAGGGATGGGGAGCCCATATGGGCGATATGTCTGTCCAAGGTCTATGGATGACCAGGGAGTCTACCTTACACATCAACATATTGGAATTGAGGGCAGTTGCAAATTCATGCAGGCATTTTCTTACGCACATCTGAGGAGCCACAATCAGGATACTTACCAACAATGTATCCACAATGTACTATATAAATTGAGATGGGGGTGCCCGTTCCCTGTACACTGAGGTGTTTTGACTATGGAATTGGTGCATCTACAATGGAATTACCTTGACAGCTTCGTACTTACCCGGGACCAACATTGTGGGAGTGGGAACACGAGTGGGAACTTCATCAACATGTTTTCCAGCCTATTTTCAATCGATAGGGTCATCCACAAATAGACCCTTTCGCCTCCTTCGAGAATACGAAATGGCAACAGTATTGGTCCAGAGCCAGCATCCGTCATGGATCTCTAGGGGATGCCTTACTCCTCTATTGGAGAGGTCCCCTATTGTACGCTTTTCCTCCTACTTCATTCATTCCCAGAGTTCTTGAGAAAATCAATAGATACGATGCAACAGAGAGTCTTATAGCCCCATTCTGGGCACGACAAACGTGGTTCCCCTATTTGTATCAAATATCTCCTCAATCACCCTATCACCTCCCCAGACATCGCAATCTAACCCAGAACATCCGGACTCTAGTTCACTCTCAACCCCATACACTACAGTTGACAGCTTGGTTCATTTTTGGTTCCAGGAAGGAAAACTCCACTGTTCGAAGAAAGTGAGAAATGTGCTATTGCATAGCAGAAAACAATCCACTTGACCCACTTGCCGTCAAGGCGCAGGTTCCTATCCCAGTGCTCTGGAAAGAGTATAGATCCATGCATGGCACCCTTATACGTCATTTTGGGTTATATCCTGCTACTGAAAGAAACAGGATTAGTACTATCCTTTGAAAGTACACTTAGAAGCAATCACTGTGTTCCACAGCTCAGTTGATGGTTCTTCGGTGTTTGCACTCCCTATCATCAGGAGGTTCCTCAAAGGCCTCTCCAATCCATACCCTCCATGTAGACTACCACCACCTGCATGGAACTTGGAGTTGGTTCTAGATGCTCTTACCCATGACCCCTTCGAGCCGCTAGCAACCGCTCCGCTGTCAAGTATGATATTCAAAGTTACATTTCACGCAGAATTGGAGAAATAGTAGCCCTAATGGTAGTGCCACCATATACCATCTTCAGTAAGGACAAAGTCATATTGCGCCTACATCCATATTTCATCCCTTAGGCTTGCTCAGCCTTCCACATAAAGGAGCCGATTGTGCTTCCATCTTTCTACCCGAGACCATACACGAGTAGTCGTGAGGCCCTGCTTCACTGACTAGATGTGCGTAGATCACTTGCCTTCTATATAGATAGAACTCGAACCTTTTGTAAATCAGATTGACTACTAATTTCAGTGGCAGAACATTGCAGGGGCGAACCCCCTTCATCTCAACGGATCTCAAGACTTATTGTTACTTGCATTCAAAAGTGCTATGCCATACGAAATAAACCACTGCCAGAGACACCTAGGGCACATTCTATGAGAGTTGTAGCAACCTCTACAGTCTTTCTTCATGGAGTTCCTCTCGAAGACATTTGTCGAGATACCAACGATATCTTCATGAAACATTACTCAATCTCTCGCACCTCATCTGTTGATACTGCGGTGGCCTCTGCCATGCTCTCAACTGTGACTAAACCATGACTCAGTTACCTGCCTTCCTTATATTCAGATACTGCTACACATTCACCAACAGTGGAGCACTCACAGGAATACTACTACTCGAAGAAGAGGAACTTATTCACCTGGGTGCAGTAACGAGTTCTTTGAGATGTGTGTCCCCATGGGTGCTCCACTACCTGCCCTCCTCCCCGCTTTGGAGTCTCTTATTGTATCTTTCAGATACTGGGGTGGACTCGAGGAACTGGCAGGAGCCAGACTGTGTGAGAGATCAAAAGGGCGTGAATGGTGCGAAGCCTACACCGCTCATATGTGGTCCGGCCAACCACTACTAATGAAGACTCTGATCTGTTGCAGTGGGACAACCCGACACCTATAGTGGAGCACCTATGGGGACACACATCTCAAAGAATCGCTTTTACTGCACTAAGGTGAGTAACTTTCTCATACAGCAGTCTTACTGAAGATAGTCACAGTATCGGGCACTCAGGGAACTTCTTTGTGTACAAGACAAACGGGGTGTCATATGTCATGATTCTAAGCCTGATGCTTTCCTAGACAGACTGCCTCAGATACACCTTCCCTCCTATCCACCTCCTACTGCAAGTTGGAGGAAAAATCCATTATGACAGAGCCACCATCCTCCTATCATTCTATTGTCCCAAATAGTTCAGGTTCTCAGAACTTCCACTGATGTCCATATTGCCTCCTATGAGATTCTGCCTGTTTCCAGATCACCTAACCCAGGATTGGAGGGGGTGGGAGAAATCAAATATCCAAACTTGGTTCACATCATCTCACAACTATTTTCTAAATGATGCTTATTAGAATGTGTATCTCAAGTTACTACCCAGCGTGTATCAATGACGTGAAAACAGATTTTGGAAAACGAAGCTAAAATTTATTGAAGCTTTAATTTTAGGTAAACAGTTTTTGAGGGCCATTATTCTAGCATATTTATAATAATGAGATGTGCTCTTAAATTTTCTTGCTGTTAAGTGTTTTTGAAAATCAAGTCACACTGTTGCAAACACCCCTTTTTCTGTTTTAAAGATCCACCCCTTTCCACCCCCGAAAGATGTTTGCTTAAATCAAGAGACAAGAATCACCATACCGGTCAGCTTCTACTTTTCCCCATTATGAACACTGGATTCTCTATGAATATTAGAATGCCCAATTTCTTCAATTTAACTTGGAAGGACCTTGGAGATCAAATCATAGCCATAACACCATATAGGTTGGGTCTCTGGCCCTCTAGTCATAGAATCATAGAACACTAAAACTGGAAGGGACTTCAAGAGGTCATCAAGTGCAGTTCTTTGCGCTCATGGCATGCCTTTGCCATTCCTGGCCATTTTGACCTCTCCTGCTTCCATCTTATATGATTTTATATAACTGCTACTGTTGATAAGTTACCCTCACCAGATAGTCTTGTAGTTATACTTGGGCCTCACACAGGCCCTGCTGATTTTCCAATATCTCATGGGCTTGCTCCTGGTACTTATCAGGTCCTCTGAGGGCAGCAACTTTGGCATGCACCCTGGTGAGGATAACTTCTTCATCAAAATAAAAAGCCTGTATTATTGGCATCTCCATTTTAATTTCTTGCCTATGGCCCCTCATCCCCTCCTTTGTCCACGTTTGTCTGCCTTAGTGTCTCTGTCTAACTCCTTCTCTTTCACTGTGCATGACGTGTACCCTATCACTGAAGCCTTGCATCAGAGATACTATCATGCCCACATTCTCTAATGTGCTATCATAGTGTCCTCTACTTACTGCTTGATGATTCCTCATTCTGTTGATTCTGGGGATAGCTCTAGCTGGTTGTGCCCCCTTTCTTCTCTTTCATCATTGCAACTTCTATCTCTGAGTGGCAGAGAGTCAGCCCTCTTGCCAGGTCACACTGTGGTTCCCTCTTCTGGGGGAGTCTTTCAACATTCCTCTGTATATCTGCATCGGTTAGTCCTCATGCTCACTGCCCTGCCTATGAAAAACAGGACTGTGTAGCACTTTAAAGACTAAGACCATCTTGTTAGTCTTTAAAGTGCTACACAGTCCTGTTTTTTGTTTCAGCTGCACCAGACTAACACGGCTACATTTCTACCATGCCCTGCCTATGTCACTCTTACAGCCATGTAGGTAGTTTTCCCATTAAGAGTCCTAAGCCAGGCCCATCCCCAACTTTGGCTGTTTGAGTGGGTGAGGCATATACCCCAGCTTAATGAGCTGTAAGGAAAGGTTGAAAACACTGTGTTTGTTTAGTCTGGAGAAGAAAAGACTGAGGGGAGATATACAAGTCTTCATGTAAAAAGAGAGAGGATGATAAACAGTTTCCCATAGCCACTAAGCACAGGACAAACAGTAGTGGGATTATATTGAAGCAAGGTAGATTAAAGTTAGACATTGGGGTAAAGTTTCTAACTTTAAGGGTAGCTGAGCACCTTAACAAATTACTTGGGGACGTTGTGAAATCATCACTGGAGGTTATTAAGAAAAGGTAAGACAAAGGCCTGTCGGTATGGTCTAGATAATATTTAGTCTTTGCTCAGGGTAGGAAATTGCAGTAGATGACCTACTGGTCCATTCTAGTCCTACATTTCTATGATTTAATGATTTCGTAGTTTCTAATATATACAACTGGGGAAACGCCTGTATACGTGTGTGTAAGTTAAACATTTTCCACACTATTTCAGTATAATTACAATACTTTAATTATGTACTATCAACATCACACTGCCTTTGTGTTGTTAATCTGCAACCTCATTCTCTTTTGGCAGCTATTTCCTAGGATTAATGTTTTATTTTTGTAACGTGCTTCTTGAAGTACAATATATAATTTTTCTTTTATAGGCTGTAGATTGGTGGAGTCTTGGTGTTCTTATGTATGAGCTATTAACTGGAGCATCACCTTTTACAGTTGATGGAGAGAAAAATTCCCAAGCTGAGATTTCTAAGTAAGTTATGAAATAATAAAGTATATGTTTTCTCACAGAAAATTATTACAGTATCACATGGTAGGATAATTTCTTTTATTGGTCCAAATTCTATTTCTGAGAGAGACAAGCTTGTCTAATAAAAAAATTATCTCAGCCACCATATCTCTCAAATGAAAGGAGCAGATGATAAAACATTCTGTGTGTTAATATGAATATATATAGTATATGATTTTAATACATTCATGTATGTATATGTGTATGCATGCATACATGTAAAATATGCACAGGCCTGTTCTTTCATATATAAACAAATGCAGGCACTTAACATTAGGGAAAATGCTCTACCAGATCATTATTTCATTTTTATATTTATATTACACCAACTTCAGT
The DNA here is from genome assembly GCF_052426305.1 of Pelodiscus sinensis. Taxonomy (NCBI): domain Eukaryota; kingdom Metazoa; phylum Chordata; order Testudines; family Trionychidae; genus Pelodiscus; species Pelodiscus sinensis. Next base: position 31,775,522 of record NC_143056.1, read on the forward strand.
ACCACAATTACCAGTTATTAAACCAATTACCACTTAGAATACCTGTTATAAATTCCAGTAGAATAAACCAAGTATCAGTTACCAAACCACCAACACCAATTAGAAAACCACTTTTTCCAGTTAGCATACCACTTTCATAACCAATTTGTAAAATTAAATATTATAAACATCAAAGTGTTTTATTTTTGACATTTTATGAAAGCAAAGTATTTCAGTTGATTTGAAATAAAAGTTTTAGACATGTAATTTCAAAGGAATTTTTTGACATTTCAGTTTGATTTAAAGCTGTTCTTTTCACTCAAAACCTTTTTCCCTGTGAAATGGAAATCTGTGTTCTGACCAGTCCTAGTTATCAATATCTGCATTTGAGTTAAAGGAAAAGTTAAAGGGCATCAATTCCCTTATCATATATTGTATTAGGCCTGTATGCTCCCTGAAACTATAATTTTTCTTCTTATATTGGTTGCTTTCTAGATGTGCGTGGCCGCAGGTGCACAGCTTTTTGAATTTTTTGCTCTAGCAGTGTCTGTAGAACCAGTTTTGGTGCCCTCTGGAGTGCCATGCTCATGTGTTGGTATGTGAGGCGGTGTCAGCACTATGTGCTTTTCAGTTCCTTCTTATTGCCTGTGACAGTTGGAGAACCTTCCTCTTGCTTTACAAATGTGATAGAGAATCTTACAGCCAATTAACTGGCTTCTTTGTACTGTGTTCTCAGAGAGCTGACAGTGCTAATTAAGTGCTATTTGTTAGTTTAGTTCGGGGGTGGCCAACCTGTTCCGGACGAAGAGCCAAGATATTAGTGGATCCGGTGCAAAGAGCTAGGGAAAAATTGTAGAGCAAAAAAAAAAAAGCCTGCCCCTTTGAGAAGCGCGTTTCTATCTTTTTGGCCTCAGCGGGGTCCCTTCGGCCACCACCATATTGGAAGCACTGGGCAGCTCCCCTACCCCAGTGAGCACGGGGGAGGCAAGGGCTGTTCTCAGAGGTGCGGAGGCAGCCTTGCAAGCCGCCAGGGGAGAGCCATGGGTTGGCCATGCCTGGTTTAGGTAGTTAAAGCATGAATTTTGTCCTGAAGTGAGGCATGCCTATTTCTCCAAACTTCAAACTATGTTCGGCTTGCAATAGGCCTATGCCTGTTAGTGATCTCTACAATAGCTGCTTGAAGTGCTAGAGAGTTGCACATAAAGGAGAAGTGCAGAATTTGTAAACACTTTTATTCCAGGACTCAGAAAGAGTGGGACATCCACTTAAAGGGCCTCCTCATGGAGGTTATTCTTCAACCAGTGATAAAGCTCTCACACTCTGACTCTGTGCCCAGCACCTTTACATTAGTCTGGAGTACCTGGCTGGCACCGGGTTCCTCCCTGCACTGTTCCCAAGAAGCAGCAAGAGAAACAATGCGGCTTGCTAAGGGGAAGGGGCTTTTAGGCAAAGGACCCTCATCAGGCTATGTACCCACCCTCAAGCTACAAGATGTCACTCTGGCTGGACCCCCTAGCCTACCTGTGGATCTGCCTCTGACCCCTGGGATCTTCCAGTACCTTCAATGTCTAAGGCTTTTCAGGTGGCTAGGGTCCTGATGGAACTTCCAGTGCTGCCTGTGCTTTACCTGACATCAGATGTGGCTAAGAACCCACAACCAATGACAACCCAGTCATGGAGCCACCCCAAAGAGCAGTGAAGTACAGCTGGTTCTCAGAACAGAGGCATAATTCTCCCATCATTACATGGGTAGTCTTCAACAAGGTGTGGATTGTCTGATTGAATGCACTGGTCTTCGTATTCCTTACAGCGGCTAACCTCTTACCAGCAAATGCCTCAGCACAGATCCCATCACTCATATGACCCTCAATGTGTCAGTCTCCACTGGCTGAGGACCAATCACTCCCATAGCACCAGTGTCTGTCACCTCAGCACCACTCTTTGAAAAGTGTGGTTCCCCGTGGTGAAACTGCCAGATGCAAGTCTCCATGGCCTCACTCTGGTCCCTAGAAGGTGAATCATTTGAGTCAGAGACAGAGTTCAGTCGTTTATCAAGGAAGCTCCAATCTCCTTTGGCTTCAGAGACCAGCATGTGGTGTGGCAGCTGGGCAAGGGGCCTTATTGAAACTCTTGGGGCATACCATATTCACTTCACTTCTCTTCTCTTTGCCCCACTGGCACCAGGCTTGGAGCATGGTATGGACTCCAACGTGAAGGTAAGAGAGCGGGTGCCAATACCTTGGGAGCTATCCCCAGAAGGGGAGGATGCCCCAACCCCTCTCTCCATCTTTGTCACAGGACAAGGGAGTGTCATGCCTTTCCCATGCCAGCCTTCCCACTGACTTGGAGCACCAGGCCTTCCTCAAAAGGGTGGCTTCCAGCCTAAACATGGAAGTCAAGGATCTGGCAGAGCAGATGCTATTGGTTGCATCCTTAACACAGGTTGTGCTGCTGGTCCAGGAAGGGCTTCTCAAGATTGCTGAGCTGCTGTGGCAAATCTCTCATCTTATTCCACCCACTTCCAAATGGGCAGAAAATAAGTATTATATAAAGGACCTTAAAGAGATTTGAGTTCTTCTGTACCGACATGCCCCACTGAGTTTGTAGTTGTATCATCAGCCAATGAAAGGGGAGGCAGGGACAGGTGAGCACTAAACCTAAGAATATATATGCTAGGAGAATGGCCCTATGTAGGAGAAATAATTATTGAATGTACAGTCCACAATTTTGGGTGTCCAACCACCAGGTTTTATTGGGGAGGTGTAATCTGTGGGACTCCCTTCACAAGTTTACAGTGGACCTCCAACAGGACTTCAGTCAAGAGTTTTGCCATGGTTCTGGAAGAGTTCATGGGGCTCTCTCCAGATGGCCTGAAATACTGCAGACTTAGCAGCCAGAGTTGTTGCATGGGTGGTGGAGATGAAGTGGAGTTCCTAGCTACAGTGCTTAGGTCTGTTCCAGGAAATGCCATCCTCTTATCTAGTACTTTCCATTTGAGGGTACAGGGCTCTTCTCAGTGTTAATGGATACAAAAGTGCACAACCATAAATAATTCTGAGCCATTCTATGCTTCCTGGGTCTTCACACACCACAACTGACAAGAAAGCAGTTCTGGCCACCTCCATCTCCTAAGTCCTGGGGGCCTCCTTGGCAGGTGCCTACAGGAAGAAAGAGGAACAGAGAGTTTAAATGTCATCATCCCTTCTCCTCTCACTTGCCCAGCTGGCCTTTGAGACACCAACGGGACGAGAGCCAGGCACTTTGATGGTGCACTAAAGGACAAAGTCAGCCAGATCTCAGGATCCACTTTCCTGTTTTTTCTTCAACCATAGCCTTCTAGTTGGCATGGTTGTGAGTAACCTCAGACCATTATCTGCTCAATATATAATCTTTGCAGTTTTTGACCATCCCTTCCTCCTCTCCGTCTTTCCTGTCCCTCTTTAGGAATCCTTCTCATGAGCAGTGCCTCATTTAGGAGGTGGAAAACTTCCTATAGCTGTAGAGGAAGTCTGTTGGGAACTAAGGGAAAAAGGGCTTTACTCCTGATTTTCTAATTGTGAAAGCGAAATGGTAGCCTTTCTGGACCTGTGATGCCTCAACAAACATCTCAAGAAGTTGAAGTTTTGCATGGTATCCACAGGATCCACGATTCCCTCCCTGGATCCAGGAGACTGATATGTTGCCCTTGACTTGAAGGACACATACTTTCACATCTCCCATTTTCCAAGAGTACAGATAGTTTCTCCATTTTGTGTGAGTCTGCACCATTTCCAAATCATGCATTACCCCTTGGACTTTCATTGTCCATAAGAACAGTGGTCCCCTATCTTTTGGGGTTGCTGGGCACCCGGGGGCGGGGCTGCGCATGCACTGCATGCCCAGGGGCAGGGACTGTGCATGTGCCACGTGTCTGGGGGTGGGGGACGCACATGCGTCGCGTGCCCGGGACGGGGGCCGCGCATGCACTGGGCGCCCAGGGCCCAGGGCGCAAGAATGGCTTGGGTCAGCCCTGGTCACTCAGCAGGCACACATAAATGCCCCGGCAGGTGCCATGGCGCCCCTGGGCACCGTGTTGGGAACCACTGCTAAGAGCATTGACAAAGTGCATGGTGCCAGTGTCTGCTAACCTGAGGCATCAGGTTTATCCGTATCTTGATAACTGGCTCATCAAGGGAAGATTGGGGGATCAGGAGCCCCAATCTGGAACGTTCTACCTGTCATGATCTAAATAAGCTAACAGAAATAGACTCTAATACTAAGCACCAGAGTTCACAGGGATAGTCCTTAGTGCCATTGGGGCCAGACACAATCTAGACTGCATGGTCAGGATGCCAAACCACATATGATTGTCACTGAAATGGTGGCTGGACCCCAGACTGGTATTGGACTACACATCATAGTCTTGTCCTCATCAATGACCCTGGTCTCTAAAACTTTGGACTCAGGGTCTGGAGTCCACCTGGGCAATCTCACCATGCAGAATCACTCCTTCCACAGAAATGGCAGAGAGCTCAGAGTAGTTTGCTTGTCCAGCTAGGCTTTCCTGACTCACCTGAGTGGCAGAGTGTACAGATCCTGACGGGCAAACCACTGCAGTGTTTTACATCAACAAATAAGATGGATTCCCGTCATCAGCCCTTTGTCAAGGAGCTCTCTGGCTGTGAGGCTTCTGTGTGGAGCATGCCATTCATCTCATGACCATTTATCTTCCTGGAGTCAAGAGCACATTGGCAGATTGCCTCATGAAGACTTTCTCGTCTTGTCACAACTGATCAGTCCATCTGGAGCTCCCCAGGTAAACTCGTTGTTGTCCAGGGAGAACAGGAAGTGCCACATATTTTGCTTGATTCGATTGACAGAGGCTCTGTGTCCAATGCCTTTTTGCTCCCGTGGTCAGGGTCCCTTCTGTATATCTTCCCACTAGTGAAACTTCTGTACAGAATAAAAAACAAACAGGACAAGCTGAGGATAATCCTGATGGCTCCAGCTTGGCCTCAACAACACTTATTTGGGATGTTGCTGGACCTCTCAGTGGCAGTCCCATTGCAGCTTGCCTCTCTGGTAGGACTTGTTGTCCCAGAACCATGGCAGGCTCTAATTGCACTTTACCTGATGGCTTGGTTGCTGCAACACAGAATTCAGAGAAGCATGAGTGCTTGGCCCATGTCCAACAGGTTCTGGTGGCCAGAAGGAAGCCTTCCACTAAGGCATCCTTCCTGGCCAACTGGAAATGCTTTATGTGTTTACATCAAACTCCAGGACCTGTCCCTTTCTTCAACCAAGGTCCAGTCATTTTGACCTCCCACTCTCTGTTTCAAAGGATGTCAGCCTTTGCTCATGGCATGATGGTCCAGTTTATAAAAGGTCAGGATTGGCTCTATCCTCGGATCCATGACCCCATGTCAAGGCTGTTCCCTACTCTGGCACTATGAATGCAGAAGTTGGGGGCCTCCAAGAGCACTCCAAAACCTTGACTCTACAGGCACTGGTACAAAAAAATTCCCCCACAAAATCCTAACATCCAGATTTTGGGGGCCTTGCTGCCACCATCAAGTGCTTTTAATCCCCAAAATAACACAAACAGGGTAGACACTTGAAACCAACCCCAGAGGTACCCCAAGCTCTTTTTCCCCAAAAGTGCTTGAAAAAGAAAAGAAAAAAATAAGCGGCAGTCTCTGGTAGATGACCCCTCAGTCAGAGGCATGCAGATACACACAGCCAGACTTTCCAGGACACAAGAATCAACCAATACTGATTAATTAGAATAAAAAAAAGTATTATCAAAACAAAACTACAGTTGCAAGCATAATAAATTGGCTAGATGGAAAAAGTCACCATTTGATATAGATACTCAGGAAAAATCCCTGGGTTATAATCCTTAGTTACAAAAGAGAAAAACAATTAGCCAGCTAAGACATGATTTCCAAACCCCCAAACAAGGAAAACAATAAACCCCGATGAACTATCTAAACTTTTCCCTACTGACACATTTTAAGAAGTCTGTTCTTGGAGAGAAAAGCATCTCCCATCTCCCTCAATACCTGAGAGAGAAAAACCCCTCTTTTCCAGTGTGAAATTCCTACCTGCATTGTTACTGGCTGATTGTCCAAACCTCCCCTAGCTGACACCTTTGCTAGGTACCCAAGTTAACCCCTTAGTCGCTTTCAGCACTCCTTCTGATCATGACACCTGTCTCTCCCTGGGATCTGATCCTTTTGCTTTCAAGGCTCACAGGCGCTCCATTTGAGCTGTTATCTGCTTGTTCCCTTATGTTCTCATGCAAAATTTCATTTCTAGGGGTGATAACATCAGCCAATATAGTCTCTGAGATTAGAGCTCTTTTCTCTGAGTTGTCCTACACAATGTTCTGTAATGAGAAGGTTCAGCTGCAGCCCCATCTGGCTTTCCTACCCAGGGTAGTTTCACAGTTTCATACCAAGGTGGATGTTTACTTATCTTTCTTTCCAAAACCTCGTAAGTCTGATGAGAACCATAGACTGCACAGTATGTCAGAAGAACACTAGCTTTTTATACTGAAAGGACAAAGCTGTTCTGTAATTTAGTGAAGCTCTGTGTCACTGTACTAAACAGAATGAAGGACATTTCTGTATCCACCCAAAGAATTTCAGCATGCATTACTGCCTGCATCTGGTTTTGCTACAAACAGGCAAAAATGCCACTGCTGGCAATTGCAACTGCCCATTCAGCCTCATCAGCAACCTTTTAAGCCTAGGTGCTAATTTGAGATATCTATAGATCTGCTACATTCTCATCTATCCATATATTTACATCCTGCTATGCAATTACCAAGCCTGGGACATGCTTGTTTCAGTAGAGCAGTGTTGCAAATGACATGACTGTGAACCTCCTTCAGAGGTACTGCTTCTGAATCACCTACAAAGGAATCAACATGAGCAAGCATTCAAAAAAGTTACCCGTCATTGGAATTGTTGTTGTTCAAGGTATGTTGCTTGTGTCCATTCCATTACCTGCTCTCCTACCCCACAGTTGAAATTGTTGGAAAAAGCAATTGAGGACATAGAACTGGTATAACCTCATATGGCAGTATGTGAGCGTGGCACTCCAGCAAGCACAATAGCCTCGAAGACAAAAAATTCCAACAACTTTGCACATGGGAGCACACATATCTAAAATAAAGTGGACATCAGCAACACAATTGGAAGAGCAACAGTTAGGAAAGGTAAATACTGGGTGTTGCGGGAGGTTGTGCAGTAGTTTTGTGTTTTAAAAACAACCTCAGTCGTTGTTATTACTTTGGCTGGGTGAATTTTTCATGTGAAAGATGTAGTTTGTTCAGGCAGTTCATCTGAGGAATTTTATTGCATTTTTTGGTTTTCATATTTCTTCACAAGTTAGTTACCGAGAAGGTCTATTCTCCAGTTTAGTGTATAGTGTATTGCACAGAGAACAAAACCAATAATATGTCATACAATATACTGCATGCGACAAGAGTAGGAAGAAATTAAGTTATCCAATGTATGCATAACAGTTTGTTTTAATGCCATCATGAAATGCTATTAAAATATTAACATTTTTTACAGGAGAATATTAAAAAGTGAACCTCCATATCCTCAAGAAATGAGTGCTTTAGCTAAAGATGTAATTCAACGTCTGTTGATGAAAGACCCCAAGAAAAGGCTAGGATGTGGTCCAGGTGGTGTTGGTGAAATCAAACAACATCCATTCTTCCAGGTGAAAGAAATAAAATTCCTCCTGAAGTCCTCTTCTCTTCCTTCACTTCCTTTGGGAATCTGAATCAAACCAGGTCCCTCTTTTCTATTGCGAGCCATGATTCAGCAATATAGCTTAGCAAGTACATAACTACTGCTGCATGACTACAGGTTGAACCTCTGTAGTCTGATGCTTTCTGGTCCAGCACAATTTTAATTAGCTGGATGTCTGCTTATCATGGGAGTGGGGCCACTGGACATTCAAGATGCTAAAGGAGCACTCAGAGATGATAAGGTCATTACAGAGAAACTGAATACATTCTTTGCTTCAGTCTTCACGGCTGAGGCTGTTGGGAGATTCCCAACCTGAGCAATTCTTTTTAGGTGACAAATTTGACGAAATGCCAAAGATTGAGGTTTCATTAGAGAAGGTTTGGGAACATATTGGTAAACTTAACAGTAACAAGTCACCGGGACCAGATGGTGTTAACCCAAGAGTTCTGAAAGAACTTGAATGTGTAATTGTGGCACTATTAACTGTGTTTTGTAATCTGTTGTTTAAATCATCTTCTGTACCTATGACAGGAAGATAGCTAATGTGACATCAATATTTAAAAAGGGCTGTAGAGGTGATTTTGGCAATGGTTTCTGTAAAGGCAAATCATTCCTTACTAGAGTTCTTTGAGAGGGGGTCAACAAGCATGTGGACAAGGGGGGCATAGTTTACTTAGATTTCCAGAAAGCATTTGACAAGGTCTCTCACCAAACACTGTTAAGTAAAGTAAGTTGTCATGGGAAAAGCTGGAAGGTCCTCTCATTGATGGATAACTGGTTAAAAGACAGGAAACAATTGTAGGAATAAAAGGTCAGTTTTCAAAATAGAGAGAGGTAACTAGTGGTGTCCCCCAAGGGTCTGTAGTGGGACCAATCCTATTCAAACTATTTATAAATGATCTGGAGAAAGGAGTGAACAGTGAGGTGGCAAAATTTGCAGATGATATAAACTACTCAAAATAGTTAAGACCAGAGCAGACTATGAAAATGTTCAAAAGGATCACATGAAACAAGGTGATTAGGCAACAAAATAACAAATTAATTTTAATACTGATAAATTAAAAGTAATATACATTGGAAGAAAATAATCCCAACAATACATACAAAATGATGGGGCTAATTTGGGTATTGCCACTCGAGAGTAATCTTGGAATCATTGTGGATAGTACTCTAAAAACATCCACTGAATGTGCAGCAGCAGTCAAAAAAGCAAACAGAATATTAGAAAGCATTAAAATGGATAGAGAATAAGATAATATCTTATTGCCTCTATATAAATCCATGGTACGCCCACATCTTGAATACTACGTACAGAGGTGGTTGCCTCAGCTCAAAAACGATATATATTGGCATTGGAAAAAGTTCAGAAGATGGCAACAAAAATTATTAGGGGTTTGGAACAGGTGTCATATGAAGAAGACTGGGACTTTTCAGCTTAGAAAAAAGGAGACTAAGGGGGGATATGATAGAAGTCCATTAAATCATGACAGGTATGGTGAAACTGAATAAGGAAAAGTTATTTACTTGTTCTTGTAACATAAGAATTAGGGGTCACCAAATGAAATTAATAGGTAGCAGGTTTAAAACAAACAAAAGGAAGTTTTTCTTCAAATAGCCACATAGTAAACATAGGGAACTCCTTGCCAGAGGATGTGGTGAAGGCTAGGAATTTAATAGGGTTAAAAAAAAAACCTAGATATATTCATGGAGGTTAGGTCCATAAAAACTGATTAGTCAAGATGGGTAGTAACGATGTCCTTAGTTTCTGTTTGTCAGAGGCTGGAAATGGATGACAGGAGATGGATCCCTTGATTATTACCTGTTTGGTTCACTCCCAGTGGTATTGGCCACTGTTGGAAAACAGGATACTGAGCTAGATGGACCTTTGGGTCTGACTCAGTATGGCCATTCTTATGTTCTTATGACCATGGATGTTACCAGAACAGAGCCTCCAGATTTGGGAGGTTCAACCTGTATTAGAAAGAAAGAGGGGGAGAGAGAGAGATTTAAAAAAATGAAACCCTGTTTAGAAATTTATGGTACTCATGTTATAAGAAACAGTTCATATCTAAACAGTAGGCATGTTCTTTTAAGGAAATTAATGTAATTTTTAGCAAACCTTTTCTTTGAATGATTGTATATAGATTCCATTCTTGGTGTGCATATGCTCCATGCATATGAGATCATTCTTTTTGAATAGTAGTGTTCTTTAGGACTGTGCCTATGTCTTAAGAGCCCCTGTGACCACCAGGAGGATATAAGAGATGGGGTATCCTCAATTGCTTCAGTTCCTTCTTGCTGTCCATGGCTGAGAGACTTAACTCTATGGTACTCGTGTTTCTGCAAGAAATGTATGAATTATTGTTCTATTTCCTAGTCAGCAGTTCCCAACACATCCATTGTTATTTTTTTGTAATTAAATTTAGAAAGTTTTTGGTTCCTCCATTCCCGTTCCCCATCCTCCCCCTAACTTCTCTGTACAGGCCTAAAATCCTATCCTCATCCTTTTGAGGCAAAAATGATCCAAGGCCTATGACCAGGAATCCAGATCTGCCCTTCCTGCAACACAGAAATGCCCATCAATTATAGTCACTGTCCGGTTTTCCTCAAAAGGTGTAAGCCACAGTAGAAGATCCCCTTTCAGAGATCTAAGCTCTTCACTGACACCACTGATGCCTCACTTCATTCACTCGTGGACTCCCATGCCACCTTGAAGATGCTAGGTATTCACATCCTGGCAGTAAAACCCAAATAGGGAAGAACCTTTACTCAGAGATACAGACCCATGCCTTTTAGCCAAGTGTAAAGGCAATTTAGTAACAGGAGGCAGCACCAGAACACAAGGAGGCAAACCACTGATCAACCATCCACCTCTCAGCTATCAACCTCAAGACAAATGTTTTGAAGATCAGGTCGAGAGTTTGGTAACACCTCTCTGCTTAGGGTGACCCCATCCTGTCCACCTATTCCGTCATCGTCTAGCACCCTTTTACCATGAATGGTTCTCCATCATGATCGACAGATGGGTACTGGACATTATAAAGAACGGTTACTGCATCTGCTTTTCTTCTATCCCCCATCCTACCTTCCCTATCCCTCTTCAGGGACCCATCTTATGAGAACATTCTCCCCCAAGAGATCAACCACCTACTTCACCTTGGTGAAGAACCCATTGTTACAAGGGAAAAGGGTTTTATTCCCATTACTTCCTCATGTCAAAGAAGGTGGGGAGTGGGGGATGGAGATCGATTCTCGATCTCAGGAAGCTCAACAGACACATACTACCACAATGAGTCAATATGGTTCCCTATCCGCTATAATTCCCGCCTTAAACAAAGAGGATTAGTTATCAACTCTTGACCTTAAAGATGCATATTTCCATGTATCCATTCACTCAGCACATCACAAGTACTTCAGATTTGCAGTGTGTGGTGCACACTTCCAATATACAGTGCTGCCTGAGGATCTTCTCAAAAGTTCTGGCGGTCGTCGTTGTGCATCTATGCAGACAAAGGATTTTCATATTCCCTTACCTCGACAACTGCCTGATAAGAGCAAGCACAAGTCAAGAGGCACAAAAGGCAGTCTCTCTGACCAGAACTCTTTTTTTAGACCCTCGGGTTACAGATAAATCTTTCCAAGTGCAAACTCCAACTAGCTCAGACAATGGAGCTTATTGGAGCTCACCTCGATTGCATGGAAGCCATAGTATCTCTCTGCAACAGAGGTTTCAGATTATATGGGATCTCATATCACTAGCTCAAGCCGGTCCTCAAATCCCAGCAAGGACTTGCTTGCAGTTACTAGGATACATGGCGGCAACCACATCAATAGTGTTGCCTGTCAGACTGCATATGAGAGCGACGCAGTAGCGTTTGAGAATGATATACAAGCCATGATACAACAGCATTGGCAAACTGGTATTGATCCCAACCAGACTCAAACACTTTCTGGATTGGTGGGCAGACCAAAAAAAGGGTACCTTGCCACAAATGTCCTCCGTCTGCAACCATCACGACTGATGCTTCTCTCCTGGGTTGGGGGGCTCATTCAGGCTATCTCACGACTCAAGAATGATGGTTCCCAAAAGACTCCAACCTACACATGAACATATTAGAACTCAGGGTGATATTGTACGCATGCTAACATTTCCTACACCACATATGCAACAGGACGGTTCAGATTTTTTTGTACAATCAACAAAGTTTTACATCAGCAGATGGGGAGCAAATCCTACCGTCTGTGCATGGAAGCTGTCCATCTCTGGATTTGGTGGATAGCACACGACATTTACCTACAAGCCTCTTACCTGCTGGGCAAGGACATTCTTACTGCTGATGACCAGCAGGAACTTAAACTCCAATCACAAATGGGAAGTCCTTCATCAACTGTTCACTCGCTGGGGGTTTCCCACAATGGACTTGTTTGCAACAAATGCCAACAAGAAGTGTCCACAATACTGTTCCTGTGCGGGAATTGGCCTGCAATCCATTCACAATACAATGGAACATATTGCTCCTCTATGCCTTCCCTCCAATTCCGCTCCTCCATCATATGGTCAACAAAATAAGATCAACACAGCCCCGGTAATGCTTATTGTTCTGGAGTGGCCGAGGCATTCGTGGTACACATATTTGCTTCAAATGTCCACAAGATGACCATGGCAGCTTCTGCTGCTTCCTCATCTCCTGACCCAGGAAGGTGGGTGTTTTCACCATCCATGCCTGCAGGCACTCCACCTCCATGCATGGTTCCTCAATGGCTCACCTCAGTAGAAGCAATATTCATTGATCAGATCAAACTAGTCTTACTGAACATTTGTAGAATAACAAGCAGAAAATCTTACCTTCTTTATCGAGTAGTGTCCCCGAGGGTGCTCCACTCGAGGTGCTGGGCTCGTCCCGGCGCCGCAAACTGGAGGAATTTTCACTAGCAGTAGCCCCCCTGCCGGACCGTGCATGCGCGAGTGTCCCCTTCGCGCCTTTCATCTGAGCGCAGTCCGGTCTCGTCAGTTTCTCTCCAACCGTCCGCAGCTGCAGACGGAGTTAGTTTAGGCTCCCTTCTCCTCTCTGAGGGGAAAGGGAAAAACCTTCCTAGTTGTTGTTTGGTTAGTGATAGGTAGTTATCTGTTCTAGTTGTAATTCCCCCTTTATTAAAAAAAAAAAAAAAAAAGAGAAAGAAGAAAAGAAAAGCCGCTTTTCTTCAGCGGGCGGTCAGGGCTTCCCTGACTGAAATTGACAAGAACAAAGGACTCAAAAAAAAAAATGCCAGGATCACCCGGCTTCAAGAAGTGCCTCCAGTGCCAGGAGGCTATCCCCATCTCAGATGGACACTCCCGGTGTGTCCGATGTCTCGGGGACACTCATGTCCCAGCCAAGTGCAGTCACTGCGCGAAGATGACAGCTCGCGCTAGAAAGGATCGGGAGCTTAGGTTGAGAGTCCTTCTCTTCAATAAGGCTCTCCAAGCTCCGGAGGTCTCCGAGCCGCACTCTGCACCGAGCCTTTACTCTGCCGTTCATGTGGCAGACATTCAAGTGGCAGAGGCTTCTCCACTGTCTGCTGTTCTCACACAAGCACCTCTTCAGCCTGCCTGCAATGCCTCGGTGCCAACCAAAGCTCAGCAAAAGACTGCAAGAGTCCGGACACCATCAATAACTCCGGACAGTGTCACCTTCTCACCTGGACCTGACTCACCTACCTCGTCCCATGCTGATTACCGTCGTCACAGTCACCGTTACTCGACCTCCAGGGAACCCTACTATAGGTCACCTCGTCGTTCATTGCCACGTCGATACTATCGGGATCGCTACTCGAGCTCGCCCTCACGCTACTATAGGAGATCCCTTTCACCAAGATCCCCAAGCCGTACAGACTACCATCGGCGATATGACACATTGAGAAGATATAGCCGTTCTCCCTGCCGCAGTCGGAGGGAGGACCGCTATTATCATGAGTACTCTTCTCATTCATCTCGCCGCAGAAGGTATTCGCGATTGCGATCACCGCATTCTTCTCAGCATCAATCTCCACACGGTCTGGACGAGTCTGCTCCTTATGGAGCGCCACCATCCTCGGCTGGGGATTTGGATTCGCAATATCAGGAGGATAAGCAGGAACACACTTCTCTTCAAGGACAGCAGAGCCCTGATTCCCCGGCACAGCGTTCCTCATCCTCGCCGGATGACGCAGTGGTCCCTCCGGACTTGTCTACTACGGAGGACCACAAGCAGTTCCAGGAGCTCTTCAAGAGAGTTGCACAATCCCAGGACGTTCAGACCGCGGACGTGCAACAGAAACAACATCGATTGCTTAAAAATTTACAACCTTCCCAAAAGTCGAAGCTCGCTTTTCCCTTTGATGAAGCTATACTGGAGATCGCCAATGACATCTGGCAGACCCCGGCCACTTCGCTACCAACTAATAAGCGGTCGGATAAGAAGTACTTCATCTCTCAGAAAGATATGGAGTTTCTCTTTACACATCCTCAGCCTAACTCCCTTGTCGTGGACGCCGCGCAACAGAGAACAAGATCATCTCAGACCAAGAATCCCTCAAATGACAAGGAGGCCAAACGACTGGATATCTTGGGCAGGAAAGTATATTCCTCCTCTACTTCTGCCCTGAGGATGTGTAATTTTGCGGCACAGCTGGCAAACCACGATTTCGATAACTATTCGAAGCTGATCCCTCTATTTGAGCACTTGCCGGATTCCAAACGTCAGTTGCTTAAGGCAGTGATACAAGAGGGCTACACAGTTGCCCGAACAGCCTTGCAGATCGCCCTTGACACGGCTGACGTAGCTGCTAGATCCGCAGCTTCGGCCATAGTCATGCGTCGGGCGTTTTGGCTGCACCAAGCCGCTGTCCCGAAGGAGATGCAGGCCAAGGTGGAGGATTTGCCCTTCGATCGCAAATCGCTATTTGCTCAGTCGACAGATCAGGTCTTCCACTCGGGCAAGGACACACGTACGACTCTGAAGACGCTAGGGATGTACACCCCCCCCCTACAGACGTAGGAGATACATACCCTACAATAGACAAAGACCATTCTCATATGCGACACCACACGCCAGGCCATACGAGCAACAGAGGCCGAGACAACGGCCCCAGAAGCGTCGCCAGCAACCCAACAAGACGCCTGTCCAGCAGCAGGGCCGACAGCAGGTTTGATGGGTTGATCGAGGGACTTCGGACCACCCCGTTAACAGAGACTCCGGATATCACAAAAGGCGTATTCCATCATCGTCTCAGACCTTATCAGCATCGTTGGGCTGTCATATCCATCGACCGGTGGGTTCACGACATAATTACTTCAGGATATGTCATCCCCTTCACCTCTCTTCCCCCTCCTCCCCTCCTGCCCCGTCCCTTTTCAGGGACCCCTCTCACAAGACGCTTCTACGTCAAGAGGTGTCACGCCTTCTCATATTAGGGGCAGTGGAAAGGGTGCCGACACCCTTTTTGGGGAGAGGGTTCTACTCTCGCTATTTCCTCACCCAGAAGAAATCGGGGTTGGAGGCGTATCCTGGACCTACGTCGGCTCAACCGACATCTGAGAAAGCAAAAATTCAAGATGGTCACGTTATCTTCAATTATCCCGGCTCTCGACAAAGGGGATTGGTTCGCGTCCCTCGATCTTCAAGACGCCTACTTCCACATAACTATACACCCGGCGCACAGAAGATTCCTTCGGTTCACAGTGGGGTCCGACCACTATCAATATCGCGTGCTGCCTTTCGGACTATCGGCGGCCCCACGGGTTTTCTCCAAAACCCTGGTGGTAGTGGCGGCCTACCTGTGATGTCTCGATATTACAATCTTCCCATACCTGGACGATTGCCTGCTAAAGGCTCCCACACTCGACGAGGCCACAAGGGCAGTGTCTACAACTACCGCTTTGTTCACAGCCCTAGGGCTCATAATCAATGTCGAGAAGTCCTTCCTAACACCTACTCGCGACCTGGAGTTTATCGGCGCAAGACTCAACTCCCTAACCGCGAGGGCATACTTGCCGGTAAAGAGGTTTCAACTCATACAGGACCTGGTGCAATCAGTATCAATTTCTCCGAAGTCCCGAATACTTACCTGTCTGCAACTACTGGGACACATGGCAGCCACCACGTATGTGGTTCCGCATGCCAGACTCCATATGCGAAGTCTTCAACATTGACTGTTCACTGTGTACACGCCCCGGGTGCGCAGTATGAACAGGGTGGTTTCTCTGCCCAGTCAGGTGCGATCTTCCCTGGCATGGTGGGACAACCCCGTCAACATGCTAACAGGGGTCCCCTTTCATGCCCAGAAACCGGCTCTACAAATCACTACAGATGCCTCTCTACTCGGCTGGGGCGCCCACCTTCGGGAGCTCCGTGCGCAGGGTCTATGGACGCCCCAGGAATCGCTTCAGCATATAAATTTTCTCGAACTAAGAGCAGTCTTCAAGGCTTGCAAGCACTTTCTGCCCATCATCCGAGGACATTCCATACAGATTCTCACCGACAACATATGCACGGTGTATTATATAAACAAGCAGTGGGGGTCACGCTCCCGCTCCCTGTGTGCGGAGGCTGTGCGCCCGTGGAATTGGGCTATTCAACAAGGCATCACCATAACTGCAGCATACCTCCCTGGCAAGGACAATGTAATTGCCGATACTCTGAGCAGGCATTTCCTCTCACAGCACGAGTGGGAATTGCATCCCAAAGTGCTCCGCGACATCTTCTTGCAATGGGGTTTTCCCAAGGTGGACTTATTCGCCACTCGACACAACAGGAAATGTCCTCAGTATTGCTCACGAGCAGGCATCGGCACGAACTCTCTCGGCGATGCCTTCCTTCTGGACTGGGATCACCACCAATTACTGTACGCCTTTCCTCCTCTTCCACTCATTCCAAGGGTTTTGGAGAAGATAGCACTGGATGGCGCAACAGTGATTCTGATAGCACCTTTCTGGCCCAGACAGATTTGGTTAACGCAGCTGTCAAGAATGTCAGCGGCCTATCCACAACGACTACCGCAACTGTCCAACTTGCTATCCCAGAAACACGGCACGGTTCTTCACCCAGCCATTGACCGCTTGCACCTCACAGCATGGCTCCTAGTTGGCTCCAAGCTTCGGAACTTTTATGTTCCCAAGAAGTGAGACGCGTATTGGTTAACAGTAGACGCAGTACAACGCGTAAATCCTATCTCTATAAATGGCGCCGTTTCCATGCGTGGTGTTTGGCTAAGGATCTTGACCCTCACTTGTCGTCTATACAACAGATAATGGATTATGTGATGCATCTAAAGACGACGGGGCTAACTATTTCGTCCCTGAGGGTGCATCTAGCAGCAATTTCAGCCTTCCGTCTTCCCGTGGACGGCTATTCAGTGTTCGCCCACCCTATCACCAAGAGATTCCTGAAGGGGCTAGGCAACTTGTATCCGGCCCACAGGATCCCACCAGAGCCTTGGGACTTACCTCTGGTATTGGACGCTCTGACTCGCACACCCTTTGAGCCGCTTGCAACGTGTGATCTACGGATGCTCACGATGAAAACTGTGTTTCTGCTTGCCATTACGTCGGCGCGTCGAGTAAGCGAATTAGCAGCTCTTTCCGCCGATCCGCCGTATACACAATTCTTCAGTCATGCGGCAGTTCTGCGTGTCCAACCAGCGTTTTTGCCAAAGGTCATCTCTGCTTTCCATATAAATGAGCCTATAATTCTACCGACTTTCTACCCAAAGCCTCACTCCTCATTGGAAGAAGTACGTCTACACACCCTAGATGTCAGGCGAGCACTGGCCTTTTACCTTGACAGAACTCAAGTCTTTAGAAAATCTCAATGGCTTTTCCTTTCTACAGCCGAACGCTCCAAAGGCAAACTGCTCTCTGCACAGCGCATTTCCCGTTTGGTCGTTGCTTGCATCACGCGATGTTACGCCTTGCGCAACAAGTCTCTTCCGAGCGGTCTTCGTGCTCATTCCACCCGGGGCATAGCTACATCCATTGCCTATCTTCGTGGAGTACCATTGCAGGACATATGCCATGCAGCAACCTGGTCGTCCACCCTCACATTCGCTAAACACTATGCCCTTGCGAACATACTTAACTCCGATTCAAGGGTAGCTCAGGCTGTCTTGTCTACAGCCCGAAAGCGATAGGTCTGAAGCACGCAGGTCACACTGGACCACTGCTGTGTACTCACCTCGAGTGGAGCACCCTCGGGGACACTACTCGATGAAGAAAAGAGAGTTACTCACCTGGTGCAGTAACGTCTGTTCTTCGAGATGTGTGTCCCCGTGGGTGCTCCACGTCCCACCCTCCTCCCTGCTTCGGAGCCTCTATTTATGTCTTTCAGATGCTTCCGGTTGGGAGGAAACTGACGAGACCGGACCGCGCTCAGATGAAAGGCGCGAAGGGGACACTCGCGCATGCGCGGTCCGGCAGGGGGGCTACTGCTAGTGAAAATTCCTCCGGTTTGCGGCGCCGGGATGAGCCCAGCACCTCGAGTGGAGCACCCACGGGGACACACATCTCGAAGAACAGACGTTACTGCACCAGGTGAGTAACTCTCTTTTTACGAGTTCGAAACGTTCTCATGGTGGTCAGAACAAAAAAGCCTAGACCGAGCCACTGTGCTGTTGTCTGGCATTCTGCAATACATCCTTGAGCTAAAGAAGTAAGGCCTTTCGTTAAGCTCTATAAAGGTCCACTTGGCAGCCATTACAGCTTTTCATCAACACATCAATGATAAATCAGTCTTCACTCATCCAATGACAGAGTGTTTCCTAAGAGGCATACAGAATACTTACTCACCTACCAGGCCTGCTGTTCAATCCTGGGACCTTAATTTAGTCCTTTGGGCTCTCACTTGTAAACCATTTGAGCCTATGGCAACATGCTGCATCTCCACCTCTCTATGAATGTGGCCTTATTGATGGTTGTCACATCTGCCAGGAGGGTTAGTGAAATCGGTGTACTTATGGCGGACCTTCCTTTTATGGTATTCCACAAGAACAAAGTTGTTCCTCTTCGAGTGGTCCCCATGGGTGCTCCACTCATGGTGTCTGGCTCGTCCCGCACCGCAGCTCGGATGCTTTGTATAGCTGTTTCCAGCCGGGTGCACGTGCGCAGGGTGCAGCTTACGCCATTCGCGCTCTTTGATCTTCGCGCGCACCCGGCTTCCCTGTCAGTTCCTCTTAACCGTCCCTGAATGCAGACGGAGCTTCTGATCTCTCTCCTCATAGTAGTTTCCTTCCCTCAGGGAACCTGTAGTTAGTTAGTTAATTGTATATAGTTAGAGTTCTTTGTTGTCATTTGATCTTATCTACTTAAAAAAAAAAAGGAAAGAAAGCAAGCCTCTTAACACCTCATTAAAGCCTCGGCTTACAGCGGCTCCCTGCTGTTACTAACCCAGGATAAGTTTAAAAAAAAAAAAAAACTCTCAGAAGGAAGCTGACAAACACCATGCCTGGGTCTCCGGGCTTTAAGAAATGTAGCCTCTGCAGCGAGCCAATGCCTACCTCAGATGGGCATTCGCTCTGTATACGTTGCCTGGGGGAGAGCCACACTCCTCATACCTGTGGGCATTGTTCAAAAATGACAGCCCGTACTCAGCGTGACAGAGAGATGAGGCTCAAGATGTTTCTCCTAGATAAGGCACTGGACCCCAGGGCAGAAACCTCTGAACAGCGGGACAGAACCCCTAAGAGACGGATTTCGTCCCCGGACTTGAGGGAGAAAAGGCTAAGGATCTCCCCAGCTAGATCCCTGCCACCTGATATATTGGTGGTGGGTGATTGTGCTCCCTCTGAATCTGTCCCACGATCCTCCTCATCGGGATCAGGGACGAGGGAGAATAAGGCTGCAGCGCCTCAGAGAGCATATTCAGCATCAGATGCAGCCTCGGTGCTGGCAAGCACAGCCTCTGCTAAGAAGCAGCTGGCACCGCACTGCTCCTCAGCAAAGCCCAAGGGCTGCGGTGCCGCCACAAAGATCTCTACCGGCACCAGCATCTCAGCCAGCAACATTGCTGGCGCTGAAGTCAGCTGCGGTGCGGACAACCTATGTGCATAGTCAGACTGCACCGGCATCGCTCTCCTCCCCACAGCAGGCAGCTGTTGACAGGAGCATATCCCCTGCTGTGCCTCCTGCATCAGGGAAAACCCCTCCAGTGCTGTCATCCCCTCAGCCAATTATGCAGATGCCGTGTGGAGCTTGTCAGTTACAGGCAGCCCCAGCACTGGGGGAGGCAGCGTCTCAACAGCAGCTGATAAGTATACCGGCATCGGAGCAGCAGCCAGACTTACGTGCTCTTTCCCATTCAGAGGTGCCTGTACCAGTTCGGGGACGGAGCATGCATCTTTCCCCTTCCCCAAGATTTTCACCTGGCCCCTCTCCTCCAGGAAGGCATGGCTCGCCTCAGCATCATGGGTACCGACATCACAGTCCCGGGCATTATATTTATTACAGAGGGGACTCTCCTTATGGCCACCCCCATTATAGGAGCTGCTATAGATGTCCATCCTATTCTCCGTCATGTGACCGTTCTTATTATTATGTTCCACGCAACGGGCACGACAGACAGCATACTAGCGATAGATCATCTAGGTGCTCATCTCCTCGTCCATCAAGGTGTTATTACAAATGTCATCGCTCTCCTCCGTGCTCACCACAGTCACACTCCCGTCACTATGATTTTCAATGCCCTTTGCGCTACAGTTCACCTTTAGCGAGGCACTCTCCAGCCTATCAGCACTGTGACCGGGACCTGGCTTCTCCCTCACGCAGTCGAGCGGGAACATCACGTCACTCAGACCTGGAAGAGGGCCAGTTGTCTGACCGGGATGATCATCAGTCTGAAGACCCAGCCCCTGGACTTTCACCTTCATCTTCACATGTGGCAGTCTCTCCCCTGGACTCATCCCCACCGGATGATTTTAAGTAGTTTCAGGATTTATTTAAGCGGGTAGCGCAATCCCAGGAAATACAGATAACGCAGTCCCAAACGAAACAACACCGCCTCTTGAAGAATTTCCACCCCAGACAGAGTGCAAAGGTGGCCATTCCTATCGATGAAGCCATTATGGAGGTAGCTGACACAATTTGGCAGACACCAGCCACGGTGGCCCCAACTTGTCGCAGAGCTGATAAACGGTATTTTGTTCCATCCAAGAACTTGGAATTTCTCTTCAACCATCCTCAGCCAAACTCCTTAGTGGAGGATGCCGCCCAGCAGCGGGCCAAAGCACCACAATATAAGACTACACCGGATACTAAAAAATTGGACACATTTGGCAGAAAAGTTTACTCTTCAGCAACCTTTCTTTTGCGTATCTCTAATTATGCAGCGCTATTATCGAACCATAATTTTGACAACTATGAGAAAATATCTCAGCTGCTCCAATACCTCCCAGAGAGCAAGCGCCCCCTCTTAAAATCCCTAGTGCAGGAGGGTTTTATGGCATCCAGGGCAAGTCTGCAGATCTCCTTGGATGCAGCAGATATAGCAGCTCAAACCACGGCAACTGCAATAACAATGAGGCGCTCCTCTTGGTTGGCCTCCGCAGCAGTCCCAAAGGAGCTCCACACAAAAGTTGAGGATCTCCCCTTCGATAAAAACAAATTATTTGCAGAGAAAACGGATGAGATACTCCATTCCGGGAAAGATTCTCGGTCGACGCTCCGCACCTTGGGAATGTATACACCTCCCTTTCAGCGCAAGAAGTATTACCCGTATCAGAAGCGGTATAATTATCCTTATCAGAGGCAACACCAGCAGCAACGGGGCCTAGATCAGTCACGCCAAAGACAGCGTCCTCAATGCAAATGGTCCCAACCATTCTGCTCAAACAGCCAGCAAAATCCCAAGCAGCAAGTTTGATGGTACGGTCGAGGGCTTGCAACGACTACCTTCTGTGACGGCTCAACACCGACAAAACATTCCTCTGTTTCACCATCGACTTCGACCTTTTCGAGACCAATGGACAGCAATTACATCAGACCATTGGGTATTACAACTGGTGGCATCTGGGCTTACTATCCCCTTCATTACCATACCACCCACAAATCCACCAACCCCGTCCCTTTTCAGGGACCCCTTTCACGAGAGCTGCTTAAAAGAAGAGGCACAGCGTTTGCTCTCCGTAGGAGCCATAGAGCCCATACCCCTCCAGTTCCGAGAAAGGAGCTTCTATTCGAGGTATTTTCTCACAGAGAAAAAGACCGGAGGATGGAGGCCGATCCTTGATCTCAGAAAATTGAACAAATACCTCCGCCGTCAGTGGTTCAAGATGGGCACCCTTGCCAAGATATTACCATCACTAGAGAAGGATTGGTTCTCAGCCCTCGATCTACAAGATGCCTACTTCCATATAGCCATACACCCAGCTCACAGGCGTTTCCTCTGTTTCACTATCGGCAACGAACATTTCCAGTACCGAGTGCTACCATTTGGCCTTGCGTCTGCCCCCAGAGTGTTTTAAAAAACTCTGGCGGTAGTAACAGCGCACTTGCAACACAAGAATGTAATCATATTTCCGTATTTGGATGACTGCCTCATAAAAGGCAGGTCCAGTCAAGAAGTCCAACACATGGTGATGCTGGTCAGACAGACATTTCGCTCGCTTGGCCTCATAATCAACGACAAGAAGCCTTCACTGGATCCTACGCAAGCTATATATATTTCATAGGCGCACGCCTCGATTCCATCACGGCCCGTGCATACTTACCCTGGGAGCACTTCCAACTTTTGCACGATCGAGCCACAGTAGTCATCCAGGTGCCTACGGTTATGGTACTTACCTGTCTCCACCTTATGGGCCATATGGCCGCTACCACCTCTGTGGTTCAGCACGCCAGACTTTATTTCCGTTGCCTTCAACATTGGTTGACTTCTGTGTACATCCTGGTGAAGCATTTCATGCACAAAATAGTAACTCCTACTCCTCTAGTCCGCAGATCTTTGAGTTGGTGGTTGTATCCAGGAAATCTGCTAGCAGGAGTTCCGTTCAAATGTCAGCAACCGTCGATCCATTTGGCTATGGATGCCTCCCTCTTGGGCTGGGGAGCACACATCGGAGGTTACTCCGTACAGGGCAGATGGTCCGCACCAGAAGCCCTCTCCCATATCAATCTCCTAGAGCTGAAAGCCGTATTTCTCGCCTGCAAGCATTTCCATTCACTGATAGCTGGAGCAGCCGTCCGCGTACTTACGGACAACATAGCAGCTATGTACTACATCAATCGGCAGGGAGGAGTGCGATCACGCCGATTATGTGCACAAGTAGTCCGCCTATGGAACTAGTGTATAATCTGGTAGCATCATACTTACCGAGTACGAGCAATGTCACGGCAGATGGCCTGAGCAGAATTTTTCCTCAGGATCACGAGTGGGAAATTCGTCCTGACATCCTGGACATTTATGCTGGCTGCTGTGACCCTGGATGGCTGTAAACAGAGATACGCCAATTGCTGACCAAGAGGCTGCCAAGGAGTGCCCTTGACTGAAACCTATATTGATATGAACACACACTGCCCGGGGGGAGGAATCTCCCGCCTAGTAAAAAAATGTCCAGTACTCACAATGTAATTATCTCTTTTGCAAGGTAAATTAAGTTGAAACTCCCTTGTAAGAACTGGCGTCACAAAGACGGAACAACACAATTTGGCATCTTAGATAAGAAAGAGGATACGGGCCCCTATGGGTATAAAGATGGGTCCAGCAGCACATTTACTCTGAGTGTCAATCTACCATCTATCTGCTGGTTGGGTTACGTGTTTGACCTCCCAAGGTTCCACGGGGACGCCCACCTCGTATTCGTCTTTCCTAGGAATTGAGGGACCGGCCCTGGCCTGATATGCTGGAGTCGAGAGGCACAGAAGGGGGTAAAAATTGTACCTAGATATATCCTTTGTCTTAAGTGTACACATAGACTTAGAGCTCTTTAAAGATTAAGCTGTCACTTGGTACCATTATTTCTATTTTCTATCTTTATTTTCTTTTTAACCATTTTTAAGATCTATATTTGCTAGCAGTTAAGAAATAGAGCAATAGCCATTGTAACCATAAGATTTATAAGCTTCTTTAATAAACCTGTAACTGTTTAAGCTTTAACCTGACTCCTTCAGTTGCTGTAACAGAACCAAGCACAATTTAAAAGAACTTCAGCTGGTCATAAGGGACAGATATAGGAAGAGCTGGGGCATTTGGATTGTGTCGCTTACAGAGGACAGATCCGTATGGGCATCTCTCAGTCTTCCCTAGGCTGCCCGCTGTGAAGGGATCCTGTATCCTAGCAGTTAAAATCTGAGATATAATAAGCTTTTCCTATAAACTCTGGGGCATCTGTCAGCCTGTTGGCTGTCCTCCGCGAAGGGATCCCGATCCTAGCGGACAAAGACACGGATGTTAAACTCCTCGGGGCGCCTGTCAGTCTCTCCTAGACTGCCCACTGCGACGGGGCCTTGTGTCCCAGCAGTTGAAGACTCGGGTGTAACACAACACACACATACACACACACACACACACACACACACACACACACACACACACACACACACACACACACACACACTGCCCTGACCATCGGCTGACACCCATGTGGGTGTAAAACATGCTTGGAGAGGGACCACACACTCTCCCTGCCTGGGTGACAGTAATGGCCACACTCCCTAAAGATGGCAGCCTCTTTCTCTGCAGAGTGCAAGGATGGGATGGGGTTTTGGCACAAGAGGGTGTTGGCCTGGGCTGTAGGGGTCCTAGGTTAAAGGGTCAAAGGGTGCACAGAGCGTAATGCTGATGGTCAATGAGTGTTAGGCACTAGGGAACCAGGGGTGGATTGGGGTTAGGTGGATAGGAAACATTTTATTTGCACATTTACATATTATTTGCATGATGAATATGCAAATTAAACATTGCCAGTCCACCAAGGGTTTGTGAATAGGTTTGCAAGTCCACTGAATAAAAAAGGTTGGGAACCACTGGTATAGAGGTCCAGGGTCTAGGAAACTGAAACGTAGGGGGGCCTTAATCCTGAGTCAGCTGGCATAGACCAGTTGCAGGCCTCTAACTACAGCACAGACATATTCTGAGCGAGCAATTCTCTGCGTCAGAATCAACTGGTATTTGTAGCCAGGGCTTGACAGATAATAAAATCTACTCGCCCGTGGCGAGTAGATTGTAACCTGGAAGAGCTGAGTTTGGGTGATCTGCGCAAAGAAAATAAAGATAGAAAATAGAAATAATGGTACCAAGTGACAGCTTAATCTTTAAAGAGCTCTAAGTCTATGTGTACACTTAAGACAAAGGATATATCTAGGTACAATTTTTACCCCCTTCTGTGCCTCTCGACTCCAGCATATCAGGCCAGGGCCGGTCCCTCAATTCCTAGGAAAGACGAATACGAGGTGGGCGTCCCCGTGGAACCTTGGGAGGTCAAACACGTAACCCAACCAGCAGATAGATGGTAGATTGACACTCAGAGTAAATGTGCTGCTGGACCCATCTTTATACCCATAGGGGCCCGTATCCTCTTTCTTATCTAAGATGCCAAATTGTGTTGTTCCGTCTTTGTGACGCCAGTTCTTAAAAGGGAGTTTCAACTTAATTTACCTTGCAAAAGAGATAATTACATTGTGAGTACTGGACATTTTTTTACTAGGCGGGAGATTCCTCCCCCCGGGCAGTGTGTGTTCATATCAATATAGGTTTCAGTCAAGGGCACTCCTTGGCAGCCTCTTGGTCAGCAATTGGCGTATCTCTGTTTACAGCCATTCAGGGTCACAGCAGCCAGCATATCTGGGCTTTCAAAGACTATGCTGATTTTACTGCCCTATGTGCTCCAAGTAAGCAAAAATGGATGTTACAGGGAGGTTCCTGTCTGGCTACAGGGGGGATCATGGAGCTCCTGCCGGGCTGCCATTACCGAGGAGAGAGGGAGGGACCTCCAGCTCCGCTGCCTCCTGCCGCCATCTCAGCCCCAGCATAGAAATCAGCCACCATAGCTGCTAGAGTTGACCCTCCATGAACAGCCGGCTTCAACTCCAGCAACTGCCATAGCCTGGTTCATAGACCAGTGGTTAGGAACTATTGCTCTCTACAGAACAGTTAAACAGAACATTACACTGCAAGCCTGATCAGCTATCATGGATCAGCTGTGTAGACATACTGCCAGAGGTCAAAACAGAGATGTTTTTGCTGTAATTTTAACAAAAATGTAAACTTTGCTTTAGACATGTCTTGAGTGTTCATCCAATGGCTAGGATGGCTCTATCCCCTGAGTGGGTTCCTTAGAATGCACCTGCTGAAATTTTTTCTGAGGACATAGAAGCATGCAGTTGATACAATGCAAAATTAGTTATTTTCAGATCGAAATACTCCTTAATGGGCAGGTAAGTACAAACAACATGCTGAACAGTAACCCTAATTTCATGGTAGACCTTTGTGTACTCATTATGGAAGCAAATATATGCGGAAGATAGATTTCTAAAATCTCATAATACATATCCTTCTAATTCATTAAACACCTCTGTTGGGGCATGTCTTAAAAAAAAAACGTACATGACCATATAGGCTAGAACCCTGTGGTCCACAGAGTCCAGTATCTAATGACTGCTATCGGCTGAATGAGTTGAAGAGGCAAGGTACCACATAGTAAGTAATTATTTTATTTGCAGAAGCAGCATCCTATCTCATTAGAGATTGACATATGACTGAAAGTTTATATACCTTCCAAAACTAAGGAGTAACCAGAGGTCAAAGATTCTCTGTGGCAATGTAAAACACATCCTGGACCAAAAAGACATGTTCACATAACAGTTACAGTAAAGGCAAAAAGGGAGAGTTGTGATGATCCTCCTAATGTTCCACTGATCTAGGAAACACTTTGGACTTTCCAGGTAGCTAAAGACTTTGTTTTTCCTTCTGAAAACACAAGACCTTTTGAAGCAGAGACTTTTCCCCTTACACTGGTCAAATCAGCAGTTAACAGCATGAGAACTGGAAAATAAGTGTAGTTCAGCAGGAATTTTCCATTAACTTCTGTGTTGCGTATCCACACAGAACTCTGCCAGGATATTTTGTTCATTAATCTCGTCAAATTTACTTGTCTGGTGTGAGCAGAAATAGAAGGGGCTGTGGGCCAGGACTAGCTCTTTCCAGAAGATTCTGGAAGACTGGAAATGGGCAAATATAGTGTCCATGTATGAAAAGGGAAATAAGAACAACCCAGGAAATTACAGACCAGTCAGTTTAATTTCTGTGCCAGGGAAGATAATGGAGCAGATAATTAAGGAATTAATCTGCAAACATCTGGAAGATAATAAGATGATAGTTAACAGCATGGATTTGTAAAGAACAAATTATGTCCAACCAATCTGATAGCCTTCTTTGCTAAGATAACATGTCTTGTGGATAAGGGAGAAGCGGTGGACATGGAATACCCAGACCAAGGCTACTCAACAGTGGCCCACAATGCGGTTTGGATTTATGCAGGGCTGAACAGGTGTCCTGCGGGTGGGAGCCAAAATAAAAAAGTAGTCAATATAATGGTCTTCTATTGATATGCATTTAAGTAGTTAAATTCCTGGACTGTCATTGCTTGTTAAAAGTGCTGTCGTATGGGTGGAAATTGGATAAATATTGCTTTTTATTAATACAGGCAGTCCCCAAGTTACGTCGGATCCGCAGTTATGAACGGGGCCCTCTCGAGGTCCCTTCCAGTTTTAGTATTCTATGATTCTGTGATTCTTTTTGCAGTGCCCAATACAATGTGGCCCCTGATCTCTGTGTGCTATTGTAATACAAATATTATAATAAAAGTTGAGCCTCTCTAAACTGAAACTCTCTGATCTGGCAACATCCGTGGTCTGGAAGAGTCTTGGTAGAGGGCTGGTGGTTGGGAGCCCTGGAGCCTAGCTTACCACAGCTGCGCAGCTGGGCTGCCTGGCGTCCCACAGCTGGGCTGCTCGGCAGGGCCAGGAGGCTAGTGTGTGGCAGTGAGGGCTTCCTAGCGGAGCCAGGAACTCAGTGCTCCTGGAATTGGGCTGCACTGCTTTGCAGGGGGGACTGGCAGTGCAGGGGTGCTGGTGGTATGAGGGAGCCTGTGGGTCAGCAATGGGGCGGCTGTTAGTAGGGGGGCCAGATATGACCTTGCCTGGTCCAGCAAAATCCTTCAGCCGGGACCAGTCAGGTCTCAAGGATGCCAGACCAGGGAGATCTAACTTGTAATCACAAATCACTGATGATCTCACTAGTGTTTCTCCAGAAGGCTTGGTTTGAGTCTGACAAACATATTAATCATGTGATTACCACCATAGTGGCATTTTGTAGACAGGCACATCAGATTCTTTTTTTTTTTGATTATCTGGTGCCCATTTTAACCACAATGACAAACTTGACAAGCCTGAGGAAATTTTTAAATTAGCCCCCATATACAAACAAGAACTGCTTTTGTCATTAGGAAAAAAGGTTATTCTTATAGCTTCAGATACTCTTCCATTCTAAATTTTTCTTTCCAAAATTCCAGGGAAATAGGTCTCCCATCATTTTGTTCTAACCCTTGGAAGCTTGTGGAATAAATGGGCATTCTTACAGCTCTAAAGATACATCTCAAGCTTAGGCATATATATGCCAGTTGTATCCTGTCTATTTCATTCTGTCCAAAATGCCAAGGCCATAAGGCTTCAAGCTTGCTA
This sequence comes from Pelodiscus sinensis, assembly GCF_052426305.1. NCBI lineage: Eukaryota > Metazoa > Chordata > Testudines > Trionychidae > Pelodiscus > Pelodiscus sinensis. The sequence goes on from NC_143056.1 coordinate 31,803,926, forward strand.
CGGACAAGATGTAAAGTGCATTAATTAAGTGGCATACTAGGTATCTAGAAATCTATTCACAGAAATCTCTAGAAGAGGGCTGAGGACTATTTGTACAGTTTGATTCCTTTTCAGAGGCATCTTTTGATAGGAAGGTGCTACTAAGTTGGTTCCCACATGACTCCTTCATTTGTAAAGTTCTTGGTTTATCTGGAGGCATGTCTATTCCTGCCTGTTGTTAAGCATAATGTAATTATACAGGTTGAACCTCTGTGGTCCAGGGCTCTCTGGTCTGTCAGGAGCATGGATGTTGCTGAATCAGAGAGCCCCAGTGGCTGGGAGCGGAGCCAGTCAGCAGGGCCAGTGGGACAGCAGAGCCTACGGGGAAGTAGGAGCAGCAGAACCAGTGAAGCCCAGTGGTCAGTGAGAGAAGCCCAGCAGGAAGGCTGGTGTCCTCCCCTTCCCCTCTTCTTCCTCCCCTCCCCCTGCCTTCTCCCTGACCAGTCACATCCTGAGAGTTGTGGACCAGTGAGATCCAACCCGTACTATGTCTGCCCCAGTTCTCCTCTTTCCCACACTCTGGGATGTACTGCTTACTTTACTTCCCATAAGTAATGGATGAGGAGAAAAGTGTGCAACAGAATGAGAGAATTCTTAGTTGATCATTTATTTCTGTTAGCAGTTTCTCTGAATTCAGACCTGGTAGTCTGTTAAATGATCAGTGTACATTGAAACTTTCTCTAAAGGGTGACTTAGACATACATTAAAGCTAATTTAATACATTATATAATGTTGTCTTAGTACTAATAGTGGGTGGCTGAATTGTTTCTGCAGCTATGGAAGAAGCATTCTATTAGCCTGAGCTGAAGGGTGGAGCTTAATTTTGGGTCTTCTAGCAACAGCATTGCACCACCTCCAAATTCCACAAGTGAGTGGGGAGGGAAAGACTGGTTAGATCTTCTGCCTCCAATCTGAGGAATATATAAAGCGGACATAGCCTCAACAATTTTTTCTGACTTGTGTAAGAGTGAATCGGGTCTATTTAAATTTGGAAATATTAATCTCTCCTTCTAATATGTCTGACTTGTTAAATTTACATTTTAATTCAAAGATCATTTGTTGTTTCTTATTTAGAAAATAAACTGGGATGATTTAGCTGCCAAAAAAATACCAGCTCCATTTAAACCAGTAATCCGGGATGAGTTGGATGTTAGTAACTTTGCAGAGGAATTTACAGAAATGGATCCCACATACTCTCCTGCAGCTACACCACAGATTTCAGAGAGAATGTTTCAGGTAAGTGTAAAACATTACAACTTTGTTAAAATATACACTTCCCTCATGTATGGCAAGATTTTGTCCTTTTGAAGTGTGTTTTTATTGCCATTGAAGCTATTGAAAGTTGAATACAGAATCAGTGGGCAGAATTAGATCTGTAATGTAGTATAGTGTAGTAACTTATGCTATGTTACACCTTTTATATAAATCTTTCTTGAGGATAGAAGTCTGAATTATTATTAGAGTTGATAGTTTAATAAACATCCAGTGTTACATTTGTGTATACTTATTATTTATAATAATAATACAAGATTCTCTCTTAACTACTGTGTTACATATGAAAAGCTAGATTTGATTAGTTTAATTTTTGGGCCCAGTCCTACCGCTAGGAAGTCACTGTCAGATCTCTTGTTGATTTTAGTGGCCTAGGATCAGTCAGGTCTATTACATAAGGAAATATGTTTGTTACTAGATTCTTTTAACCAAATACAGAAGCAAATTGATCTATTTGATAACTAAATTCTGGTTTTAGTCTGATAATTCATATGTACAAATTAGTCTTAATTGCTTTTGCTTTATATGTGGATCTCTCATTTCCTCGGGGGGGGAGGGAAGGGTCAGTCATCTCTAATACACTGTACCCTTACCTCAAACTATATGGAAAGCCTTCTGTGGATGCAGTGATATAAGTTTGTAGGGAAGAGTTAGAGACAAAATCTTGCAGATTTTGTGTCCTTCTGGTCCTTGGCTCCATAGAAGATGGCAATCCACCAATATACTGTCTGCAGAAAATAAACATAATTTAAAAATCTTTCTTATTGTGCTTCCTGCAATTGGAATTCTTCCTGTATGTAATGATTTGATCTCTTACAGTATTTCAAAATGGGAATAATTTTCAGGAGCTCCTAAAAGATATGTATTTAAAAGTCAGTGAGATTTTGATGCATTCGAAAATGTTGTCGGATACCTTGTAATTGTTTTTGGTCACGTATTTCATTTATTTCTTTGAATATATTTTCAGATGTACTCCTTAAAGTAGGTGTCTGTTATGAGCATAAAGGAATACCATGTTCAAATGTAGTTCATTGGGAAACTGAAAAAAAAAATTGTTATATCTGAATGATTTCTGTGGTATTAAATAACTTCCCATTTATCTGTTTTATAAAAGTTTAGTCTCACTTATTTTCCAAATGCACAAAATAAAGTGACTTAAAAAACAATATTGATCAAACAAACACTTGGAATATATAATGTGGGGGAAATTAGACTTTTAAAAATTATATATAATAAGGTCATTATTACAGCTGTAGTCTAGAAGATATTAGTATTTGCAGAAAATTAACCTTCCACATTTATGAGGTATCATACTATTTTAAGTGATTTTATTTGCTTATTTAGTTAGAGAAATCAAACTTCTATAGGTATATGACCCCCCAAAATACATGAGCATTATAATATTTCTGTGTTCTACAAATCACCTTCAAGATAAATATTTACTTCAAATTTTAAATATTTATTTGAATTTCTTCTAGATCTGGATATACTGAACATATTAGCTGAAGATAATCCCACTAATGATGCAGCGCGCTATTTTTGTTTTGCCATGTAAAGCAATTTTAGACATTTGCCCCATCATAATGTAAACTTGTTGATACCTTAACTGTAGATGTCTTGAGAAGCTAGCCAGTTTGAAGTGTGAACCTTTGTCACCAGTGCAAAAGAACTGAAGCTGTGAGTCAGATTTTTTTTTAGCATTTTCCCCAAAATCTCTTATTTTTACTTGTTTTTTTTTTTTAAGACAAGAAGATTGTATAAACTCTTTCAGGAAGACACTTTTCTATTGATTTTAAATTAAGTTGCTCTTTACTTTGAATGCAATGGCATTTACCTATCTTTCAGTTACCTATCTTTTTCCTGTCTGCATTATGATACATTATATGGACAATCTCAAGCCTTTACATTTAACTTCTGTCTTTGTTTTGCAGGGGTATTCTTTTGTTGCTCCTTCTATTTTGTTTAAACGCAATGCAGCCATAGTAGATCCTGTTCAGTTTCATATGGGAGTTGAAAGACCTGGAGTTACAACTATTGCAAGAAGTGCTATGATGAAGGTAATGGCAGTATTTAAATAAACATAATCCTGGATAATTTGAAGATGCTCATGATTTATGAGGTAATAATCTTATTCTAGGCTAAATAAAATCTGTGCCCAGAGCCTGAAGTACTAATTAGTTGTTTAGAAGTAATGTATAGTTACTATGCAGTTATCCTCTTTGTCTGCCAATGGATCTTAAGCCAGTTAGGGTAAGTCTACACAGCAAAATTATTTCAGAATAAATTAATAAATAATTATTCCAAAATAACTATGCAAGCTTCTACACAGCCATTCCATTATTTCGAAATAATTTTGAACTAATGGATGACATATTCTGACTTCTGTAAACCTCATTCTATGAGAAATAACCCCTATTCCGAAATAGCTATTTCAAAATAATGTGTGTGTAGACACTCCACTGCTGCTATTTCGAAATAGCCCATGACCAGGGCCTTTCTAAGTTACTCCTCCCAGTGCCTCCTGGGGCTCTAAATCAAGATAGCTTGTCTACATTAAGGAAACCTGCCTCGGACTAATTTTGAAGCTTTCCTGTAGTGTAGATGTGCTATTTCAAAATAAGCTTTTTCAGAATAACTATTCTGGAATAGCTTATTTCAAAATTGATGCGTAGTGTAGATGTTGCTTTAGAGCATACAGATTACATGCCATACAGTTAAGAAGTAACTTGAGTCCAGCCTTGAAGAAATGTTAAAAAATACAGCATAGACACCATCTTACCAGCAGAAGAGCAATGAAAATATTAATAAGGCTTTTACTCAACTGTCAAAATAATATACACCCTTGATAAATAGTTGGTTTTCAAAGCTGCTGTGGTTATTAACTCATATCTCTTCCTATGATATGTCTACTTCTATTCGCATAGATAGATATAGCTAGAAATAGATTCATAGATACTATCATTGTGGTATCTGTAAAACATCCCCAACACTATATATCTGAATATTTTTGTAGTGAAAGCTATTCTGAAAGTAACTTTAATTTCAGATTTTTTTCTGTGTGTGTGTATTGCATGCACCATTAGAGAAGTTTATGTATATAATTACACATTGTCAATTTATACTATGTTGTTTACCAAAATGAGATCTCTTTTAAAACTGCATTTTTGGAACTTTAAAGGCAGATGAATAATTATCACCAAAATGTATTATGTGTCTTTGACTGTGTCCTAAAAGTATTCCAGAGAACTCAATACAGTCAATTTCATAACAGGACTCTCCATTTTATCATCACTATGAACTGGATCTGAAAGAGAAACCACTGGGAGAAGGAAGTTTTTCCATCTGTCGAAAGTGTTCACACAAGAAAACAAGCCAAGAATATGCAGTAAAAATAATTAGTAAAAGGTATATTTACTAAAAACTTGTTTTGCTTAGTATCAGCAGTGAACTAGAATAATGCTCACTGAATTTTGCATGTAGAAAAAAAGTTGATTTAAAACATCACTTTTCTTTTGAGAATTCAAAAGAAAAGAATTCAAAATTCATACAGTAATATGAACTTTTTTAATTGAAAGTTTTTGGAACTTGGGGCTAATTGTGCTTCTTGAGGAATGAGATAAAGAGGAAACAAATCTCTTTTATACTTTTTTGTGCAAATTTGTTCCCAGTTGTTCTGTGTCCCCATTATGTTCCTCTCCTAGCAGACTACAGTAAAAACTGTTTTATGCTTTGTTACACTTTGGGCACGTCTAGACTACATGGCTCCGTCAACAGAGCCATGTAGATTTGTTTACTCGGGAACTGAAGCGGCAATTTAAATAATCGCTGCTTCATTTAAATTAAAATGGCTGCCTCTCTGTGTCGATCAGCTGTTTGGCGGCACAGCGCTGTAGTCTGGATGCTCCGCAGTTGACATCAAAGGCATTTGTCGACCTCCCTGGTAAACCTCATCCCGCGAGGCATAACAGGGAGGTCGACAAATGCCTTTGATGTCGACAACGGAATGACCAGACTACAGTGCTGTGCCACCAAACAGCTGATCAGCACAGTGCGGCAGTCCATTTTAATTTAAATGAAGTGGCGATTATTTAAATCGACGCTTCATTTCCCTTTGCCTACAACCCTAATCTACATGGCTCTGTCGACGGAGCCATGTAGTCTAGACGTGCCCTTTGAGAAATAGAACTAGTAGAATCTTGTTTGGAAGATTGGCAATTTGCCACATTTATTGTGAATGCAGAATTTATTTACTGTCTCTAGATACTATAATTATCCACCACCAATTCATACACACAGCTCTATGGATGGGACATAATTACCAGCCTCAAGTGCTCATTTTAGTCCACTGGCCAGATCCTGGCATTGATTTCTTTGTCAAGGGAGCCATCATTGGCTATCACACTGCTGAGATACTTAAACTTGTCCACTGTTTTTAACTCTGTTCCTTCAATAGAATTTGAAGCGGGGAGAGCAGCAGATCCTGGAGCAGGCTGAAACAATACCTCGGCCTTTCTTCGGCTGGTGGTCAAACCAAAGAGGCGAGTGGCTTCAGCAAACTTGTTGACGATATGCTGGAGATCAGATTCCTCATGTGCCATAAGTGCACAGTCGTCAGCAAAAAGGGCTTCAAGAATGTGCCTCTCAAGCATTTTTGTTCTAGCGTTCAAACGACAAAGGACGAAAAATGACCCATCAAGCGTGTACTTTATGTAGACTCCATGGTCCAGGTCCCTGACTGCGTGGCTGAGGGGACACATAAAAAAGAGTTTGAATAGCACTGGGGCCAGCACACACCCTTGCTTCATGCCATTGGATATCTCAAATGGATCTGAAAACTCGCCATTCGAAAAAACGAAGCCAATCATGTCATAATGGAACAGGCATATAAGGTTGACAGATCTTCTCGGGCAGCCAAATTTTAGCAGGATAATCCACAGGGCTTCTCTGTTGACAGTGTCAAATGCCTTGGTCAGGTCTATAAAGATGGTGTATAGAGCCAAGTTCTGCTCTATGCACTTTTTCTGGACCTGATGAACAGCGAAGATCATCTCAATGGTGCTGTGGCCTGGACGGAAACCACACTGTAGTTTGGAAGGAAACCAGACTCTAGTAGGTTCTCCTCTAAGATGCTGGTGATCAGACAGTTAAGGATGACTCAAGCCAAGATCTTCCCAGCAGTAGAGAGAAGGGTGATGCCCTGGTAATTTCCACAATCATCTTTATTGCCCTTGTTCTTAAAGAGCGAGATGATTGTGGCATCCCTAAAGTCTTTGGGTATGTTGTCTTTTTCCTAGATGCTGGTCAAAATGCTGTGAAAGGCTTTGAGTGACACTGGTCCTGCTGCCTTGAAAATTTCTGCAGGAATACCATCTATCCCAGGGGCTTTGCCAGAGCTAGTCTGGCTGATTGCCTTTTTGACCTCATCCATTGTAGGGGGCAGGTCAAGACTGTCTATCATGGGTTTCTGAGGAATCTGATCTAAGGTCACAAGGTCGACAATGGAGCGCCTATTGAGAAGGTTGCTGAAGTACTCTCTCCAACTATCATTGATGCTGCTCTTCTCCCTCAGGAGGATCATGCCATCTGCAGACAGGAGTAGTACTGTACTTGGCTTTGAAGGTCCATATACAACTTTGATAGCATTGAAGAAAATCTTGGAGTTCTTGGTATCAGCATAATGTTGGACTTCATCACCTTTTCTCTCCCATCACTCATCTTGCATTTTGCGAAGTGCTGTCTGCGCCTGACTCTGAAGGTGCTTGAAATGGTCATGTTTGGAAATTGAGAACTGGTCATTTTGCCATACCAAAAGTGTGTTCTATTTTTCCTCTAAGATCTTCATGATGGTCTTGTCATTGGTGAACTCTCTTTTTCAGTCCTAGTGTCAACTTAGCTGACTCTGTCACCAGGGTTTTGAACTGGTTCCATTTTTGTGTTGGGTCTCCAGTCAAGGGTCAATGGGACGTCAGTACGTCATCAAGGCAGGCTGCAAATTGCTCACGATGACCAATATGCTGCAGCTTCCCGATGTTGAAGAAAGGTCTGACAGCCTTGGGCTTCTTGCGATACAGTGGTGTGACGTGCAGCATAAGGACAGATCTGACGAGTCTATGATCAGTCCAGCGCTCAGCTCCCCGCATGGCCCTAGTAGTCTTAACATCATGCATGTCCCGCCTGCAACTGATGACATAGTCAATAAGATGCCACTGTTTTGATTTCGGGTGCATCCATGTGGTCTTGTATTTATCGGCCTGCCTGAAGAGAGTGTTGGTAATCGTCAGATCATTTTCTGCACGCAAGCTCAGCAAGAGGAGGCCATTGGCATTCATATTACCAATGCCGTGATGCCCCAGCACCTCTTTCCAGTTCCTACAGTCCTTGCTGACTCTGGCATTGAAGTCATCCAACAGGCGAAGCTTGTCACTAGGAGTTGCTTTTGCAAGAAGATCAAGGTCCTCGTAGAAACTCTCTTTTGCTTCATCGCTGCTGGTCAGAGTGGGGGTGTAAGCGCTGATGACTGTGACGTGATGAAAGGGATTGAGGGGGAAGCAGAACTTGATCAGATGCTCACTGATGCAAGTGGGTAGGTTAGGAAGCTGGCGCAGAAGTGATGTCTTAATGATAAGTCTCACTCTGTAGATTCTGGCTTTGTTTCTGGCCTGCCTTTCCAGAAGAAGATGTAACCTCCTTTCGGTTTGCAGATGGATCCTTTCTCTGCAGGTCTGGTCTCGCTCAAGGCGGCTATGTCAATGTTATAGTGTGCCAGTACTCTTATTATGAGGGCCGTTCTTCTCTCAGGCCTCATAGTATTGTCCCTGTCCAAGAGGGTGCGAACGTTCCATGCTCCAAATATCATCTTTCTTTTCACTGTTTTTCAACCACTGTGAGGGTAAAACTGCCAGCCATGGTATGCTGGCCAGTTTGGTTGGGACAAGCAATTTTTAGGACACCTTTTCTAGTCCCCTCCCTCATTTGAGGGTGAATAGTGCTACTCCTTAAAAGGCCTGCTCAGTTGCCTGGGATGTTGCCAAACTCCTCCGTTGTCCCGGGATCAGAGTCGAGTGACCAAAGTCGACAGGCTGCCTACATGCAGGTTTGGGACTACAGCTCCCAGTGGTCACCTCCCCCCATTGCTTCAGGACTTTGAAGTAATTTTTTGTAAACTGAAAGACACGAGTGAGCAAAGAACCTGTGCAGGAAAATATTTGAAGTGGAAAAGCCATTGCACAGGGGCAGTTCCACTCTCTTGGCCTAAGAAGCCTGGTTCCAGTGGTACGAAAAGTCATCACAGCTGGAGACTTCCTAGGCTGCAGTGGATGGCCATGGTGTCTTCAGTGCCTTGTCATGTCCTTCGCTCTCCACAGAGTGTTGCAGAACCACCTTCTTGGTCGTTGGATCTCAACTGTGTAAATGTTTCCAAACCCCCTTCTGTCCTCAGTGGGGCACTACTCTTCAACCACCTGATCTGGAGCACCCACAGGGACATTACTCAAAGAAAAGGTTACTCACCTTGTGCAATAACAGATTATTTATATGTGTGTCTCTAAGGTGCTCCACTATCTACTCTCCTCCCCTCTACTTTGGAGTTTGCACTACAGTAGATAAGGACTGTGGGTGAGAGGGTCAGACTGCACTAGATGAGGTGCCAGAAGTACTACTATACGATTACTGCACATGCCCATCCGTGTCAGACACTGCTATAAAAAAAACTCAAATTAACTGTGCCAAGATGCACCAATATCTGAAATTGAGCTCCCTCAGAAATACACATCTTAAAGACCTTCAGTTATCACACAAGGTCAGTAATACAGCCTCTTTTCCCCCTTCAAATTAATCTACTTCACCTGTAATATTTGTAATGATTTTTTTCAGAGTCCATGTGTATCATTAATATAGTTGAGCATGGTGCTATTATTTAAAATTATTTTATCCAATATGGATTTCGTATTTCTATACCAACCTTGGAAGTAAGTCTTTGACATGAGGATGGAACAGATAGTGCCAGTGTTTCCAGACTAATGGGCATGTTTGAATTGCTTAGGACGGGGGTCGGCAATCTTTTCAAACCAAAGAGGCAAACTATATCAAAATTCAGAACAAGTGGTCAACAAAGAGCCATATAAGAATGCCTATTTGCATGACTGAAAATATACAAGTTAATATTATTGATAATTGACATTATTAATAATAGCATAAATTAAACATTGTACTCACAGACTTTATTTAATGGGACTTCTGCTGCTGCATCTTTTCACAGATTTCTTTGAAGTTTACATCATAACTGGTCAAATCCCGCTTCATACAGACACTCAGGCTGTCTTCTGTGAATTTTATGACAGGTGTTTGGGGATGTGGGGGTTCAAGAGTCTGGGTTGGTGTGGTTGAGGGGTTCAGGGCAGGGGATTTGGGTGTATGATACATTCAGGGCACAAGGTTGGGGCATGAGGGCGTGCAGGCGAGTTATGGCAGGGGACTGGGGATGTGCAGGTGATGTGGGGGCATGAGGGGCTCAAGGCAGGCGGTTCAGGTGTATGATGGGCTCAGGGTCGGTGGGGGGGGGGGTGCAGAAGTGTTACAATGCTGGGCCCCAATTGGCCAGGCTTCATTTTTAAATAAAGTAAAATATTACATTAAACATAAAAGGTTTTGGTATTGTCTTTCTTTATGGCAGCAGTGGGGAACCTGTTTTGGGTTGGGGACCACTGGCCCATAGGAAAATTAGTTGAAAAAAATTCCAAAAAACCCTAACCCTCACTGATGTGGCCTCCAACTGAAACACCTCACTCCCCGGTGCTCCAGCCCTATGGTGGGGGGAGAGGCTGGGAGGACTGAAGTTCAAGACCTCAGGCCAGATTTACTCTTCTGGGGTTCCAGGGTTAGTGGATTTTGTGGGTCCCCCAGGCTCTTGGGTGGGGCCAAAAAGAGGGATTAAGTGTGTGGGACAGAGTTGCCAGTGAATGGGATAGAGATGGGGGTGAAGAATCTGGGCTAAAAGTGGAGTGTAGGAGGTGGTGAGGGTGAGAGATCTGAGTGGGAGGTAGGGTTCAGGAGCAGGCTGGGAGTAGGGTGTCTAGCTAGGAGAAGGGGACAAGGCAAGGGAGTGGGCTGGGGCAGGCTGTCTGGGCAGGAGTGGGTTGGGGCTGGGTATCTGACCGGGGGCAGGGTGTCTGGCTAGGAGGCAGAAGTGGGCTGGGGGCAGGGTGTCTGGCCGGCGGGGTGTGTGAATGAGGGGGGGACACTTTCACGCCATGTCACAGGCACCATGTAACGTGGCCTCCTGCTACTCCCATTCACTGTAAGGAAGCCTCTAGGAAGGATTTGCTGGTCAAGTATCCTGGGGGAAGGAAAAAGGCAGCGCATGCAGAGCCATTTTTGGTTCCACTTGTTCCCCGCATGCCAGCGGAAGGAAAAGGGCAGAGCATGGAGCCATGCTTGTTCCCTGGATCTGGCAGGGAGGCTCAGGGCTTTCTCCCCTCGCCCCCTTTCCCTACAATAAGCCGGTGCTGGCGTTCCAATCTTGCGGGGGGCCATAAGGCTGTAGCACCAGCGCTGGCTCCCTGCTGCGGGGGGCTGAGTTGGCGCTACAGAAGAGTCATATCTGGCTTCCTAGTAAGTCAAGCCATAAGTTGCTGACCACTGTCTTATGGTGTTTGTAAAAACTGTGGTGCCATCAAATGTCTTGTACTAGGCAAAAGGGCAGTCTCAAGATAGAAAGTAATCTAGCAAAGTTTTTATTCTTAATATGCCAAGACATGACTGAATCATATATTTGTTTTATGTATTTATAATATTTTTCAGGGCTCAGTTGGTTGGTTCAGTTTGCTTGTTTGAAGGTGCTGATTTCTAATTACATATAACAAAATAGTAACTGTTCTAATATTCCAAAATTTGAATTAGGAAGAGTTTAGATGTAAAATTTTGACTTTGAAATTTATTCAATTACATTTGGTAATTTTCCAGAATGGAAGCCAACACCCAGAGGGAAATAACAGCTTTGAAACTCTGTGAAGGACACCCTAATGTAGTGAAGTTGCATGAAGTTTATCATGATCAGGTATTCTGAAGAAACTATAATAAGCATTTTCCAAACACATTTTGTTGTGTATAACTGTTGGCATAACGCTTATTGGTACTTTGTGCAGGTAGCTTTTTCCAAGTAATTGTAGCAAAAGCATTAAAGCCAAATGAGATTATACTTTTATTTATATAAAACAAAAATATATTTGTAGGAATCAGGTATTCCACCTTCCCTCAGTGGTATGAAGCTTAAATGATATTTGTAATATGCTTGGAAATCCTTGAATGAATGGTGCTACATAGGTACCAAAGATTATTTCATAATTTTGGTTGTTTTTAAATGAGACATCCCAAATAATTTCATAAACTACCAAATTTAAAAGCAGTTCCTTTATAAAAAAAATACTAGCATGTGCTTCAGTTTTGTTTAGTTACAGAACTTCAATTATCCATTGTTCCTAAGCATGGCTCAGATGTAGTGAACAATGGTTCCCTCAGGGAAACCAGAGGAGCTTGGGGCCTACTCTAACCTCTGCTGGTGTAAGCTCCTCAGCAGATCAGGTGTAATGAAGCTGAGGTCCTCTTCGCCCCAGACAGGCGCCAAGGTCCCTCCTAAAATGTCCCCTTTGTCCCTTATGTAACTGTCTAACTGAGGGAACAGCTGGTAGGCATATGCAATACAAAAATTAAGGGTACGTCTACATTTGCTCCCTAGTTTGGAGTAGGAATGCAAATACAGACAAATGAAGTAGCTAATGAAGCCGGGATTTAAATATCCCGTGCTCCATTAGCATGATCTTGCCGGCCCGCTAGTTCGAATAACAGCTGATTCAAACCAGGAAGTGCGCACCAGGACGCGTTAGTTTAAACCAAAGCCCTTGGTTTGAACTAACGTTACTCCTTTTTTTTTTTTTTTCCCCTTCAGAAAAAGAGGAGTAATGTTAGTTCAAACCAAGGGCTTTGGTTCGAACTAACGTGTCCCGGTGCGCACTTCCTGGTTCGAATCAGCTGTGATTCAAACTAGCGCACCAGCGAGATCATGCTAATGGAGTGCGGGATATTTAAATCCTGGCTTTATTAGCTTCTTCGCTCATCTGCATTTGCATCCCCAGTCCGAACTAGGGAGCAAATGTAGATGTACCCTAAGATTCTGCTCCACAATCTTTAAGGATGGGGGAGATTTATATTTTCACTGTTTATTTGTATGTACTAAAATATAATCAGAATTCATTTTCAATGTCCTTTTTTGAGTTCTCAAGTGAAAAAATCTTTTTAAATTAGCTTTTTAGGGCAAGGTGCTATCAGCATCCCTAGGCTTTTGCTGGTCCATTTTTAACAAATTCTGAAATTTCAAATACCATTTCACTGTTTTTTCTGAATTTTGTTTTTATTTTTACTAATTAGTGGTGACTACTACAAATCTAATAAGGTTCTTCGTTGGGAATCTGACTCCAACTGGCCTCACTAATATTTGTCAGGCCATGTTTCTTTTTTGGCAAATCCCACTTATCAATAGGAGAATATTTTTTCCTTTTTCTTTGTCCCTTCCACAGTGTTCAAGGAGGGGGGAGAGAATTGTAGAAAAAGTAAGATGACAAGTAGGGTTTTTAGCTTTACTAATGGGGTATGTTCTCTGTGCTGAACTGCTCCTTCTAGTACTGCCTAATTCCATGGTTAGGGGACAGAGAAAAGCTAATATCTCTGTTACCTTCATACCTTTTTCACACTTATCTCATTTGTTTCAGATTATACACGTGGTAACTGTTGTTGACAGATAGGATTGTGTAGCAGGATTTACCAATCCAAAATCCAGCATTGGCAGAAGGGAGAGGGAAGTATTCCCTGTTTATAGGCAGTAAGGCTGATGACCCCCCTCCGCACAGCTAACAGAACTGCCAGACATAGACACATACACCAACAGTGGAGTGAAGTAAATAAGTCCAGCTACCAAAGTGGGAGAAGAGAGGAAAAGTAGATGTCAAAAGCCCTGGATCGCAGAGGAGCAACAGTCTATGCCATGCTGCTTCTGAGAAAGTGATAAAGAGACAAAAGGAGTCTGAAAGCCTTGTAGTTTAAGGAATGATATACTCCGTATAAATTAAGAATTCATGAACTGCTCTAATTATAATTGAATTGAAGAGGACCGGTTAAGACAAAGCTAGAGCCCTCAGACACTCTGAACCAAGAGCAGTTGACAGGGTGGAAATGACCTTTTCAGACACTACTCATAACCAGTGTCTTTCAAGGCTGGCTGCCTAATCAGCCCCTTCTTACCTTAGACATCTACTCAAGTCTATGGTTCACTTTGCTTATTTGAAGGTGCTGATTTCTATGCTTCTCCCCCATTTTACAGAGGCAAAGCATATATAAAAAGTCTCCACAGTGAGTGGTATTTCCCTATGCTGGGAATTCCTGTGCAAAGAGAATAAGGATTTCCCAACTGAGTAAACACCATTTATTTTATATCTTTACAATTTCTGTGAAGGATTGCCTTAGCATAGGGAAACCGTGATCCAAAATGACCTGCTGGCCTCCTGTTTGTGAGTCTCCTGCCCTACTACCACCCACAATAACCATATGCCGTTCATTGTTTTCTTGTAAATGCTATACTTTTCACGCTGATCTCATTTTTACATCCCCATAGCCTCTCTTTTTTTACCAGATCACCAAGCTTGACTGCTCTCCAGTTGATTTTCCATTACCAGTCTCAGATTTCCAGATGACTCTCCCATCTCTTATGTCTCTTCATGCAGTATGCCTCTCTTTCCTGTTCCCAGCCCCATCCACCTCATCTGCCTTCTCTAGTCTCTTGGTAGTTTTCCTTCCTTTATGTCCATCTGCCAAATACACTTCCTTCAAAATGCCCCCTTCCTCAACACCCTTTAATGCTATCTCTTCCCCAATATCCCACTAATCTGATGCTAAAGGTTAACAGGCTTTGAAAAAGATAAGGAAATTCCCACAAAGAATTCTATATTTTTTTCCACTCACAAACAAACATGAAATTTACTTCAAATTCAGACTTAGTAAAAGTACAAAAAAGACTTCTCAAAATTTGTTTTAAGGCGTTAATCATATTGAAGTTGTAATTAAGTATGTGCATTTGAACATGATTCCATGTATTACAAATGGTTGCATGTTGGAAGAAAAAAGGAGTTTATTGTGAAGTTGTGGAGTCTTGGGTTATATTGGTGATATGTTCGGATGACAAGGTGTGTGAATTATTATTGATCTTTATGTTAATATTTGCCTTCAGCAGCGACTTCATTGATTTAAATTTTTTTGTCTTAAAGGAAATATACAACATTCACTTTTAAGTAACAAAGTCTACTGTTTGGGAATATTAAAGATATATTGTGGGTCTAGTGATGGTATCAGCAGTGGCATGTATGCTTCTGTGCGGGAGATGGGATCTCAAGTATAATTAAGTGGCTATTTAAAACTTGAAATTAAACTTTTAGGAGGTTGTGAAAAGAATGAGGAACTTTTTCTGCTATTAATTTGATGTCTGACTAATTCTTGATGCATAATGATAAAAATGCACCCAGATGTGGAAGCAGGCAATTTTCATCACACCTTGAGCTAGATTCTACTCACTGATGTGTATAACTGAATCTCATTGAGATCAGTGGTAGCTGTGAGCATCAGTGACCTCGAAGGGTAAGTCTGCACTGCAAGCTTCTTTTGGAATAAGCTTTTCTGCAAGATCTCTCCTGGAAAAGCTTATTTCGAAATAGAGCATCCACACTACAGGGAAGCCTCAAAATTAGGATGAGATAGGTTCCTCTAATGTGGACAGGAGGCATTGGGGAGGAATAACTTTAGAATGGTCCTGGTGAGGAGTGATTTTTACATAGCCATGGAGCATCTACACACCCTTTTCTGAAAAAGTTTTTCAGAAAAGGGCTTATTCCTCGTGGAATGAGGCTTACTGCCATCAGAATAAGCCGTCTGTTATTTCAACTTTCTGTCAAAATAATGCATTTGCAGTGTGGACACTAGTATTGTTTTTCCTCAGTGTAGAGGCACCCTAAGAGTAGAATTTGGTTCTTAATAATTTTAGATTCATGAAACAGGATTATAAACAGAAACCTTACTCATCCTGACCTCTGGAAAGACGGAACCTATTGCAGTGTTAGTATGTTGCTGGTGGAAGGCAAATGTGTTGTGATGCAGAACAAATCAAAGAAATTATGAGTACAGGCAGTCCCCGAGTTACGTGGATCCGACTTAGGTCAGATCCGTACTTATGAACGGGGCTTTTCACGCCCCGGAGGACGCGGGCGGTGGGACCGCCCAGACGCGCCGCGGTCCCGCCGCCCAGCAGACCAGGGAGACGCGGAGCAAAGCGGCGGAGGACCCGGGTGGCTGCACCGCGGCACGTCTCGGTCCCGTCGCCCGCGTCTCCATGGTCTGCTGGGGGGGGGGGGCAGCTAGTGCGTCCCCCCCCCCAGCAGACCAGGCTTTTCTCGCAGATGCCTGTGGTAGAGCAGCTGGGGCACTGCCAGTTGGTCCCGCAGCGCCACTCCTCGGCACTACTGGACCAACCCGGCAGCACCCCAGCTGCTCTGCCCCAGGCATTCTGATTCAGCCGCTGCTGGTCAGTTTCAGCAGCGGCTGAATCAGGACGCCTGGGGCAGAGCAGCTGGGGTGCTGCTGGATTGGTCCAGTAGCGCCTAGGAGCTGCTCTGCCCCAGGCGTCCCCAAGTCAGCCGCTACTGAAACTGACCAGCGGCTGACTACAGGAAGCCCGAGGCAGAGTTGCTCTGCCCCGGGCTTCCTGGAATCAGCTGCTGATAGCCAGCCGCTGGTCAGTTTCAGCAGCGGCTGAATCTGGACACCAGTTCCGACTTAAGTACAAATTCAACTTAAGTACAAACCTACAGTCCCTATCTTGTACGTAACCCGGGGACTGCCTGTAAAACGTGCTGTTATGCTTTGCAGTTTAAAAAATTCTACATTTCCATCTCATTCTGTTTTAAATTATATAGCTTTTGTATTTTTATAAACACAGTTGTGTAATATTTTAATAATAAACCATAAAAAGTTAAGATCTAATTATTAATATTTAAAATCTACAAAGTGTTGGTGTATAATCTAAATTTTCTAAGGTCCCACATTAAACTGGTTTTTTGTTCTCTAGCTTCACACATTTCTAGTAATGGAACTTCTGAAGGGAGGCGAATTGCTTGAACGCATTCAGAAAAAGAAACACTTCAGTGAGACAGAAGCCAGTTACATCATGCGCAAACTTGTTTCAGCAGTGAGCCATATGCATGATGTAGGAGTAGTCCATAGAGATCTGAAACCTGAGGTACAGTGGGGCATGATTATATCTGTTGTTGGTCTAATACCTTACTTTCACATTCTTTTAACAAGAGGCATATCCCTTCACAAAGAGACATAGTTAATTTAACAGAATAGGTACTGTAATTTGTGTGTTTTAATTGCCTTTTTTGATTTTTATTTGGAAATGAAAGTTTCATACTTAATTACTATCTGATGTTATTTGTTTATTCCATTATGCTATGCAATCAGTAGTAAAAATAATAAAATACTCAATTCAGATAACTGTTTTATAAACCTTAATTTTTAATTTTATAAACCATCTTAATTCCACCATGTCAAGAACAACTCCACATGATGAGAAAAAAAATCTATTTTTAATATTTAATTTTGTCTGTTAACCATTTTATTATGCTCTGATCATAAATATATGGGGTTTTGCACAACATAGGTACAAAGTGGTACTAAGTTTGTTTCAGTGCGTTTACTTCACATTTCTATATCTTGTTTTACTTCACTGTAAATTTCTGTATTTGAAATGTGTGGTTTTTATGTAATTACAACATCCTTGTGCAGGTTTTACCTTCATCTTTACTCTACTTTAATACAGTTTTCATATGATAAATAACATAGGGCAGAAGGTAATGGGTCTGATAGTTAAAAAGGGGCCTGTGGGATTAGCAGGCATCCAAAGTAAAATGGCTGCCTGCAGTCAGAGATCTGAGGGAGTAAGAAAGTAATCTGCCTCCATCAACCCACTACAGCGATAGGCAACCCAGACTAGTGAGTCGGTCTCAGTGAGCTGATGATTGTCGTAACTAAGATGATTTCCTGGGATACAGCAGTTTTGCTAACTGTGCTTGCATACCTAGAATTTATGGGCTGTACCGATTGAACTGTAGAAGCACTTTAATTGGATGAAGAGGTAGCGCACAGCTCTCACGGTCAAAGTGTGAAATCAATGTGCTCCTCCGTTCACGTGCATATCACTTTAATAATTGAGGCAGGAAAACAAAATGTCTTGCAGGCTACACATAGCCTGATGGGCCAGGTCGCTCACGACTACACCAAAGCTATTAATCTATACTAAAAAGCAGAGCACCACAGAGAATGGATTCTCAGGAAAAAAAAAAAAAGGCAGGGGGGAGAGGAATGGAGGGTTTAAAAAATACCTCATTCAGAAAGGTGTTTCCAGCTCCTAGTATGAAAATACTAAAGGAGAAAATCCAGTCTGGTATGTAAAAAATTTTAATTGCAGATTTGTTAAATCTGAGCTTTCTAGAAGAGGTGAAAATTGATAAAAATTCATGTGGTCCTTTCCTCCCACTTGGAGCTTATAATCAATCCAGAAATTTGATTGTGAAATTTCATGAACATCAACAGAAAGATTTAATTACAGAAAGAGCAAGAGATCATTGAAAGCTTATGCCCAAAGATGACATACTGCAGTTTTTGCATCGCCACTCTGTGTTAACGTTAAAAAAGAAAAGCTGAACAACCCTGGAAGGACTTCTTGAGAGTAATCAAAAATGAAATCTTATGCCCAAATAAATCTGTTAGTCTTTAAGGTGCCACAGGACTCCTTGTTGTTTTTATAGATACAGACTACCCTGCTGTATATTTATTGAGAATGAAAAGTTTGATAGTAACTATATTAATATTATAAAGAAAATACTGTGAGGTTTGTTGTAATTGGGATGATCATTGTAAAGCATAGAGCACATATAGGACAATAAGGGTGGAGTGAGTATGGAGTTGTTGCTGGGGTGGAGAGATTGGAGAACATAGAAAGGAGTTGGGGAGTAGAACTATGGGATTCTGTGTACATCCTTCCATGTGACTCACATAATCAAATGGCAGTCTATCCCTATAGTCCCTGCTCTATTTCTCCCCTATATCCTGTGCCTCCTCACCTGGTTCAGCATTTAGAGTGCTGTGAGGAACATAGTCTCTCCCCACCCCTCTCTTGAACTGGCTGCCCTGTGAGCTACAGCAGCCCCCTGATGGACAAAAGAAGTAACTGCAATACCTGTGGCAGAGTATATTTCTGCAGAGGGAAAAAAAATTGAGAAACATTAATTCTGTGCATGTATGCACAGAATTCCTCCAGGACTAATAGAGGACTTGGCCTTTGATAGTCAGCTGCATTTTTTCCTGACAAAACAGATGTGCCCCTTGAGGGTGTATACACTGGCAATGCAGAGCAACCATTCTGGCAGACAGCAGCAGCAGCAACAATACTGGCCACAATGCCCCTTTCAGCTGCCTCTCAAACCCCCCCTCCCTCAAGAGAGCAGGACTACCCTAGGAAGGGGCATCAGTCTCAAAGGTGGAGTCATGCTGGTCTTGGATTTGGCCAGCACATTCTCCTTCTTCTAGTGCCCTCCCCGTCAGGTGCTCATTTTGACTTGCTGGTACAGAGCAGTGGTATAGTCATCATAACTTTGTCATGTCCCATTCCTTCCATTCAGGGGCAGTGTGACATATCCCGCGTGTCACTCCCACGAGTAGTTAATTAAATCCGTGTATTTCTCTTTGCATGGCCCGTCTTCATTTTCCGCACCCTTGGTATGAAGGGAAGGGGGGCCTGGGCCCACCCCCACTCACTAGCCCCAGCCCAGGGCCCTAAGGGCTCGGATCCAGAGAGACCCAGCCTGGCTGATGGGGTTCAAGATCGCAACTCGCCAGTCCATCCAGGCTCTGCCCTGGGCCGATACCTTCCCCGTCCTTCCCGGGTCCACCCCACGGCCGAGGCCCCGGACGGCTTCCTTACTGCAAGCCTGCGGGCCGGAGGTGCGTTCAGTCCATTGGACAGGGGTGGTTCCTTGTCTGCGAACCTCTTTTTCGTCCCTGCTGCCTGGACCTGTGGAGGAGGAGGCTCTCTTCCTCCTCCCCTCTCTCAAGTGCGGGAGCCATTTTAAAAGCCCCGCCAGGGCCGTGACCCCGTCTGCCCCGCCTCTCGCGTCTGCACCACTTGGTGTTGCCGTGGCAACGTTCCTGATACCCCGGCAACTTCTTGTTGATGCCGGGCATCCCATTTCTCGGCTGGGCCGGACGCGCGGCGGCCAAACAGCCCAGACAGGGCAAGATCGCCCCAGGCTGCCGGCTGTACATCGCGTCCCGGACCCGCTTTCCCATGCGGGGCGGGCACGCTCCATCACAGGCAGGTTAGGCCATTTTCTCAGTGTTTGAGGCTATATTACTATAGAGAGCTGAGTCCTTAGCACTTTAGTTTAGGCTGCTATCCAGTTGCCCTCCATATCTTCTCCTTGCTGAACCTGTTCCTCTTCAGGGCCCGTCTCATGAGCTACTGTTGCTCTATCAGTTTCCTCTATCAGGTTTTGCATTTGGGAGCAGTGAAAGAGATTCCTCCAGAACACCGAGGTCAAAGTTTTATTCATGATACTTTCAGGTTTTCAATCCAGAGAGGTCAGACCTAGTCTAAACATCTGCAACCATAACAAATCTACAAGGTACGTAAGGTTCTTCTTCAAGTAGTGTCCCCGTGGGTGCTCCACTGTAGATGTCAGGCTCATCCCAGCATTGCAGATCAGAGACTTTCAATAGCTGTAGTCAGCCAGACCGCACATGTGCGGTCAGCGTCTTGCGCCATTTACGCCCTTTGCCTTATGCGCATGGTCCGGCTCCCATCAGTTCCTCTCAACTGTCCTCGGTTACAGATGGAGCTTTCTCTCTCTCCTTACCTTCATCTAGTCAGAGAAGAAAATATAGTTCTTCTTCGGGTAGTCCCCGTGGGTGCTCCACTTCTGGTGTCGGGCTGGTCCCGGCACCGCAAATCGGAGCTTTACAGAGCTGTGTGGCCGGACCACGCGCGTGCACTCTCGTTTCGCGCCTTTCATCTGCCGCGCGCGGTCCGGCTCCTACCAGTTCTTCTCATCCGCCTTGGGTCGCAGACGGAGCTTCCCCCCTTTCTCCTCAGAGTTTCCCCCTTCTTCCCTTCGGTCGCTTGCTGTGGGGAAAGTTTATAATTTTAAAAACTATAAAATATAAAGCGCGTTTAGCCCCGTTGGCAGGTGCGGTAAAAAAAAAAAAAAAAAGAAAAGAAAAGAAGAAACCGAGAAAGAGCAGTGCTATTTCCTACAGTGTTTGCGTTTTTTTTTTCTGTTGCCTGCTCTGGTTACTTTAAAAAAATATATATATATAAATAAAATAAAAGAGAATAAGGAGAAGGAAAGTAAGAGAGAGGACAAACCCAAAGAAACCGGGGATGCACAAGCGGCTGCACTTAGCCGGCGGGAACGTTCAGTCCCCAGAAATCAAAATGCCGGGCTCCCCCGGTTTCAAAAAGTGTGCAGGTTGTGCTGAGCCAATGCCGGTATAAGATGGGCACTTGGCTTGTATCCGCTGCCTTGGGGAGACTCATATCCCCCAAAAGTGCACCCACTGTGCCAGCCTAACGACTAGAGCCCGCAAGGAGCGGGAACGTCGTTTAAGAGAGATCCTATTTGATAAGGCTCTAATGCCTTCCACTGCCTCAGGATCCTCTTCCTCGGACCCCACGGCTGAAAAGCGCAAGGCTCCTTCTGAGGCTATGCCCTCATCAAAAAAGAGGAAAGCCTCTCCTGCTCATTCCCTGCCAGCTGCTCCGCAATCGCGGGTAAGCGCAGGTGACAAGCCGGGTACTTCTCGTTCGAGGGTAACCCGTGCTCCATCAGTAAACAAGCCGGCCGGTACTTCTGAACGACAGCCCCCGGCACGGGAACCTCACCTGGCACCGGAGCTTCTTAAAGAAACAGACGCAGCGGCACCAGCTTTATCGGTGCCGGCTGCTGAAGTGCCTTTAATCACGGCCCCTCACAGGGAGCTGTCCTCAGCACCGGCAGGGGATCAGCGTGCCCCTGCTCAGATGCCTGCTTCACAGCCTTTAACTCTTCACTCTCCAGGCTCTGCACAGCCTGCAGCAACAACTCAAAAATCAAATACCCAGGGAATCTCCCGATGTACCTCGCCAAGGTCTTATCACGAACCATCTCCTCACCGTTGTGCTTCTATGCACCACGCAAGAGATCATAGGCGTTATTATCACCGCAGTCTCTCATCTTGTCACTATTATGATAGAGAGCGTAGCTGTTCACACCAGAGATATTCTAGATCTCCTTCTCCTGCGAGACGCTCACGATCACCAACTCATTCAACAAGAAGCACATATTATGTCAGGTATGACAGTACTAGATCTTCTAGACGCTTGTCCCCTGCAAGGTCTGACCAGCACTATACCCATCGTTATAGACTGGACTATGTTGAATCATCTCATCGCAGTCACTCTCGATCTCATCGCAGGTCTCCATGTTCCTGTAGGTCAATTAGTCCACGCTCTGTGCGTTCAGAGATCTCCAAACATTCTCCGCTACGACGCCCGATACCTTCTCGTTCCCCGACACATTGATCACAAATGTCAGATCTAGAGGAAGGGCAACTCTTGGAAGCTGATCCGGATATGTCCCCTAATACCGGTTCACCACAGCCCTCTAGGGATGAACCGCTGTCCCTGGGCGAGAAGTCACCACCGGACGATCTTAAAGAATTCCAAGACCTGTTTAAACGTGTAGCGCAATCTCAGGAGGTGCAGCTCACTGAGTCTCAAGCTAAGCAACATAAGTTGTTTAAGAATTTACACCCTAAACAACAAAGAAAGATTGCACTCCCGGTAGATGATGCCATCTTGGAAGTGGCGCAGGACATCTGGCAGACGCCAACATCGATACCGCCCACCAATAAGAAAATTGATAGAAAGTATTTTGTCTCATCCAAAGGCCTGGATTTTCTTTTCAATCACCCCCAGCCGAATTCCCTGATAGTGGATGCGGTTCGCCACAAGAGCAAGATGCCCCAATTTAAGAATTCCCTACCGGATAGGGAGACAAAGAAACTGGACCACTTTGGTCAGAAAGTTTACTCCTCCTCAACCTTGCTACTGCGGGTTGCCAATTATGCTGCTCTTTTATCGAACCATAACTTTGATAATTACTCTAAGTTACCGGAACTTATGCAACACCTCCCTGACAGTAAAAAGTCTCTCCTTAGATCCATTGTCCAGGAAGGTTTCACTGCATGTAGAACAGCCCTTCAGATTACCGCGGACATTGCCGACACAGCTGCTCGAGCGATGGCAACAGGCATCGCGATGAGAAGAGCTTCCTGGTTATTGTCAGCGGGAGCCCCTAAGGAGTTGAACTCCAAAGTGGAAGATTTACCCTTTGATTGCCAGAAGCTGTTTGCTTCTACTACCGATGAGGTCCTCCATTCTGGCAAGGACTCTCGTATGACTCTCCGTTCTCTGGGGATGTACACGTCACCTTTTAAACGCAGACGATACTACCCCTTCCAGAGGAGATATGATTACTTCCCCTATAAGCAGCAGCAGCAGCAGCAACAGCAACAGCAGCGTGGATCCGACCAGCCTAGATTTAGACAGCGCCCTCAACGTAAACGTCAACAAGAGAATCGCTCTGCTGCTCGGCCTTCCCAGAAGCAGCAGGTTTGACTCCTGTGCGGAGGACTCGAACATATCTCCACCGGTCAACACACTAAAGCCTGCAACCACCACCACCACCACCTTATTCCACCACCGCCTGAGGCCATTTCTTCATCGATGGGCCACCATTACCTCAGACCGATGGGTCCTAGAGGTCATATCATCGGGCCTGACAATCCCGTTCGCTTCAATCCCCCCTACCACTCCTCCCACCCCATCCCTTCTCAGGGACCCATCTCATGGGGCTGCTCTTCGAGAAGAGGTTCTTCACCTGCTCGAGATTGGAGCCATAGAGAGAGTACCCGACGAATTCCGGGGCAAAGGGTTCTACTCCAGGTATTTCCTAGTTCCCAAAAAGTCCGGGGGGTGGAGACCCATCCTCGATCTGAGGGGTCTAAACCATTTCATCCGAAAGCAGCGCTTCAGAATGACCACCCTGGCCAAGATCATGCCAGCACTAAACAAAGGAGACTGGTTCGCAGTCCTAGATTTGCAAGACGCATATTTCCATGTGACGATACACATAGCACACAGGCGTTTTCTCAGATTCATAGTGGGTGACGACCATTTTCAATACAGGGTCCTGCCTTTCGGCCTCATTTCGGCCCCAAGGGTGTTCTCCAAAACACTAGCGGTAGTGGCTGCCCATCTTCGAAGGATAGGAGTCTCTATCTTCCCCTACCTCGACGATTGCTTCATTAAGGGACGCACCCAGTCAGAGGCACAGCACATGGTAGTCGCAACTCAGGAGTTGTTCGACTCCCTCGGCCTTATCGTGAACATTCAAAAATCACGTCCACTACCAACACAAATTCTAAACTTCATAGGAGCGCGTCTCGACTCCCAGTCAGAGAGAGTCCATCTCCCACTCGAGCGTTTTCAATTAATACAAGACCTGATAAAAACAGTCTTGCAAGCTCCAATGCTCCCGGTACGCGTATATCTCCAGCTTCTGGGTCATATGGCTTCCACGACAATCATAGTGCGCCATTCAAGGCTACACCTCAGGTGTCTGCAGCATTGGCTGAGCACGGTGTACAAGCCTACGGAGCACAGCATCCACAAGACTGTGGTACTTCCAGTACATGTCAAAGACTCCCTATTACGGTGGACGAATCACAACAACATGTTGTCAGGAGTCCCCTTCCATGCACCGCAACCGTCACAAGAGATAACCACAGACGCTTCTCTCATCGGCTGGGGTGCCCACATGGGCACAAAAACAGTTCAGGGTCGTTGGTCCACGACGGAGATGATGCTCCATATCAATCTTCTCGAGCTTCGAGCCGTGTTTCATGCCTGCAAACACTTCAAGGTATACATAAGAGGCACTGTCACCAGAATTCTCACAGACAATGTAGTGGCGATGTACTACGTGAACAGACGGGGGTGCCCGATCCCGTTCACTTTGTGCAGAAGCGATCCGCCTCTGGAAATGGTGCATTCGAAACAACATCTCTATAGTCGCGTCATACTTACCGGGTGTGAGCAAAACCACAGCGGATGCACTGAGCAGGTATTTCCCCCAGGACCACGAGTGGGTAATCCGCACAGATGTCCTCCTAACTCTCTTCCATCAGTGGGGTTTTCCGGCGATAGATCTCTTCGCCACATGTGCCAACGCAAAATGCAGAGCTTACTGTTCCAGAGCGGGAGTGGGCCCTCACTCTCTGGGAGACGCATTTCTCCTTCACTGGGGCACATCACTCTTGTATGCATTTCCCCCTGTTGTACTTATTCCCAGAGTACTCGAGAAGATCGTGATGGACAGGGCACGAGTGATACTCATAGCCCCAGCGTGGCCCAGGCAGCCATGGTACTCAACTCTTCGGCAGCTCTCCGTACGAGCACCGCGCCGATTACCTTGTCTACCGGACTTGCTGACACAACAGAGAGGCTCCCTGCGTCACCCGAAGCTGGATACTCTGCACCTCACTGCATGGATGGTACATGGTTCAGCGAGTCCGAGAATCTTTGTTCGGGCCAGGTGAAGCGTGTTCTCCTGCACAGCAGGAGAGATTCCACCAGGAAAACTTACCTGTCAAAGTGGTCTAGATTCGTGCGATGGTGTGCTCCTAAGCTTCTAGACCCCTTGCTTTCGCCGATGCATGTCTTACTGGACTATGTCCTCCAGCTACAGTCAACTGGACTCTCCATTTCATCACTTAAAGTCCATGTAGCGGCGATAGCTGCCTTTCACTACTCCGTTGAAGGCAAGTGGGTTTTTTCTCACCCCATGATGGCTAGATTTCTCAAAGGATTGGCTAACCTCAGCCCACCACGGAGGCCTCCGCCACCTGCATGGAGTCTTGACCTGGTGCTTGATGTCCTAACTAGGCCACCGTTTGAACCGTTGGCCACGGTACCACTACCGATGCTTACAATGGAGGTGCTCTTTCTTCTGGCCATAACATCAGCACGTAGGGTGAGTGAGTTATCTGCACTAATGTCAACACCTCCCTATACAGTCTTCAACCCGGAATCAGTGATACTGAGGTCTCATCCAGCCTTTCTACCTAAAGTCTGTACGGATTTTCACATATACGAACCAATTGTTCTGCCATGTTTCTATCCAAAACCGCATACCTCTCAGCGAGACGCTCTCCTGCATACGCTCGATGTCCGTAGAGCTTTGGCTTTCTATATAAACAGAACCCGTACTCTACGTAAGACGGATCGCCTCTTCATTTCGACATCGGGGCCTTCTAGGGGCAAGTTCTTATCCGCCCAGCGCATTTCTAAACTGGTTGTCTCTTGTATCACGACTTGCTATACTATCTGTAAGAAGTCTCTCACCTCGCAGCCTAGAGCTCACTCAAAACGAGCAGTTGCTGCGTCTACAGCTTTCGTGAAAGGTGTCCCTCTTCGTGACATCTGCCGGGCTGCGACTTGGTCTTCTACTTCTACCTTTTCAAGACATTATGCAATTGTTCAGCACTTCGCCTCTGACTCAGCAGTAGCCATGGCAGTGTTGCCTGCTGCTCAGAATACCGATTCCGAAACACACGTTTAACTGAAATTACTGCTTCGGAGTCACCAGAAGTGGAGCACCCACGGGGACTACCCGAAGAAGAAAAGGAAGTTACTCACTTCGTGCAGTAATGATCGTTCTTCGAGGTGTGTCCCCGTGGGTGCTCCACAACCCGCCCTCCTCCCTGCTTCGGAATCTTGTCTTTCTGTCTTTCAGATAGGCGGTGAGACGAACTGGCGGGAGCCGGACCGTGCGCGGCAGATGAAAGGCGCGAAACGAGAGTGCACGCGCGTGGTCCGGCCACACAGCTCTGTAAAGCTCTGATTTGCGGCGCCGGGACCAGCCCGACACCAGAAGGGGAGCACCCACGGGGACACACCTCGAAGAACGATCGTTACTGCACGAAGTGAGTAACTTCCTTTTCTTCGTTAGTTGTTATTTTTAATGTTACCTGTTTATAGTTAATAGTCATAGTTATAGTTAAAAAAAAAAAACAGGCTTCACCAGCACATTCTTTGCTGCTGGGCTAACTGAGCAGGATGAGCATGGGGGACAAACCCAGAAGGTTCGGCACCGCCTCTTTCTATGCAAAGGCGATTCCAGCTGTAAGACCTAAGAAGGCACCAGCTACGGTACCAACGGCACCGAGGTCAGCATTGGCACCGGTGACCTCATAAGCTAAAGCATCGGCACTGGTATCCACGCTGACACCAGCGGCTAGAGAACCAGTGCTACAATCTAAGCCAGCACCGGAAAGGTCTGATATTTTCTCAGCACCAAGAAAAGGGTCTGTAAAGACCAACTCACATAGGAGTCCTAGCCCTATTTTGGCTTCCCCTACATTCTCTCTGTCACTATCCCCACTGGGACCAAGATTGCTGGGGCCGCGTAGTCACCATATGCAACAGGAGAAGCTTTCATACTCACTACATTGCAGGTCTCCATCCCCATACCTGTTGGCACTGCGGAGAAACTCCTGATACCACGCCAGGCACCCCTCTCTCGCTCTCCACCCCCCTCATCCAGAGGCTCTGCAGCTTTTCCCCACTCACCTGCACTGTCTCCACATGCAGTGTACAGAGGGGAGTACAGGGATACCTTTTCTTCTAAGCGCTCCTCGCCTGGGTGATCATACCATTATCATCTAGATCCACACCTCACTATTCATTCCACCACCATTATCATCATTCCAGGAGATGGTCCCTCTGCTATTGTAGGTCGCCTAGATATACACCTATCTCTGTAACACCACCTGAGTGACATCCTCCATCACCACCACCGCAAAGCCCACCATCTCAAGCACGTCACTTAGAACCATAAGAAGGGCAATTGTCAGAAGTTGAAGAGCAACAACCTGACACTTCGCCTGCTGACCAATCATCATCCTCTCCTGACGAGGTCATGATTCAAGGTGACATATCATCCTCCAACCATCTGAAGCAGTTCCAGGACTTGTTTAAGAGAGTTGCATCGTGTCAAGAGGTTCAATTGGTGGAGGTGCAGGAAAAACAGTACCGCCTCCTTAAAAATCTCCTGCATCAGGCCAAAATAGCACTCCCGATTGATGAGGCAATTATGGAGGCTGCAGAGGAGATTTGGCAAACCTCTGCCTCTGCCCCACCAACGAATAAAAGGGCAGATAAGAAATACTTTGTGCCATCAGAGGGGTTGGAATTTTTATTCAACCATCCCCAGCCAAATTCGCTCATTGTAGATGCCTCCCAGCACAGGTCTAAGGCCCCTCAATACAGGAATGCTACAACTGAGAAGGAAAGCAAAAGATTATACCTATTTGGTAGAAAGGTATACTCCTCGGCTACACTACTACTGCACATTGTAAATTATGCTGTATTCTTGTCAAATCACGATTTTGACAATTATACTAAACTTACAACATTGATGGAGCATCTCCCAGACTCCAAAATACCTGTTTTAAAATCCATAGTCCAAGAAGGCTATGCCTCAGTCAGGACAAGTCTTCAGATCGCCCTAGATGTCGCGGACACAGCTGCCTGTTCCATGGCTACCACAATTGCAATGAGGAGATCTTCATGGTTACAATCTGTGGGAGTTCCAAGGGAGTTAGAGTAAAGCAGAGGACCACACCTTTCATAAACAAAAGATCTTTGCCAAGAAAACAGATGAGGTCTTCGACTCTGGCAAAGATTCTCGTGCCACCCTCTGAACTCTGGGAATGTACACACCTCCATATCGCTGTAAACGATATGTACAATACAGTACCAGAGGTGCCATGAATACCCATACAATAGGCAACAACAACGTGGTTTGACCAGTCATGATCAAGGCAGTGACCCAAAAGAAGGCGCAATCAGACCAACCGCGCCCTATATCAACCGGCAAGTAAGCAGCAGATTTGACTCCTTGGTCAAAGGCTTTCAACCACATCCCTTTGTCACCCTGGAACACCATGTCTGGTTTGATATATTTTGCACTGTAACTCAGAAAATCATCTCTTAAACATGCAGGCTGCGTCTAGACCGGCAAGTTTTTCCACAAAAGCAGTCGCTTTTACGCAAAAACTTGCTAGCTGTCTACACTGGCCGCTTGATTTTGAGCGAAAGCACTGACGTTCTACTGTCCGAAATCAGTGCTTCTTGCGCAAATGCTTTGACGTTCCCGTTTGGGTAAAAGCCCTTTTCCGGAAATGTTTTTGCACAAGAGGGCCAGTGTAGACAGCTAAAAACTGTTTTGCGGAAAAAAAGCCCTGATGGCGAAAATGGCGATCGTGGCTTTATTGCGCAAAACCGCATCTAGATTGGCACGGACGCTTTTCCGCAAAAAGTGCTTTTGCAGAAAAGCGTCCGTGCCAATCTAGACACTCTTTTCCACAAATGCTTTTAACGGAAAAACTTTTCCGTTAAAAGCATTTGTGGAAAATCATGCCAGTCTAGACGTAGCCATACATGCATAATATAAAAGCTTTTCTTACATGTTGAATGGCGATAAACAATGCTTGTCTCCAGTCAGAGTTGATTTATAAATAGGGCACTACCAAATTTATGGCCATAAAAAACATGCCACAGACCATGAAATCTGGTCACTCCCTCTCCCCCCAATAACCCGTTTTATTGTGTACTATGACCCTATACCAGTGGTAGGCAACCTGCAAGTTGTATACAATCCATCAGGGTTCTACATGTGGTCCTGTAATAGTTCGTATCAGTGGAAGGCTATGCTGACTCACTACAAGCCCCCAGGGTTCAGGGCCTCAGGCCTGACTACAGGCTGAATATCCATTCTAGGGTCCATGCTCTTGTTCAGGGCAGGGTTGCCAATAAACGGTCAAGCAGTCTCTGATAACCCAGGCAGTAGCCTAGAGACCACGCCCACATTCCGGGGCGGGGCAGCAAATAATAGTTAAACAGATTCTGTTAAGCTGGTCGGCAATTTATGCACCTGGGCCCTGGGTCAGGGAAGGGCAACAAACAAGCTGGTATACAGTAGTGAGGTTCAAAGGTGCAGGCCTCATTGCAGGCTGAGCCAGGAGTTGGATCTCCTTGCTTGTGGAGAGCCAATGGGCAGGAGTTTCTTTCCCTACAAGGAGAGGAGGAGCCAGCCCCAGGATCCTAGCAGTGGCAGCGCTGGGCCACTGGGTCAGCAGGGATCCAGGCCGTAACCCGCTGTCAGGGTCTGTGGGTTAGCAGGGGTCTAAGCTGCAATGCGCTGCTCAGCTAATTTCCATTTCCTCAGCTGCCCCAGGGTTGGCTGTCTGTGGGCCACTTCCCTGTTCTCCCTGGGGGCCTACCTGGCTTGGGTGCTGTTTCTCGGTGAAGGCTGGGGACAGAGGTGCTGGCAGCGTGTCCATAGACTCGGAGTCCTGTGTGGGTAAAGGTCCAAGCAGTCCAGCTCATTCATCTGGGCCTAGCAAGGGTCCTGGGGGTCCGGGTAAATCTGTGGGCCCAGGCAGCAGCTTCCACAGCCATGTCCAGTTATCAGGGTCCGGTGGTGGCCATGGTGGTCTAGGCCAGTGCTCAGGGTCCAGCAGTGGCCCGGGCAGCCCAACCCAATCCTCCTCCTGAGGGCAGCGTCGCAAGGTCTTCCTCCGCTGGGGCTGGGGAAGAACCTCTGCCCTGCTCAGCAGCCAAGCTCTAAGGGTATGTCTACACTACAGCGTTATTTCGAAATATCTTATTTCAAAATAGTTAATTCAAAATAAGTTATTTCAAAATAACGCGTCTACACACAAAATGCTTTTCAAATTAGAGTTTTGCTATTTCAAAATAGCACGTTCACGGTGAGTGGACTGTAAATCGCATTTAAGGCTGGCCAGAACCAGTTCCGGGAGGGCACGAGGTCAGGACTTACTGTGTGGGGCTGCTGCCTGAGGTTAACTGAGGTTTGTGCTTAAAGGCCCCTCCCTCCCCGTCCCCAGGCAGTTGTTTCTCAGGTTTCCCTGTTTGTTTGTCTCCCTCGATGAGGGACAGCAAAGCATTTTTGTCTCGGCATGTTCTGGTTGCCCTCGCTCGGGACATCACAGCGCTCTGCAACATGGAACTCTGGTGCTTCTCTTGGACACGTTGCTGCAAGCTTGGCTGCACTTGCTGCAGGCTGCCATCTGGGAGGTCTGTCGGGGGGATGTCAGTTTCCCAAGGCCCTGCGGGAGAGCTTCCACCCTGAGGAGTACTAACAGTCTCCTTGGTCTGCCCCACTGGTGGCATTCCTCAGTGCCTCATTCCTCCCTGAAGCAAAATGCAGGACAATGTAGCACTTTAAAGACTAACAAGATGGTTTATTAGATGATGAGCTTTCGTGGGCCAGACCCACTTCCTCAGATCAAATAGTGGAAGAAAGTAGTCACAACCATATATACCAAAGGATACAATTAAAAAAAAGTGAACAAATATGAAAAGGACAAATCACATTGCAGAACAGGAGGGGAATGCGGGGGGGGGGAGGAAGGAAGGTAAGTGTCTGTGAATTGATGATATTAGAGGTAGGGAGAGTGGGATGTTTGTGAGTTAATGGTATTAGAGGTGATAATTGGGGAAACTATCTTGGTAATGGGTGAGATAGTTCAAATGTTTGTTGAGTCCTCTTTGGAAAGTGTCGAATTTTAACATGAATGACAGTTCAGAGGATTCCCTTTCAAGTGCAGATGTAAAAGGTCTTTGTAGCAGAATGCAGGTGGTTAAGTCATTGAGAGAGTGTCCTTTCTGGTTAAAATGGCAAGAAACTGTTTTCTCTTTGTGATCTTGTCTGATATCTGTTTTGTGGGCATTAATCCTTTGGCGAAGTGTCTGAGATGTTTGTCCAATGTACATAGCAGACGGACACTTTCGGCACATGATAGCATAGATTATATTTCTGGATGCGCAGGAATATGTGTTCTTGATCTTATAACTCACTTGGTTAGGTCCAATAATGGTATCAGCAGAATGAATATGTGGACAAAGCTGGCAACGGGGTTTGTTGCAAGGGAAGGTACCAGGGTTGGTATTAGTGTGGTATGTCCTGTGGTGGTTGGTAAGAATCATCTTGAGGTTAGGTGGTTGTCTATAGGAGACTATGGGTCTGTCTCCCAGAGCCTCTTGGAGTATGGTATCCTGTTCCAATATAGGCTGTAGTTTATTGATAATGTGTTGGACAGGTTTAAGTTGGGGGTTGTAGGTGATGACAAGTGGTGTTCTATTGTTGGTTTTCTTGGGTCTGTCTTGAAGTAGATGGTTTCTAGGTATTCGTCTGGCTCTTTCAATTTGCTTTTTTATTTCTCTGGGTGGGTAGTTGAGGTTTATAAATGCTTGGTAGAGATCCTGAAGCTTCTGGTCTCTGTCAGTGGGATTAGAGCAGATGCGGTTGTATCGAAGGGCTTGGCTATAGACGATGGATCGTGTGGTGTGTTCTGGATGGGAGCTGGAAGCATGTAGGTAACTGTATGAGTGGTGGGTTTTCTGTAGAGAGTGGTGTCTAATTTTCCATTGTTGATTTGTACGGTGGTGACCTTGAGGCTTTTTTTCGCCGCCTCCGTCTCCGAGAATATTGCCAAACCACCACTGAACATCAGTCTGACCTACCAGATCTCCCCTATCAACACCAAAGGAAAAATAATTCTATATGGACTCCCCCTGACGGTCGGAATTACAATCTGGATTTCTATATACACAGCTTCCGTAACAACGCACAGACTGACATTATTCACAAACGACAACAAGCGACACACAAAACATTTTGCTTACCTTCGCCCAAGTGCAGGGTTACCAAATTCTACTGGTTTCCGTCTGCATCGATTTTTTTCCTATCAGTATTACTAAAGTGACATGAAGTGCAAGGGCGCTTGAAGTGAGGTGCATGCTGATTTCACACAACATTAACAGTGACATTGGTGAGCTCTCTCTGCATCCAATCAAAGCGCTGCTACAATCCAGTTGTCACACCCCGCAAATTCTAGGTTATCCAGCACAGTTAGCAAAATGACTCTATCCTGGGAGACCATATTGATTATAACAGTGTTGCCGCCCACTGAGATGGAAGGCTACTCATGTGGCCCAGTCTTGCCCATTGCTGCTCTATACTATGGGGCAGAGTAGTATTTCTCTCATATAGGGAGACCTGACCCTAAAAGGAGTTGGAGAGTGTTGTAAGTTTATTTTCAGGATCATAGTTTTGTTATCCTTATTTCTGCACTTCCTTTGGAGTTGGGCCTCTGGAGGGAAGTAGATGTTGACTGGGTACCCAGTTCTGAAGACAGCATCACCAACAGCAGTACAGAAGTAAGGGGAGTAATACCATATTATGTCATCTTTGCTTCTGTACTGCTGCTGTGGTGGCTTCTGTCCAGCAGCTTCTGCTCTCCAGCTTCTCAGCTCTGAAGGCAGCAATGCAGAAGTATTGCAAACCTTACAATAACCTTGCCATTCCCCCCCACCTCCTTTTGGGTTAGAACTCCTACTATTACACTATGAAATTTCGGATTCAAATAACTGAAATCATGACATTTGCAATCTTTAAAAATCCTATGATTATGAATTTGACCAAAATGGGCCATGAATTTGGTAAGGCTCTGTTTATAAATTAAACATATTAATTAACTTCTATTTCTAATGAAGCTGTTTGAGGAAATAGAATATATCCACAAATACGAGACAAGCGTATTGGCTTGCCTATTTGTTCTTAGGAACAATTATTTTAAAATTATTGGTTTGAAAAATTTTCTGGTATTTTTAAAATTGCATATTTTAAATTATGAATATTACCATAGTTATCTTTGCATTTGTTTTTCAGAATTTATTGTTCACAGATGAAAATGATAATTCAGAAATAAAAATAATTGATTTTGGATTTGCTCGATTAAAGCCACCAGATAATCAGCCTCTTAAGACGCCATGTTTTACTCTTCATTATGCTGCTCCAGAGCTCTTAAATCACAATGGTTATGATGAATCCTGTGATCTCTGGAGTCTGGGGGTCATTTTGGTGAGTGGTTGGCTGTGTGGCTTAATTATTTTAATGGTTCGATAACACAAGCAGAATGGGTTTCTTGGTAAAACTAGCATCTGAGAAAGGCTTGATTTTGTTCTAGATAAGCTAGAATTGAATAGTCACTACTTTGGAGTGGGGTGAGGATATTTTTTTCCTGCACATATAATAGCAAGCTGGGATGTGCACTGGAGGCATTTAAGATAGGAGAGCTAGAACCAGCTTTCAGGTTTTTTTCTGAGCAATTTGATTAAATTATGATCTGTTGTGCATTAGGCTGTGCACATCTTAGAAAATATAATTTTTATTAATACTATCGCTATTGTACTATTTGTTGGAATATATATGTTCTACAAACAACAACACTATCTGAATATTGAGTTAGGTTAATATACTCGGTAATGCTGTAGTAAGGTTGGCAATAATTAATATTCTTTTTGTTGTTCTGGTAGTATACAATGCTGTCAGGACAGGTGCCCTTCCAGTCTCAAGACAAAGGTTTAACATGCACTAGTGCATTGGAAATTATGAAGAAAATTAAAAAGGGAGAATTCTCTTTTGAAGGAGAAGCTTGGAAGAATGTATCTCAGGAAGCCAAAGATTTGATACAAGGTATGTATCTATGGATATTTCATATTTTCTTTTACCAACATTAACAAGAAGTAAAGTACCATATTTCACACTAGCATATTTTCTTCAGGTTTTTGTGCTTTATTACTTTACATTTATAGGGAAACCAAAGTAGTTTTTTTGTTATAAGCAATAATTATCAGCTCATCCAGAATTAATCTATAATTTTTAGGGATGGCCGGTATTGAATGCTTGATTTATTATTGTTGATTTATTAATGTTTTATTGCAAGTTCTTAGTTCATTTCTTTGTTAAAAAGTGTTTTGTACAATCGTGGGTCAACATTGCATGACCTATAGCTAAGAGATATATAGTTATGATTTATCAAATTATTCTGTTTTTAGATTTTCAAATGATTACTTTATCCACAGTATTTAGCTAAATAATAGCTCCTGGATTAAGAATGTCTAATATATTTCTGTTAGGACTTCTTACAGTGGATCCAAATAAAAGAATTAAAATGTCCAGCTTGAGATATAGTGAATGGCTTCAAGATGGGAGCCAGCTGTCATCCAATCCTCTAATGACTCCTGATAACTTAGGCTCCTCAGGAGCTGCTGTACATACATACGTCAAAGCCACCTTTCATGTAAGCTTACAAAGTCTTGCATTTTAATTACAAATTTTAAACATTTGCTACATTATATCAGCTTAGAATTTAGATTTATATGAGTTATTTAAAAATGTATTTACATTTAGAATTCTGTGATAGGTGTATAGGAAGTCACAGAAATATAAGGCCTATCTAGTAGTGTAGATTGTGTCAGTGGCAAAAAATCTACATGAGAGAATATACTCAAACACGTGTCAAAATGGGAAGTTGTGAGGGGAATATATATTTTGATAATATATTTGTATCACTGGGGAAAGTGGTGCTGGTGAAACAGCTACCATATAATTATACAAGATTAGAGATTTGTTTTAACAAAGCTTTGTAAGATGTGGGTAATTTTCTGGTTACTCTTAGTACTTGCTTGATTTTCAGTTT
The DNA here is from genome assembly GCF_052426305.1 of Pelodiscus sinensis. Classification (NCBI taxonomy): domain Eukaryota; kingdom Metazoa; phylum Chordata; order Testudines; family Trionychidae; genus Pelodiscus; species Pelodiscus sinensis. The sequence goes on from NC_143056.1 coordinate 31,839,059, forward strand.
AATTGACCTCTTTAAGATTAGGAAAGAAAGGAAGAAAATAAACTATTGCTAGGGAAATTTGAGGTAAAGAATCTAAAACATTGCAATTTGGAATATTCTTTGGAAATACCTTTGATATTACCTTAATGAACATTAATAGATACCAACATTAATTCACTAAATATAAGTTTGTTATACAAATGCAGGAGGAAAATGTAATATTGATTTTTTTCAAAACTTTATCTATGAAGAATAGCCTAAAAACGCATGTTGAACTTCAGTTTATGCTCAAATACGTTGCATTTTATGGCGTCATTACAAACAAGGTCGGTGTTGTCCAAGAAGAAAAAGTGTGGTAAATAGTTTTTCTTTACTTAGCAATTGCAGAGAGCTCAATTTTGAAAAAAAAATTGAAAGTTTAAAACTAAAATTGCAATTTAAGTAAATATAATATAGTAAAATGTAATCTTGACTATATTTAAGGCTTAGAGGAATAATTTTAAAAACATTAAATATATGAAGAGTGCCAATTAGTGATTCTATAAAGCATTGTAAAACTGAAACTGCATAAAAATGAATAGACATGACACTTGAGAAATAATAAAACAGAAAATTCATAGCTTGATACAAATGTTCTAACATATCTTTTATAAATGAATAGAATTGCCTTTTTATTTTGAAACAGGCCTTCAACAAGTACAAAAGGGAAGGGTTTTGCCTTCAGAATGTTGACAAGGCACCTCTTGCTAAAAGAAGAAAGATGAAAAAGACAAGTACAAGCACAGAGACACGTAGCAGCTCCAGTGAAAGTTCACATTCTTCTTCCTCTCATTCTCATGGTAAAACTACGCCAACAAAAACCATGCAGCCAACAAATCCTACAGACAGCAATAACCCAGAAACCATCTTCCAATTCTCTGATTGAAAAACATAGAAATACTCTTTCTTGAACAATTAAGAGGTGATAAACCTGGTAGGTACCTGTCCATTCTTGGAACAGAGGGATTATAAGGATGTGTTCATCATGTTGAACAACTTATTTCAGTTCTGCTTTTTAGCTTTTTTTTTCAAGACATTTGGTTTTAGTTCTATTTGAGAATCACTGGATGGGTATAATATTGTGAATACAATCAACATTGCACTCTCTTAGGCCTGGGTTGTTTGTGTGCAGTCTAGTCCTGATTGAGGGGTAATCACATTGTTATGCTACTCCTGGAGGGAGAGTGTGAGTGAGAGTCATAATCTCCTTTCAGTTTCCCCACTGCTCCAAGAAGGAAATACACTGTAAAAGGCAATACATACTCTGTGAAATGCTGATGTAACTTTGCCAGTAGGAATGTTGTAGGGAGCAGAGTCAAGACTCCACCTGAATAGAGAGAGTCAGAGAAGCTTTGGTTCTCTTTGCACACAAGAAATGATGGTACAGTACCTCAAAGCAAAAGTCATGTTATTTCCCTTCTAACTTCCTTAAGTTGGTCCATAGGATGGACCGGAATCTGGACCTTGTTTTGGAATTTAAGAACTGAGCATCATGGTACTCCTTTTATGTTTTTTTTACAAACTTATTTCTTACATTTGGTTTTATGTTACTCAGACTATAAAAATCTTAGATTTCTTTTTCATCTAGACCAGGGGCAGGCAAGATGCTGCCCATGCTGCACATCCAGCCCACCAAGCCACCAGATCTAGCCCATGCACCACCACACCAGGACTCTCAGGCAGGAAGCAGCTCAATGCCGCTTTTAGCGGCTGGCCACTCTCTGTGACTCTCTATGCTTTGGGTGCCAGAAGGAGAGGGTAGCTATATCTTTGCCATTTTTTCCAAATACTTACATTACATTTCCTTCCTCACATCTTGCTTCTGTCTTGTACATAGTAAATAATAGACTTGGGCATGTTTTATAGTGTAGTTATAAACCACTTATGCACTGGGAAATTTAAAGGGAAATTCTACTAAACACTGTGTTTCACAACTGTACACTGTTGTACTACAGTGAGGTATTTCCTGCTGTGGTAATATATTATGTAAATAACCTGTTTGGAATAATAAATATGTGACTTTTTACTGAAATATTTCCATTGATATACTTTTAAATTGAACAGCATGTTTTATAAATTTGTGCAGAGCACTTCTACTGCTCACCTTCTAAATGTCTAGGGACAACTATTAAGTGCTAAATTAGACCCCAGATCTGTAAACAGATACACATGTGAGTCATCCCATTAGATTTAGAAACTAAGGGTGTAAGTACATGTGTAATTGTTAGCATGATTGGAACCTATTTTACTAACATGTTTTATTAACAGCTTGCTGCATTTTAAAGTAAACTTAATCCAAACCCTATGCAAAAAGGTTATAGGAATTGTTTATATCAATGGTTTTATTTATTTAATCACATCAAATAACAGTGTTCAGTAATCTTATGCAGCCATGTTTACAAGTAGTGTTTAATGAAACCAAGAGTTTTGAAAACCAACATTTGTTCTGTGTTGCTTTAATATTATTAGTGACAGCATTTTGAGAATTCCTGATGTGAATTAGTTTATTTGCTTTCTTGACCTGACTGTGAGTAGTAATTGCAGCATTAATTTTTAATTTGATGTGAATATTGAGACATTTGAACTGTTTATGTAGAATTAGTATATTTAATCTTAAAGATCAGTATATATGCTGATAACACAAACAATTGAAAGTGGCTGGTTTTAAAATATTTTAAATTAATGTAATGTTCATATTTGCTTTCTCAATATTCTCCTAGGGATTATTTCAGTAATAAATACAACTTGCTTGTAAACAAATACATTCCCCCTCCCCAATGAACTTACTATAAGTACAAAGAAACCATAGCAACAATTAATACTTATTATGCAACAGCACTAACAAATTGTGATGCAAATTGTAATGTTCAGTAAACTGCACTTTGAGATATTTTTGCTGTACAGGTTTTCAAGTACTTTATAAACAAAACCTAAAAGTTTTTAAATGCAAAAAAGTTTTGTGAATGAAATGACCCTGCTGAACTTAACTTTTTAAAATTAAGGGGATAATAAAATTTGTTCCCTTGCTTGGGAAACCTGAATTAATGACTTTTTTATGTTAGAATAATTTTATGGACAATTACTAAAATTTACTTAAAGAGTGATCATTTCATTCTAAGGAAAGTGCATTTGTATTTGTATTATTTTATCACACAAGTATTTATGAAATACTTCTTTAAGCCTTTTTTAGACTACATTTGGACTCTGGAATTATTGCAGCTCCCAGTAATGAATACACATCTCTTGTATAAAAGACATTTTCTTTTATACAAGGATATTTGAACATAAAATCTGTTTTTCTTTTGTACTATACAGGTACAGTGCTTTGCCTACCAACTATTTAATTTTTAATAGGAGATCAATCAATACCATGGACCTGATTCTTTATTACCCTGTGTCTTGCACAGTCACTTACATCTGTTCAAAGTTGGTGTAAAATTTTAGGATCAGATTCTTAGTTATGGTAAGGCTACTTTACACCACTCTATTAGAGTATGTCTACACAGCAAAGTTATTTCAAAATAACAGCCGTTATTTCGAAATAACTTTCCTAGAGTCTACACAAGCCAACTGGTATTTTGAAATTAATTCAAAATAGCAGAGGGCTTATTTCGAAATTGGTAAACCTCATTCCATGAGGAATAGCACCAATTTCAAAATTTCTATTTCAAAATAAGCACCATGTAGACACTTATTTCAAAATAGGGGGCCTCCAGCCCTTCCCAGGGTGCCCCGTTGGCCGCCCTGGCCACAAGGTAACTTCTGTTGGAACCAGTTCTGGCTGGCCTTAAATGTGATTCAGCGTCCAATCAGTGTGGATGTGCTATTTCGAAATAGCAAAAAGCTATTTCGAAATGCATTTTGTGTGTAGATGCATTATTTTGAAATTAGATATTTCGAAATAACGCTGTAGTGTAAACATACCCTTAGTGTAAAAGGGCACTATGTGGGTGTAAGTTAGTTTAAGGTACCTTTTAAACTGCTGCACAAGCTGGAATCAAGCACCATATATTTCTCATTATATTTATACTAGATTCTAGATTTTTCCTCTATTTAACATAAAATATTAAATTCAGCCACATTTATTATGAGGAAGTATGCCATATATTATTGATAAATTCAAGTTAAATTCTAATCTCTTTCTTTCCATTCCTGTAAGAGTATTTGGTGCCATCAACCATACTAGGAAGAGCAGATTTGTTTCTTGAATACCCAGTTCTTTAATATTATAGATCTAAGTAACTATTTACTTTTATTTATATCAGCTTAATTAAAAAGATATTATATTGTCCAAATAAACTATTTTTGTGAATACTTAGTGTTTTTAAAAATACAAATGGTAATAGTTTTAGGTGTAGATATGAAAAAGCAGAAAGATTGGATCAGGAAAAGCATAAAACTAGAGTTCTACTTGACTTCATACATCTCAGATTAAATGAAATTCCTCCTCATATAAAGAGCAATCTATTCTTAATTTAGAGGACAGTTACTTCGTAGAAGGTCAAAGTACTTAGTAAGCTTATCTCACATGTAATATATTATAAAAAAATAATTTTACTACAATGGATGATTTTGTTACTGTTCTTCAGGAGAGCATATCCATCAAGGTTGCTAACAATTCCCATCTTCCCGATTGACATTGCTGATGCACCTCTTTACCCTACCCTTCTAAACAAAATAATTTATACTGGCACAGCCACATTCCGCTCCTGCTGTTTCCAGAATGTACTTAAAGGAATAGATTCACACAATTGTTATGTATATGCTTTATCAGTATTGTTAGTAATTGTTACCATATAGGTATCACTCTCGGTTTTTAACAAGAAGTGTGTATATATTTTATTTTTAATTAGTTATTTTATCTTAAGTTATATTTTTGTTGTTGTATTATGCCTTAAGCATCATACCAGAGGTTTTTGGTTCAGTCTTCCTGACCACACCTCTCATTGTCTTTTACTGTAACCTTCACTGTATTTCATTCCTTCCTTCTGAGGAATCTTGATGTTTGAATCTTCTAGGCAGAGGAAACTGGAAAAATAGTGTGGCTGCAACTGTTCCAGAAACCATGGTGCTTTGATCTTTCAGTCTTTGTCAACCTGTAAGAAATATCTTCTTTACCCCAGTCCCTTTTAAGTAGAAAAAAAGGCAACTCCAAATCAGACTTCCCCTGACACCTTATATTTTTAAGTCACTCTGTCACTTTGTCAGTCAAGATTTCAGAATTATGTCGCAGCAAAAACTTAGGAGTGAGCTGGTGCACTATACACTCCAGATATGTGGACAAAACAGGGTCTATATTTCAAAAAACGATGCGGGTAGTCTGATGTATATACTTGCATCCAAAAATAGTATCAAAAAAATTGAAATGATAATCATTGAAGGGAAAAGTTATCAAAATATAGTTTGAGAATTTATATAAGCTAGCAATTGTTTTCCAGAGCTGTTCACAGAGCTAACTACAAAAATCAGTAGATTTGAAGGTATGGGTCTTCTCTCCTTGTATTCTTAGAGAAATATTTTCTGCTCTCCTTTTCTATCCAGAAATGTATATAATATTCATCAGTGTAACATATTAGTGATTAGTATATTTTATTTCCGTATTAGAAAGATTATGAAATTCCATGACACAAAAATGGGAAACTTTTTTATGAATACTATTGTAACATTTTTTAAAAAGTAACAGTTGGATTTTTTTTGTGTGTGTTAAAAAACAAAAGTTAACTATTTGTTATTTTTTATTTTTATTTTTTACAAACTACTCATTAAAAGAAATATCTATCATGATAATGAAAACCATTTTAAAAATCTATGCTTAAAACCTGCTTAATGGTGAACAAAATACTCAACCTTTTCCTGACTTTTATACCATTGGTTTTAGGAAATATGGTTAAAAGTAAAATGCTGCATTATAAAGGAGTTTTAGTTTTTTAACAATTTATCTTATTTTTTTTGGGGGGGGGGGGGCTTGAGGCCTGCTATATTAGACTTTATTCCTTTTTACAGTACCCCATAATAAAGCAATATGCATATTTTAGTTGTTTGTATAATTCTTACGAAAGGGGATATGTGTGGATGGATGTGTAATATTTGATTATGTAAAACTTCAACAACAACAAATAGTCTGGTAGCACTTTAAAGACTAACAAAACATGTAGATGGTATCATGAGCTTTCATGTCATAGCCCACTTCTTCGAATGACCGGAGAGTTGGAAGTCCAGAACCAAGAATAAATAAGGGAAGGAGGGGAGAGGGGAAAAGGACATTGGGTAGATATGTTTTAAAGGGATCCCTTTGAAACGTATCTACCCAATGTCCTCTTTCCCCTCCCTCTAATCCCCCCCATCGCTTAAAGTTTATGATACCATCTACATGTTTTGTTAGTCTTTAAAGTGCTACCAGACTAATTCTTGTTTTAAAAGTTTTTCCAGTTACAGACTAACTCGGCTACCCCTCTGAAACTTTTGATTATGTACAGTAAAACTCCAATGGTCTGGCATCTGATGGTCTGGCACTCCTGATGGTCCGGCACCATCAGGAACCCGGAAGTGCTCCGGGCAGCCGGACCATTGGAGCTTCTCTGCCCCCAGCTTCCCCGATTCAGCCACTGCTAAAACTGACCAGCGGCTGAATTGGGGAAGCCAGGGGCAGAACAGCTGGAGTGCTGCCAGGTAGGTCCTGTAGCGCTGCCCCTTGGGGCTGCGGGACCAACTCGGCAGCACCCCAGCTGTCCCCGATTCAGCCGCTGCTGAAATTGACCAGCAGCTGACTCCAGGAAGCCCGAGGCAGAGCTGCTCTGCCCCAGCTTCCTGGAATCAGCCGCTGATCAGTTTCAGCAGCAGCTGACTTGGGTACACCTGGGACAGAGCAGCTGGGGTGCTGCCGGGTTGGTCCCCGCAGTGCCAAGGTTTGACACTACCAGACCAACCCAGCAGCGCCCCAGCTGCTCTGTCCCAGGCGTCCCAATTCAGCTGCTGTTGAAACTGACCAGCGGCTGACTCCAGGAAGCCCGGGGCAGAGCAGCTCTGCCTCTGGCTTTCTGGAGTCAGCCGCTGATCAGTTTCAGCAGCGGCTGACTTGGGGACACCGGGGCAGAGAAGCTGGGGTGCTGCCGGGTTGGTCCAGTAGCGCCGAGGAACGGCGCTGCGAGACCAACCCGGCAGCACCCCGTCCCCAGCTGCTTTGCTGCAGACATCCCTGATTCAGCAGCTGCTGAAACTGACCAGCAGCGGCTGAACCAGGGACTCCTAGGGCAGAGCCGGACTATCAGAAGGGGGGGCTATGAGGGAGTCTGGGGTAGCATCCCCCCACCCCATCCCCCTCATAGCCCCCCCTTCTGATAGTCCGCCATATCTGATAATCCGGCACCCCCGGGTCCTAAAGGTGCTGGATTATCAGAAGTTTACTGTAGTTTGCTAAACACTTGGTCTAATATCATTCTTCACTCCAGTGTTCCCTTTTTTGAATTCTGTTGTAAATGCTGTAGATATGTACACTTTAAAGATAATATACGGTAATATATATAGTAAAGATGATTACAAATTGGATAAAAATATATAATTGTACGCCTCTATCCTGCAAACACATTTATGAGTAACTTGCATTTCTGCAAGTTTGAGGCAATTTGAGACATCCAGAGAAAAAACACTTGCTCTTTGTTATTTAGAAAAAGTAACATATTTCTTTTTAAATAAAAAGGGCCGAGAAGCGATATATATAATTAAGACTAAGATTTTTGTCATAGATATTTTTAGAAAAAGCTGTGGACAGATCATGGCCAGTAAAGAAAAATTCACAGAAGCCCAAAAATTGTACCTGAATTTGATGGAAAAATTTTGACGATAAAATAGGAAGGGGCTTGGGCACCTGAGAGGGCTAGAAGTTCCAGGGTCCCCCTACTCCCCACATCAGCAACGAGCTGCAGGGATCTTCCTGTTACCACTATAGTGGGGAACTGTAAAGACTCCTCTGCCCCATTGCAGCTGATGGAGAGCTGCAGGGAACCCTGTGTCATATGCAGCGGTCAGGAACTGTGGAGTATCTCCCTGCCCATGGCAGCTGGGATCTGCAGGATACCCCTGCTGACAATGGCAGCATGGAGGCTGGGGGCTCATTGCCTCAGGACACAAGGGTACCTCACAGCTTCTTGCTGCTGTGGGAGGCAGTGGGACCTTGAAGCTCCCAGCCACTAAAACTGAAGTCAAAGAGGTCTTTGGAAGTCATGGATTCCATGACCTCCGTAACAAAATTGTAGCTTTAACTATAACATCCCTCCCCAACATCTCCCCCTGCACACACAGGGTACGTCTAGACTACAAGCATCTTTCAAAAGAGATAATCTAGTCAGCCCCAAAAGTTTCGAAAAAGCGAGCCGCTTTTCTGAAAGAGAGCACCCAGGCAATCTGGATGCTCTCTTTTGAAAAAGCCCTGTTTGTGTTCAAGAACACCTTTTTTCAAAAGAGCTCATTCAAAAAAAGGCATTCTTCCTGGTAAAAAAAAAAGTAGGTTTACCGATTAAAAAAAACAAACAAACGCCATTTTTTGATTTAATAACTGTGATGGCAATCTAGATGCAGCTGAAGTTTTTTCAAAAAAAGGCCACTTTAAAAAAAAAAAAAAACTCCATAGTCTAGACACACCCACAGTGTTTGAGCCATACATTTCAAACTTCTTTATAAAAATAAATTATATTAGCTCGAGCTTGTTGGAAAACCTTTTTCTGCAAAAAATTTTAAGCAAAAAATCTTTGTTCAAAATTTTAGCAAAATTATTTTTTTAGTTTTCACACATGTAGTTTTGAACAGATTAGAATTTAATTGATTTTTGGACTTAAATTTGTATTCCATTTTTAAATGAAAGAACTTTGTAAGTGAAAATGAAAATTTATGTGTGTGTCAATTTGATTAAAATATTTTCTTCTGTTTTTTAAAACAGAGTAAATATATAATGTAAATCTAAATTAAATGAAAATTTTAGTTTCTTTTTAGAATGTCAATTTGAAACATTTTTCATTTTTAAATTTTCTATAGGGAAACGGACAATGTTAATCAGAATTGACATTTTCCTTATTTTTTACTGAGAGAACTTCCGACACAAATTTTAACCAACTCTAGAATCAGACCTGATTTATAAGAGGAAACTGAAGCAAAGGAATGTTGTAATCTGCCAAAGACAACACGGTGGCAGAGACAGAAACAGAATTCATGACTCCTGACTCTCTTCTCGGGTATGTGTACACAGCAGCATTATTACAGAATAACTGACATTATTCCAAAATAACAAAGAGTATGTCTATGCAGCAAGCCATTATTTTGAAATAATCCCAAGCTGGAGGCCTTCTTACTCCAACTCCTGTAACCCTCATTTTACAAGGAGTAAGGGACGTAGAAGGAAGAGTGTTCCTCCTTCGACTTCCTGCTGTGTAGACAGCGGCAAAAGCCAAATTAAGCTTTTTGAGCTTCGCAATTGACGTAAACTTTTTCAGCTATGCATAGCTTAATTGACTTGTGCCCTCTGTGTGTAGTCTCTTAGGTAGTAAAAGTCTTCTTTGTTTAAAATATTGACATTAAGAATGAAAGAGAGCGGTTGACTTACAAATTAACCAGACTTAAAGTATCAATTAAGTATTAGGGTGCATCTACACTGTAGGGCTTAACTTGAAATAAGCTATGTAAATTGAGCTATGTCAATTGTGTATCTTATTTCGAAATAGCTTATTTTGAAATAGGGAACATCTACACAGCACTTATTTTGAAATAGAACACTCTTCCTCCGACTTCCCTTATTCCTCGTACAATGAGGGTGGTTCTTCAAGAGACATTCCTGGGTGTGCTCCATAGTGGGTGTAGGTGCGTCCTAGCACCACAGTATGGATTTTTGATAGCAGTGCATTGGGAGCCGCGCATGCGCAGTGCGCAATGCGTGCGGATTCCCCCCTCTCCTCCTGGCACCATTGCACATGCATGGCCACCTTCTCTTCAGTTCCTTTATACCGGCCTCAGCTTCAGACATACATCCACAGTGCTCCTCAATTCTTAGCAGTTCTAGAGACAGAGAGATTAGTTTACTCCCAAGCTTTTCTTCCTAGTAGTCATTAGAAACGAAAAACAAAAACAAAAAATCCTGTCCCTTGCCTCAGCTGGTTTCTCTGTCCTGTTGTGAATATCACCATGCAAGATGTGTTCACCCTGCTTTAAATCCTGCACAGACTGCAATGATGCAATCCTGGGCTTGGATACCTACGATAAATGTGTTAAGTGTTTCAGACACTCCAACTCTCAAAGGGACTGTCCACACTGCACCAAACTGAAGGCATGCACACAGAGAGAGAATCATAGAGCTGGAAGAGACCTTAGAAGGGCATCAAGTCCAGCCCCCTGCCCAAGGCAGGACCAATCCCAATTAAATCAGCCCAGCCAGGGTTTTGTCAAGCCGAGACTTAAACACTTTTAGGGATGGAGACTCCACTACTTCTTTAGATAACCCATTTCAGTGCTTCACCACCCTCCTAGTGAAATAGTTTTTCCTAGTATCCAACCTGGACCTCTCCCACCGCAACTTGAGACCATTGTTCTTTGTTCTGCCATCCGTCACTACTGTGAACAGCCTTTCTCCAGCCTCTTTGGAACCTCCTTTCAGGAAGTTGAAGGCTGCTATCAAAACCCTCTCCCCCCCCCCCCCCACTCTTCTCTTCTGCAGACTAAATAGACTCAACTTCCTCAGCCTCTTCTCGTAGGTCAAGTGCTCCAGCCTCCTAATCATTTTGGTTGCCCTCTGCTGGACCCTCTCCAATGCATCCACATCCTTCCTGTAATTGGGGGCCCAGAACTGGACACAATACTCCAGATGTGGCCTCACCGGAGCTGAATAAAGAGGAATAATCATATGTCTGGATCTGCTGGCAATACTCCTCTTAATGCAATCTAATAATCCATTAGCCTTCTTGGCTACAAGGGCACACTGTTGACTCATGTCCAGCTTCTCATCCAGCGTAATCCCCAGGTCCATTTCTGCAGAACTGCTACTTAGCCAATTGGTCCCCAGTCTGTAACAATGCTTGGGATTCTTCCATTCCAAGTGCAGGACTCGACAACTGTCCTTGATGAACCTCATCATATTTCTTTTGGCTCACACAAATTGGAGGATTAAGTCACTCTGGACTCTATCGCTGCCCTCCAGCGTGTCTACCTCTCCCCCTAGCTGAGTGTCATCCGCAAACATACTGAGGGTGCAATCCATCCCCTCATCCAGGTCATTAATAAAGATGTTGAACAAAACCGGTCCCAGAACTGAACCTTGGGGTACTCCGCTAGAAACCGACCGCCATCCTGACATCGAGCTGTTGATCACTACCCGCTGGGTCCGACCTTCCAACCAGCTTTCTATCCATCTTACCGTCCATTTTTCCAATCCGCATTCCTTTAACTTGCTGGCAAGAATATTGTGGGAGACCGTATCAAAAGCCTTGCTAAAGTCAAGGTATATCACATCCACTGACTTCCCCATATCCACAGAGCCAGTTACTTCATCATAGAAGCTAATCAGATTGGACAGTCACAACTTGCCCTTCATGAATCCATGCTGACTATTCTATTCCCTCTTCCAAGTGCTTCAAAATGGATTCCTTGAGGATCCTTTCCATGATTTTTCCAAGGACTGAGGTTAGACTGACCAGCCTATAGTTCCCTGGGTCGTCCTTCTTCCCTCTCTTAAAGATGGGCAGTACATTTGCCTTTTTCCAATCATCTGGGATCTCTCCTGATCTCCACCGTTTAGACCTCCGTTTAAAAATTATTCTTACAGAGAAGTACAGACACCCTTCCTCAGACCCAGGCTCCAGGCAGACTGCCAAGGAGAAAGGGGCTAAACCATTTAAATCCCCAAAGAAACGGGCCACCTCACTTCCTCAAAACCATACGGGAACCAGCCAAAACTCTGTGGCAAACCCCTGCCTCAATCCTTCCCACCTGTAAGAAAAACAGACCGCAAATATTATGTCCCACTAAGGCTTAGAATTTCTGTTCACTCATCCACCACTGAACTCACCAGTAGTGAATGCGGCTCAACAGAGAAATAAACAACAAAAGAACTCCACACCATCCAACAAGGACAATAAAAGACTTGACACACTTGGAAAGAAAGTGTACACATCAGCCACTGTGCAAATGAGAATAGCCAACTATACCGCACTCCTCAGTAAATATGATTTCAATAATTATGCAAAGCTTAATGCCTTTATCGATGATATGCCAGACAATAAAAAGGTGCAATTTGGAGCTATTGTCATAGAGGGTCAGGCAATATCAAGCACAGCCTTTGAGGCGGTCCTGGACGCAGCTGACACGGCTACAAGAATAACAGCCACAGCGGTTGTGATGAGACGGGCCTCATGCTTTAACTCCGTGGCCCCAACTCGGTGCCCGCGGGCGCCATGGCGCCCGCCGGGCTCTTTACATGCACCCGCGGAGCAATCTGGGCTGGCAGGTGCCAGCCCCGGGCGCATGGCCGGTCCCGGCCCCGCGGCGCTTATGGGGGGGGGGCGCGCCGGGCACGCGGCGCTTACGGGGGGGGGGGCGCCGGGCGCGCGGCGCTTGCCAGGGGGCACCTTCCCCGGGCGCGCGGCTATGGAGGGGGCCCCGCCCCCGGGCATGCGGCTGGAGGGGGCCCCGCCCCCGGGCGGGCAAGTGGCCCCGCCCCCTGGCGCCCGGCGGGCGAACGGCCACACCCCCTGGCGCCCGCCAACCTGAAAAGATTGGGGACCACTGCTTTAACTCATCTGCCTTCCCTCAAAAAATCCAACCGTCAATGGAAGACCTGCCGTTTGAGGGACAAAAGCTCTTCTCATCGAAAACCAACGAGGTCCTCCACTCAATGAAAGACTCCAGGGCAACCTTATGCTCTCTCGGCATTCAGACACCTGTAACAAGGAGATGCCAACCGTACCAGAGGCCAAGATACCCACAACCCACATATCATTATCAAAGGCAAGACTATCTGCCATATCAGCAACGTGGCTGTGGTAGACAACAGTGTTGGTGGCCCCAGACTAATACCTCCAATCACCCACCCCAACATAATAAGCAAATTTGAGCCATCAGTCAAGAGTCTGAAAACCATCCTCCCTCCTCCAGAGCTCCCAAATACTAGCAAACCTTTCACTTACCATCCGCTGCCATTTCTTGACAAATTGTGCACCATCACATCCGAAAAGTGGGTGTTACAGACAATTTCCTTCAGATACATCATTCCATTTCTCTCTCTTCCCCCACCCTACCGACCAACCCCATCTCTCTTTAGGGACTCCTCTCATAAGATTATACTGCAACAAAAGGTGGATCACCTGCTACAATTAGGAGCCAGAGAACCAGATCCTCTAGAGCAGGGTTTCCCAACCTATGGTTTGGGACCCAAATATGATTCGCCATTACATTTCAAAAAGGTTGCCAAGTGTCTCTCCAGGTGGCCCTGCCTCTTCTCATCCCCCTGTTTTTGAATTGCTTAGGGTCACCAAGTCTTTCTGAATTGTCAAAATGGAAAAGGTTGGGAGTTTCAGAGTTTCACTGCTCTAGAGTTTGAGGACTGGCTTTTACTCCCATTACCTCGTCACTCAGAAAAAAAACCCTGGGAGCTGTTGCCCAATTCTTGAGTTGAGAGCCCTAAACAAATTTGTCAAAAGGCAAAAATTCAAAATGGTTACACTGGCCATCATTATCCCTGCGCTGGAGCTCGGTGACTCATTTTTGTCTCTCAACCTATAAGACGCATATTTTCATGTGTCCATAAAACCTGATCATAGATGCTTTCTTCCTTTTACCCTAGGTTCACATCATTACCAATATGCAGTCCTACTCTTCGGACTTTCCACAGCACCAAGGGTTTTCTTCAAGGTGTTAGCAGTGGTCACTGCCCAACTCAGGAAACGTGACATCACCATTTACCCATACCTCGATGATTGCCTCATCGAGGGAAGAACCAGGCACTATTCCTACCACTGTACCCATCTGGTACAATGGTGCTTCCAATCATTAGGACTTCTGATAAATGAGAGCAAATCAGTGCTCACATCCACTTAGTCCATACAATTCATTGGGGCCCATCTCGACTCCACTGCAGCCATGGCCTCCCTACCTCCAGACAGGTTCCTCAGGATTGACCAATTAGCTTATTTGCTCTGTGTAATGCCAAAGATCACAGCCCACGACTGTCTACAACTCTTGGATCATATGGCATCTTGCGACCTTGTGGTCCCCAATGCCCACCTATTCATGAGGTGTATTAAAGGATAGCTCAGATTTGCCTACAAACCTAAACTGTACCCAATGACCAAAACACTGGCAGTCCCAGACGCAGTAAAGAGATAATAGCTATGATGGACAAAACCGCACAACCTGTGCAGGGGCATACCTTTTCAAACCCCAGAACCCACAGTGATCATCACCACAGACCCTCACTCATGGGTTGGGGAGTGAACATGAGAGAACTTACAACCCAGGGCCTATGGACTCCAGCAGAAAGGCCACTACACATCAATGTCCTTGATCTCAGGGCTGTATGGCTGGCACGCCAGTACTTCCCTAACCACATCACTGGAACCCATGTCAGAATATATACCGACAATACGGTCTGTATGTTTTATATAAACAAGCAGGGAGGGGCATGATCTGAGGCTCTTTGCAAGGAAGCCATAGCACTCTGGAACTGGTGCCTCAATCACAGCATCTCCATAAGCAAGTGCCACCTCCCCGGTGCCCTAAATGCAACAGTGGGCACCCTCAGCAGAGCCCTAGCCTGAGACCACAAGTGGGAAATCGACAGTTCAGTCCTGACAGACATATTTGCATGCTGGAGATAACCCCACATAGATCTATTCACCATGAAAGTGAACAAGAACTGCCCACTGTACTGCACCAGGGTGTGCATGGGGAAACACTCTCTTGGAGATGCTTTCATTCTGAAATTGGACATGCCCTTGCCCTATGCATTAACCTCCCACCCCCATCAAGATACAGAGGGACAAAGCAAGAGTGATCCTAATACCTTGCTGGCCCGACAACCCTGGTTTCCCCTCCTCAACAGACTGTCCCAGAATCGCTCAATTACCCTCACGCACAGCCTGAGCATACTATCCCAACCAGGAACCAAGACTCCTCAATTTCCTACCTTCTCCTCAAAGTATGGTACCTCATGGAACTGCAATGTTCACAACAAGTGCACAACATTCTCTTACACAGTAGGGCCCCTACAACAAGAAAGACATATTAACAAGTGGTCCCGCTTTGTATATTGGGCGGCCTCCCACAATATATCACCTCAGGCTGCCCCTCTGCCTACAATTCTCAATTATCTACTACACTTCAGGCCCTCAGTCTGCTTTGAGAAATACTGCTCTAGTCTGTCCAGCCTTACTATTAGCTCTTGCTTCCTGAAAGTTTTGGGCTTTCAATTTCTGTTTTGCAGCAGACTAAAGTAATGTGTGCAAAGAAAGATACAAGTTGCATAGGATTTTTTTTATTCTCTGCTTATGTGGTGGTGGACATTGGTCAAGTACGGCAGAAGAGTTAGTTAAGACATTGTTTTAATGACAGAAAGACAATAAATAGGAAAGTATGGAGATAACATAGAAAGGGACAGTGGAGTGAAATAGAAAGAAAAAGGGAAACCATTATTCAGCATACACACCGCTTCTTACATCCCCCCACATTTTGCCACAGAAAAAACTGAGACCCCCTAACTGGAAATATTTTGAAGAATTTCATTTCCTGGATAAAAAAAGGAAAATGTGTCAACTGTAAACAGTGCAAGAAGATGATGCAGGGCCTAGTTGCAAGAACGAAACATCATAAGGAAAACTGCTTATTAGGAGAAAATGAAGTGGATGAAGATGTAGATATAGCTCCATGGATCAATTAATTAATAAATAACTTAAATAGTTCACTTTGTAATGCATCAAGGTTCTCTCTATGCTCTTTAGTATAAGTGTGATTCAACAAGTTAATTCCCAAGCTGTTGCTGTGTGAGATGTTGCAGGAAATGAAAGTTTAGCTTAGCTAATCTTTATGGCTTGTTTAATTAGTTCACTAGGTTTAGATTCTATCACTCAAATATGTAATACAGAAAGCTGCAGTAAGAGAAATCTAGAGTTGCCAGTTGCCTGAGTGTAATTTTCTTATTTTAT
The DNA here is from genome assembly GCF_052426305.1 of Pelodiscus sinensis. Taxonomy (NCBI): domain Eukaryota; kingdom Metazoa; phylum Chordata; order Testudines; family Trionychidae; genus Pelodiscus; species Pelodiscus sinensis. The sequence goes on from NC_143056.1 coordinate 31,855,249, forward strand.
ATTACATAATACATGCTCCTTATTTTGGAACATCATGGTCACAAACCATAATGGTGATGCTGTAAGTCTATTTCCTATTTTACGGTAGCATAACTAAGCTTTTCCAATGGAACCCCATTCTATACTTGTTTTCTCAAAAAACAGAAGTACCATTGAGTTCAATGGGGTTTACTCCAAAATTAAGTGCACTCTAAACACAGTTTTAACCAATGGACCGTGTGACCTGACGTCTCTAGGGTAGCCAATACTGAAAATGTTAAGGGCAAGTCAGGCTGAAAAAGGAGAGCAGATTCTCCCAAAACTGATGGTTAACATGTATTAAGATTCACCAGTCAGTTACAAACTGTGCTTCTGATCCCCAACACTGGTTAATCAAGAAGCTAAACAAGAAATCATAGCACTATTGCATTCCCAGTTTCTGGCTCCCAATTAGCAAATAGGTCCAGTAAAATGATAAGTTACTTAAAAGTCTACTCACTATACTAAATGTTCTTCTGATGCCCAGATCAGTATTAGTTTGGCTCTTACACAAAATACCCTGAGGCCAGCCAATTTAAAGGTTTTAGTATAAATGAAAAGAAAGAGAAGTGAGTTATTAAATAGTTAGAGCAATCAGGTGTGTGTGTGTGTGTGTGTGTGTGTGTGTATATTACTTGACTACATATGTCAGGTTCAGTACTGGTGAATTTGCTAATTGGTTTGTTAAGATCCCTTTTTTAGTAAAGGCAAATCTGGGTTGCGTATATCTTTCTTCAGAACTTCAGTTTGTAAAGAAGTTACTCTAGATGTGAGAAGCAAAGTTTTTACAGCCTTTGTCATGTGGCTCATACATCCTTTGTGCAAACACAGATTCCCAGCATATGAATATATGAGTCCATAGGCGTCTCTATATATCCTACTGACACACACAGCCCCTGGCTTTTCTCAACAGGTTAATTGCATATCTCATTGTCCTTGATGGGCCATTAAGCAGACTAAATATTGCTGATGTCAATTTGTCTGAGCATGTCACCCAGAAACATAGAACAAGTTTGAGAAACAATTATATTGCATGTATTAATAGCTCATGATACAAAGATGATACATTCATATAAATAAGATTATCATACTTAGCAAAGCATAACTTTTCCACTGATACCTTACATGGCACATCTTGTAAGATTCATTGCAGTTTTGTAATATTGATATCCATAGTTTTATAAATGGTCATCCACTTTCCATACAGTGTCACAGACAGGGTTTTCTTAGACAGACTTATAAAGATGAAGCGATAATGTCTGCTGTAAAATAAAGGCCTTTTGTGCTCAAAGAGAAGCAAACACTCTTTCTTTGTATATGCTGCATGTAATTGTAGTTTTTTATGAAAAATGCTCTGCAAAGTATGAAAAATGTTGTTAGTTCTGATACTTCATGTTTCTCACTCTCATTAGGATGCTGATTTTCAGATTAGTGTGGACAATCAGCAATCCATATTCCAGAAAGGAAAATGTTACTGAGTAATACTTGTGCTGAATTCAGAGATATTAGTATAATATACATACATTAAAAACCACTTTAGCATGCTATTAATATATAAAAATTAAGAATAAACAAATGTCAAATGTTGTCTAAAAGATGTAACTTGTTCTTTTTCTCACAGTGGGTTGCTAATGGATATGTTGTTTCTGAAGCCTCTTTCTCTAAAGTAAAATAAGAATGTTTTTATAATTATGACCATTTCTTAACTACCTTACCTGCACATGTGACTTTACAGAGATGTCAGTAAGCTAATAGAGGGATGTATTGATTGCTGGTGATGGTGGAGTCTTCTGCACATAAACGATGGACGCTCTCAAATGGAAAGGAGAAATGTTCCTGTGGATTCTAACTCTATAGGAAATTCAGAGTAGATCTACACTTTACCTGGATGTGTGCCCAAGTTAGAGCACAAAAATAACAGTATGGAAGTTGCAGTACAGGATAACTGCCCAAATACAAGCCTGCCTAATCCACTTGATTTGTACTTGGGTGGCTAACTCGTGCTGCATTGTCCTCATATTTTTAGCATGGCAGTTTAAGCAGAGCTACTTAGGTTGTAAGGCGCAATCCCAACTGCAGTGTAGACATACCCTCACTATCTGATCTGGTAACACCTAATTCAAATATTTACCAGGTACATTCTTTTATACTTAATTCAGAAACAACTTGAAATTTGGGTGGTAAATGATGTATTTTAGATTTTGAAAATGAAGGTTTCTTAGCCCCTAACAGACATGTAACTGTTAGATCTATGTGTGGTGGATTGGTTATACAACCATAAGTGTACACCTTATCCCATAGAAAAAGTTAGTGGTATGATACCACAATGAGCCCTGGAATGTTAAGCAAATGGATTCATTTTAAGGCTAAGACAGATACAGGCAGTCCCCGACTTACGCGGATCCAACTTATGTCGGATCCGCACTTACGAACAGGGCTTTCTCGCCCCGGAGCTCACAGGCAGCGGTCAGCCACCTCGACCTCCGGGGCGAGAAAAGCTGCTCCCAGTGCCCCTGGTCTGCTGGGGACCGTCTCCAGCAGACCAGGGGCATTGGGAGCAAAGCCGCAGCCCCGGCGGGTTTGCTCGCGGTGCCCCTGGTCTGCTGGAGACGGTCCCCAGCAGACCAGGGGCACCGGGAGCAAAGCGGTCCCGCGCCAGAGCAAAGCCTCAGAGGCGAGGCACCCCCCGCTGCCGCTTTGCTCCCTGTGTCCCTGGTCTGCTGGGGGGGGTGCAGCTAGTGTGCCCTCCCAGCAGACTAGGCTTTTGTTGTGGACCCTGGGGCAGAGCAGCTGAGACGCTGCCGGTTGGTCCCGCAGTGCCGCTCTGGGCACTACTGGACCAACCCGGCAGCACCCCAGCTGCTCTGCCCCAGGCGTCCTGATTCAGCCGCTGCTGGTCAGTTTCAGCAGCGGCTGAATCAGGACGCCTGGGGCAGAGCAGCTGGGGTGCTGCTGGGTTGGTCCAGTAGCGCCGAGGAGCGGTGCTACTGGAGCAACCCAGCAGCACCCCAGCTGCTCTGCCCCAGACGTCCCCAAGTCAGCCGTTGCTGAAACTGACCAGCGATGACTACAGGAAGCCCGAGGCACAGTTGCTCTGCCCCAGGCTTCCTGGAATCAGCTGCTGATCAGTTTCAGCAGCAGCTGACTTGGGGTTCTTAAGTTGAATCTGTATGTAAGTCAGAACTGGCGGTCAGTTTCAGCAGCGGCTGAATCTGGATGCCAGTTCCGACTTACATACAGATTCAACTTAAGAACAAACCTACAGTCCCTATCTTGTACGTAACCCGGGGACTGCCTGTAAATGTAAGTACAGTACTGCACAGAAGGAACAATGTTGCAGCTATAGGATTGTTAAGAAGCAGTCAAAGCTTTTAGACTGGGCATGCCTGTTTATACATGGAAGAACATAGTAGTCTTTAGATTTTTTTTTTTTTGCATAGTATAGACATGTTTTCATCAAATGTCCTCTTCAAAATAATCTATTTTGGACTCCTGGAATCTTGGGGAAAATTTCCTTTAAACCCATATTATTGTCTCAAGATTTTTTTCCTCACTGCATATTTGCCGTTTTAACAAGCTGTTCCTTCTGTGCAGTACTGTACTTACATTTATCTGTCTTAGCCTTAAAATTAATCCATGTGTCCAAGTTTTTTAATTTCATTTTTGTTTTGATATTACACATGGGACAGATGTGTTCCAAGACTTTTGAATAGTTGTTGATCCTTTTTTTCTATAATGCTGTTGTTTATCTCACTTATAAATGTCTTTAAATTGATAAAAGTCAGAGATTTTAGCTGAGTCTCTTTGAGCCTGTTTTGAGCTGTGGTGGTTTATGCTGAGAGTTTTTGACATTCGTGTTACATAATGTTAATAGAGTTAATATCTGAATCTTAATTTTTCACTTTCTATAATTTAGAATATTTTCAGTGCAATACCGAGAAATGTGACATTTGCATTTTTTTAATTAAACTGAAAACGTAGAAAAATGAAGGATATATTTATTAGATCTTGAATTTTCCAGATGGTATTACACAACTTTTCTGTAACAGCAAGTAATATTTCAAAGAGCATCTTGCTTTCCCCTACATTAATGGTTTAAAATTTAATAAAATTTAAAGAGTAATTTTCATAAATACTTTGAATAATACAGATCTTTCAATATTTTGATACATTTGATTAAAAATGCTTAACTATATTTAAAATAAAATGCATTTAAAATTATATGGTGCAAGTTTACTGTTGACTCACAGAGTAATCAGTGTAGCGTGGTACAACATTTGGTCAGTCATTTTGCTGTCAAAATAACATATATATCTAAGTTATTCTCACAGAAAAATGACTGACCAAGTATTATTTTACAACTACAAATTGTTAATAACATAGGAAAAGCATTCTGATGGGTTAATAATTAAATCACACACTATTTTAATACCATGTGTTTCAAAGAGCCACAGAAGACACATTAAAAGCCACTTGTGGCTTGTATGTCTCAGTCTGAGTATCATAATTCTAGATGTATTTTGCATCTGGTTATAGTAAAATATATTTAGTCTGAATGGGTCTAAATTACCCAGTGATCTAGATCACTCCATATGAGTGCCTTGTCCCCAGTGCCATTCTTAGGGCTGTATGGGGCCTGAGACATCCCTGCCTCAGGCCCTGCCCCCATGCTGTCTCTTTCTGCGCCTGCTCCATCTCTGTTCCATCCCCCAAAGCCCAGCTCCTGTTCTATTCCCAACACATCTCTTCCTGCCCCTGTTCCACCCCTCTGTCCTCTCAGTACCATGTCCATCAAGCCTCATCCCCCAAGTAAGATTGGGAGCAAGTGGAGCAGAGGGGGCTAGGGTTAGGTCACTCCTCTTCCCACAGCTGGTTGAGAATGCAGGGGTGGGCCTGACCCCTACTGTTGACACCAAGCCCCCCACTAATCCCCCAGGCCACCTTTGGCCCCGCTTTTGCATCCCTCTGAAGTGTGGGGGCCAGGATGATTGTCCCAAACCATCCTATGGACCAGATGGCTCTGCCTATCCTTATAATTATTTACCATTCCACCTGAGGGTTTTATCTGTAGTGATTTTGTATTTCCTGATGAAAATGTTGAATAGTGTCAGGCCTAGTATTGATCACTGTGGAACTGCACTAAAAACAGCCACATTCAGTGTAGATTCAAACTACTTTTTGAGATCTGTTAATTAGCCTGTTCTTAATCCATTTAATGTGTTGTTTAATGACATTAGAAATATACATTTTTAATAAGAATTTCATTCAGTGTTAAGTCACATGCCTTAGAGAAGTCTAAATATACCACATCTATGCAGGAGCTTCAGCCCATGAAAGTTTATGACCTAATACATTTGTTACAGGACTCTGTTGTTTTTACACCTATGCAGTTACTGTTGTCAACCGATCTTGTAATCTTACCAAAAATTGACAAGATCTATTTTCTATAAAAGTAGGTTGACTAGGAATAATTGTATTCCTACCCTTTAACTCTTTATCTGTTGTATTCGTTTTTCCCTAACTTTGCACAGATTTTATGTCAGGCTAACCAACCTATAATTACTCAGGTCATCCTGCTTGCTCTTTTTGAATATAAGCACAACATTAGCATTGCTTCCATCTTCTGGAATTTCCTTGGTATTCCAAAATGTATTAAAAATTAATATCAGTGAGACAGAGATCTTCTTGTAGGAGTCTTGGGTGCAAGTTATTCAGACTTACTGATTTAAAAATGTTTATTCATAGTAGATATTATCTAACGTCCTCCTCAGTTGCTAATGGAATGAAAATAACTTTATCACTATGATAGAAATATATCATCCTGCTTCTTTCGAATTACAGAACAGAACTATTTACTGAACACTTTTGCCTTTTGTGCATTGTTATTAATAATGATACTGTCTCTGTCTACTAAAGGACCATTACCATTGCTAGGATTTATTTTTTTAATATATTTTAAGAGCTTCTTATTTTCTTTATCCCTTCCAGTCATGAATGTTGCCCATTGTCTGTAGTCTTCCTTAAGAATTTTCTGTACTTCATAAATGTCTAATTTATATCAATTGCTATCTGTTTCTATGCTTGTCCTTTTGTTATGTATTAGTGTTTACATTCTAATTGTGGCCTTTGCTTTGCATTGTTATGATTATTTTTAATTTTTTTAGATATTTTAAAATATAGGACTGATACGGCCATTTTCCTTGCAGTTATTAGTTTGGATTATGCAAATTCCTTAAGGCAGGGACTCTCTTTATTTTATCTTGCACATTGCCATTCACATTAAATCCTCAAGAAGTAATAAAAAACAATCATTATGGTGGTACTTCTCTTAATTTTAAATATCTAAATCCTATAAAAATCTCCCTTACAACATTTATTGGTGCTGAATGAGATAAAAAAATTAACTGGATAACTTTCCATGTTAGAAACTATGGTCTATATCAGTGGTGTCCAACCTGAGGCTTCAAGGCACTAAATTCTGGTTTTCAAGGGTAATTGTGTAAAGAAGAAAAATTATATTTGATTATTAATTAAAAATATATTTACTGCACCACGCTTAGCAGTTTTAAAAGTGAACTCCTTGAATCAGCTATGCTGCTAAGGGAAGGCAATACTGAGCACTTTTCCCCAACTTTCTTACTATTTTTCCTGTAGCTCCATGAGCCATTTCAGCCATGAGCCCCAAGTGTTCTGAGCAGTTATTTGATGTTCCTTCCCTGTTGCAGCTGCTCAGCAGCATTCTCAGTGGCAGTCTTTAGTGGTGCAAGAGAGAGAAAAGAGACTGACTAGGTTCTCCATTCCCTGCTTCCTTACCAGAATGTGGGTGGCCCAGAGTTAGGGGCTTAGTCAGTCTAAACTTAAACTAGGAAACTAGTTTAAGTATCTATTGTGATCCTTTAAAAAAGATTGGACACCAGCCTTATCCCTTGCTAGTGTTGACTTTGATGTGCTAAAGTGAAAAACACAAACTGCCTTGTTTTCATCACATTCTTATATTATTTACTACATGTTGGCTAATGTGGTAAGAAAATGGTTTAATGCTTCTGCTACAATTTTTTTGTAAGTGCATCTTTTTTCTTAAAAGGGTACAGTAATATTTAAAATATTTTATACTTTCATTTTAGAAGTAAAAAATAAATTATCTTTCTCTGCAAGTCTGATCGTTTCCATTTAGAAACTTCTTTTCTTTTCTGTGCTGAAATTGACTCCTTTTATCTTGTTCTTTGATAGTGGAGCAAAACTGTTAGTTTCACTATAGCTCTGGAATAATGTTTAACTGCTGCAGAGTTACCGGTATCTTCAGAGATACTGGAATTTGAAGCATTTTTGGCCCATTAGTAATAGGGTTTTCTAGATGTCTTGAAGAAGGCACACCTTATATTTTTATAATATATATTTAAAATCTTAAGGACTTTTCCTAACATTTATGATAAGATCTAGATACTGTAGGAGTGGGCCTAAACTATGGAATGTTGAATTTCAGTGTATGCTTTTTATTAACTGATCTTTGTTGTAATTGAACTATTAGTACAGTCTTGTTCCCATCTGGTATGGTTGTCTATGAAAAGAATCTCAGTCTGATTGTCTTTTGTATCTGCTCCTCCAGTTTAACAGAAATGACATAACTACAATGGTAACGTCCCATCTGAAATAGAATATTAGAGAGTATGTGCTATAGTTGAGATTTTACTGGATTACGTAGCAGTCTATAAAGAGCTAATATTTTTAATTGATTGAGACTTACTTCTAATGAGCTTTACTTTGTCAACATCTGTGCTTCCTACTAACATGAGCTATAGCTAACTGTTAAAAGAGGGCACATCTTTGAAGAATATCAAAGAATTGGTACGGGGAAGGTAAGTGATGCAGCGAAGTATTTGGTGAGTTAGAACCTTCAGATTGAAGATTCTATCATGAGCAGATATTTTTTATTTTGAAGAGGAAAGATTTTCATTTAAATGTTAATTGTTCAAATTCAAGAAAAAATTTTATCTCCTTATGCAATGACTTTAGTTGTTTAGCCTATTTTCTCAGTCTGTGGTGAGGTCAACTGACACGTGTGTGACCCATATTTCATTTGTGTGTTTCTAGATCTGTGAAGATTTTTTTAAGAACATAAGATGTTCTAAGGAGTGAGTAAATGTTACTCTGACTATCAGCGTTCAGTTTCTTTTATATTCTAACCTCAAAGAATGCCATTTTAAAAACTTGAAAAGGGATTTCGATATTTTTAGGTAGCATTACAAAATTTAATATATTATAATAGCTTTTACTCAAAAGTACTATGTGTACTATTATACAGTTTATATTCATATATTTAGCTAATGATAGTAAACAATGCCTTGTTGGGCTTGTTTAATTCTAGCTGGGCTAGAACTTAAAAATGTTAACTTATTGTGTAATGTGGAACTTTGGTTCCTTTCCAGTTATTAAGACAGAAAACTGCCAATCTGTTTTTTCTTCTGTTGCTGTATATATGCTAAGCAATGTTAATGTCTCCTAAATGCTTTATTATGGTGATGGTTGGCACCAACATTCATTAAAGATGAAATGTACAAATCAAGGGGGTTATACTATGGATTATTTATTGAGAATTGTAAGAAATCAACAGGTACTTGTCTAAAAGTTGCAAAGACATGCATTCTTTTCAAAGTGTTGAAGTTTGTTTTTCTTGTAATAGGCAAGTACTGAGTGAGTTGTATCAACTTAACAGCAACAACAGAGTTGCACATCAATTCTGTAGGAATGTGCTGTCTTGTATTTTGGATTTCTTTGAAGTGTTTTGTGTGTGAATTTAACTTTAAAAAGGAGTAAGGGCTTACATTTACATAATTGTATGTTCACACATGTATTTGTTTTACCTTTAAAAATAAACTTAAGTACAAAATCTTGAATACTGAAAAACTTCATGGTAGTTCATTTCACTTTTGGTTTATCTGAACTATGTTATTACCATGATCTTGAGAGGTCTGGATCTTTTAACAGTGTCAAAGTCTTGAGTTAGGGTAGAGGTTGAACCTCTCTAGTCTGGCACTCTCTGGTCCAGCAACACCCATGCCCCACCACCTAGGATATGTATACTTGTCTGATTGATTGCCTTTGTGGTTAGAAAACAGACCCAGAATCAACCCCAGCAGTCTCACATGGTTTTTCGAAGCTCCTGTTCCATTTTTAGTTATTTATTATCCATATTCCTTGAAAAAAATAAAAATTTTGGTAATTTCCAAAATCAAAATCAATCCAATGTCAAAATCTCTGCCATCTTAATAGAAAGATCTAAAATAGCAAAGCCGCACGTAATTTGAGAACACAGTCAACATTAATTTGATTCTTTCAATTTTACCATGTTTTATTTTCCATAATAATAAAAAATCTAATGGAGTACACTAAGGAAAATATATTTTATTTTCTTAACTGTTTGTTTTGGTACTTTCATTAAGGTACCAAAACAGACGATCACTGCATTTTTGTTCTAAATTCACAGCAACTGGAACACACATTTTGTTTCATTGGATTATACTGGACAATGGGATTATTTTGCTTTGTATACTGATCACAGATTGGAGGGGTAGGAATTATATAACAGGTTATGATCCTGCATCCATAGTGTCCTTAAATAAATCAGTGAAGCACACTTCTCAGTGATTACCACTTTGGCTATGTCTAGACTGCAAGCCTCTTTCGAAAGAGGCTCTTTCGAAAGATACTTTCGAAAGAGCCTCTTTCGAAAGAGAGCGTCTAGACTGCATGCGGAACTTTCGAAAAAGCAAGCCGCTTTTTCGAAAGAAAGCACCCAGTGAGTTTGGATGCTCTCTTTCGAAGAAGCCCTATTTACATTCAAGAACGCCTTCTTTCGAAAGAGCACTTTCGAAAGAAGGCGTTCTTCCTCGTGCAATGAGGTTTACCGCCGTCGAAAGAAAAGCCGCATTCTTTCGGTTTAATTTCGAAAGAACGCGGCTGCAGTCTAGACGCAGGTGAAGTTTTTTCGGAAAAAGGCTACTTTTCCCGAAAAAACCCCTGAGTCTGGACACAGCCTTTGTTAAGATACAACCTTATATGTATTCTAAGTTTTCTATTCAAACATCTTCACAAAACAAAAGAGGTGCTTATTTGCAAGTCATTTTCAGAGTAGAGTCCTCAAATCTAAAATTTGCCCAAGTTTATTTGCTTTTATGGCTTGGCATAAGGCCATCCTCTCAGCCTTTTTTTTAAAACGTGGACTGGATATAATTTAGTAGTGGATGAGACTTTCAGCATTGACAGTGATCAATTGTATTTAATTTTTTAATGTGACTAATGCTTTCATTTCTTAATAAAATAAACAGTGGGCCCTCTACTATGGCCTTGTCTTCATTAAGAAAAAGTGTATGAAATCAAATTATCTAAAGGTAGGTCTATACTTAAAACACTGCATCTGCACAGTTGCACCAATATAGTTGTGCCACTGAGCTTCTCCCATCCACATAGTTAATCCACCTCCCCAAGAGGCAGTACCAATCTGGATGGGAGAAGCTTGTCTACATAAATATGCTGAGGGGTATGGATTTTTCATGTTCTTGAGCGACACAATTATACTAATATAAGTTTGTAATGTAGACCTGGTCTAACAGTCTTTTTCTTTTTGAGGAGTGTCCCTATGGGTGCTCCACTGTAGATATTTTGGCACCCTGTACTTATAGCTTTACAGTAGCAGTACCCCTGGTGGCAATGTGCTGTGACACTGTAAGCATGTAACATCTATCCCTCAGTTCCTTCTCTACTGCCCTAGACTTAGGTCAGAACACAGCAGCTCTCCTCACTTCATATTTTCCAGATAAAATACCCCCTTTAAACTCACCTTTACTTTACTTTTTACACCAGACCCACTGTTATTCCCCTATTATTTAATTTTTAAAAATCCCTTTCCCCAGACTTTCCCCTTATGAAGCCTCCATCATGCCAGGTTCTCTCAGTTTCAAAAGATGCCTCATTTGTAGGCTCTTCATACCCATTTCAGATAGTCATGGAAATATGAGTGTATCAGATGCCTTCAGGACACTCATATTCCCCAAAAAATCAGCGAGGTCACTTAAGGTATGGGTCCTCCAGTAAAACTTCTCCAGGAGAAATTGCTAAAGACCAACGTATGAGTCAGAATCTCAACCCCGACAACCCAGCATTCACCACAGAAATCTCAGATCAGGGTCCCCATCTTCTACCTCCTCAGGACCCACCAACAAAGAAAAACATAAAACAAAAAAGAGAGTCCTCACCAAGGAATATTTTCCCTTCAAAAAAACGGTTTCCTGAAGCAAAGTCCACCTCAGTACTGATGACACTGTCCTCATCGGACAGACAGGTGCAGGGAGCGTCTGATACAAATAAATCCTGAGGGGCTACAGCTTATAAAGCAGCCACACTCTCCATCAGGTTCAAAATCCAAGAGCAAAATAGTCATTCCTGCACCAAAGCAACTGGCAGCACCACAAGTGACTGAACAGCCAGCACAAAAGGAAACCTTCTGCAGCCTCCTCTGTCAACAGCACCTTTGGTATAGACTGTGACTGACCCCCAACCGTAATCGGCACCAATCTTCTCTGTACTGTGCCTGCTGACTTCCCACTTGGACTTGGCTATATCTTCATTACCAGGCACTCCACTTTTTGGTTCTGACAGTATTCCAATGAACCAGGAGCCTAGCAGACTAACTACACAAACTTGTTCTGCTCCCTATTTTCAAGCGATGAAAATGAGGACAAGATTTCTTTCTTGTCCTGTCATTCCTCTCCCAAACCTACAACACAGACTCCACCACCATAGATCCAGAGATGGCCTTAACAACAATTTCCAAGGCTGCCACCCATTCCTCTCCCTACGACTTGGCCAGGAGGGGATCAATGGATCATCTACAGAGCCCAACAATCTGCTCCTTCTGGAAAATGGACAGTTGCTCCACAGAGGTAGGAACCTCCTGCTCACCCCCATTTGGACACACCTCAAGATAACACAGAGACTGTGTCTAGACTGCAGGGCGTTTTTAAAAAAAGTAGCCTTTTTTTGAAAAAACTTCACCTGCATCTAGACTACAGCCGCGTTCTTTCAAAATTAAATTGAAAGAACGCGGCTTTTCTTTCGATGGCGGTAATCCTCATTTCACAAGGAATAACGCCTTTTTTGGAAACTGTTCTTTCGAAAAAAGGCATTCTTGAATGCAAACAGAGCTTTTCGAAACAGAGCATCCAGACTGCCTGGGTGCTCTCTTTCGAAAAAGCGGCTCACTTTTTCAAAAGAAGAGGTTGCAGTCTAGACACACTCTTTCGAAAGAGGCTTTTCCGAAAGATTATTTTGAAAAAGCCTCTTTCGAAAGAGGCTTGCAGTCTAGACATAGCCAGAGAGAGAAGGCCCAGGAGAATGACACTACGCCTCCTACACACCTGTCATCATCATCATGATAATTCTTATTGATAAACTAGGCAAATATAACTTAGATAGGGCCACGATAAGGTGGGTGCATAATTGGCTGGATAACCATAGTCAGAGAGTTGTTGTTAACGGTTCTAAATCCTGCTGGAAAGGGATAACAAGTGGAGTTCCTCAAGGGTCTGTTTTGGGACCCCTACTGTTCAATATCTTCATCAATGATGTAGATATTGGGATAGAGAGTACGCTTATTAAGTTTGCAGATGATACCAAACTGGGTGGGGTTGCAACTTCTTTGGAGGATAGGGACATAATTCAAAATGACCTTAGCAAGTTAGAGAAATGGTCAGAGGTAAACAGGATGAGGTTTAATAAAGAGAAATGCAAAGTGCTCCACTTAGGAAGGAACAATCAGTTCCATACATACAAGATGGGAAGCGACTGTCTAGGAAGGAGCATGGCAGAAAGGGATCTAGGGGTCATAGTGGACCACAAGTTGAATATGAGTCAACAGTGTGATGCTGTTGCAAAAAAAGCAAATATGATTCTAGGTTGTATCAACAGGTGTGTTGTAAGCAAAACTCATGAAGTCATTCTGCCGCTCTACTCTGCACTAGTTAGGCCTCAGCTGGAGTACAGTGTCCAGTTCTGGGCACCACATTTCAAGAAAGATGTGGAGAAATTGGAAAGGGTACAGAGAAGAGCGACAAGAATGATTAAAGGTCTAGAGAACATGACCTATGAAGCCAGGCTTCATGAACTGGGCTTGTTTAGTTTGGAAAAAAGAAGATTAAGAGGGGACATGATAGCGGTTTTCAAATATCTAAAAGGGTGTCACAAGGAGGAAGGAGAAAATTTTTTCCTCTTGGTTTCTGAGGACAGGACAAGGAGTAATGGGCTTAAAGTGCAGAAGGGGAGGTTTAGATTGGACATTAGGAAAAAATTCCTGTCCGGGTGGTCAAATATTGGAATAAATTGCCAAGGGAGGTGGTGGAATCTCCCTCGCTGGAGATATTTAAGAACAGGTTAGATAGACATCTGTCAGGGATGGTGTAGGTGGAGCTTGGTCCTGCCTTGAGGGCGGGAGGCTGGACTCGATGACCTCTTGAGGTCCCTTCCAGTCCTATTATTCTATGATTCTATGATCATCACCACCAGAAGAGACTACCATGCTCCCACCCCTGACCACGGGAGACAATTTTAAATTGTTCGAAGACTTTTTAAAAGTGTGGTAAATATCTTACAGGCCTCTACATCAGCAAAGATTGCCTTTCCATTAAATGAGGCCATAATGAACCCTGCAAATGTAATTTGGCAAACCCTAGCAAACCCTCTTTCAAGATAATGGACTGAAAGTACTATGTGCCAGCCAAGGAAGACAAATTCCTTTTTTCCATCCTGCCCAAATTCATTAGCGGTAGATGCAGTACATCATAAGGGCAAACAGAACCAATACAACACAACCCCCTATGACAAGGATTGGAAGAGAATAGAAATCTTCATCAGAAAATTATACTTATCTGTTTCCTTGCAGTTCCATATCATGAATTATCCCATCATACTGGCAAAATATATTTACAACTTATTTGAGAAAATGAGACCTTTTATTGATCAGTTGCCAAATGACAGCAAGGAGTTATACAAAGCAAGCATATCACAAGGATCGCTCATAGCAAAGAGAGCTCTACAGGTATCTCTTGCCTTTGTCGACACCTCTCCTAGATCCTTAGCATCTGCAGTCATGCTATGTTGAACATCTTGACTCCATCGCTCTGGTTTTCTTTAGGAAGTATGAGTAGTGGAATATCTACCTTTTTGAAGGTTAAAAACTTTTTTGCAGAAAATACCAATACCTCCCTACATACCATAAAAGATTCCAGGGCAATGCTCAAGATGCTAGGCATGTAACATTCCCCAGCCCAGGAAAAAACAGGGTTGTTATAGTAAACAATTCTGCCTATCACCTTAAAATCAATAACAACAAGCCTGACTAGAGATGCAGGCAGAAAAAGCTTTGAAGGAGACAAAATCAAGAATAACCTCTACCTTCTCAACCCTCTACATCTAGCTAGTCCTTTTGAGATCTTGGCCAAGGGTTTCACAAACCCCATTCAACAGGATTGCCCACTTCCCCATCATCATTTTGCGTTCTGCCTCCTTTCATACCATCTGGCTTGGGAGCAAATTACAGAGGACAAATGAGTGCTGGAAATAATATCACAGTGTTACTCCATTCCCTTTCTGTCTGCCCCGCCTACACAACCCCTTTCCCTATCCTTCTTCAGGGACCCTCTCCCATGAGATCCTTTTGCAACAAGAGATACAGCACCTGCTTCAAGTAGGAGTGATAGAACACATCCCTGCTCAATGCAGGAGAACAGGGTTTTAACTCCAGATCCTTTCTGACCCCCCACATCTCCAAAAAAGACTGAGGGATGCAGGCATATCTTGGACTTAGGTAGTTTAAACAAGTTCCTAGAGAAACAACGTTTCAGAATGGTTATGTTGGCAAACATAATTCCAGTACTACAGAAAGGGGACTGGCTGTCATCCTTCTTAAAAACGTAAGAACATACGAATGGTCATACTGGGTCAGACCAAAGGTCCATCTAGCCTACTATCCCGACAGTGGCCAATGCTAAATGCCCCAGAGCGAGTGAAAAGAACAGTTAATCATCAAGTGATCCCTCTCCTGTCATCCATTTTCAACCACTGACAAATAGAAGCCTGGAACACTGCTTTTCCCCTCTGCCCCCCCACCAATCCTGGCTAATAGCCACTGATGGACCTAACCTCCATGAATGTATCTAGCTCTCTTTTGAACCTGTTAATGTCCTGGACTTTACAACATCCTCTGCCAAGGAGTTTCATAGGTTGACTGTGCACTGTGTGAAATAAAACCTTCCTTTTGTTTTTTTTAAACCTGCTACCTATTAATTTCATTTGGTGACCCATAGTTATTATGTTATGGGAACAAGTAAATAACTTTTCCTTATTCATCTGCAAATTTGACACCATCAGTTTAGGATTAAACAAAGACTGTGAATGGCTAGCCAACTACAAAAGCAGTTTCTCCTCTCTTGGTGTTCACACCTCCAGATCAGCTGCTAGAAGTGGGCCTCCCCTTCCCTGACTGAATCTACCAAGTTATCTCTAGCCTTATTCTGGCCTGCATATTTATACCTGCCTCTGGAAATTTCCACTACGTGCATCTGACGAAGTGGGTCTTTGCCCACGAAAGCTTATGCTCCAATACATCTGTTAGTCTATAAGGTGCCACAGGACTCCTTGTCTCTTTTGCATATCCAGACTAACACGGCTACCCCTCTGATACTTTTCCTTATTCACTTTCTCCATAACTGTCATGATTTTATAGACCTCTATCATCTTAGTCTCTTCTTTTCTAAACTGAAAAGTCCCAATCGTTTTAATCTCTCATTATATGGGACCAAACCCCTAATCATTTTTGTTGCCCTTTTCTGAGTCTTTTCCAATGCCAATACAGGCAGTCCCCGGGTTACATACAAGATAGGGACTGTAGGTTTGTTCTTAAGTTGAATTTGTATGCAAGTCGGAACTGGTACATATTGTAGGGGAAACTCTAGCCAAACATTTCTCCAGAGCTCACTTCCCTCAGTCCTTTATTCTCAAGCTGAGGTGTCTGCTGAGAAAAGCCACTCCGCGTCTCCCTGGTCTGCTGGGGGGCAAGCAGCTAGTGCGGGGTTGCCTCACCCCGTTTGTAAGTAGGGATCCGATGTAAGTCGTATCCATGTAACCCAGGGACTGCCTGTATATCTTTCTTGAGATAAGGTGACCACATCTGTATGCAATATTCAAGATCTGAGCATACCATGGATTTATATAGAGGCAAGAAGATATTTTCTGTCTTATTCTCTATCCCTTTGTTAATGATTCCTAACATTCTGTTTTCTTTTTTGACTGCTGCTGCACAGAGAACTATCCACAATGACTCCAACATCTCTCTCTCTCATGGTACTAGCTAAATTAGTCCCCATCATTTTATATGTATAGTTGGGATTATTTTTTTACAATGTGCATTACTTTGCATTTATCAACATTAAAATTTATTTGCCATTTTGTTGCCCAGTCACCTAGTTTTGTGAGCTTCTTTTGAAGCTTTTCACAGTCTGCTTTTTTCTTAACTGTCTTGAGCAGATAGTATTTGCAGATTTTGCCACCTCCCTGTTTAAGAACATAAGAATGGCCATACTGGGTCAGGCCAACAGTCTAGCCCAGTATTTTGTCTATCAACAGTGGCCATTACCACATGCCCCAGAGGGAGGGAACACAACAGGTAATCCTCACATGATCCTTTTCCTGTCATCCATATCCAGACAAACAGAGGCTAGGGACACCATTTCTACCCATCCTGGCTAATAGCCATTGATGGACCTAATCTCCATGAATCTACCTAGCTCTTTTTTGAATCCTGTTAAAGTTCTAGCCTTCACCACATCCTCTGCCAAGGAGTTCCAAAGGCTGACTGTGTGCTGAGTGAAGAAAAACTTCCTTTTACCCCTTTCTCCAGATCATTTATAAAAATCTTGAATAGAATTGGTCCCAGTACAGACCCTTGGGGGGACACTTCTTATTACGTCTCCCTAGTCTGAAAACTGATAATTTATTCCTACCCTTAGTTTTCTGTCTTTTAACCAGTTATTCATCCATGAGAGGACCTTCACTCTTATCCCATGACAACTTACTTTACTTGAGTCTTTGGTGAGGGACCTTGTAAAAGGCTTTCTGGAAATCTTAGTATACTATATCCACTGGATCCTCCTTGTCTACATGCTTGCTGATCCCTCTCAAATAACTCTAGTAGATTAGCGAGTTATGATTTCCCTTTACAGAAACCATGTTGACTTTTCCCCCAACAAATGATGTTCATCTGTGTGTCTGACAATTCTGTTCTATACCATAGTTTCAACTAATTTGCCTGATACTGACATTAGATTTACCAGTTTGTAATTGTCGGCATCACCTCTAGAGCCCTTTTACAATATTGACAGCACATTAGCTATCTTCCAGTCATTAGGTACAGAAGATGATTTAAAGGATAGGTTACAAATTGTTCCACAGTTTCTCATTTGAGTTCTTTCAGAACTCTTGGGTGACTGCCATCTGGTCCCGGTGACTTGTTACTGTTTATCAATTTGTTCCAAAAGCTCGTCTAAGAACACCTCAATTTGGGACAATTCCTCAGATCTGTCTCCTAAAAAGAATGGCTCAAGTTGGGAATCTCCCTAACATCCTCAGCCATGAAGACCAAAGCAAAGAATTTATTTAGTTTCTCTGCAATGATCTTACTATCTCTGGGTATGTCTACACTACCACCCTAGTTCAAACTAGGGTGGTTAATGTAGGCAACAAGGTGTACCGGTAGTTCGGATTAGAGAGCCTAATCCGAACTACCTACTCCATGCTGCGTGTAGCCGCGGGCACGGAGTCCGAACTACCGGGGATTTAAAAATGGCGGCGCCCGGCAAGATGCAAATGAAGTCCGGGATATTTAAATCCCGGGCTTCATTTGCAACTTCGGTTGCCTACATTAACCACCCTAGTTCGAACTAGGGTGGTAGTGTAGACATACCCTTTGAGTGCTCCTTTAGCATCTCAATTGTCCAGTAGCCCCACTGGTTATTTAGCAGACTTCCTGCTTCTGGAGAACTCAAAAAACATTTTGCTATTACATTTTGAGTTTTTGGCTAGCTGTTCTTCAAACACCTTTTTGGCTTTTCTATTATATTTTTTCACTTAATTTGACAGAGTTTATGCTTCTTTCTATTTTCCTCACTATGATTTAATTTTCACTTTTTAAACAATACCTTTTTATTTCTCACTGCTTCTTTTACTTGGCTGTTAAACACAGTTGCACTCTTTTGGTTCTTTTACTGTGTTTTTTAATTTGGGGTATACATTTAAGTCTTAAGGCTTCAATTATGGTGTCCTTGAAAAGTTTCCTTGCAGCTTGCAGGGATTTTACTTTTGTCACTGTACCTTTTAATTTCTGTTTAACTATCCTCCAGAGTTGATAGCTACTTCACAGAACATCATCTCACATCAGCATGCTCAAACTCCGTGCCATCAGACATGCTTGCAAGTACTTTCTCCCGCTTATCTACAACAGATCGATCAAGATATTTACAGACAACACAGCATGTATGTTAAACATAAATCACCAGAAAGGAGCACAATCATAACACCTGTGTGTAGAAGATTATACTTCTACATCTCAAGGCATGCTTGCTGAAGGGTTCGCTCCAAAGACGTAAAACAAGTAATCCTTAACAATTGTAAACCTAGTACAAGATCTACATAGTCAGAAAAATGGCATTGCTTTCTCACCTGGGCAGAATCCATGTCTCCACATTCGTCAGCATTCTATAACATCTGTTAACCAAAAAACTTTGTTAACCGGCATTTCCCTCGGCCACAATACTGTCACATCTTCAGGTGCAAAGGCCTGGCTTGGTTTACCGTGATTGGCTTAACAATTTTTTATTTAAGAAGTACTAATCATCTTTAACTCAAAATAGAAATGTGAGACCAACTGCCTTACACTACAAAACTACCGATACTAAAAACCTACGTTTTACTACTATTGTCCATTGGTTTTTCCTAGGTTGATGGGACCCTCAGATAACCAGAATTTTTAGATAACCAGAACGCCCTAATCCTGAGTGTGCCAGATAACACAGATTTCATGGTATATACTATCCCTAAAGAAACAGGGCCTTGCTAACACTTCAGTTAAAGTATACCTAGCAGCAATCTGATGTGAACATAATGGGATAGATGGCCACACTGTCTTCGCACACCGAAGAATAATTTCTGAAGTGACTGAATGTTTTCCTTCCCATAAAACAACCAGCACTGTTATGAGATATCAACCTTGTCCTCAGAATCCTCACAAAAGAACCCATGGCCATCTACTATTACTGCACCTATAAATGAAGGTTGCCCTTGCTGCCTCTACAGCATTCCTGAACAACGTACCATTCCCAGACACATGGACTTCAACACACACATTTACTAAACCATAAATATGGTTACACCATAAATATGCCTCACAGGACACACAATTCAGCATGGCTGAAATCTCTAATGTACATGGATAACCTCTGAAGCCCCTCCTTCCAATTGCATAAGGTAGTGTTCTGTAGCCACCTACAGTGGAACCCCCCATGGGGACATTCCTCAAAGAAGAGAATGGCACCACCTTTACTGCTGCTGTAAATCTCCAGTTATTTACACAGGGCACCAAAATACATATAGTGGAGCACCCATAGGGATCTTAAAGAACGTTAGTTACTGCACAGATGAGTAATAATCTCTTAACTTGACCAGATAACTCTTGAGAAAACTATACTGGGTTATCTTCACTAAGGGTATGTTCACACTGTGGGCTAAAGTCGAGTTAAGATACACAACTTCAGCTAAGTTAACTGCTTAGCTTTAGTCAAGTAGCTTAACTCATTTTTTTGTGTGTGCTCTCTACACAGCAGGAAGTTGAAGAACACTCTTCCTTCAACTTCCCTTACTCCTCATGAAACGAGGGTTGCGGAAGTCAGAGTAAGAAACCAGTTATTTCAAAATTATTTTGAAATAATGGGCTTGCTGTATAGACACACTATTTCTAAATAACATGAGTTATTTTGAAATAAGCATGCAATATAGACGTAGCCTATGATTTACCCTAAGTTATCTAACTCAAGAACACTTCTTCCCCCCCACCCCACCCTTAGTTAAGACAAGAACTAAGTATGTGAGCATGCATTTCAGTGGTAACTTGCTAAACAGGTTACTTCCAGAAATCAAATATCTCTTTATTTTCAGAATAGTAATAGAGATGTAGTCGTGTTAGTCTGGTCTTGCTGAAACAAAAGACAGGACGATACAGCACTTTAAAGACTAACAAGCTCATCACCTAATAAACCATCTTGTAAGTCTTTAACGTGCTGCATAGTCCTGTCTTTTGTTTCTTTATTTTCAGAAGAACAACAAAGAGCAAATAGGATCACGGAGCTGGCAAAACATATTCTGGATCCAACATCCTCCTTAAATTAATATTTTGTATGTTAATAAGTTTCTGATGTATTTTAAATGAGATTGGTCATCAACAGGGGACTCCAATTACAGTGAAACTCCGCTTATGATAGAGAAGAGTAAATAGTCTTAAATTTCAATGCACTTTGAAATATTTTTTTCACTCCTTTTAACAAGTTTAACTTCAACAGTCGGTTCTGCTAGACCAATACATTTTTATTGATCTGTTATGTTAAATATCTTTATAGCAATGCACTTGACAAGATAATTTTTGGTGAAGCAACACTAATGAAATTTTACTTTAAAAAGGTGTTAAATGCCCCAAAATCTTCATAGACCTATGAGCAACACATTCTTTTGGAATGTTTAACATGTTATTTTCACATTTTTTGTGGCTAGATCAATAACATGTTTAAAAATATCTTTCTTAGTTCCCCTCTGCTCCTGATTCTTATTTTAATTATTCTGCTAATTATATCTGCAGCTATGCACCATTTTAAGGTGAGGGTAAATAGTTCTGGGCTCTTGACATTACACCAGAAAAAGGTGTGGTCCATCATTTCCTCTATTCTTTGGTTGTGTTTTTCCACCTTCCACTTTGTCACACTTCATCATGCATCTTAAGATAGAGACAGTGTTTGTTTCCATTCTCTTTCATATTTTTCAAACCGAAATGTATTGTTTGAAATTGGACTAGGATCGGAAGTGCTATAACTGAACTTTGTAAGTGGCCAGTTAACAATGTCTGGATTTGTTATCAACTTGCAATGCTATTGAAAGCATCAAGACGCAGATGACTGAAACAAAAAAAGAGAGAACTATACAGCACTTTAAAGACTAACAAGATGGTCTTTAAAGTGCTGCATAGTACTCTCTTTTGTTTTAGCAAGATCAGACTAACACGGCTACATCTCTGTTACTACGAAACAAAAAAAGTACTGGGAAAGACTTTCTGGT
Source organism: Pelodiscus sinensis (assembly GCF_052426305.1). Classification (NCBI taxonomy): domain Eukaryota; kingdom Metazoa; phylum Chordata; order Testudines; family Trionychidae; genus Pelodiscus; species Pelodiscus sinensis. The sequence goes on from NC_143056.1 coordinate 31,876,690, forward strand.
CAGTGTATCTGTGAAGTAACAAGGACATAAAGTCCATATTAGGGCAGAGCTATGATCCATCTAACCTAGTATCCTGTTTTCTGACAGTAGCCAATGCAATATACTTCAAAGGGATTTAACCAGCCCATTATCAGATGATCCATCCCCTACCATCCAGTTCTAGCATTTGGCAATCAAAGGCCTAGGGACACCCAGATCATCCCTAACCATCTTGGTTAATAGCTATTGATGGAACTATCCTCTAGGAATGTACCTTTTTTTAAATCCAGTTATAGTTTTGGCCTTCACAACATCCCCTGGCAAAGAGTTCCACAAGTTGATTATGCATTAAATGAAGTTCCTTCACTGTGTTTGTTTTAAAACACATGCCTATTAATGTCACTTGGTGACTCCAGGTTCTTGTGCTAAAGTGAAGGGGTAAATAACTCTCCACAGCATTTATGATTTTATGAAAAGTTATCATTCTCCCATAGTTGTTTCCTTTCTAATAGCCTCAGTCTTTTAAATCTAATCTCTGCTCTGCACCTTTTCAAGTTTTGGGGTTTTTTTGAGATGGGAAGATCAGAAATGCACACAATATTCCAGGTAAGTACTCACCATGGATTTATACACTGTTACGATATTTTCTGTCTTTTCCATCCCTTTCCTAAAGGTTCGTAACATTGTAAACTATTGCTTCAAATTGAGCTGATACTTTCTGAGAACTAAACACGGCATTGGCCACCTCAAAGCACGAGATGTTAACTTTCAGCCAGTCACTGGGGCTCAGAGTATCTGGATGTGGTTTCCAACTCTTCCATAGATTTACTTTGTTAGCTGTGGGAAAATAATTTTATATCAAATTTTCAGAAGTAGCAACTGTTATTTAGAGACCTTGTTCTCATTTTCAGAAGGCTGAGCACTCAAAACTCTGACTTAATTAGAAGGTAAGGTATTGAATTTCTGTACCTCTGAAAATAAGGCTAGGATGTCCAAGTTGAGTAGCTTAAAAAGGGTGAGGAGTCCTGTGACACCCCAAAGGTTAACAGATTTATTTGGGCATAAGCTTTTGTGGGAAAAACCACTTCATCAGATGTACCTAACAGTGGTTTTTACCAATGGACACTTATGCTCAAATAAATGTTAGGCCACATCTTCACTTCCCAGATTTACAGTACAGCAGTTGATCTTCCGGAGTTGTACTGCTTTTATGCCCGATCCGAAGTCCCTGCTTCCATAAATCCATATAGCTTTGTAGTCACCTGATGCAGAGCACCCACAGGGACATCTCTTGAAGAAGAGTAAATTAGTCACCTGTGTAATAATTGATGTTCTTTGAGATGAGTATCCCTCTGGGCACTCCACTACCCTCCCTTGTTCCCCTCTACTTCGGAGATCTGGCCTTGCTAGGGGGACTTTCTCCAGGGTGGAGGTGGGGTTCACACATGCCCTCCACCTGCACAGGAGTGTATGGCTAGAAGCACGCACATGCACAGCCCTAAGGACAGTTCTCTGAAAACTCTGATCCTCAGCGCGGCTGCAGTGGCACACCAGCCTGATGTGGAGCACCCACAGGGACACTCATCTTGAAGAATGCCTGTTACTGCACGTGTGAGTAACCTCTTATGCCAACTTTCTGCTGTAGTGTGGACCTGGCCTTGGTCTTCAAGGTGCCACCAGACTCCTTAGCTGCATCTAGACTGGCAAGTTTTTCCGCAAAAGCAATTGCTTTTGCGGAAAAACTTGCCAGCTGTCTACACTAGCTGCTTTAATTTCCACAAGAACGCTGACGATCTCATGTAAGATTGTCAGTGTTCTTGCGTAAATACTATGCTGCTCACGTTTGGGCAAAAGCCCTCTTGTGCAAATGCTTTTGCACAAGAGGGCCAGTGTAGACAACGTGGTATTGTTTTGCGCAAAAAAGCCCCGATCGTGAAAATGGTGATTGGGGCTTTCTTGCGCAAAACCGTGTCTAGATTGGCACGGACGCTTTTCCGCAAAAAGTGCTTTTGTGGAAAAGCATCTGTGCCAATCTAGACGCTCTTTTCGCAAGTGCTTTTAACGGAAATCATGCCAGTGTAGACGTAGCCCTTGTTTTTAGAGAAACAGACTAACAGAGCAACCCCTCTGAGACAAAAAAAAAAAAAAAAAAAGACAAAAAAATTCTAACAGTGGCCACTTTTTTTAAAAAAAGCTCTCAATCTGTATTTTAGACCCAGGCCAAAATAAAATAAAATAATTTACTTAAAAAAAAATCTATTTCAGGTTGACAAACTTCTCAAAATTGTCAAATAGTTTGGAATGAATTGACTTTGTTTTTAAATGGTTTGACATGTAAAACAAAATGTTTTGACTTTGTTTCAAAGCGTAATCTCATTTTAAAATTTCCATGTATTTAAAGATCTAAACTCATAACTACTTTCTAACTTTAGTCTATGGGGCTAGGAATTCAGACTCAGAAGTCTTACCCACTCAAATTTCACTTATTTTCTAACAACATAATTCCAAGACTCATTCCTCTAATTCAAATTATTTGCCACCTTGTCTGTTTCCCCCCTACAAATAAGCCATAGTTTCAAAACGATCCCTTTCCCTCTTGGGTAGCGGAAGCATTTCTAATCTCTTCCCCTGCCTTTCTATCAGTTCACTGGGAATCCTGCCCGCCCTTTCCCAGCCAGCCGACCTCTTCTCTCCTAGCGCTGAGCAGCCACCATCCCTGCTCCGCAACGGCCCGAGGGCGGCTCTGCAATGTTGCCCTACTCCCCAACTCTCTCCACGGCTGCTGCCCTCTGCTTCCCCTAAGGGCGCGCCTCGCCTGCCAGCGCCGCTGTAACGAGAGCCAGAGCAGGAGCCGGACGGGGGAACCACCGCGGCTTCAGCGGAGAGAGGGGCGGGAGCGTTACTGCGTTGCGAGGGGGTTGCTGGGTGGAGGCGGCACAGAGCAACGCGGGTCCGAGGAGCCCGGGTCTGAATGTCACCTTCAGTTGCTTCGCCCTGGAGGGAGTGGACGCTGGGCGGGAATAGTACAGTACAGGGCGGCTGTAACGGTCTCTGTTCCGACCCCGCCCCCCCCCCGCCCCCCCGCCTCTGCAGGCAGGCCGAGCTCCGCTAGGGGGCGCCGCTCCCGGCGTTGCGCTCCCTGCGCTCGGCCCTCACGTTCCCCCTCCCTCACTGCAGCCGCCGCCGCCGCGGCCGAGGAAGCGCTCTGTCCTGCTGCCGGCCCCCGGGGACCCCGGCCATGGCTACGAAGAAGGCGGGCTCGCGGCTGGAGACGGAGATCGAGCGGTGCCGCTCCGAGTGCCAGTGGGAGCGGATCCCCGAGCTCGTAAAGCAGCTCTCGGCCAAGCTCATCGCCAACGGTGCGGGGCCGGGGTAGGAAGGACTGAGCTGGGGGCCGGGCCCGGCCGGGGGAGGACAGGAAGCCGGTGGCTACAGCGCGGCCTCTCCTAGGGGTGGGGCCTGCCCGGCCCGGCAGGTGCAGCAGGGAGGGGAACCGCTCACGGGGCTGAGCGGGCAAAGGGAATGAATGAGGGGGGGGGGGTATCCTCGCGAGCGCGCGTTGCTCTGAATGGGGGGTCTGGCGCTGACGCTGTTGGTTTCCCCGGGTGTTTGAGCCGCTCAGGCAGAGCTGCTGTGGCGCGTTGATGGGGCTGGAGAGGAGATTTAGACAGGGAGAGCCCCTGTAGCGCTGAGTGTTTTGCAGGCTTTTGCCTGGCCCCCGCCGGGGGGAGGGAAATGGAAGGAGGGCTGGGGTACAGGTGAGAGCAGGGCCGTGACCTCACAGGAAGAAATTAATGGAGGGGGAGGACTCCGTTTATGTTTATAAAGTGTAACTGACTTTTATAGGGAGAGCAAAGCAGAAGGGTCTCTGTATAAACTAGGCGAATACACTGACACATCAAATGGTCCTCTAAAAAGAGTGCTTTAAACTCACCGATTAAATTTCTCAAATTAAGACTTGCTTTATAGGAGAGCACACACCTTTTAGCAGTAGAGATAACCACTTGTGCTGAAGGTCTAGCCGTTTATCTTAAATTTTAAGCTGTTGATGAGAGCCCTTATGTTAAATGATTACTCTTGTATTTTAAGCTGATGTTAAGTCTTGTGGATCACACAGGTTGATCATGTGCATGAAACTATTAAAACACTTCAGTTTATAATTCATGCAATACTCGGAGAAGTTTGGGTTCCTGGTGGAAATACCGTATTTTTAATTAACATTTTGAAAAGTGTACCATAAGAGTTGTAACACTACACCTAAGACATGTTTGCATTCTGTCCTGTACAAACTATACCTGATCCGTGTGTGGATTAAATGACTGCAAAATACAATTTTAATAGTAGAGAAGAGGAATTATAGGATGATGGGAGAAATAATGTATCATATGATTTGAAACAAGCCCATGAGGCATCGAGACCTAGAAGGCTGTTCAGTTGGCAAGAGATGTAGAGCGCGTGCTCCTGCACAAAGATAAGATACCTGTGCTTTGGAACAGATGTGCGTATGGTGAATTTGGAGGGGATACACAGATATGGGCTGTACAGGAGTTGTTTTGTGGAGGACTTGAAGTATGGTGATATGCCACTTGGAGCAACTGTTGAAAAGGTAATTAAAATAGCAAAGATGAGCCGCGTTAAAGGTGTGGTTATGAGAATTTAAGTTGCTCACATGGAAAAAAGTTTTTAAAAAAGGTGAGTCTGGGAACTTACATTTATAACTCTGCTAGACACTAAAAAGGATAGAATTCAAAGAGACTCTGGCTTTATGATCAGCTTGTAACACTCCCGCTCCCTAGTGAGTCATTGTCATGACTGCAGAGGTATTAGTTGTCCATTGGCTTTTAAGTCCTACAACATGTGTGAACCCATATGCATAACAGTCTGTCCCATTTGTGTTTAGTTTGAACACTTTTATTTCCCTCTGCAGACCCGAAGTGCATTGTGAAGCTCATAAACTTGTTTCTTCCAACAGAAGTCGGTCCAGTAAAAAAAAATATTACTTCACCCATGTGTTACTCATATCCTGGGATCATCATGGCTACAACAACACTGCAAACCTAAAGGGAGATATGATAGAGGTATATAAAATCATGAGTGGTGTGGAGAAAGTGAATAAGGAAAAGTTATTTACTTGTTCCCATAATATAAGAACGAGGGCCCACCAAATGAAACTAATGGGCAGCAGGTTTAAAACAAATAAAAGGAAGTTCTTCTTCACATAGCGCAGAATCAGTCTGTGGAACTCCTTGCCTGTGGAGGTTGTGAAGGCTAGGACTATAACAGGGTTTAAAAGAGAACTAGATAAATTCATGGAGGTTAAGTCCATTAATGGCTATTAGCCAGTTTGGGTAAGGAATGGTGTCCCTAGCCTCTGTTCGTCAAAGGGTAGAGATGGATGGCAGGAGAGAGATGGCTTGCTCACTACCTGTTTGATTCACTTCGTCTGAGACACCTGGCATTGGCCACTGTCGGTAGACAGTGTACTGGGCTGGATGGACCTTTGGTCTGACCTAGAATAGCCATTCTTATGTTGTTAAGTATCACACGATCAGCATTCCACATAAGAAATAGGGCTGTCAAGTGATTCAAAGAATAATCGGGCAATCACACTACCCTGTTAATTATAGAATACCATTTAAATATTTTGAAAATTTTCTATATTTTTCAAATGTATTGATTTCAGTTACAACACAGAATAAAAATGGTACAGTTCTCACTTATATTTATTTTGAATACAAGTATTTGCATTGTGCAAACACAAAAGAAATGGTATTTTTCAATTCACCTACTACAAATACTGTATTAAATATCTTTATAGAGAAAGTTGAACTTAAAAATGTAGAATTATGTACACAAAATAACTTCACTCAGAATCAAAACCTTGTAAAAATTAAGAGCGTACAAGTTCTCCCAGTACAACTTCTTGTTCAGAGTCACTCAGACAACAAGTTTGTTTACATTTGCAGGAGATAATGCTGCTTGCTGCTTGTTTACAATGTCACCTGAAAGTGAGAACAGATGTTCTCATGGCACAAGTATAGTCCCCATCACAAGATATTTACATGGTAGACGTGCTAAAGATTCATATGTTCCTTCATGCTTCAGCGACCATTTCAGAGGACATGCATCTATGCTGATGACAGTCTGTTTGATAACAATTCAAAACAGTGCAGACCAACACATGTTCATTTTAATTATCTGAGTCATATAGCACTAGCAGTTTGATTTTCTTTTTGGTGGTTTGGATTCTGTAGTTTCGATGTCCAAGTGTTGCTCTTTTACAATTTCTGAAAGAATACTCAGCTCCTTGTCCCCCTCAGATTTTGGAAGATTCTTAAACCTTAGGTTGAGTGCTGTAGCTATCTTTAGAAATCGCACATTGGTACCTTCTTTTAAAACAAATGTATTCTGGGTCATCATCAGAGACTCCTATAACATCAAATATGGAAGAATGTGGGTAAAACAGAACACATGGCCTATAAGTTGTGGTATGGAGAAAGTGAATAAAGAAGAGTTATTTACTCTCTTCATTAACACAAGAACTAGCAATCACCAAATGAAATTAATAGGCAGCAGGTTTAAAAGAAACCAAAAGGAAGTACTACCTCACACAACACACCATCAATATGCTGCACTCCCTGCCAGAGAATATCGTGAAGGCCCAGACTTCAACAGGATACAAAAAAAGAACTAGATAAGTTAATGGATAATAGGTCCATGAATCTCTGTTAGCCTGGCTGGAAGGGGTGGTGTCTGTAACCTCTGTTTGTCAGGGCTGGGACTGAGCAACAGAGGATGGATCATTTACTGATTAGCTGTTCAGTTCATTACCTGACATTGGTGAGTGTCAAAAGACAAGATACTGGAGTAGATGGACTTTTGGTCTGATCCATTATGGTCATTTTTATGGACTCTGGGCAGGAAACTGGGTGTGTGTCTGACTGTCTTACTGTTTAGGAGTAGTTCTTAAATAAACAGAAACTCTCTCGCAAATGTATAGTAGAATGTAGAGGACATAATATTCTCCCCCAAGGAATTCAGTCATAAATTTAATTAGCGTGTACATTTTAATGAGCATTATAGGCATAGATGAATATCCTCTAGAATGGTGGCTGAAGCATGAAGGGACATACAATTGTTTAGTATATCTGACACGTAAATACCTTGTAATGCCAGCTACAAATGTGCTAGACAAATGCCTGTTCTCATTTTCTCGTGTTATCTCCTGTAAAGGTAAATAAACTTGTTTGTTTGGCTGCACAAGATGTAGTACTGAGAGAACTTGTAGGCTCATTAGTTTTATGTTTTGTTTTTCAGTGCAGTTTTCTAACAAAATGCATTTGTAAGTTGTACTTTCAAAACAAAGAGATTTCACTCTGATGTTTATATAAGTTGAATTGAAATACTATTTTTATCATTTTTACAGTGCAAATATTTGTAATAAAATAATATACACTGATTTAAATTACAAGGTGGAATACACCACATACGAAAATGTGAAAAAAATCCAAAATAGTTAATAAAATTCAGTTAGTATTTATAGTTTTAACAGCACTGTTAAACAGATTAATAATGATTAATTTTTAACAGCAATTACTTTTTTAAATTAATAGTGTGCATTAAACCTAACAAGAAATACAGAAGAAATTTCATGGTCAAGGATCACAGGAATATAAATGGTGAAGGCTGTAACTGGGGAGAAAAGAAAGATGGAATTAGATGGTGGTTGTTTCTTTTGCTCAGGAGAGGCAATTTATTTTTAAGCTATTTAGGTGAACAATCCTGATACTAAATTAACTAGTTAAACATAGGTGGAAAGTGGAGGACTCATTAAAGGTGTTAGGTAAAGGTTGGGTATCTGTTGAATACCTTTACGATAAAAGCGGGTGTTAAGGTGAAAGGTATGGCAGGAAGGAAGAATGTAGGGAAAATAAGGCTTACAAGTGAACCTTATGGGAAAGAGAGGGAGTTATAAGCTATATAGAATATTTTAATAGGAGTCAAAACAGGAGAGAAGGAACATGTCTGGTCAAGGTATGGCTGATTTCAGATCTATGTCTTTAGATGTGTAAAGTTAACTTTGATGGGATGCGTACTTGCCGTTAGGGATGTATAAAGTTAACCTTAATAAATGCTTACCAGTTGCACTTAACTGGTGGGGACTGGAATAGCATCCCATCAGCTGTGGGCACGGTGCTGCTCCAGTCCTCAAGGGCATGCCACAGACAGGGGCGCTCCAGCCCAACCAGAGCAGACCTTGTCTGCAGCGGACTTGGGTGTGCTGCAGGCAGGAGCCACTCTTGCTGTCCAGAGCAGCCCCTGTCCGTAGTGGGAGGGATAAAGGCAGGGGCTGTTCCTGCACTTCAGCAGGGGTGGACTGCTTCAGCCCACCTGCTTTTCCATTTAATGTATTTAACCAGTTATACGTTATTAATCAATTAAATGGGATTTTACATTCCTTCTTGCTGAAGAGCTTTGGTTGACGATACAAACATGTTTTGGACCTGGATTTACTAAACCCATAATTTACGAGTTTCTTATAAGGTAGCCCTCCTGTTTTAAGTACCTAGTGTTTAATAATGTTGTAAACATTTAGTCTGTTGGCAGCTATAACTCTATTTTAATTAAGTTTTTGTTTTGGATTTTGTTACTGTTGTTTTAGACAGCTTTTATGTGTGAAAATTGATTTAGATAGTAGTTTATTTTTATTAACATCACACGATGGTGTTAATATGATGATTATAAGAACAAGGTCTCTATCACATAATGCTTGCAAACTAATGTAGGTGGTTTTATTTAGATTTGTTTATTTAATACAGGCAGTCCCCGGGTTACATACAAGATAGGGACTGTAGGTTTGTTCTTAATTTGAATTTGTATGTAAGTAGGAACTGGCACATATTATAGGGGAAACTCTAGCCAAACATTTCTCCAGAGCTCAGTTTTATTCTCCCACACCTCACTTCCCTCAGTCCTTTATTCTCAAGCTGAGGTGTCTGCTGAGAAAAGCCGCTCCACATCTCCCTGGTCTGCTGGGGGGGGGGGGCCCTAGCTTCGCGTCTCCCTGGTCTGCCGGGGGGAAGCAGCTAGTGCGGGGTTGCCTCACCCCATTTGTAAGTAGGGATCCGATGTAAGTCGGATCCATGTAACCCGGGGACTGCCTGTATTATGGACTCTTTAATGGCTGGCTTGGAACAAGTGAACCCTTCATAAAAATTGACACTGTAAAACAAATTATATTTGAATACTAGATCAAATATGAATTGCTCACAATAAAGAGATTTGAGTTCTAATTGCACCTTACTAGCATTTAATTTTTATATTTGGCGAATTGCATTTGGAAGGCTTCAATGAGCAATCAGAGAGAAGAGTGATGATTTACTTGCCCAGAATGGGAAAGACACCATAGCTACCATGTGGCGTACAGTGTATGCCTCAAGGGTCAGGCCCCCATTGTCTTTGAGTACAAGAGGTGCAAGAAAATCTTTGTGTATAATGTAAGATCCTTATGAGTTAATGCAATCGGATTTACACTCCTCTCTGAGACCCACAGATGATGTACAGTTCATAAGTTCCTGTACAGTGGTGGTGATTTTAAACCTGTGCATTTGATCATACAGATTTTTCTATGTTACTATTTTAACAGGCGTTCTCTACCTCCTCTCAATAATCCTCACTTCATTAAGACTCCTCATGTATCCGCTTTGACCCCCTGTCTTGTACCAGAGTTTGTGAACTTTGTAATATCATCTGTATCAGTGCTCACAGAAAATCATCACATCACTACACGAAACCTCAAGGAATTCTCAGTTTAATAGAAACTGAATCAAATAGCTTACAAACCAAGGGTCACAAATTTTCAAAGGCACCAGTTATCAAAATTCTTTGGTTGTGTGAATGGTTACATTAAACAGAACAAAAATAATAAAATAAATCTGGAATTAGTGGCTGTCTTTTTTTTTTTTTAAATCCAGTGTTACCAAAATAAATATTCATGGTTTTATAAAATGAAATATCTTTGATTTCTCTAGCTGTGACATCTCAAATGAACTTTGGCTAATTGAAAAGAACATTTCTGTCAGATAAATATATGAAGATTCTCAGTTCCATTAGTCTGATTTTGGCTAGCTAGCGAATAAACAGGGAGGCATGAGTCAAATTTTTTCTTATCTTCATAGTAAAGGTCTGGCTAACTCTCTGTCATAAGTTCTATTTCTACATAATATTCAGGGCTTTGAAAATATAAAGCGTTTGAATGCTAAACATTATTAAATGTTAAGAGTGAGATCATACTTCTATTTTTCTAATTTAAGTTGGTAAATTAGTTGAATTTTCTCTATTTTAAGCCAGTCTGAATTGGCTAGCATTCTTAATTATTATTTGCAATGGGCAGAAAATGTGCTCGTAGCTTATAGAACTACAGTGAAGTCTCTGTGGACAAACGTTAGTTAAAAATATGCTTCTGCCAACAGCAATATGTGTAAAAATGACCTGTTCAAGGCTGCAGAGAGATCTAGTTTGAGAGTTGGAATTAGAGGCTGGGAGGCCACTAGATTGGAGTACTATAAGTAGCAACTACCAATGGCTAGAACAGAGTTGGTTAAGAATTGCAAGTGGACAAAACTAGACTCTGAAGTTATCTTTTTGTTTGGAGAGCTTTTTTTAACGGTAAAGCCATCAACAGTATTAAAAAAAACCCCATGGGTCAGAGCTTTCAATATTATAAGATTGTCTTTATGTTCGACAAAAATCTCATGATTTTATGTTGGGGTCTTCATGAGGGCTAGAAATTTTTTTTAAAGCTGAGATTCTCACATCAGATCACTCCCAGAACTGGGGCTCTAACAAAAACTGATAGTTAAGACAACTTGTAGGTTGCAATTTCTATGACACTATGTAGTCATGAAACAGGAGATAACTCAAAATAAATTTAGAATATAATTGTATATTATAATTGTACAAAACAGCAGTTTTTACCATTATTTTTTATTATTCATAGTTGAGAAACATAAGATAAGAGTAGTGTCATTGCTACTGGAATTTTGACTCTCCCAAATTGCACTGAGATCTGTGGGTCTTGTTGAAAAACAGTATGACCTAGGGCTCCAAAGAGGCAACCCTCTGGAGTTCAGATGAGGGGAAATGATGTGTGTTGTGTATCCATTTCCTAGAAATGTTAGTTGATGTGAAATGTCACACTGTATACAAGAGATAGGACACTTCTGCTGACCTGTTTCTAACGAGTTTGTGAAGTAAACATTTTAACAAATTGTAGTGAAAAAGATTGCTTGTAGTTCTGAAGTTTACTATTTGAAATACACAAAGCATTTAACACCTTTTTAAATTTTCTAATCTGTTTCTGTTAAGTTTCTTTCCTTCTCTTCCTTGCCTCATTTTCTTTTCCTGTTTGCCTTATTTCTTAATTCATCTGTGTGGTTTTTGGGGCTCCTTTCCCTTGCCCCCACTTTCTCCTCCTAATACTTTATTTCATCTTAGTCCTTTCTTACGTGTATCCTGCTTCCTGTGGGAGCAGAACAGTAAACTTGTAATGGGCAGCATATTTGTCAATTTCACTGTTTTGTGAAATTGCACCTGGAAATGAATAGCAACAAAGAACTCATCTTGTCAGTTTGTCTCCTTTGCTCCCATGTGGAGTGAAAGCCAAGAATAGGGGTTCCAGTGCTTCTTGTATATCATGAACTGCTTAGTCTGCTGTAAATTAATTCTGTATTCACTTTCCACACAGATGAGATGCAAATCTTTTTCACTTATTTTGACTTTGTTTTGAACCATAACTGATGTAATTAATTGTGGAAGAGGACTGCTGTACTCAGTAAATATTTTCGGCTAAGAGAGATGATTGTGGCAGTGTGATTATGGACTCTTGATTTTGTTACCCGGAGAGGAAATATTGTGAGTTGTAACAAGACATGTGCTTTTAAAAAACCAATGGAAGTAATAGATCTGTCTAGGTGCATCCAATCAGACATCCGAAGGAGAATTGGCTTGGCAACCTCATACATGAAGAACCTCCTTAGGGCCTAGAGCCAAAATAAGTGAAACCTATACACAAATCAGTACCTCCATATCCCTTTATATGGATCAGAAACATGTACGTCACATAAATAAGGTGTAAGGTGACTGTAAGCATTTCAAGTGGATTACCCGTGGTAACTACTGGTTACAAGATGGATTGTCTTTATTGGTAACAGGTATGCATCATTGAAATCTGATCTCAAGAGAACTGATGTTGTCTTTGGTTAACACCAGTTGGCCCTTTCTAGTCATGTTGCCTGCCTCTGAAACGGTCCCATCATTTTGAAGACTGGACTAGAGATCAGGAGATTAACCTAGCTGTAATAACTATCTGGTGCAATAAAATACTTGAGATAAAGCTGTACACCACGTGATTATGGCTGCTCAGCATTAGGGACCTCTGCTGTATAACCATGATGTTGCTGAGGAAGACATTGTGGTGACCTTGTTTCTGAAGATTTCCTACTGTTGCACTTCCAGAAACAAGTCTCCCAAGGCTCACGTTAATTTGTGTCTATTATGACTCTTACATATTTTTCAGAGTCACTGCTTTCCAGTAATCAGTCTGCCTACCCCAGTTCTCTCCACATACTTACTGTAGATATTGCCTCCATGGTTACTTCCTAGATGACCATGCACATATGAGGCAGACTCAAACAATCCAGGGCTGCTCACTCAGGTGCCATGGTAAGGTAGCACTCAACAGTTCTTGCACTGAGTCAGCTCTCAAGCATGCAGCAATAACTAATCACTGAGTGGATCCTGGGTCAGATGACCTCACATTTAGGTATTTCCACAAACTCACAAAAGCTGCAGATTGGTCAGAGCAATAAAGCTTCATGGCCAGGAACCTTCCTACTGCCTTGTAGCGCATCACACTCTAGCAACTTCCAGTCTTGCCTGAGCCCTGCCACTGTCCCCTGCAGTAGCCTGGCTCCAGGCTCTTCACTGACCCACTCCAGCTTTGTGTCTGTCTCCTGTATGCTTCCCTCCCTCCCATGACAGATCCCTTATTTACAGCTTGGGAACTGAGAGACCACTGTGGCTCCTCAACTCTTCAGCCTGGGCTGTCTCATGATGCTTTGCTAGTGATGCTCATGATGCTTTGCTAAGCAATAAACCCCTCCAGGTGGTGTGATTGCTCAGGGACACACCCAACCAAACTGCAGGAATGCTTTCTAAATCATTCATTAACTACATTCAGAGAAACAGTCATACATTGCACCAGCTTTGCATACCAGAAATGTAGTGTCATATGCTGGTCAAAATCTTTTTGAATAATTAAAGTTCATTAGTTTGCTATGTCACCAAAGGATAGTGGATGTTCACCAGCCTTGGTAATCTGAACAGATTCTTCAAACACTTTAGACATCTCATTGGTAAAAGAATAAAAGATTAAAATAAGCTTATTAACTAGTATTTTGAAATACTTGGAGGAGAGGAAGGTGATTAAGAACAGTCAATTTGGATTCACCAAGGGCAAGTCATGCCTGACCAACTGAATTGCCTGATTATCGGAACAGTGCCTGACAGTATATGGTGATGCTAAAGTGTATTTTGCTCAGAGGGGCCCTGCTTACCAAACAATTCAGATTGTTCTCTGTGATTGACTTATTCTCATCAATATTTACCTTTTTGCAGGCCTGTGTCATCTGCAAAATTTATTAGCAGTGATTTTGTTTACTTTTAGGTCACTGATAAAAATAGCCTTCTCCCTTGTACTTCAGCTTTAGCTTAAAAGTCTATATCATAATTTCATCATCTCATAGCCTGGGCCTTGATGCTAGAGTCAGCTCCTATGTGTCAGGCATGGCTGTTTAATTGCAGTGTCGACATATACTCAGTAATCTTTCTTCTGAAAGGTAGATGGAAAAACCTGGGAGGCCAATGAACTTGTCTGAAGTGCAGTTTTATTGTAAGCTCATGGCTGACTGTTCTGGTTTCCTCTTCTTGCATAAGAGAAAATTTTCACACTTCTCTTATTAAATTCCTCACATTGGCAATTGTGTGAAAGCATACATGTTACTATGCCAACAAAATTATTTCTTAATTCGTATGCAGTGTATTATGTCTTATTTCCTTTGAATAGGGCGGTTACTCAGGGAAAGTACTGGAAAAGCCTCTAAACACAATCTCTTGTAACTTTATAATTCAGGTGCTGGTACCTGATTTTCATATTGATATTGGAATGTTTATTTTAATGATATGTGAAATGAGGATATACCCATCACACTGTAAAATGAAGTGTGCCCTATGGTGTTACATACTAATCTCTTCTTTTGTATCCCAAATATTTTGAGAGTACTTTGTTTATACTTATCTAGGCCATTATAATTTTGGGATGTAAAATCCTGTTTATCAGTTAACCAGTTAAACATTGTTATCTTATGGACTGGCAGGGCTGGAGCTGCTCCACTGTGGCTGAGCTGGAACACCTCCCCACCTTCCCCACGGTGGGTGGGGGCTACTCTGGCCAGGCCAGGCCCACCAAGATGGAGGCTATTCCAGCCAGGTTGCAGTGCCTCCCATCCATGGTAGGCGCCCTGCAGGGCTGGAAGAGGCAGGAGTCTGCTGCCGCTCACCAGTTAACCATTCATGATTCTATTACAGTTTAAGCCATCAAGCGGTGGGGGAATCAGGCAGCAAAGGGTGGGGGAAGCAGGAGCTGGCTTGTAAGCCAGCTCCCCCCACCCCGCGCTGTTGCCTCTAGGCAGCAATGTGTGGGGGGAGAGGAGGCTGCTATGAAGCAGCCTCTGCCCGCGTTGGACCCAGGCTTGGGGTGCCCATGGCAGACCTTGGCCCGGGCTGGCCGTGGACAGAGGCTGCTCCAGCTGGGCAGGTAGCCAAGCTCAGTCCTGGCTCATGCCAGGTCTGGGACCTACCTCTGCTGTGGCTCTGCAGTTTCAGTGTACTAAGAGCCAGGCTGCCTGTGTGTGCCTCTACATACATTTAAACTGCAGAGCCATAGGAGGAGTAGCTTCCAGACCTGGTGCGAGCCGGGACTGAGCACTTCTTCCCTTATTGGCGAATCGCGTAGTCAATGCCAATTCTGTTGACTACAGGAGTAGTGAATTACCCATCTCTTAACATCCCTAGTCTATGATATGAATTGTTTTCTGTGGAATATTTATTGGATCAGTGATTCAAGATCACTTTCTGAGTATTGTTTGTGAGCATATTGGTTTTCCCTACCTTTATTTCTTCAGATACTTTACAGGTAAATATTTATTGTATAAGAATTTTTCAGACTTTGCAACTGATGCCCTAATTTGGGAGAGTCTGCTTTTGAAAAGGTGTAATGACCTTTTTGTTTACGATTAAAGTTATTGAAATCACATAAAAATATCTTGATAATTACAGAAAATGAATACCACTGTAAAAGATTTCCTTGTTTTATAAACACAAGGAGGACTTTGTAAGCCTTACTTAGCCTTGTGAATTTCATAAAAGTGTTCAGTGCTTATGAGCCATGAAGCAAATTCTAAAAGCCTCATTAAGCTACCAGTTTTCTGCACTGGTTAACAATGGGTTCCTTGTCTTTTTACTATATCAGAAGATCTTTACTATGAGACCTTTTCATTCTAGGCTTATTTAAGAATTGAAACATTTAATTCAAGGTTATCAAATTCAGTGCATGAGGTGATTAATGTGGTTGTAACAGCTCTGGTGAATACATTGTACTGAAAGTCTTTTCTAGCCTATTTTAAAAAAGATGTAAGTGGAAAATACTGTCTCTTTTTCAGAACTCTAGTGTAACTTGTTAATCTAACTAAACCTAAAATATAGTGTCACTCGCACTGTGAAATGAAAACACTACTGAGAACTTTGGGCTCATTGTTCTAGGAGTAAATAATCAGATATCAGTGTGTATACTTAGACAAAAGCATCTACAAATTTCAGTATTGGAATAGTTTTAATGCAAGCCATTTCCCCATATTGTTGATTCCTACAGAATAGTGAAGCTTGCCTGTTCAGTACATTGGTGAGCCAACAACTCAATATTTACTAATTTTTGATAGAGTAGGTACTCTACAAGTTGGTAAGAGAATATGTTTATCTTTATTGAAATGTATTTGAATACGTAATTGAGCAAAAGTAGTATTTTTGTGTGTTTTAAATGGGAACTGTATACCATTGATATATGGATTGAAAGATAGTCCAGAGTTGTTGCAGCTTCTGACAGGCCATATTTTGTCCTTTACCTGCCTGTCACATTTAAGGATATGATAAACTGTATTACTCACTCTGAATTTGTAGTGGCAATGTACACAGGTCTAATGTGCTAATCCAGATAGATTTTTTTTTCAGCAGCCTTAATAATGTCAGATATGAGGTGCTGTTGATGGGTTTGCACAACCTAGCAAGGTTGGAAAGAACCTTTTAGAATGGTATACGAATCATAAGGCCCAGTCTTCTTACCTCTTTTGTTTAACGTGTAGGTGAAGACACCTGGGAAGCTAATAAATGCTATCAATCTCCTGATGACTGAGGAGCTCTTTCACCTTATTATCATGCCCAGATGGAGCAATTTCCTTGTTTTTTCAAAGTTTGGAAAAAATTGGAAAACCAGTTGGAACTCATTCATCCAAGATGGAGGTGCTAGTGCTGGCTGCTTGTTAACTTCTACATCAAAATAGCTGGTCACCATCTGTAATGACCTAAATATCTGGGAATTCTACCATTTCCTTCTCTGAACTATCCCATAACCTATCTGTGTTCAAATGGAAATCTTAACCTACTTCAAGTATGATGCCTGTGAGATTTGGGGTAGGGCATTCTTGGTAGCAGATGCTTTCCTCTAGAATTCTCTAACTCCAGAAAATCACCAAACACTGAGTCTGCCATATTCAGAAAGCCCTGAGAGTTGCACCTTTTGTGAAGGATTTTTTTAGTTAAAAAAACAGAGGGTTGTAGGTTATTAGATCCCAATTAATGGGAAGTAGGTTTGTCTTAATCTTTGACTATAATGCGCCAATAGCGCATTTACAGGTGCTACTACAGATATTTAAATTATAAATTGAAAATAAAATAATCACTACTTTTATAAAACTATGTTAAATCTGGGTCATAAGCCTTTAATGTATCTTTACAATGAGTTCTGCATTTAAAGTTCAGATCTAAAAATAATTACCTCCACTGTGGTGTGCTTCCTCTTGTAATCTGTGTGAAATGTCAGTTGAATAGCATGGCTATGACTGTTGTGAAAACTTTTCCCTTTGACATTCTTTTTCTCTTTATAGATGATATGGCAGAACTTCTCCTTGGGGAGTCCAAACTAGAACAGTTTTTGAAGGAAAATCCTTTAAAACAAGGCTCTAGTCCCCGGGGTCCCCGGCCAAAGCTGACAGAGGTCAGGAAACATCTTACTGCAGCACTTGACAGAGGAAACTTAAAGGTATTCACAGAAGTCTGGATCGGGGGTAGAAAATTACGGTTATAACTAGAATTTAATTGGAAAGAAATGTTTTATGAACACTTCTGAGAGCTCAGAGAATTCTCTGGTAACAGAGTTCTTGGTAAGCAGTTTTATTACTTTCAGAATAACTTCAGGATTTTGCAGTTTGATACCTTTAATTTGCTTATGGATTTTTGTTCATGCTATTTTTTCATTCTAATAGTGAAAGATAACATTTAAAAGAAAGCTGTCATTGACTTCAGGGATGTCTTATGAACAGCTTATTCACATTAACACATATAATGCACTTCAAGAAATAATAATACTTTGCAGTCCCATACCACCTTACATTTGATTATGTCAAAGTGTGACACAAACATTACTAAAATAACCTCACAACACCCATACCCCAATAAAAATCTTCTATTAAGAAAACAAAATCAGTGTAAATATTCGGTATTATAGTGAAACTTCAAATTGTCCATACTTGAAGGAAAACCATCCAGGACATTTTAGCCTTGATTCTACTTGGAGACCATTCTGGCCCACCTTTGGATATTCATCATCAAACTGCATTAGGGTTGGATGTAGAATATATATATCCTCCCTTCCAGGGACTTCACAATGCTGTCTATCCATATTTATATACTACTGTATATTACTTTGTCTCCCTCTTTCCCTTTCCCCCACCAGCAGTACTAGTTTCAGTACTTTCTCATCTTCCATTGCTAACTTAGAGATTTTTTTCTATGCCCTCCTTAAACTCGTTTCTGAGGGTACCAGTCTTTCTTTCTTTGAATTCCTTTTTCAAGTCCTTCTTCAAGACATTGCAAAAAAATGAAGCAAATTAAACTGACACAGCTGATCAATAGTTGGGAAAGCAACTGCTTAATTATAAAAAATAAAAGTGACGTGTGGGTATATATGTTATTACCAGTCATTTTATTGGGAAATACATATTATTTCAGATCTGCATTATCTAAACACCCTTGATTCTGTATTAGGATTCTTATAAGCCAGGTGATATGCAGCTATTTAAATAACATACCCTTACCACCCAGGAATTTTAAAGTTTAACATAACAACCAATACATGAAGGTAAAGAGGAATGAAAAATCTTCCTGAAAGGCTTACACAATATGTTGAAAATTACTAGCATTTAGATAATTCTTTTTTTTTTAAGTGATTTGTCTCAGAAAAAATAGTTTTTTTTTATCTTATTCCTCTTTTTTCTAGCCAGAATTCTTACAAGAAGCCAACTTAATAATGGCCAGGTTAAACTATGTGGAAGGCGATTACAAAGAAGCTCTTAACACTTATGCCAGGGTTGAAGTTGATGACTTGCAACTTGTTGCAGTGCCGCCTTATAGACTGAGGATGATTGCTGAAGCACATTCTACCAAAGGTAAGGTTGCATGTATGTCTTTATTTATTGTGGTTGATTCTTTCAAATACAATATTTTTACTTTCATTACTTTCAACTGAAGGAAAACTTGTTCATGCTATATAAATTGACACTGAGCTTAGATATCAAGGTGATAGGTGCCTTAGAAATATCTGCAAGAAACGTTCATTGCTTTTAATTCATTTGAGTACATGCAAGGCTAGCAGGACTGTTATTTCTGTTAACATTTCTATTCTAGTCCTTCCCCCTCCACACACCCACCCAAAGCACATCTGTTAAGTATTTATATCTTAATTGTTAATGCTCCTTCTGGTAAATATATTAGTAATTTTTCAGCACAGATTCAAATATTAAATTGCACCCTCTAGCTAAATGTTGCATTGGTCTCAAATGTTTATTTCCTGTGATTAAAACAGCGCCTGCTATTATTATAATTAAAAATAATTAGACAATATGTTTTCTTCCCTTAGTTTATTTTGTGCATTTAACAGTTCTTTATGTATAGTCAGTTTGACTGTTTCCCTTGAAGAATCAGTCACTTTTTTGTTTAAATATTTCACACATCCTGCTACTATTAGATCAGTAACCAGCTTTTTATCAGCTATACCTGGTCAGGGGCTTACAGTTTTGTCTGGATACAGATATTGGTGCTGTTATGCCTGTGATGGGGTGGACTAGGCCCCAACATAGCTGCTTGGAGGCCTGGCCGTACCCTGCCCCAGCGACAGGAGCAGAAGAGAGGTCCTTCAAGCAGAATAGAGTGGCAGCCCCTGCTGAGGCCAATCATGGTGCAGCAGGCCTTTATAAAAGAAGCTGCTGAGAGAGGGACTGTCAGTTCCTTGCTGGAGTTCAACCCAGGCAGACCTAGCTGACTGGGAGAACAGCAGCATTCTGGACAGCTCTGAGTGGGAGCTGGACTGCAGACCTCGTCAGAACCAGGTCCAGCGGCAAAGACTAGCCAGTAAGCCAACAACAACTCTTTGCAGAACCCCAGACAGGGAGGACTTGACCACAAGGACCAAGAGAAAGGGCTGGACAGAGCAGCTTTCTGGGGAAGTGGCCCAGGGAATGTGACAGCAACTGACCTCTTTGACACTCAGCTGGTAACTGCTATTTACATGGTCCCTGTGCCGGGACACAGAGGAGTGGGTGGGCTTGGGTCCCCCCCAATCCTCAGCAGCCATAACAGGGGGTACGAAGAAGTCTGGTTGCAGGCAATATACCAGATACTTCCTCTCATGCAACAGGGTAGAGAGACTGCAAGACTCTCCTAGGCGGAGCCCATTACAATGCATTTGTTACCTAACAATTATTGTAATGTAGTTTCTTGGGGGTTACATCTTAAAACCATTCAGAAACTGAAACAGGTGCAAAATGTTGCAACTCACTTTTTGACTGGGTGGTATCACTGAAATATATCTGCACTAGCAATCATTTAATCAGAGTTGCCCATGATTTACATAGGCCCCAGTCCATTTTTATCTGTCTGAGGCAGGGGTGGGCAAACTTTTTGGCCAGAGGGACACATTGGGGCTCAGCCATTGTACGGAGTGCTGGGCAGGGAAGGCCGGGGAACCCTGTGCTTCCCCAAACAGCCAGGCATTTTCTGGCCCCTGGTCCTGCCTACCTCTCCAAATCCCCAGATCCTATCCAACCCCCAATTCTGTTCTCCACCCCGATTGTTCCCTGGAGACTCCCAGATGCTATTCAACCCTGCCTGCTTCCTATCCCCTGACTGCCTCCTATCCAGCTCCCTCTACTGTCCCCCTCCCTGGGTCTCCCACCCCATATCCAACCATCACTTCCCAGCCCATGTCTGCTTCACAAAGAGCACTGGGGCAGGTGGTGTGGCGAGTGTACTGCCCTGGCATTAGTGCTCAGGTTATGGAGAAGCAGGGACAGACTGGGAGGGGCTGAGGGCTAGCCTCCCTGCTAGACAGAAGGATCTGATGGCCTGGATGTGTCCCGTGGCTCCCTGGACTGACCTAAGATATCACACCTCTGCATATTATACATGCTGAGAGAGCTGCAGCAGTTAGTAGAAATGCTCTAGCTCAGGGGTCAGCAACCTTTCAGAGGTGGAGTGCTGAGATTTGACTTACTCACCTCTATGTACGGATCTGAGTGCTGGCAATAGTTTTTAAAGTCAATAATAGTCCTACTTGCAGCAGCTTCATTATTAATAAATAAATAAAGATGCAGCTCTTATCTTTTAGTGCAATCCTTGGCTTTGCTTTGCCTTGCTCAGTTCTCTGATCTCAGGCCCATAGTTGAATACTTTAAGCAGCACACAAGCCTCTGAGCATTCATTCGTTAACAGGCTCCAGGATGAACAAAGAACAGTTTTCATATGTGAAAATATCTTTTCATAGAGGTATGTAGCTCCAAAGGCTGAGAGCAGTGAAAATGCCACTTGAAATCAGTCAGATTTCATAGGCAGGGAATTCCAACAGGACATGATAGAGACCCCGTGATCTGTCTCGGTAGCCTTAAGTGTATGGTGCAGATCACTATACTTCGAGGCCCAGTATGTCTGAGCATTGGCATGCAATGAGCTTTATTTCGAAATCCTCAACACCCATCCACTGAAACACTGTTGAATCCATGTCGCTGGCAGCAAAGTTGTATGGTTTGATTACAAAGGAAAACGCCAGGCCAAAACGCTGGAAATCTTGAAATCTGACAGAAATTTCTGATGAGAGTTCTTGCATGTACATTTTAATTTGAGCAACACCGACCGTGCATTGTTTCAGTAGTTCTTTAAGATGTTGGAAATAGCAGAAAGTTAAGGTGTCAAAGTCCCCCCCAAAAAGGCAAGTTTTTTGCCAAAAATGCCTTCCATGTTTCAGAAAGACCCATAACAGTTTGGACTACACCTTGCAGATAGAGGTTGAGTTAGTTTAGATGCATGGTGACATCAGTTAGAAACATTAGTTTCATGAGCCGTTTGTCATCAGCTTGTCTGGGGTAGTTTTGACCCTTTTCTGACAAAAAGATCTTGATTGTATCAAGACAGTCCACAAAGTATGTCAAAAACCCTCCCACAACTGAACCAACTAATACTGCTATGAAGCGGAATGTCCTTGTATTCACTGTCCATTCCTCAAGCAAGGCTTGAAACTGCCGATGTGTCAAGGCAGATTGAGCAACAAGAAAATTCATGATCTTCACGACTGTGGTGGTCATATTATTAAACTCAGAGTTAGAAATCTTGGCACAAAAATTTTCTTGGTGAATAATATAATGAAAATTTACCGTTGGGTGACCAATGTGATCCTCAATGATCCTTACAAATCCCTTCAGTTTTCGGATCATAGCAGTGACACCATAAGTTGTCTCAGAAAATATTTTTGTGATGTCAATTCCTCTTTTCTCAAAATGAGTAACGAACATCTTCACTATATCTTCCCCTGTTGTGCCATGCATGGGTTTTAAGCAGCATAGCTCTTCTCGAACTTTGTCTGAGGCACAGTATCTCACAAGAACTACTAACCATGGTACATCATTTATGTCCACACATTCATCAAGCACAACACTAAATACCACTGTATCTTTGAATGCCATTGTCTATTGTTTGTTAATGTTTTCTGCCATTTCACCTATGTGCCTCGCCACTGAACCACAGACAAAAGCAGGTCTTTTTTTTTCTGGAGGGGATTGTATCTTTATTGAGCAAGCCATTGAAGAAAACATCTGAACAACTGAAAAAAGCCTCTTTTTTATATAATCTCAGTCTGGAAATGGCTTTCCATGTTTTGCAACAAAATGTGCGATATTGTAACCTCTCTGTGGCTTGTTTTTTAATTACAGAAAAGTTAGTGAAGACACTGCTTTGCTTTTTGTACCTTGCGATGGCCCATTTGATTGACTCAGCCTTGTCTGCCGTATTCTTGAAGTATTTCTTATGTTTGTCTGAAAATGCCATTGGACACTTAATGTGCAGCAAACAACACTGTCACAACATAGAGCGCAAACAGTATGATCTTTATGCTGAACAAATCCATATTCATCTGTCCAAGAAGTCTGAAATGAGTGAACATCTAACTTTGCTTTCTTAGGAACTGCCATTAGTTGCTGAGAATCAATTCTTCCTGCTGTCAGGATCTCTGTAATTTGTTTTTAATTTACTATTTTGATGGCTTTGTTTCTTTCCTCCCTCTGGCTTCAGCTGCCTCAGAATAATATGAGGCTAGTGCACATGGGGGAAGCAGGAAACTGTCAAAGAGCAATAGTTTTCCCAGTCAACACTATGCATATGCAAAGAGCAATAGTTTTTTCAGGCTATGCAATACATAGCCCAACCCTGGCTTCAACCCTCAATGGCAGCAACTTGCCCACCCGCGGCTGCAACAACCCCCCCAGTGGTCTCCAGGCTGCCTGTGGCTTCAATATCTCCCCCTTTGATTCCCAGGCCTCCCGCAGCTTCACCACTCCCCTTCGGTTCCCAGGCCACCTACGGCTTCAACATCCTTGGTCCTCAACCCACCTGCCTGCGACTTGAATGTGCCGTGGTGGCAACTCGCCTGGCTGCCATGTGTTCTTGGTCTGAATTGCCATCTGCCCATGATGTGGCCTCAGCCTCAGTGGCAACTTGCCCCCAACATAGTTCTGGCCACCTGAGGCTTCAACACCCCCTTCTCTCCCCCCCCCCCATTTCCCCTCGCTGCAGTCCCAAGGTCACCTACGGTTTCAACACTCCTTCCTTTAGTCCCCAGGCCACCTGAGGCTTCAACACCACTCCCCTTTGGTCCCCAGGCCAACAGCAGCCTCAACACCTCCCTTCTGGTCCCCAGGCTGCCCACAGCTTCAACACCCCCTTCGGGTCCTCAACCCTCTCCCCGACACAGCCCTGGGCCATCCCCGTCAGCAGGAGCAGCCACGACACTCACCTTCCAGGAGTAGGAGGAAAGTAGATTTTTTTGTGCATTGTCATGTAGGCGCGCGCATTGAAGGAACAGTGATACAGGCTCCCAGCTGCTGGGAAGAGGAGGAGCAGGGCTGATTTCCCACCTCAAGTGCCATGGAAAATCGGCTCATGTGCCACTTGTGGCACGTGTGCCAGGGGTTGCCAACCCCTGGTCTCGTTGGATCCCCCTGGCATGGGGACTCATTTGAAACACTAACTGTATTATTTTAAATTCCTTTTTAAAAAATAACAATATCCAGTTGACAATGTTCCTTTACAATGAGGTTAGTGACATTTTGTACAAGTGAAGCTTGTTTCATATGAGTATCTTAAAGCCCTTTAACAATCAGTTATCACAACTGAGTAGATAGAATATTTTCCATGTTTTGCAAATTACAGGGCACATTACAGATGTAAAATTACTTATGTATTGTTGCACAGATACTAGCAGAGCCATGAATAGAACTTAGGAGTTTTAATTCACAATCTCTTTTGCTAATCATTAATGTGTCGAGCATAAATTTGGTTACTACATAATCATAATAAACTGGTATGAAGGATAGGATTTTCTTGTGCTGTGAGATTTTATTTTGGGTCTATACTTATGTGGAGATTTTTTATAAATGTATCCACTATGGATGTTAAAGTGTAACCATGTAAATGGTTAACCAATGAGCCCAGAGTCATCCATTAATGTTCATGATTACATGCAGACGCCCACTGTGCACAGGGAGCTGGCTTAAAGGCTGGATCCCAGCTTGCATAGGTTCCTGGGGAGCCGCCCACCATCCTACGCTGCTGCCTTTAATATAGAGGTGGCAGGTGGGAGTGGTACATGTGGGGAGACAGTTTAAAGCCAGCTTCCAGGGAGCCTACTGTTGCCCTGCATGTAACTGTAACCGCTGAAATTTTCGGTGGTTACATGGTTACTTAATTACATGCATTTTAACATCCCTAGTATCCAAAAATGCAAATGATTTGTCTTAATTTTCCTTTCTGCATTGCATATCAGTGAAAGTTGTAATTCTGGTGTTGTGTCAAAGGATGGCAGTGCCACTTCATTTGAGAAGCCTCTTTTACAAGCTATGTGCGCACACAGCTTGTAGCTGGGTCAGTGTTTTGAGAAGGTAGCAGTTTGTGGCATAGTTTATGGAATTCACTGTGTTTGGATGATTTTTGCTTGACTCGTGTTTTAGACTTGGTTTTTGGAATGCATTTAAAATGTCTTTTTTGTGGCTAGATGAATGCACAGTGTCATAAGTTGTATTTGCTGCCTTTTAGAAGATGGTTTAATTGTATTTGCTGACAACGATCAAAAATATTTCTAACAGTCTCAAAATGGGCAGTTTTCTACCACCTGGGTGAATGAGTATCAGGTGTGCTCTAGACAAAGGTGAGGGAAATAGCATCCTTGATTCCTATAAGAGAGAAAAAAAATAATCATTGCAATAGCTGGATTAAAGGAAGTGATAGGGAATTCAGGATACTCTTAAAACAAAATCTTAAAACGTATATTGGATTTTCATCAAATCAAAAACATGATAGCATAATGAAGCCATCAATTGCTTCTCTTGGTTCCCCTTTATTTTCTTTGTTGAGCCTGTCTTATAGCAAAAGGCTTCTGGGTGCACGTCTGGCTCTGTCAATCTGTTTCCTCGCTTCCTCAGGTGGGTATTGTAGTTTCAAGACTGGTTGGTGTAGCTCTTGTAGGTGTTTGTCTCTGTCTGAAGGGTTGGAGCATTCTTGAAACCACAATATCCAACTGAGGAAGTGAGGAAACAGATTGACAGAGCCATATATGCGCCTAGAAGCCTCCTACTACAAGACAGGCCCAACAAAGAAAATAACAGAACACCACTGGCCATCACCTACAGTCCCCAGCTAAAACCTCTCCAACGCATCATCAGTGATCTACAACCCATCCTGGACAATAATCTCTCACTCTCACAGGCCTCGGGAGGCAGGCCAGTCCTCGCCCACAGACAACCCGCCAACCTGAAGCAAATTATTACCAGCAACTATACACTGCATCACAGCAACTTTGGAACCAATCTCTGCAATTAACCTCACTGCCAACTCTGCCCACATATCTACACCAGCGACACCATCACAGGACCTAACCACATCATCCACACCATCACGGGCTCATTCACTTGCACATCTACTAATGTAATATATGCCATTATGTGCCAGCAATGCCCGTCTACCATATACGTCGGCCAAACTGGACAGTACCTATATAAAAGAATAAACGGACACAAATCAGATATCAGGAATGGTAATGTACAAAAACCCGTAGAACACTTCAGTCTCCCTGGACATACAGTAGCAGATTTAAAAGTAGTCATCCTACAACAAAAAAACTTTAAAAACAGACTTCAAAGAGAAACTGCAGAGCTACAATTCATCTGCAGATTTGACACTATTAGTTTAGGATTAAACAAAGACTGTGAATGGCTAGCCAACTACAAAAGCAGTTTCTCAACTCTTGGTATTCACGCCTCCACATCAGCTGCTAGAAGTGGGTCTCATCCTCCCTAAGGCTACGTCTACATTGGCCCCTTTTCCGGAAGGGGCATGTTAATTTCACAGGTTGTAATAGGGAAATCTGCGGGGGATTTAAATATCCCCCACGGCATTTAAATAAAAATGTCCGCCGCTTTTTTCCGGCTTTTAGAAAAGCCGGAAAAGAGCGTCTACACTGGCCCCGATCCTCCGGAAAAAGCGCCCTTTTCCGGAGGATCTTATTCCTACTTTGAATAAGTAGGAATAAGATCCTCCGGAAAAGGGCGCTTTTTCTGGAGGATCGGGGCCAGTGTAGACGCTCTTTTCCGGCTTTTCTAAAAGCCGGAAAAAAGCAGCGGACATTTTTATTTAAATGCCGCGGGGGATATTTAAATCCCCCACGCATTTCCCTATTACGATAGCTGAAATTAACATGCCCCTTCCGGAAAAGGGGCCAGTGTGGACGTAGCCAAACTGAATTAACCTCTTTATCTCTAACCTTACTCTTCATTGGAACTCTTTTTTTATGACTGTATATTTATATCTGGAATTTCCACTACATGCATCTGACGAAGTGGGTCTTTTCCCACAAAAGCTTATGCTCCAATATATCTGTTAGTTTATAAGGTGCCACAGGACTTCTCGTTGTTCTTGCAGATTCAGACTAAGATGGCTAACCATCTGATACTTGTTACCAGTTGCAGTAGAGGCTCTTCACTCCCAGAGTGTGCTAAAAGGTTGAGAAATCTGAAAAGGTTGAAGAGAGAAGGAAAAAGCAGAAAAAAAACTCTGAGTCCTCTGACACGTCTTCTTCCTCCTTCTTTTCCATTGAGGAAGATGAGCTCTAGACCAAATGTCCATAATCATGGGAGACACTGGGAGGAAAAGAAATTATCAGTAAGAATTTTTCTGTTGTTACTTTAGTTGTGGAAAGGACCCAGATAGCTTCATAGAATATTAAAACTGGAAGGTACCTTGCGAGATCATCAAGTCCAGGTCCATGCCCTCACAGCAGGACCAAGCATAGTCTGATCATCCCTGATAGATGTCTATCCAACCTGCGCTTAAATATCTCCAGTGATGGAGATTCCACAACCTCCCTATGCAGTTTATTCCAGTGTTTAACCACTTTGAGAGTTAGAAAGATTTTCCTAATGTCCAACCTAAACCTCCCTTGCTGCAGTTTAAGCCCATTGCTTCTTGTCCTATCCTCAGGCCAAGGAGAACAATTTCCTCCTCTCCTCCCTTGTAGATCTGTGAATACCGCTATCATGTCCCCTCTCAGTCCTATCTTTTCAAACTAAATAAGCCCAATTTCTTCAGCCTTCCCTCATAGTTCATGTTTTCTAGCCCTTTCAATCATTTTTATTGCTCCTTTCTGGACCTTGTCCAATTTCTCCACATCTTTCTTGACATGCTCCCACTGGTACCCTGTCCCCTGCTGCGGAACCCTGTCTCCACTGGCACCGTGCCTCCTGCTGCAGAGCCCTTCCCCAGTACCCACTTGCACCCTTCCCCAGTACCATGTCCCCTGCTCCCACCAGCACAGTTGGGACCACATTAGTGAGGCTTGGGGTGGGGTTTTGGAGGAGTTATTTTTTTCATCCCTCTTGTGTGGCCCTAGCTGACTTTTCTGTGGGTCAGTGACCCCTGACTCAAAACAGGTTCCCTGCCCTTCTCATAAATAAAGACGATGCAGAAACCTTTTGTGTTTGACACAGTATTTTATTTAAAAATGAATCCTGGACAGCAAACCCCCAATTGGGGCCAAGCCCCCATCTGGTCACAGCATCATAACACTCCTGCACTCCTCCCCCCCAGACCCTAGATCTGAACCTATCATACACTGGACCCCCCTCATATAGCCTAACCCAAATTTCTGCTCCCTCACATCCACACGTCTGTGGCTTGCTTAGTACCCCAACCCTCCATCAGACGCCAACACTCCTGAGCCTGGAGCCCCCTCCCCGAGCCAGAATCCCCTTCTCCACCTCCTCCTGGATCCAAATCTCCTCCCAGAGCTTGTACCTCTCACCCCTTCCCGCCCCCAAATCCCTCATTCCCACCCCAGAGCTCTCACATTTTGTCTCAACCCAGTGGGGGTACGGCTAGACTCCAGGAGTTTTTCCGGGATTCCAGAGATATCCCGGAAAAACTTCCACATCCAGGGATGCATTTGTTCTTCCGCTTCTTTTAGTGGAAGAGCAAACATCCTATTTCAGTAACCCCTGTATTCCTCATTCTACAAGGAATAAGGGGGCTTCTGAAAGAAAGGGTTTTTCTGACATTTGGTCCTGTCTAGACAGGCCAAATGTTGGAAAATCCTCTTCCTACAGAAGAATTGGGGAAAAAAAAGTGTCAGTGTAGCATGTATAAGGGCTGGAGATAGGAAGTGATGGAGAGGAGGAGAATAGAGAGGGCGGGGCTTCAAGGAAGGGGTGGGGTTTTGCAGGAAGGATTGGGTGGTAGATCTTGGCTTGTTCTGACATTTAAAGTGATCTTGGGTATAAAAAGGTTGGAGACCACTGCTCTATGCCAATATCTAAATCAGTGATGAAGATATTAAACAGAACTGATCTCAAAACAGACCCCTGTGAAACCCCTCTTATTATGCCCTTCTAGCATGACTGTGAACAATTAATAACTACTCTCTGAGAATGATTATCCATTGTTGAGCGTAGCAAGCAGCGGGCACAGACCTCTATGTAAATCTAAAAATTCCAAAGCAAAACACTTCTCTGCACACAGTTCTTCTGCTGGAGAGAGAATAAGAGGACAGGAATGTGACAAATATTAGTCACATTGCTTAATGTGCACCTATTGGAAGGTATTCAGAGACTGGTGCTGCGCTCAGTAGAGGAGCCCATACAGAATAAAATGGAAAAGATGTTTCTTTTAACCTCCATGTAATTTATTTACTAACAGTAAATGCCATACTCTACAGTCATGGTACCCCATTTGAGTCCTCTTACAGTCATGTACCTCCTCAGCTAGAGATAAAAGCGCTACAGTGCTCTAAGTTGTGCTTTTTTTGAGGGTTAAGAGGCAAGCTGATCTCTTCCTTATGTAACTTTAATTTTCGGGCTCTCCTTAAAAGTCCAGTGCAGCTGGCAGATTTTTTTCTATAATTTTAATGACGGAACTATTCTTAATTGAGGACTGTGGGGGTGTAAAGACAGTGAATCTTCAAATTTGAGATAAAGGAAAAAAGTCAAGATTATCTGATACAGGCAATTGTATTTAAACACTTTTAAATGAACTTTTGCGATGTGTTTTGATACCCAATTTTTCAGGGAGTGTTTTCAGACACTTGTTCTATGAAAACTCATGTAAGAGCTTCTCTTTTCAGGAATGTAAAGTCATATTTTACAGTGCCAAATTATGCCATACTTCATATTGCTTAGATCCTAGGTTCCTTGGGGCAAGAATTGTCTTCCTTGGTGTTCTACAGAGCACTAACACTCTGGGTGCTCCACAAGCAAATCTAAGAACAAAATTTCTTCCACTATTAATGTGGCTATTTAAGTTCCATCCCAAATATCAGTCTACCCTTCCTGAAAAACAGTACTCTCAATCAAGTATTGATGTTCCATTGCATTTCCCTATACATCCAAGTTTTCAACCATGATACATCAAACTCTAATAGCACAACTGAGCCCAAACTTGAAGGGAGACCACTAACTCTCAGGGCAAAAATGATTTTCACCTTATTTTCTCATTATTATTTTCTTCCAGATGTTTGCAGAGGTAATTAAGGAATTCATCTGCAAACATCTGGAAGAAAATAAGGTGATAGGTAACAGTCAGCATGGATTTGTAAATAACAAATCATGTCCAACCAATCTGATAACTTTCTTTGAAAGGATAACAAGTCTTGTGGATAAGGGAGAAGTGGTGGACGTGGTATACCTAGACTTTTGTAAGGCATTTGATATGGTCTAACACGATCTTCAAATGTATAAACTAGGCAAATACAACTTAGATGGGACTACTATATGGTGGGTGAATAACTGGCTGGATAACTATTCTCAGAGAGTAGTTATTAATGGTCCATAGTCATGTTGGAAGGGCATAACAAGTGGTGTTCTGCAAGGACAAATGCAAAGTACTCCACTTAGGAAGGAAAAATCAGTTTCATACATACAGAATGGGAAGTGACTATCCAGGAAGGAGTACTGCAGAAAGGAATCTAGGGGTCATACTGGACCACTTCTCAAATGGCATTTATTTGATACTTGTTACCTTGCTGTCTTTCTATCTTATATTGTGCGGTTGCTTGCAACCTTCTGTCCATTGCCAGTCTCACTTATGGCTCCATGACAAGGCCACGATGGGACCTTGTGGCCTGTAAAATGTTTGTTGGGCTGGTCATAAATGTTGTCTTTGTTATCCTGGAAAAATAACAGAATACTGTTAGCAGAATATTGTTATCAGAATACTGCTTCAGATTACAACTGGTTGGAAAAAATCAGAAGAAAATTTTTCAAAATTGAAGTGACATGCCAAATGGTTTTTTTGTTTTGTTTTTTGGGGTTTTTTTCCCCCTAAAGCTCAGGCAGACACCAGGCAAGATTCTTTTGGAAATGTGCCCATTTTTTGCCTTCTCATCTACTTGGTTTCTTGCAGCCTTGCAGACTGTCTTGAAGTTGGGGACCCTAGTGCTTTCTGTGTTCCTGGGTGTGGAGCAGCCCACCATGTGCACTACCCTGGACCTGGCATTCTGTTCGCTATTCCGGGGACTTTTGAAACATTTGGTTTTCATTCCAAATCACAATGATACCAGATTTCAATTTATGAAAATAATCCACAAAATAGAATAACATTTCTCTGCCATCTCTGCTTCAAATGTTATAGGAGTGCTTTTTACGTATGCCAGAAATTATGGTTCTGAAAAGATATAGAGAAGATACATGCCCACAGCTCCTTTGATTTTTATGTTTGCATGTGTAACTTTTTAATTTCTGTAAGAATTTAATTGTAATAATCAGTGTAAATTTTGTACCAGGTATTTTTATGAGGTTATTTAGAGTTATAACTAAACAGCATGTAGTTGTCATTATTAGCATTAATTTGCCATTGCAGTTAGTTTTTCTGTTTTGTGCTTCAAACTTTGGCAGTTCTGAAATGTTGTGACACTGAGCACATTTATAGATCATTCAGATTCTTACTTTATTCCTCCTTGTTTTACAGTGTTCATATATTCTGTGCTGTTCATCTGAGTGATGACTAGAGTATATATAGTAGTTAAAGCATTAGCAAGCCACAGTTTTGATGATAATTGTAGGATTATTTTGATTAAATGAACCAGTTGAGTAGCAAGAAGAGATATGAGATGTTTGGTAAAATTCAAAAACTGATATGAACTTTGCAACCTTTTTTAAGTTTTATTCTCAATTGGAATAAGAAATGGTTCCAACTAATTCTCCTTGATAAACTGCTTCTGAGGCTCAATCTTCGAAGTTCTCAAACTTCAATTTAAAAAATATTTTAAGTAGTTTTTATCATTTTAATATTTATTTTTCATTCAGACCCTTTTATAGGTTTAAAATTGCATTTATTTAAATATTTATGTTATTTGACAAGCACTATATATCTGAGGGGTAGCCGTATTAGTCTGAATCTGCAAAAGCGGTGAGGAGTCCTGTGGCACCTTAGTCTATAAGGTGCCACAGGACTCCTCACCACTATATATCTGTTATAAAACCTCCAGCAGTTCCATTTGAACTACAAGCCAACACAACTTATTTGTACTTTCTTGGTATATTTCGCATCAGTTAGTTACATTATCTCAACTATAGGAAAGAACCAGTGTTTGATTAGTTTATGTTCCCTCTGCTGGCTGGTCTTGTATCATGGAAGTAGAAGTATTAAAGTGTCACTCATAAATACACTAATGTCATATTTGCAGGCAGTGGTGGATTTAAAATGAAATTGTAGTTGGCAACAATTGTGGTTTCTTTGTATTTTCATAATTGCATTTAATGATTAGATGTCAGCATGATAGGCATGTTATAAAAAATACCTTGAATTGTTGTTTGCCATGCTGGGGACTTGCCAGTGTAGTCCAGGGGGCATATGAGCTGAGGTGATAAAGGAACAGTGAGGCGTGGGAACCTGCCTGGCCATGTATCCAGGCCAATAATTCATTATAACAAACATTTGGCTTTAAACATATATCTGTAGGTAGATCTTTGAAATTTGCCTTCTCGGTCTCCAGCAAAGCAGTACCCAGTATAGGTAGTCATAGGAGCAGCTAATATGCTCTAAAGAGTCAGCTCTTACAGCATACAACTCAGTTGTGACAACATATGTTACTGGCCATATTACATAATGGGGTTAAAATAAGAAAAACCTCAAATTAATACAAATAAGAGAGGAAACAGAATGAGATGAAGAAAGGAGAGAGAGTGTGAAGTAAAGTACTTTTGATGAGAACAGTAGAGATAAGCTAACTGTGCCAGGTTATGACTTCAGGAAATATGGGGAGTTGGGGTCCACCTTCCAATGTATGGTAAGTAGGGAAGCCAGAAACAGAGAACTGCCGCTTATATACTGTATAACTGTCACTGCCATTTTAAGATTAGTTTAATTTTGGATCCTAAGTATCCATTTAATTTGTTTTAATTTACAGGCAGTCCCCGGGTTACATGGATCCGACTTACATCGGATCCCTACTTACAAATGGGGTGAGGCAACCCCGCACTAGCTGCTTCCCCCCAGCAGACCAGGGAGACGCGAAGCTAGTGCCCCCCCCCCCCAAGCAGACCAGGGAGATGCGGAGCGGCTTTTCTCAGCAGACATCTCAGCTTGAGAATAAAGGGCTGAGGGAAGTGAGGTGTGGGAGTATAAAACTGAGCTCTGGAGAAATGTTTGGCTAGAGTTTCCCCTACAATATGTACCAGTTCCGACTTGCATACAAATTCATCTTAAGAACAAACCTCCAGTCCCTATCTTGTACGTAACCCGGGGACTGCCTGTACTTTCTTAAGTAAATCATTTTAATCAGAAATGCCTATGATTAAAATGACTAACATACTGGGGAGGAAGAGGGAAGTTGATAAATGACTTGACACAAATTATGGTGTCTTAAATGAAACAAACTTTATGAATCCATAACAGAGTAGTTGAAGACCTTGAGCTGGTTTCATTTAGAGGGTTTGTTCCAATGTCTTCTAAGCTCTGAACTTTGCTTGCATCTTATTCCCTGTAATTGGCAAGGAAATTGAGGCAGGCAAGATGGCAAAGTTAGGATGAAAGAAAGTAATGTTTTTATTCATAGTGATTACACATGCTGAGAGCTCTACAGTGAAGTCTCCCTGCTCCCGGAGAGGAGGCTTCGGAAGCTGCTTCTCCAGGAGCGGGGCCAGTAGGGTCTGCTAGCCCTACTCTGAAGAAGGAGGCTTCTGTGCGGCAGCAAAGCCTCCGCCCAGGGAGCAGGGCTGGCATGGAAGCCGCCTTCCCGGGATCATGGCCAACAAGGACTGCTGGCCCTGCTCCTGGGGTGGCTTAGCTGCAGGCTTTGCAGCTGATTCCCCGGGAGCGGGGCTGGCAGCCTCTGCCAGCCCTGCTCCCGGGAAGCCAGCATGTAATCAGTGGTGTGCCACCCTGGCCAGGCCCTCCACGACAGGCTGGAGTAGCCCTTGCCTGTGGCGGGGGAGTGGAGGCAGGCCAGGCCCCCATGGACACAGGCTATTCTAGTAGACCCTGCAGGGCTGAGGCAACCCTTACCAGTTGACTGGAACCGGTAAACCTGCTGGTTACGTGTCTACTTTCGAGCTACGCAGAGCTCTTCTTCAGGCCACTGGTTAGGCTTTTTTCTGGCTGGAGACCAGGCTCTATGATCCTGCGAGGTGGGAAGATTCCAGAGCTTGAGCTGCAGCGGGAACCAGAATGTTTACACCTCATTTAAACAGTCCCACTGCCCAAGCCCTGCAAGCCCAGATTATCTGGCATGTGCAAAGTATGGGTATTTAATTTCATTATAGACATACACTCTTTCACCAATAGATGTTGGTCCAGTAAAAGACATTACTTCACTCTCAGTGTCTCTAGGGATGTCATATGTAAGTTAGACCCTTTCATTTAACAGATGGCAGCCATATTGCTGCAGGCTGGTTTATGTTTCACATTGCCTGGTCAAATGTCTCTGTTTATATTTAGCGGTTGTAAGATGAGTAAGGTAAAACTGCTTGACTGCTGCTGACCCTGTATTCAAATTTAATGTTGTATTTGATGAGCTAAGTGATTGTCTATTAATTAGTTCTATTTGCAGAAATAGGCAAGCGCTCATTAGGTTCCATGAAAGTGTCAGATGAAGTAGTTGAATTACTCCTTTTGCAGTTCACAAAAGATATTGAGTTTAAGTTTAAGATATCTGGATTGTAATCAGATCTGTTTGTTCAGCAGCACTAAGAAAAGCCCTGAATAGCCTGGCAGAGAGGGGTTATCAAAGAAGATCTTCAGAAAAAAATGTTAAAGGAATAATTATATACCTAAGTTACTAATAATATCATAGATTATTAGTTCTGAACTTGTTCCATACCATGATCCTGTATTACTATAGAAAACAGTTTCAAGATCCTCTTCCTGTTTAACCATAAAGAGGTGCTTGCAGCTGCTTTGGGTGTTAGGTTAAGAATCATGTACCGGTTGAGCCTCTCTAGTTTGGCACCTATGGGACCTGACTGTGCTGAACCAGAGAATTTGCCAGACCATGGGAGATAAATATTGTCTAGCAGCATTAACAACACTCCCAGTTCTTAATTTAAGCTGAGCTCTTAGAAGACATTTGGGAGGTAAATTAAAGCAAAATAACAGCACATAACACTGAAAGCTAAGACAGGTGACTGTAAACAAACTTTATGGGACCACAGGAAATTTGGCCATATCCATGATAAGTGGACATCCAGATAACTAAAATCCTGCAGGACCATGGATCACACTAGAGAGGTTCATCCTGTAGTCTTACTATACTTTATAAAGGTTTTTCCTGTGTGATGACAATGTAACATCATGCATCACTCTTCATCCCACAGCTCCACCCTCAGCCATTTGGCCTCCCCGTGCTCCATGGGAGCTGGGAGCCATGCGGCCTCCCCCATGTTCCAACCTGCGAGGCGTGGGGCCGGGGCATGAGGGAGGGGAAAGGGGAGAACACGTGGGAGCCATGCAGCTATGTGGAGGCTTGGATATAGAGAGGTGGGCACGTAGGACACGTGTGGCATCGCCATAGGTCTGGGAGAAAGGGGGCACACATGGGCCCCCCCGTTGTGGCCAGAGCCACGTGGCCTCCCCCCTCACAGCGGGGGAGGACAGGGTGCCACACCCCCTCCACCAGGAGGGAGAGGGCCCAACCCCCAGCAGCCAGAAGAGAGAAAGCTGGGCCAGCCTCAGTCCAGCCCAACTTCCCCGCTTCCTCCTTCCCACGGCTGCTGGAGGGAGAGAACTGGGCTAGCCTGCAGCCTTGGTCTGGCCCAACATTCATCCCCAGTGGCCACAGGGGGGAGAGCCAGGGCTGCTACACCTTGACCTGGCCCTCCCTAGCGGCCAGGTGGGAAACCCAGGGCTACCTACCTCTGGAGAGGGGGGTTAATGAGCATAGAGAGCCATGGGCACCACCCCATAGTATATTTTAAAATTGTAATTATTTTAAAATTTCATTTTTATTGGTAATGAAGTTCCTGTTGCTTCTTTTTCTTTTCTTTGGACTTTAAAAAAACTATGGAGTAGTTAACTTTCGGGTTCTTTGTAGGTCTGGCTGGCAAATAGGAATTCTGTTATGTCAAAAAAATTGAGATTTAGCTGTTTTGAGGTTTAGGTTTGTTCTGCATTGAGATGAAAATAAGACTTTTTGGAATTTTTTTGTGAAAAATGAGTGACCCATCCTAAAATTACCTGTAGCCCTGTCAGCCGACGGTCAGGGCAGTGTGTTTGTGTGTGTGTTTCCGAGAAAAGGTTTAACGTCCGGGTCTTTACTGCTAGGACCGGGGTCCCATCGCAGAGGGTAGCCAGCAGGCCAACAGACGCCCCAGCGGATCTGTCACCTGGGAGTGACACAAATCCAAACGCCCAAGCTCTTCCTATACCTGTCCTTTATGACCGGCTGAAGTTCTTTTAAATTGTGCTTGGTTCTATTACAGCAACTGAAGGAGTCAGGTTAAAGCTTAAACAGTTACAGGTTTATTACAAGACTTATAAAAGCATATGGTTACAATGGCTATTGCTCTCTTTCTTAACTGTTAGCAAATACAGATTTTAAAAATGGTTACAAAGAAAATAAAGATAGAAAATAGAAATAATGGTACCGAGTGACAGCTTAATCTTTAAAGAGCTCTAAGTCTATGTGTACACTTAAGACAAAGGACCACATCCAGGTACAATTTTTACCCCTTTCTGTGCTTCTCGACTCCAGCGTGTCAGGCCAGGGCCGGTCTCTCAATTCCTAGGAAAGACGAATATGAGGTGGGCGTCCCCTCTGGAACCTCGGAAGATCAAACACCTAACCCGACCGGCAGGTAGATGGTAGATTGACACTCAAAGTAAATGTGCTGCTGGACCCATCTTTATACCCCTGGGGGCCCGTATCCTCTTTCTTATCTAAGAGGCTAAATTGTACTGGTCCATTTTGTGGCGCCAGTTCTTACAAGCAAGTTTCAAATTAATTTACACTTGCAAGAGAGAGAACTAAATTGTGAGTACTAGGCATTTTTTTTTTTTTTACTGGGCGAGAGATTCCTCCCCCCCCCCGTGGACGGCTGTGTGTTCGTATCAATATGGGTTAAGTCAAGGACACTCCTCGGCAGCCTCTTGGTCAGCAATTGGCATATCTCTGTTTACAGCCATTCACGGTCACAGCAGCCTGGGCCTTCTGCTCTGTGTGCCCTGTGTGCTCCAGGCAAGCAAAAATGGATGTTACAGGGGGGGTTCCTGTCTGGCTACAAGCCCCAGGCTCTGAATTGGGCAGAGCAGGGATTTAAAGCTTTCTCGTAACCCAGGTGAGTGCTTTAATCACTCTCCTCTTTCCCTCCCTCCCCGCCAATTTCTGTATCTGAGAGAGCCTCTTGGCAAAAGCGTTGTTAAAACTCATATGTATCCGTGAAAAGTTTTGATTTCAACAAAATGCCATTTTCCATCCAAAAAAATGTAAGTATTGAGACTCTAATTTTTTGGTTGTAAGCTTTATAGAAACTTGATTTAAAAAAAAAAAAAGGTCAAATCCCATTTGACTGTGTAACCAGTGAGCTACTGGCCTGTCCTCTCAACCCAGGAGCAAGCTCGAAGTCTGGCTCTGACCCTCTTCCTTGGGGCTTCGTTTATTGGTGGCAATGACAATCTTCAGTGATGCCCCCAAAATAAATAGTGCAAGATAAATGCAGCAGCTAAACCAGGCCCTTTCCTGTGATGAAGGGGCTTCCTTGCTAGAGTCTTCCTGTTTGTGGCCACTCTTTCCCAGTCCTACAGACCATCTGCCCTGGGAGTTTCCATGCTCCAAGGCCTGCAACAGGAGCCAACTTGCTGCTTCTTTGGCAGCTGAGTTGTTTGAGCATTGATAGGAGTCAGGTGTTTATCAGGCAATCACTTGACCTCTTGCCCATCACCAAACCCCCACCAGTTCTTAATAGGGCACTGCTGCAGAACTGGACTGGCTGGCTGACTCCATGCTTTCTGGCCCTTCAAAGGACAGACATGTTTTACAGTACACTTAAGTCTCAGAGAGGTAGCCGTGTTATTTTGTAACTTTAAAAATAACAAGTAATGCTGTGGCACCTTAGAGAAAAACAAAAAATATTTATAGTATCATGAACTTTCATGGGCAAAACCCACCGTAGACTCATCGCTGGCTTCGGCAATACTTTCAACTCCAAATAAACCTTGATTCCGGAGCCCACCATCCGGATATTTCTGGTACTGCTACACAGTCACCTACAGTGAAGCACCCACAGGGACACTACTTGAAGAAGAAGAAGAAGTTACTCACCTTGGTGAGGTAATGGTGATTCTTCGAGATGTGTGTCCCCGTGGATTCTCCACTATCCGCCTTCCTTCCTACTCCAGAATCTTGGTTAGTAAATTTCTCATATCAGATACTCGAGCGGGTGAGTGGAACTGGGGGACTGCATGTCTGAGGCAAAGGGCGTGAATGTTGTGAAACTTTGAAAATCTCCAATCTGTGGCGCTGGGAGGGGCCCAACAACTACAGTGGAGCACCTATGGGGACACACATCTCGAAGAACCATCGTTACTGCACCCCAAGATGAGTACCTTCCTCTTTCTTATCATATAGTTTAGTTTTAGTAGTTTATACTCTATAAGAATATGCATTACACTGGATTTTCACCAGTAGGATGCAGCATTTACAGTCCTGGGAGGAGTGGCATAGAGTGAAAGTGAAATGAACACAAACTATATTGTGTCAGTTCTAAAAGGGATCAGAACAGTGTCTACATTTTAAATGTTGTCACTGGTTGGGAAGACCTCCATGTGCTCTCAACCACTCTTCATAAACAATTTCCTCCTCTGTAACCTAAGTGTGATGAAGTGTGCTCTGCCCTGCAGGAGTATTGGCTTAATACATATGTTAAGCATTTTGAGCTTCTTAGCTTAAAGAACATGCAAAGAATAAGATATTATATAAATATTCATATTAAAGTCAATATTTGTGAATTAAACTTATTTTGGTCAAGTACTAGCACTCTGATCTGTGTGTGATAGGGGTCACCTTTGACATCTGTCCCATAGAGGATGTGTTTCTAGTACAGTCCCCAACCTGGCTGTGTAGCTCCTTCTGTAGGGACTTTAGCATTTTGCTGTAAAGGTCTCCAGTTCAATCGTAGTATGCACTATTGACCAAGATGTCAGTTGTCAGATCAGCACTGATAAAATATCAAAAGCTAATCTTTGGCTACATAACAATATTTTCCCATGTATGCAGTTTAAAAAAAATAGTATTGATGATGATGGTGTAATAATTGC
This sequence comes from Pelodiscus sinensis, assembly GCF_052426305.1. Lineage (NCBI taxonomy): Eukaryota > Metazoa > Chordata > Testudines > Trionychidae > Pelodiscus > Pelodiscus sinensis. The sequence continues at coordinate 31,915,888 of NC_143056.1, forward strand.
AGTAAAAAGGAAGCTATTAAACAGTTGTTCATATAATGTAACAATGCTCACTTCCAGATACTGCAGGATCCAATCACTTAATCTAATCTGAAAGAATTAATAGAAATGCTATACTCACACATGATTTAAATGCACAGTGGCGGCATTAAATGTGCCCTGAATATAATCCTTTAAAAATGCAGCATAATATTTAGATCTGTTATATCAAGAACAGACATGGATATTATTTGTCTAGCAAATGATATCTGATTGTAACAGGCAGTATTGAATTGCTCTCCCACATCTGGAAAGAGTCAGATGTTAAAAAGTCTTAGTAAATCTCTCGTTCTTCACATTGAGCACCAGATAACTGACTAAAGAATATCAGATATACAAGGCTTCAGTTTGCCTTTTGGACATTTTTGTACTTAAAAGGAGAGAGTATGCAATGTGCCTCTGAGGTGCCATATAGAACTCCTAGACAAGGTGGAGGAAAGGGGTAAGGTGGCTTTTCACCCTCATCTTGTGCAGCTTTGCAGGCCCTCTCATAATTTTGATAGTCCTGGGGCCTGCCTATTAGAGCAGCCAAGGGAAACTGCCCCAGGGAGCATGGCACTGACCAGAATCTCCACAAAGAGTGTCCTGCCCTCAGTGACATGCCTTGTGAAGTGGTCCTTCAGAAAGTAGTTTTATGGCTGTCTTTACTTCCTGTGCTAAAGGCATCCTTTCCAGACAGACCTGGGGCTTTGGTATTTTTCTTTCTAATACTTACTCATCAGTGAACACTATTTCACTGCTTTCTATATGATGGAATGTCATAGTCAGATGTGCTCCAACCCTATGACTGCATCCTCCAGAGCACATCTGCCCCCATTTGCAGTTAAAAAACAAAGGGAAAAATGAGTTGAACTATAAGAAAAAATACAAAAATGAAAACCTTCAACTTCCTGAACACTCTCCTTCAAAATACTCTGATAGTTTCTCCTTACAAATGCTTCTGCCTTGCTTAGACACTTAAATTAAGGAACCATTAACTTGAACATTTCACTTTATCTTAGCTACTGGGAGGATTCTGGATAAAAGATGTTTCAGTTGAATAACTTAAATACTGAAAAAGGTGCTTTTGCACTAGTCTCTCATGATATATTGTAGGTCTACAAAAATACTGCAATTTGTTTCTGCTGAAGTTTCTTAGTTATTTCAAAACATGCTGTGAAATACTTATAACAGGATGTCAGGGCCTTGGGCTGGAGAGCCTGCGGCTTGTCCAACCCTCACTAAAAGATGAGCCCATCTGAGAGGAATCAGGCACTTCATGTATAAAAGACAGCAGGAAACTTCAAGGTGTGCAGTTGAGAGAAGTAGCTGGGATAGCCCAAAGCATGAGGCCTAGCAGTTAAGCAGTGGGAAGCCCAAGAAACTGGGGGCTTTAGGCAGCTAAGTCCAAAGGAAATCTTTTGTATTTGTTTTGAGACTTTTGAGTTGTTTTTATGGCAAACTCTATTGCCATCTTGGTGAAGACTGAATTAAAGGATTTTGGTCTGAGAAGGGAACTAGAAACCGAGTTCTTGAAGGGGAAATAGAGGCAGGATGGTAGCAGAGGTTGTCAGTAGGCTCTCTAAACTCTATCATGCCAAGGAGGGAAGAAGTCCTAGAAGGAGCAACCCAAAACAGGGAGAGAAAAGAATGTGTCCTTTTGTTAGCAAAGGAGCATCAGAAAACTCATTCTCCTCTTTCAGCTGTTACAAAACCAACAGAAATAGTAGGAGTATAGTTTACCTTCCAACTATAGTGGCAGGAGAGGCAATGGCTGCAGCAGGAACAGTTCTTACAGCAACTGAGCAAATAAGCCCAGGAGCTTCAGGGAATGGGGTTGGGGAGGTTATGGACAAATTAGACCTAATTGAATGATGATAAAGTTGGGTCTGGGGCATGATGTAGAAGATTCTCTACATTTTTAGTGGGGTGCTTGTTTGGAAGAGCCCTCTTGGGCACCAGACTACCCTTTTTTAACAGGGGAATCCCAACTGTCTTTCTCAGCCCTGAGGGTTACCATGTCAAGCTCATACCCTGATCTAAAAACACCATCTTCAATTGGTTTAAGCTCACTCAGAAGGATTACCAACATAAATTGCACATAGAGCTGTTTCTGCAAGAGGCCCAGCTCCATGCTGTAATTCAGAGATTATGGGATGCAACTGGCCAGTGGCTGAGGTTGGAAATGATTTTTTTTTAGTGGACATAATAGATTTAGTTGTCTTAGAGCAGCTCCTGCATGTTCTGCATTGGAGGAAACAAATATTTCAACCCTGAATAGTGGTGGAGAGGCCAATTTGGAGACAGAGGGATCATAGCACATAGAATGTTGGACTAGATCCAGAGTGCCTGATATTGACAAAAAGCCAGGATCCAGGATACTCCAAGGGCAGAGAAATCAACACAGAGAAGAAATAGAGGGCTAACCTGGACCTGTTAAATCAATTAACAGGTTAAATGTTAGGTGGACCGAATGTTTAACCAGTTAACTGTCTAAGTGGGATCCTGGTGAGGGATCACTCCAGCCCCCCAGGCTGTGGGTGAGGCACTGCTCCCCAGCAACAGTTAACTGTTACCTGGTCAGCGTCGCCCTGTAAGGGTGATGCTTATTGCATAACCAGTTACCCAGTCACATGCTTACTGTTAATCCTCTTATTGTCGCTAAGGAGAAAAGTTTCAGAGAGGTGATGATAGTTACCAGTGTTGTGCTTCTGCTGCAGACAGCTGTGTTACATCCCTAAAAACTGCTCTTTCATGGAGTCTGACTTTGTGGACTACAGTTGCAGTTTGGCAAGGAAGTTGAGGTCTCTCCAGAAGAGGCTATCTGTGCCAAGGGGAGAGACAAGATCTCTAGAACTTTTTCAGTGTGGGAGAAGAGGACATAAGCAGAAGATTTGCTCTCATGTGGATTGTTGCAGGGTGGGGGCCATGAGAGGGAGGAGAGGACAGTAGGGAAAATAGTTTTCCCTGGACTGAAAATTAGCACCCCAGATAGTCCAGAGAGGAACAGCATAATATATAATTTACTCGCAGTGACTGGTGAACTCTCCATGTTTTAAGGAGGACTAATAGAATAAGAGATTTTTACTCGTTCAGGAGAAGCTTCTGACATAATATCTGAAACAGGTAGAAAGGGAGCTGATGATGGATGGAACCTAGGAGGTAGATTTGCCCCAGACAGAAGGAAGTATTAGAGGATAGGTGCTGGTCTAGGATGTAGGGGAAATCCAGGTAGAGCCCAAAATGGAGGAAGGAGGAATGCGGGGTTTAGTAGTGACCGAGACTTTCTTGTAGAAGCTTCAGAGAGGTAGCTGAGTTAGTCTGTAACTGGAAAAACTTAAAAAACAACAAATAGTCTTGCAACATCTTAAAGACTAACAAAACATGTAGATAGTATCATGAGCTTCCATGGGCACAGCCCACTTATTCAAATGAATGGAGTTATTAAAGGTCCAGTTTCTAAATAAATGGCAGGGGGAGAGAAGGAAAAAAGGAGAAAAAAATAGTAAGTGTCCATGCTACATGAAGCTGATATAGAAGGTGCAAATTGTTCTTAAGTGCCCATTGGTTTTAGGATGTGGAATGTAGTGGGCCATCCAGCCAATGTCTTTATTCATACCTCTGTAATAGGAATCAAACCTGTAAATGAAATTAAGTTCTAAAACTTCCCTGTGTATTTGGCTTGTGAAATTGGCCTGAAACAATACGGTGACTGAGATCCACTAATGAGTGCCTGGCAAGTTAAAATATTCCCCAACAGGTGTGTCATTTTATCCTAATGACATAAAAAAACAATTTAAGAATAATTTTCACCTTCTCCATTGCTTCATGTAGCATAAACACTCTAATCAACTATTTCTTTCCCCATTTATTTAGAAACTGGACCTTTAATAACTCCACTCATCTGAACAAGTAGGTTGTACTGACGAAAGCTCATGATACCATCTGCATGTTTTATTAGTCTTTAAGGTTCTTCAAGACTATTTGTTCAAGTAACTGTTTGTTACTTTTTTCTTGTAGAAGGTTGGTGGCGTTGAGGGTGAAGGCAAGGTACAAACTGTAAAGGGTTAAGAATGTCAAACTGTTTTCTTATAATACTGTCAAGATGTTTAGACCTGTTCCATTAACTGATCTTATCTAGATACATTTGTAAGCTTCCTCTCCCTTCCTGGTGTGAATGTGAGAGTGTGCTTGTGGTAAGTACGAGGACTGTACAGGGACATAAACTCAACAATGCACGCACAGGACATAGATATGCCCAAATAAGGAATAAACAGCAATCCATAAAAGAGAGAGGGACACAGCGGAGGTGGTCGACCATCAAGCAGAACCTCCCAACAGTGCCCTCTGCTCAGATCGCCTGGCCAGTGAACCAGCTCAGGATTTATCGTGGGAAGATGGCATGCAGTGGTGCCTGCTGACACTGGCATACTGACTTGAACTGTGAGTGTGCCTGAGAGCGTGAGTGAGTTCCCATTTCCCCTTCCACACTGACTTAATCAAGAAACCCTTCACATTCCCATAATATGGTCCCTTGTCCTTAGTGCCCAAAAGCCCTTGCAACAGCTGATTTCTGGTGAACTATTCCCTACTGAACGGTGGTGGACACCTAAATGAAGACCCCTGGGGTAGACCAGCACCCCTGGGATAGCCCAAGCGTCTCCATAGGGCACATGGGGAGCTAATTCATAAATATTAAACTTAAAAAACAACAAATGGTCTGGTAGCACTTTATAGACTAACACAACGTAGATGGTGGTATAAGCTTTTGTAGGCACAGCCCACTTCTTTAGGTGACCTGTCATCTGAAGAAGTGGGCTGTGCCCACGGAAGCTCATGATACCATCTGCATGTTTTGTTAGTCTATAAAGTGCTACCAGATCATTTGTTGTTTTTTAAGTTTATCCTGTACAGACTAACTCGGCTACCCCTTAAAGCTAATAAATGTTAGGTAGCCTTTAGAGGAGCAAAATTGCTTGCATGTTATGGTAATTGAACTCAAGGTGGTGGAGAGCGGAAACTTTATGGACCTCGACATATAGGGCTGGTAACTTAAGAAGACGTGGGGGAAATAGGGAAGGAGATTTTTTTCAGCTAGACCCTACCCTGTGTGGTGTGGCATGGTTCTGAGGGGGGGGTGGAAGGTATGTAATAGGGTGGTTTGCCTTTGTGTGCTTGAGGATTAGCTATTTCTGATTACAAGAGGACCTCATATGTGAGAAATAGGTGATTTATATAAAAGGCAGCATGGAGTGTGCAGTTGAGCTGGGAATGCCAGAAGCATGAAATTTTGCAGTATAAAAAGGAAAGCCTAGGAAACAGGACACTATGGGGAACTGAAACTGATGGAAATATTTGTGTTTTTTGGGGACTTCTGTATAGTTTTTGTGACAAACTCTGGTGGCAGCTTAGTAAAGAGTGAATTAAAGGATTAGGGGCTGAGAAGGCAACTAGAAACTGAATGAGTTCTTAAAGGGACCAGGTAAAGGGATAATAGGTGCAGATTGTGGTACATACAGTACAAGAGCGCCATGCCATGCCTTTGTCATTCGTGTTCTTCTCAGTCTCAGGTAACTTTAGAGGAGAACTTAGCGTGCTCCCAAACAAGATTGTTGCTTTAACCTAAACATCCCTTTTAAAACTGTATTTTATTTTCAGGTCTTTGTCTAGAGAAGTTGCCAATTTCCTCTTCAACTAGCAACCTCCACACGGACCGTGAACAAGAAATCATTACGTGCTACGAGAAGGCTGGAGATATTGCCCTTCTGTACCTTCAGGAGATAGAAAGGGTAAGATGGGGTAATTTGTCCAGTTGAAATAACTGATCTTATTTATTACAAAAGAGTTTGTAGTCACACACACAACAGCAGCACCTATAGTGTTTCCACATGAAAACCCTCTGAGGACAGAGAGGGACTTGGTTACACGGTTTCTCTTTCACTGATGTGATCAGATAACTTGGCATTTAATCACAGCAGAATGTTCTGAGCTCTGTTTTCTCATAGACATGAGGGTGAAAAGGATACAGAGAAAATCATGTAGTCCTCATCATTCTACAAATATTTTTGTTGAAATTAAAAAGAACAGCCACAATTAAATAAACCCCTGTCTGTAAATATCAAAAGTGAAATCCTGTCTTGATTGAAGTTCATGGCAAAATTTCCATTGACTTTAATGGACCCAAGATTTTACCACAGATCTGATGGAAAAGATCCTAAAATAGTGTTAGATACATGTCATGCCCATGAGATAACCAGAATGACATTTAAAGAACATATATTAATTTAATTTTATAGACATAATTCAGGGATAATGAAAAACATACCTGTGGCTTCTGTTTTTCCATTAATAATGTAGGATAGAAACAATCTTCAAGTAAAATTAGGATCAAGTGAAAAAGCATAAGGTTATTAGGACATGTTTACACTTATAGCGCTGCTCCATTACTGTCATCAGGGAGGCAAATATACTGTCCTATTGCCTGGCCTGCAACTCCCTGCACTCTCTCCTCTCCTGCCATTCTATTACCCTATCCTTGCACTTGGCCTGCATCTCCTCCAAGAGTCCATTTGCTCCTTGAACATATTTTCCCTTGACCATTTTTGCCTGTGATCTGCACTAGGCAGACTGCTGGTGGAGCTGGGAGTACATAACAAGCTGACTGCTGTTCCCACTGTGATGAAAAGTTATAAAGCACACATTACAGGGGATACATTGTGTTAAACCTAATCCTAATCTGTTAACATACAGTGAAGGTCACAGATAAGACAATGGAGATACGTGCTGTTGAAGGCCGAAGTTTTGCTTTAAAGTGGCCTCTGTACAGCAGGTACACAATAGAGTTCTCAAGGGAGCCTCTAGACTCGCATGGAAGCAGGCATGATAAGGAATATACTTCCTAAAATCAGAAAGGGGCTGCAACAGTTTGTTCAGCAATTACCTTCTCTTTATTTCTTTTAGTGATATTGCTTTCTTGTTGACAGACCTTCAGATACAGTGAGTTTTGTTTGAGAGCTGCAAGAAGAGATGTTCTTTGGGCTTGGCATATTTAGTTGTTTTGGTTCATCAAAATATTAAATAATTTTTGTGAAGTTAAAATGTTGCTTGAATTTTTTGCCTAAGTGGTAGTGAACTTAATCAACACAAACACTTTAGAGTTAATAGGGTAGAAAAGCACCTTTTTCTTGTTTGAGTAATAAAAAACGTTTTAATTGAAGCTGGAATATCAGAGCCTCCTTATTGGAAGAGAAAATATTTAGCTGCCAGGTTAAAGCACTGAACTGAGGGTTTGTAAATCTGAATTCTACTCCCAGGTTTCTTCAGTGACTTGGGACAAGTCCCTGTACCTTGCCCTGGCATAGCTTCCCCATTGTGAAATATGGGGAAAATCCTGATGTTATAACTATTGTTTATATGTGAAAAACTTTTGAGAACTTTTGAATGTAAAAAAATCTTCTCTTCACTTCATACCCCTCCTTCTTTTCCTCCTGCCTGGTCTACCCTGCCTTGTCCTCCTTTCTACTTCCCTTCAGTATCCCTGCTACCTTCCTTCCTTTCTGTTTAGCAAGTCCCCTCCTAAGTAAACTCATCCAAAGATTTCCTTTGGAAAAAAAAATCCATGATATTAACATGAATTTACAAACTATCACTCTCCACACTATATTTGTACACTCCCCGACCCCACTTGTTTCCTGGTCTGTCTTGTCAAGTTAGAAACTTTGTTAACCTGTTTTACAATGGGGTTAACAGGTTTTGTACACTGGGGCCCCATTCTGAGCTGGCCTTTACTATAATAACCCTAATGAACAATAATAATGAGATATCTAGCTGAATTACACTCATTGTATGTAGACATTGTTGCAAGAGAGAAAAAGGCTAGGTGCTACTAACAAATTTTTCTGCAGATCCAAAACAATATTGATTGCGTTGTTTCACATTTTAAATTAAAATGTTATAAATTAATAAAAGGGCTTATTAGAGATTATTTTAAAGTAATGGTATTTATGCACCACTTTTTGTAATTAGATTTATCTCTAAAATATTTGAATCCATTCTCAGTTGATAGTGTCTGGAGATGGGGAGCAAAGCCGCGGAGCACACCTGCAGGGGGACAGCTCAAGCGCGGCCGGGCTGTCCCGCTGCCGGCGTGCTCCAAGGCTTTGCTCCCCATCTCCCTGCAGACCAGGGAGACGGGGAGCAGCTTTTCTCGCCCCGGAGGACGGGGGCGACGGACCGAGAAATGCCCCGTTCGTAACTGCGGATCCGACATAAGTCGGATCCGCGTAATTCGGGGACTGCCTGTATACATTCACTTATATACCGTATATTCCGGCGTACAAGACGACCTCTGATGTTAAAAAACATCCCCCCAAAATCGGGGGTCGTCTTGTACGCCGGATGCACCGCCGCCGGAGCCCCTCCACGGCTTTGAAAGCCTCGGGGGAAGCCGGCGGGGGGGCATCCCAGGCGCGCATGGGCTGCCCCCCCGCCGGAGCCCCTCCGCGGCTTTGAAAGCCTCGGGGGAAGCCGGCGGCGGGGCATCCCAGGCGCGCATGGGCTGCCCCCCCGCCGGAGCCCCTCCGCGGCTTTGAAAGCCTCGGGGGAAGCCGGCGGCGGGGCATCCCAGGCGCGCATGGGCTGCCCCCCCGCCGGAGCCCCTCCGCGGCGGCGCGGAGGGGCTCCGGCGGGGGGGCAGCCCATGCGCGCCTGGGATGCCCCGCCGCCGGCTTCCCCCGAGGCTTTCAAAGCCGCGGAGGGGCTCCGGCGGGGGCGCAGCCCATGCGCGCCTGGGATGCCCCGCCGCCGGCTTCCCCCGAGGCTTTCAAAGCCGCGGAGGGGCTCCGGCGGGGGCGCAGCCCATGCGCGCCTGGGATGCCCCCCCGCCGGCTTCCCCCGAGGCTTTCAAAGCCGCGGAGGGGCTCCGGCGGGGGGGCAGCCCATGCGCGCCTGGGATGCCCCCCCGCCGGCTTCCCCCGAGGCTTTCAAAGCCTCGGAGGGGCTCCGGCGGGGGGGGGGGGGCAGCCCAGGCGCTCCTGGCGGCTTTGCTCCCGGTGCCTCTGGTCTGCTGGGGACCATCTCCAGCAGACCAGGGACACCGGGAGCAAAGGAGGCGGAGGGGCGCTGGGGTATAAGATGAAACCCTATCTTTTAATTAAAAAGATAGGGGGTCGTCTTATACACCCAGTCGCCCTATACGCCGGAAAATACGGTAGTTTCAATTTGTTTTCTAGTTCTTTTTCTAGTAGTCTGCATGATTAAATATCGAAAACAAAATACAAACATGTCACATATTCCTAAGTTTGGTATTTAAAATTCTTGCACAGTTAAAAAGAGCTGCGAGCGTGCTCTGCGGCTTTGCTCCGCCTCTCCCAGGTCAGCAGACCAGGGAGACGGAGCAAAGCCGTGGAGGACTTGGGCGGTCCCGCCACCCCCGTCTCCCTGGTCTGCTGGGGGGGGGTGTAGCTAGTGCCCCCCCCCAGCAGACCAGGCTTTTCTTGCCTACCCCGGGGGTAGAGCAACTGGGGGCTGCCGGGTTGGTCCCGCAGCGCCGCTCCGGACCAACCTGGCAGCACCCCAGCTGCTCTGCCCCAGGCGGCCCCAAGTCAGCTGCTGCTGAAACTGACCAGCGGCTGATTACAGGAAGCCCGAGGCAGAGTTGCTCTGCCCCAGGCTTCCTGGAATCAGCCACTGATCAGTTTCAGCAGCAGCTGACTTGGGGACGCCTGGGTTTCTTATGTTGAATCTGTATGAAAGTCAGAACTGGCATCCAGATTCAGCTGCTGTTGAAACTGATCAGCGATGCCAGTTCTGACTTACATACAGATTCAACTTAAGAACAAACCTACAGTCCCTATCTTGTACGTAACCCGGGGACTGCCTGTATATCTATATATCTACAGATATATAGATATGAATATACAAGTCATACAGCAGTTTCAAAGAACTTTGGCTGAAAGGGCAATGTTAGCACAAATATTAAGTGACTCCAACTTCTCTATTTCACTCTTTCTGAACCGCATGAAAACACTACTTTTGAGTATCTTACTAATCCACACATATTTTACCTTACATTGCACTTCTGTGTACTCTGTACAACTATTTTACCTGAACTTGGTAGTGCCTATGCAGTCATCTTTCTAATTGAAAGTAAACCATTTATGTAGGGGATCCAATGCGAAGCAGAACTGAACACCAACATTTCCTATTACTGAAGCATCCTGTAATTTATGTATTTTAAAATCTATATATTATTTTGCATTAATTTATTTCATATATTGCATCCTAAAATGCATTAAAATTACATAATATAATTGTAGTGAGAATAATAGTAAAAGGAAGAATAAATTAAAAGTAACAGAGAAGGAAGGTATTGATATGAGATTTGAAAAGATGGAAAATCAGTGAGGTAAATATAGGCCAGGTCTATATTTGATCTGGAAAGTCAGCTTAAGGTATGCAACTCTAGCTATGTGAATAACGTAGCTAGAGTCGTCGTACCTTAAGCCGAGTTTGGCGCCATTTCTTCAGCGGGAGGTTGATGGGAGCAAATGCTCCTGTTGACTTCCCTTACTCCTCATTAATTGAGGAGTACTGGCACCAACAGCGGGGCTACCCTCAACATTCAATTTAGCTGGTCCTTACTAGACTTGCTACATTAAACACCAGAAGATTGATTTCTGGATTGGTAAGTATAGGCGTGGTCCTAGACAGCAGAAGAATGAAATGAAGGAGTCTCTCTCAACAACACTGTCGAGCGCCAGCTTCTTCGTTCCCACAGGTGCTCAGATAAAATGAATAGAACATTTCATTTGTATGTCATCTAATTTTATTTTGCTTGTGTTTTTTTTAGATAATAATGACCAATATACAAAACAGAAGCCCCAAACCCGGGTCTACTGTGCATGAACAGGAACTGGGATTTTTCCTAGAAACAGGACTCCAAAGAGCACATGTCTTGTATTTCAAAAATGGGTAAGATTTAAATGTAACGGTATGTGTGTTTTTTATCTTGACCATATTGTCAAAGTCAGGAAATGAAGCTGATAAGCATTTTCCTTTACATTGTGTTACTGTAATAGAGAGATTTTAGTTGAAGATATTAATATTGCTATCCAGATACTACATATTTTAAATTGCATTTAATTTTTTCTTCAGAGCATATGTATAGAATAAAATGAAATAGGGACTACTAAATAGAATTAACACAATGTTTTCTTGCAGCTCTTTTTAACTGTGCAAGAATTTTAAATACCAAACTTAGGAATATGTGACATGTTTGTATTTTGTTTTCGATATTTAATCATGCAGACTACAAAAAAAAGAACTAGAAAACAAATTGAAACATTTGATTTCTTAATTTTTTTTCCAAATCTCTTCAGTTATCACTTATTTTAACATTATGCTGCAGGATAAATGTGCATGAAGATCAACAGTATGTATATATATAAAATCTCAGTTGTGCCAACTTTTAGAGCCTTTTAGACTGTGCATGAGAAATCATTCATAATTTTTAAAGTAAAAATTATACTGAGTATAGGTATACAAATAAATCTCAATTACAGAACCTGAACAAAGGAATTCATTTTTCAAGCTCTGGAAAACTTGGCACACTAGGTTTAAAGTACATTTCTGATATTTGTTATTGATTTAATACTCATTTTAGACTCTATAGAGTGGTTTGCTGGTTTTTGTTTTTTTGCGAGAAAATGCTGGGAAAATCCTGACTATAACTGGCACAACTCCCATTGACTTTGGCAAGCCCCAAATTTCACTTTTCTTTCAAATCAAAATAAATAACTAAAATGGATATAATCATTCAGTGTCTGTAAAGAAAGTGAGATTTTGATCTAATTCAAATAATGAGGATTAATGATGAGATTAAAGTTTTTATTTTGCCCTTGTCCCAGGATTGCAGGCTCTTTTTCTGCTATATCTTTTTTTTTTTAATTCGGCCTAACACCGAAAACTGAATTGTTAACTTTAAATAGTGAACCGTGTTTTATTTTGCGGCAGCAGGGCCAGCACAATGGGGAGTGTAGCCCTGCCCATCTGGAGGCAGCGGGAGCTGGGAGCACAGCCATGGCCAGTGGGGGCTAGGAGGACAGAGCTGCCCGCCCAGGCCGGGCTGGTATAGCAGGGAGCATAGCCATGCCCAAGCCAGAGGCAGCAGTTCTGGTGCCTGGGAGTGCAGCTTGAACTGGAGCTTGGGAGTGTACCCCGGGCTAGGAGTGTACCCCGGGTGACAGTGCAGCCCTGGCTATGATCAGTGTGCTGAGGAGTGCAGCCCAGAGTGGGAAGTGCAGCCTTGGCAGGGCTGGGCTGCAGTGAGGCTGTGGCAGGGAGCAGAGCCAAGAGTAACGAGGGGAGTCTTAAGCTCCCTGGTCTAGCATACTCTGTCGTTTGGAACCGTACAGGTCCCAAGGTTGCAGAACCGGAGTGGTTCCATCTGTATTTTAATGTTAGGGTTATAAGAGCATTGATGATAAGCAATTAGGAAAATTGGATGAATGTGCTTGTTTATCTTACAACCATGTTTTGTTACATAGAAAACTATAGATTACATCAGGGCTCAAACTGAAAAGGGCTGAGAGTCTTCAAAATTTGAGTGTTGTTTTCTTTGTTTTTGTTTTGTCTTTGCATGTTGGCTTGGGCGAGAGTATGCTGATGTTGCAGTGGTGTGAGATTCCTTGCCTGCTGTTTCTTTATGAAACAGAGGTAATTTATGAAATTGAATGGAAGCTTTAAATGTCAGTTGCTGTCACTATATTCTAATCTGACATTGCTTCTGAGTTAGTTCAATTAACATGTTATCAGACTCATCAGATTCACTTACAATTCTGAATAAATAGATATGCATAGTATTTTTTCCATATAAATTCTTCAAGGAGTGTCCCTGTGGGTGCTCCACCTTAGGTGTTTTGGTGCCACAGCGCACCTGGCTAGAAGATTTTTGATAACAGTGGCTTTGACAGCTAATTCGCACAAGCGCAGACGTGCCACAGCACTAGGCAACTAATGCGTATGTGCGAGATGCGATCCCTTCAGTTCCTTCTCTGCCGCTGGCAGCATTGTTCAGAACCTGCAGTGCGCTTTGCAGTTCTCCTCAGAAAGACAACTAGCCTTATTCTTTTTTATTTCTCCTTCTTATCTTTTCTTATTTAGCTTTTTCTGTACTACTACAACACAAAACAACATATGGTCTGACGTCTCCCTCTGGGAGACCAGTGCAAACTCCGCACCTCTGGCGCCCCCTTAGAGACTGCCTATACTCTAAGGAGATTTTTTTTTCTTTTTCCTCAGCTTTTTCTCCTCAGCCTTTTTCTTTTTTCATTTTTAGTTTATTTATTTATTTATTTTGCGCAGCATCTCCCAAGTGGGACTGCTGTTGTCTCAGTCAGGGGGCTTATCTATTGCCCTGAACCCTGTCCCCAGTCAGGGATTCTTTTAGTCACAGAACATTTCACTTTTTTTTTCACTGCCATCAGTGAAAATTAAGACATTGGATCAGCCGAGCGTGAGGGTTCTACAGTCTGATCAGACCCCTCTCGAACGCTCTCACAGACCAGCATCTGACCCTGATCATCCTTTATCCCCGCTACCATTGTCACCAGCAGCAATGTCTGATAAGGCAGTACCAATTGCCACAGCTGCTAGCTCTACTCCTTCTAAACAGAAGAGAGCAGCGAACAGGGAATCCCCTTCACTTAAGAAAGGGTGATCCCTGAACTCTAAGCCAGATCCGTCCCTGTGGTGGTTCCGGACAAGCACTTACCAGGGTAACATTCTCCTACCGCGCCCTGAGGGTCTAAGGACCTGGCCAATGTGCCTAAGCATTCTGACAAGCCTAAGCGTGACAAGTCAGAACAGCACAAAGATACAACTGTGTCATCAATCCCACCTCCATGTAGCAGTGTCAGCCGACGGTCAGGGCAGTGAGTCCCTTATTACCGGCTGAAGTTCTTTTAAATTGTGCTTGGTTCTGTTACAGCAACTGAAGGAGTCAGGTTAAAGCTTAAACAGTTACTATTTTATTGTTACAGGGTAAACTTAGTTGTTAAATGCTACTGCTGTGTTACAGATAACACAGACACTACAAAGGACAGGACAGAAATTACACTAATAAGTCACTTACAGGTACCATGAAACCCTTTTGGTTCTCTGAGCTCTTATTAAATGCATGCAGAATAGACACATAGCAGGTACATATTCTCACCCCTGCGTTCCAGACTTGGCGTGGCCAGCGTCTTTCTCTCAATCCCTCGGGAAGAAGTAGGGCGAGGTTGGGCGTCCCACAGACCTCGGGAGACAATCAATACCTGCCAGCAGGTATAGATGATTGGAGCTCAAATGGGGTGGGCTGCTGAACCTCTTTTATACCCCTTGGGTCATGTAGGCTTCTTCCTGGTCTCAAGTGGCCAATTAGGAAAAATGGCTTTGAACACCAAGTTTCCCACAAAGGGTGCAAAGCATAATTTACACCTGGGAAAATGCAGACAATGGGCACCTCTGGTATGTGATGGGCGAAGATTCCTCTCTGGGACAGTGCAGGCGTGTCAATTACTGGTACTAGCCATCAGGGTGACGGGAGGCCCCGGGTCATCAGCTAGCCCATTTACTGTCTGGTTTCTGTTTATGGTAGAGTCAGGGACAGCCAGCACACCTGCGTTCCCAGGGCATCAAAGGCTGACTGCCTTTCTCTTGCTCTCTGGGGGCGGGGAACAAGATGGGGTTCGTGGAAAAACAAGATGGGGTTTGTGTCTGGCTACAAGCAGTAATGGGCATAAGAGCAGCGCAGGCACGAGAGCACTGTTACTGCTCCCACCACCTGCACCTTCCCCTCTCAGGGCAAAATCAAAGCATTCACAGGCACGAGGCACTTTACCACCTGTGCCACCATTTTGCTATTACAAGGATGACTCCATGTTTTCCTCAGTGCCCCTGTAAGGCTTTGGGAGGGGCGCCTCCCCTTTGGGGTCAGTGGGTGGCCACTCCAAACCACTATACCCTGGGGGGCTTTAGTGGTGTCAAACAACCCACCTGGAGTCCACACCCTTACCTCAGGACAAGTTGACCAAGCAAGCAATAATAAATGGGGTCTGGGTTTGAGGCAGGCCAGTAAACTAACAGTCTGAAGCCCGGCCTTAGTTCAGGGCAGGGCAGCAAAGCCCACAGTTCAAAAAGTCCCTGCCAGGGTTCAGGGCAGACGTCAGGCAAACAGTTTATAAGCCCAGCCTTTGGTCAGGGTGGGGAGTCAGGCAAGCAGTCTAGGAAGGCCCAGCCCTAGTTTAGGGCAGGGCAGTGAACAAACAGTTTGTACAATTTACACATTTGGGGGTCTCCTTGCTCAGGAGGGGTGCAGGCGGGTCGCCTGCAGTGGTGAAGAGGGGGAGATTGCCACCCGAGCTGTGGGTGGCGGCGGGGAGCAAGCCCACCCACTCCACTGCGCCCCGGCAGTACTGACTGCTGCTGGGTCAGCAGGGGTTCCAGCCCGAAACATGCTGACTCAGGCATTTAAGTGTCCGTGCTCTTCCCTGGGCCACTTCCCTTCACCCCCTCAGTGCGTACCTGGACATCCAGTAGGTCTCTCGGGGAGTCAAAGGAGTCCAGATCCGGTTGTCAGTCCTCAGTGTCTTGCAGAGTCTCCAGGAAGCCTGATGAGGTCAGTAGTCCCTCCTGGGTGTCGTTCAGTAGGGAGCCCAGCGGTCCAAGCCAGTTCTCCACCTCTCTTGGGCCTAGCTCTTCTCCTGGATGCACAGAGGAGGCTTCTGGCTCCTTCAGTGGCTGGCCGCTCACCAGCCACACTGGCAGGCATTTTGTCTCTCTGACCCCGCCCCCTGGTTTCTGGCCAGGTAGATCATTATATAGGCAAGCAACACGGCAAGATTAGAAAGGCAAAGGCACAAAATGAGATCAAATTAGCTACAGGCATAAAGGGAAACAAGAAGACCTTTTATAAATACATTAGAAGCAAGAGGAAGACCAAGGACAGGGTAGGCCCACTGCTCAGTGAGGAGGGAGAAGCAGTAACAGGAAACTTGGAAATGGCGGAGATGCTCAATGACTTCTTTGTTTCGGTCTTCACCGAGAAGTCTGGAGGCGTGCCTAACGTAGTGAATACAAGCAGAGAGAGGGTAAGTTTAGAAGATAGGATACACAAAGAACAAGTTAAAAATCACTTAGGAAAGTTAGATGTCAGCAAGTCACCAGGTCCTGATGAAATGCATCCCAGGATACTCAAGGAGCTGATAGAGGAGGTATCTGAGCCTTTAGCTATGATCTTTGAAAAATCATGGAAGATAGGGGAGATTCCAGAAGACTGGAAAAGGGCAAATATTGTGCCCATCTATAAAAAGGGGAATAACAACAACCCAGGAAACTACAGACCGGTCAGTTTAACGTCTGTCCCAGGGAAAATAATGGAGCAGGTAATTAAGGAAATCATATGCAAACACTTGGAAGGTAATAAAGTGATAGGGAATAGCCAGCATGGGTTTGTGAAGAACAAGTCATGTCAAACTAATCTGATAGCTTTCTTTGATAGGGTAACGAGCCTTGTGGATAAGGGAGAAGCGGTGGATGTCATATACCTAGACTTTAGTAAGGCATTTGATACGGTCTCGCATGATATTCTTATTGATAAACTAGGCAAGTATAACTTAAATAGGGCCACGATAAGGTGGGTGCATAATTGGCTGGATAACCGTAGTCAGAGAGTTGTTGTTAATGGTGCTAAATCCTGCTGGAAAGGGATAACAAGTGGAGTTCCACAAGGGTCTGTATTGGGACCCGTACTGTTCAATATCTTCATCAATGATGTAGATATTGGGATAGAGAGTACGCTTATTAAGTTTGCAGATAATACCAAACTGGGTAGGGTTGCAACTTCTTTGGAGGATAGGGACATAATTCAAAATGACCTTAGCAAGTTAGAGAAATGGTCAGAGGTAAACAGGATGAAGTTTAATAAAGAGAAATGCAAAGTGCTCCACTTAGGAAGGAACAGTCAGTTCCATACATACAAGATGGGAAGCGACTGTCTAGGAAGGAGCATGGTGGAAAGAGATCTAGGGGTCATAGTGGACCACAAGTTGAATATGAGTCAACAGTGTGATGCTGTTGCAAAAAAAGCAAATATGATTCTAGGTTGTATCAACAGGTGTGTTGTAAGCAAAACTCATGAAGTCATTCTGCCGCTCTACTCTGCACTAGTTAGGCCTCAGCTGGAGTACTGTGTCCAGTTCTGGGCACCACGTTTCAAGAAAGATGTGGAGAAATTGGAAAGGGTACAGAGAAGAGCGACAAGAATGATTAAAGGTCTAGAGAACATGACCTATGAAGCAAGGCTTCATGAACTGGGCTTGTTTAGTTTGGAAAAAAGAAGATTAAGGGGGGACATGATAGCGGTTTTCAAATATCTAAAAAGGTCTCACAAGGAGGAAGGAGAAAATTTGTTCCTCTTGGTTTCTGAGGACAGGACAAGGAGTAATGGGCTTAAAGTGCAGCAAGGGAGGTTTAGATTGGACATTAGGAAAAAATTCCTAACTGTCAGGGTGGTCAAATACTGGAATAAATTGCCAAGGGAGGTGGTGGAATCTCCCTCTTTGGAGATATTTAAGAACAGGTTAGATAGACATCTGTCAGGGATGGTGTAGGTGGAGCTTGGTCCTGCCTTGAGGGCGGGGGGCTGGACTCGATGACCTCTCGAGGTCCCTTCCAGTCCTATGATTCTATGATTAGGGCCAGGTGCAGCCCACCAGCGCTCTGGGAGGGGTGCCTCCCCTTTGTTATGCTTAAACAAAGCATGCAAGATCTTTTATAGGGGAAAAGGCAGTACACCACACTTACTGAGAATATAACAGTAGCATATGCTTTTCAGTCTCACACACACACACAAACACCATACACACAGTCCCGCCAGACGATGTTATAGTTACCAGTCCAGAGTCTGGATCAATCTAGTGGCCAGCCAGATCTATCACAGAGGGGGAATTGGGCTCTGTGGGTTGCAATCCAGTGCTCTCCTGGAGTTGGTGGCAAGACAAACCCAAAGTTCCATGGTTAGGCACCCTGCTTTTATAATCCTCCTTCCTCTGTTGAAGTGTATGGATTTCGCTGTGTCCAGTGTGTTATCTTATGATGTTGACATTACAAACATCTCCGAGAGGCTCATCCTGTAATCAATTATCTTTTAGGGGTGCTGGTTTCACTTTAGAGTTGTCAATCTGCCAATCTTTGACCATAGGTATGCACTGATGGGTCTTCTGACACCTGTTAGTCTGTCTTTACCCGCATCACCCCTCCTTTCTTGGCCATCTGGCTCTGAGGATGACCTTCATACCTTATCTTGACACACACATAACACTTTCACACATAAACAATCTTTAGAAGGACCTTCAAAGAAAAGCATAAACAACAGCATTTTATATTGAGCAGAGCAAAAGACATTGTAAATTAAGCCTTAACCAAAACAATTCACATTGAGACTCGGGCCTTCAGCATTCCTGTAATCTCATTGACAGACACAATATGAGATTCTGTCTCTCACTTACTAAACCTTAGAACAAAGAAATATATATTTAACTAAAGGGCTTAATTGGTAAAAATGTTAAATGTGTCACATTACATTACTACATTATATTAAACCTAAAATACAAATATAAAAAGATATAAAACTCTTACTTCAACATCTTCGGGGTCAGTGGGTGGCCACTCCAACCCACTACAGCCCCCTATTCCTCTATTTGGCACTGATTCCTCCCCCCACTCTGAGGAGTTTTCCATATCCCTGCCAGACACAGCTATAGCTTTGTTCTCTGGTGAGGAGAATCAGGCTTGCATAATGACTGCAACCCCTCCCAGACATTCTACTCCAAGGTGAAGACTCCCTTGTGCAGATTTGGCTAAGATCCCAGCACCGAAGGACAAGCCAATTATGGAACTACCCCACAGCCCAGTGGAACACACTCATGCACTGGACCACAGGCATGGATCTCCCTCTTCACAGCTGAAGGCCCCAGGACTGCATCCTCAGTCTCTGTTCAGAGGGCCCAGTACTTCTTCAAGTGTTTGTTCATGTTCATTCCTAGCAAGTGTGTGCATGCACAATAGCAGGAAGATTTTCCCCCATCAGTCTGGGCATCCCCTGGAGTGATGCTGAAATGGCACACAATATAGGGCCCTGCCAACCCATCTGCGGATATCTGCAGGTTTGCAGGGCTCTATGTTTGTGTGTTACATCTCTGTAGAAAGAATTTCTGAAAATGCTTGTTATAGATGCCGTCCCAGACAGCTTTTGCGCTGGTGTCCTTGTCATAGATCCACAGGATCAGCACTATGATTCAGCTTTTAAAGAAGTACTCTTTCAGTGTGCCAGACCCCCAAAGAGTCCCACTCTTCAATCTATAGTTCTAGTTGAAGAAGGCCTCTGAGATTGGTTAAAATTGGTGGCATTTGCCATTGTGTAACTGAAAAAATGTCAGTTCATTCACATTAGAGGGTTTTTTTTAAAAACGAGGAAAGTAATTAGCACGTGGGCTGACTAAATGGTGGTCCAGATTGCCTCATGATAAGATTAGAAACTGTTGAATTACTAAAACTCTCTAGTCAGTTTGCCATGGAAACAGTTCAGTATGTGTATGTAATGTCACTCAAGAGTTTGTAACAAAGGACTGAAATTTTGGGAAAATAAAAGATTAATTAGAAGCCAAGAGCTATAAAAAAGGCACAGCTAAATGGCCTTGCTCATCTTACTATATATGGTATTGCTCAATTATCCTGCAATATAATAAGCAATGTAATAAGCTATATCAAAATAAATTCCATTTTCTACTCTTTAAAATTAAAACATTTTAAATTCCTATTCCAAAATATGTATACAAACTGGAAAGGATGCCATAGCAGTCAAGACATTACCTATGGAATAAATGAATGTTCTGGAGTCATGGGTTTAAATCCCAACAGTTAACTATCAGTTCTTAATTCTTCTAAATTAGATATAGTAAACCCATGCATACGGCTATCTGTTGGTCTTGCCTTTTCCTCTTGATCATTAAAGTTAATGTAGTATTTTAGTATTTTTATCCTATTTATGAAGAAGAGATGTTTGAAATGGAAACTTTTAGGATTTAACTTGAGTCCTGATGCTTAATGGTGAGGTAGCCATTGTTTAGTTTAGACTTAAATTTAATGCTCTCAGACTCCCACCATTTCCTTTCAGGGATACTATTCCTAAGATCTGGCTACATTAAGGAGTATTTCCCAATATCTAATGACATATTTTTTCTTTTCTCATTTGTAATAATTACTTCTCTTTCTGTCTCTGATGATCACTCAAAATTGTAAATATTTCTCATCTCTTCTCTTTCCTATCTAACTGTTGTTCAGCCTAGACACACAATTTTAGGTTTTTTTAAGCTTTCTTCAATGTTAGTCTCTCTGGCCCCTTAATAATTTTCCTTTTTTTCAGCATACATACACTCTTTATTGTATTGATCTCCTAAAGACTGAACTTGTCTTTAGTCTTGTCAGATTTCACAAAATTCATGGAAGCATAGTAGAACTGGAAGGGACTTCGAAAGGTCATCTGCTCTAGGTCATCTACCTAGACCAGTCATTTTCAAACTTCATTGCGCTGTAACCCTAATCTGACAACAAACATTCCTACATGACTTCAGGAAGATTGACCGAAGCAGGGGCGCCAAAGCTGAAGCCCAAGGACTTCAGCCCCAGGCAGAGGACCTGTATCATGAGCCCCACCAAGTAGGGTGGAAGCCTTCAGACTTTGGGTACGTCTAGACTACATGCCTCTGTTGCCAGAGGCATGTAGATTAGGCTACCAGACATAGTAAAATGAAGCGGCGATTTAAATAATCGCCGCTTCATTTAAATTTACATGGCTGCCGCGCTGAGCCGACAAACAGCTAATCAGCTGTTTGTCGGCTCAGCGCGATAGTCTGGACGCGCGGGTGTCGACATCAAAGGTATTTGTCGACCACCCAGGTAAGCCTCCTGGGATGAGGTTTACCTGGGTGGTCGACAAATACCTTTGATGTCACCACCTGCACGTCCAGACTACAGCACTGAGCCGACAAACAGCTGATCAGCTGTTTGTCGGCTCAGCGCGGCAGCCATGGAAATGTAAATGAAGCGGCGATTATTTAAATCACCGCTTCATTTTACTATGTCTGGTAGCCTAATCTACATGCCTCTGCCTCTAACCTTTCTTTAAAAGCTCCAATGATTGAGATTCCATAGCCTCTCTAGGCAATTTACTGCAGTGCTTAACTACCTTGACAAGACCATTTTCCTAATGTCCAACCCAAAAATCTCTCTTGACCCAATTTAAGTCCATTGCTTCTTGTCCTAATCTCAGTCATTAAGGAGAACTTTTTTTTCCCTTCTTCCTTGTATCAATCTTTTATGTACTTAAAAGCTGTTATCAAGTCCCCTCTGTCTTCTCTTCTCCAGACTAAGCAAACCATTTCTCTCAGGGGTCATGTTTTCTATACATTTAATCATTTTTGTTCCTCTTCTCTAGACTTTTTCCCAATTACCAGAAGTATGATGTCCAGAACTGGATATGGTACTCTGGTTGGCACAGCGTAGAATATAAGAATTACTTCTTGTGGCTTGCTTATAGCAATTGTGCTAATACATCCCAGATAATCACTTTTAACAGTGCTACAGTGTTGACTTATATTTAGAGCATAATCCACTATGACCCACAGATCTCTCTTTCTGCAGTAGTACTTCCTAGGGAGTCATTACTCACACTTGCCATAAATAAAGACATTGTTGAAACCTTTTGTGTTGGACATAATATTTCACTTTATTTAAAAATGAAGCCTGGCCAACAAGTCCCCAATTGTGGCCCAGCCTCCACTTGGCTGCAGCATCAAAACACTCCCACACATCCCCCACACATCCAAACTCTGAGCTCATTATCCACATGAACTCCCTGCCCTGAGCCCCTCATGCCCCCAAGTCTCTAGACTCCTACACCCCAACATCCCCAGTTCCATGCCATAACACTCCTGCACCTCCACACATCCCAACCTTGTACCCTGAGTCCATCCTGCACCCCTGCATCCCCAGTTCCCTGGCATAAGATTGACAGAAGACAGCCTGAATGTATGCATGAAGCTGGATTTGACCAGTTAAGATGTAAACTTCAACGAAATGTGTGAAAAGATGCAGCAGCAGAAGTCCCATTAAATAAAGTCTGTGAGTATAAGGTTTCATTTATACTATTATTAATCATTGTCAACTATCAATAATATTAAGTTATGTATTTTTACTCATGAAAATGGTCGGTCTTATGCTGCTCTTTGGTGACCACTTGTTCTGAATTTTGAAGTAGTTTGGCTCTTTGGCTTGAAAAGGTTGCTGACTCATGATCTAAACAACCAATAGCTACGATAGAACTGCAGAGTTGTGAGCACTGGAGTTACAAACTGACCCATGAACCATAAATATCAAATGGAACTGAAAGTAAGCAATCAAATAGCAGCAGAGATTACAAAAAATGGAGATGCACTACAGTCTTACGTTATCAAAAGAAAAGTTTTAAAAAAATTGACAAAGTAATGAAACTGTTCCTAAGATTGTTTCATTTAAATTAAGATGGTTAAAAGTACAGGTTGAATCTCCGAAATCCATGACTCTCTGGTCTGGCCACATCCATGGTCCAACAGGACCATGGATGTTGATGGATCAGAGAGCTCTGGGGCCTCAGAGTGCAAGCTCCCACCCCAGGGAGCTGGGGCAGTAGTGAGACGGGCAAGCCCCATCCTCAGGGAGCTCTAGTAGGGTAGGGCAGCAACAGGACCAGCGAGTCCTCTTCCTGAGAAGCCCCAGCCAGGCCGGGCAGCAGCAGGGCAGCCAGTGGCAAAAGTGGGGCAGCCAGCAAGCCCCATCCCGGGGATCCCTGGTGGAGCATGGCAGAAGCAGGACCGCTGGCAAGTCCTGTCCCCAGGGATTCCCAGTTGGCTGGGGGAGAAGCAGGGCTACTACAGCTGGGGAGCCTGCACAGGTCAGAGCCCAAGTCCAAGCCCTGAAGACTGGAGCCCAGTGGCAGTGGGGCCATAGCAGAGCCAGACACAACAAGGAAGACCAGTGGCCGGGACCTCCCCTGATCCAGCAAATGTCCTCCTTCGGAACAGGTGAGATCCTAAGGGTGCTGAACAAGGGAGGTCCAACCTGTAGTGGTTTTTCTTCTGCATTGTAAAGTTTCAGAGTTGTATTAAGCCAGTGTTGAGTGGTAAACTTTTGAAAGAACATTCAAGACATGTTTTCAGAGTGGGAACATTTCAGAATTATGAATTACTTCCATTCCTGAGGTGTTTGTAACTGTGAGATTCTACAGTACACTCTAGGAATGGTTTTACAATACCACAGCTCCCACATAATAACTCCGTCCAGGTTATATTTCCCTAGTTTGTTTGAGACAGTCATGCAAGACTGTATCAAAAGCCTTGGTAAAGTCAAGATATATCACCTCTACAATCCCCTGTACCTCCCCTCCCTGAAATACAAAACTTGTTATCCTGTCACACATTTGTTTGTTAGTACTGTGTTCTATTTAGAAACTCCTGCTTTATTTAGGTGAAATTGATATATTCGTATAATGCTAAGAATTTGATGGTTTTTTACTTTTTACAGCCGTGCACAGAGTATCTTTTGATTTCTTAATTTTTAGTTTTGTTTTGTGAACAGTTGAGGAATACTGCTTGTGGTTTTCAGAGGGGTTAATGATTGGTCCGCACACTAACTTGCATTGTCCACACAGAGATCTGAACCAAAATAACTAACATTGCATGTGTCTTTTGCTGTCTTGATGCAAGTTTTTGCCTCGATGAGCCCTCAGGGAGTTAGCTACCAATTCTCTAAGTTTCAGTGGGAGTCAGGAGCCTAATATTTTTAAGAGCATTTGAAAATTTCTGTCGTCGTTCTCCATCGCCAGTTCCAATCCAGATGAAAGAGTTGAGCTTCCTTTATCTAGCAACTTGAAGACCGAAAACAAAATTTGGGTTTATATTTTAAAAATTAGTCATGGACAACTGGAAAAGCCTAACTCTTGTCCTTCACCTAGCTAATATCAACATCAGGGTATGCAAGCACAGAACTGACTATTTGTACCATGCAGACCCCCAAATTGCCAATTCTTACATTACTGAGCATTTCTCTGTGTTGAGTGCATGATAAAAACTCATGTTACTGTTCAGTATATCGAATAGTTGAATGGAATTAGCTTTTATAAAGCACTTTATACTCACAGGATCTCAAAATTCTTTACAGACACTTTACAGATGTTATATTTCATAATTAAATTACTGTTTACCACTGCAACTCTACATCAGCAAGGAGGGACTATTAAAATTAAGCAGCATCATATTGAGGTTGTTGTCAAAAGTAAGTGCCTGTTAAGGGGGGAGAGGGGGAATCTCTCCTTTGAGCACCCAGAAGAATAGGAAAAAATGTTAACAATATATATGAAATGTACTTTACTAAAAGTAGTGCATTGTGAAAATCTAGCATGTCAAAAGTTAAAGCTTTGCTTCACATTTTTTCTTCTCAAAGCATTTAGCGTAATTCTTGTTATTTTTCCCTTTGTATTTATAGTTTGTATAGGAAATGCTGTGCAAACTTAATTGTATTGCATTCCTGTGTTTGTATGCCATGAAACAATATTAAATGCTTTATGAAGCAAAGATTAGTTCTATATTTTTCTCAGTTTTCTCAAACAACCTTATTGTGTTTTCTGAAAGAGTGGAATCTGACTGTCTCTCACTCAATTCTACTCTTTGTTTTAGTGGTTAGCAAAGATGTAATAGCAGGTAATTTAATGAGGTCTCATGCTACTACTTCAAGATTCTTTTTAGAGAATATATTATAGAACACAATATATTTTATATATCAAGCTTTTATTAACAACATACACGAATAAAGTTCATTTTATGTTGTTTTATCTGTTTTGCAACACATTTGCTAATTCTCAAAATTAACTAATTAGCAATACGGTTTTCAGTTAGGCTATGTCTAGACTTTCAAAAGAGGGATGTAAATTAGACATATCGAAATTGCAGATGAAGCCAGGATTTGAATTTCCCATGCTTCATTTGCATAATAACGTCACAGCATTTTTTTTCAAAACATGCTATTTCAAAAGTGAAACCACGGTCTAGATGTGGTTATTTCGAAAAGAAAAGCCTTTTTCGAAAGATAATGTAAACCTCATTTTTTGAGAAGTACAGGATCTTTTGAAAAAGGCTTTTCTTTTTTAAATAACTGCGTCTAGACCGCGGTTTCACTTCCAAAATAGTGTTTTTGAAAAAACGCTGTGATGTGATTATGCAAATGAAGTGTGGAAAATTCTAATCCCGGCTTCATTTGCAATTTCGATATGTCTAATTTACATCCCTCTTTTGAAAGAGGGATGTAGTTTAGACATACCCTTACTGTGGATTAGCTGAGATTCTGCTGTTTCCATATTTCATTGATTTGTTGTAATAAGTCAATCTTCCATAGGGTTATATGTTTTAGATCCCTTTTTGCTGCTGTCTTGACAGATTCATAGAGCAAAATTCGTAGGACTATGTTTTCATCTTGATTTGTAGATTAATTAATATTCCCTCAACAACAGCATATCTTTTGCATATGCTCATTTAGAGCAGAAGACTAGGAGTCTGCATTCTACTCCTGGCTCTGATAGTGACTTGATATGTGATCTAAGCAAAATTGTTTATTTTCTGATTTTCAGAGATGCTCAAGAGCTGCAGCTTCCTGCTAACCTTCTATGCCTCATTTTTCTCACATGTAAAATCAGTGTAGTAATCCCTATTTCACACAGGTGTTTTATGCATTAATATAAATATTGAACATTGGGACCATTGGGTGGTCAAAGTGAAAAGAATTATTTTTCTTAGAGGATATATTTACTGAACAAAAAACTGTGTAAACCATCTGTACCTTGTTACCTGCTTACCTAAAACTAAGTTCCATTAACATCTGATAAATTGATCATTATTTCTCATGTCATTGGTGTATGGTTTTATTAGAGACTGATCCACTTTGAGTAGCTCTTCATAGTTTGAAGATATTAGGGATGATATTAGTGATATTAAAAAGTGTTTAATTTAGTAATCATGTAACCGATGAAATTTTCAGCGGTTACACGTGGGGGATAGATGGCTGTCTCCTGCCTCCCCACATGGCTGCCTCAGAGGCACACTGTTGCCTTTGTGCACCAACTTCCACCAGGCCCCCTACACTGCTGCCTGTGGAGCAGCAGTGTGGGAGGCAGATGGCTCTCTGGGAGCTGACACACACAGGGAAACAACTTTTAAGCTGGCTTTCCATGCATACCAGCTCCTGCCTTCCCCTCTTCCCCTGTATCAGAGGCAGCAGTGTAGGGGGCAGGCAGGAGCTGGTACGCACAGGAAGCCAGCTTAAAATATTTGTATCAGAGGCAGGCAGCTCCCTGCAAGCTGGTATGCATGGGGAGCCAGCTTCTAAGCCAGCACCCTTTACATTTCAGGAGCCTGTGTGTAAGCATGAAGGTTAACTGATGAGCCCAGATTAACCATGTACACAGTTACACTTTCACATCCCTAATGGATATAGTTGAAATTAAACTTGTTTTCCTTTGAGTCAATTTTTGCTTGTGAATGGTGTCATATTGGTTTTCCTGGAGAATGAAATCCTTGATGTACACAGAGTGGTTGTCTACTCATCCTTTTCCAGAGTTCAGGGAGAACTGATAAGCATTGTAGTGTAATCTAAAAGTTGATTAGGTAAATAGATAGATAGATATCCCTTTCTGAAGAAACAATCTGACTGCAGTCATTGTGAAGTTAAACCAGGGACTACTGTGAAAAAAGTAAATTTTAAGTTCCTTTATGTGGTTTACATGTGGACATATTGGTGTAAGATGCAATTCTATATGAGATGACAATGGCTCTGGATTAATTTAAAGCACATTTTTTATCCATTATCTGATTTGAAACTAAATCGGAACAAATATGTGCTAGAGACTGCAGAATGCAGCTGGCTAGGTCAGTAAATGCTGACACAGTCTTTCACCAGCTCATTTCCAAGTCAAGCTATGTTGTAATAAACAGGTGGTTAATATCATATAAAATCTTAATATATTTAAAACCGGGGGAATAGCTGAAAGAACTGTCAAAGGATGAGAGAAGAAAAACAAGTTAACAAGTTAGTTGGCATGGGTACAGAATACTATATTTCCAGACTATTTGGGGAAAAAATTTAGATTAATAATACTGCTATTCTGCATGTATATAGTGCTGCTTCTTTGAGTGATTAATCATGTTCATTCCAGGTTAGGTGAGTGTGTGCTGCATTCACAGTCATTGGAAGGTATTTCCCTAGAGGATCCCTGGTCAGCAGTATAGGCCCCTAGAGTGGTGCCAATAAGGCAAGGTATATAACCCACTGCCAACTGTACCCTTCCTCAATTCCTTCTTACCACTAGTGACCTTCATTGGAGCTATCTCTCTTCCTTCAAGCAAGTAAGTGTTCCCTAGCTTTATAGTGTAGATCGGTGTTTCTCAACCTTTTTTTTTTTTATAACGTACCCCTTTTTAAAAAAAAGTACCCCTTTTAAAAAAAAAGTACCTACAGTTTTCAGACACACAATTTTTTTTCTACCATTGCAACACATTTTTTTTAAACAATGTAGCCATTTTTTAATTGTAGCCAGGCGGGCTATGGAATTTTTGGGTGTAAAAAGTACAAAAATGATCAAGCGCTGTAAAACTTAAAACAAAAATTCAGTTTTCTCCAAATTTCAGTTGTGTTGATGTACCCCCCAGACTTCTCTCAAGTACCCCCTAAGGGTACCCGTACCACTGGTTGAGAAACACTGGTATAGATAGTTTTCAAGTACTTAATTAGTTCTGAAGCTTCAGGGGGTAGCTGAGTTAGTCTGTACAGGATAAACTTAAAAAATTAACAAATAGTGTGGTAGCACTTTAAAGACTAACGAAACGTGTAGATGGTATCGTGAGCTTTCGTGGACACAGCCCACTTCTTCAGATGACCAGAGTATTGGATATCCAGGATCAAAATAAATAGGGGCGACTAGAGAGGGGGGAGGAATGGAAAAAGGAAAAAATGGAAGGGAGGGAACAAGAAGAGGCAGTAGGTAAAAAATATTGAGGGGAAAGCGGAGCTGGAATGTAATAGGAAAAACAAATAGTTTCTAAGTACCTAAAGGCTAGATAGTCAGAAGAGGCAGATAAATTAGCAAACAACCATTGTTTGCTAATTAATGGTTCTTATCTGCCTCTTTTAAACAGCTACTGGTCAACTGTTTATATGTTCAGGTCACATTATGCAATCCAGCAACATGCAGAGATGATGTTGCGTTTGGGAGGGCAGTTTTGCAGGCAGAGGACCATCAACCTCTGATCCCCCCTCCATATAGCAGCTTGGGAGTCACCTAACTTGGAATGCACATGAGCAATTGCTTGAAGAAGACAAGACAATTATGTACTTTTCGTAACTGGTGTTCTTTGAGATGAGTGGCTCATGTGCATTCCAAAACCCTCCTGCCTCCTCTCTGTTGGAGTAATTCCAGCAAGAAGGAACTGAGGGAGAGCATGGATGGCATTTTGACGCCCCACTCAATCCTACTGATCCTACTAGGGCAGTGGTCTCCAACCTTTTTACACCCAAGATCACTTTTTAAATGTCAGGACAAGCCAAGATCGACCCCCTCTCTTCCCCAAGACCCCACCCCTTCCTTGAAGCCCTGCCCTCTCTGTTCCCCTTCTGTCCATCACTTGCTATTCCCGGCCCTTATACACTCAGGGTATGGCTACACTGCCGCTTTTTTTGATCCTTCTGTTGAAAGAGATTTTTCTGACATTTGGCCCATCTAGATTGGGTCAAATGTCGGAAAAAAACCCTTCTTTTGGAAGCCCCCTTATTCCTTGGGGAACGTGTTTGCCAGAAAAATTCCTGTACTCTAGCCATACCCTCACTGGGTTGAGACAGGTGGTGTGGGCTCTGGGGTAGGAATGAGGGATTTGGGTATGGGAAGGGGTGTGAGAGGTTCAAGCTCTGGGAGGGAATTCAGATGCAGGAGAATGTGGAGAAGGGAATGCTGGCTCAGGGAGGGGGTTCCAGGCTGGGGAGTGTTGGGCTCAGATGTAGGGTTGGGGTGCTGAGCAAGCCACAGCTTTGTGATGTGAGGGTGCAGGAGTTTGGATTGAGGTATGTGAGGGGAGTATGGAGAGCAGGGAGATTGGAGAGTATGATGGGTTCAGGGCACAAATTTGCGGTGTGTGAATTGTGCAAGAGTGTTGTGGCAGATTGAAGATATGGGGATGCAGGAGTTTGGGGATGTGAGAGGCTCAGGACAGGGGGCTCCACTGTATGATAGGTTCAGATATGGGATCAGGGTGGAGGCTACAGGAGTGTTATGATGCTGTGGCCAGATGAAGGCTTGGCCCCAATTAGGGGCTTGGTGGCCAAGCTTCATTTTTAAATAAAATATGTCAAACACAAAAGGTTTCAGCATTGTCTTTATTTATGAGAGGGGTGGGGCACCTGTTTTGAGTCAAGGGTCACTGACCCACAGAAAAGTCAGTCAGGGCCACACAAGTGAGATACAAAAACACAAACCCTTCAAGCCTCACTAATGTGGTCCCAACTGTGCTGGTGGGGGCAGGGGACAGGGTGCTGTGGCAAGGGATAGGATGCTGGGGCAGCGGGCAGGGTCCTGGGTAGGGAACAGGATGCTGGGGCAGGGGTTCCAGTGGGTGCGGGTGTGTGCAGAGGCAGGGGACAGGATACTTGTTGGGGGTTTGGGTGGGGGAAGGGGACAGGGACTGATACCTGGGGATCCTGCAGCTTCGCGCCAAGGCCCAGGAACTTCATGGGCTGCTCTCCCACCCCAAAACAGCGGCGCAGTACCTGAAATGCCAGTCCATCATGCACCAGACACTTTCTTCCCCTGCTGCCTTCCTGCGCGGTGGGAAGGATTGGGAATCCCGGACCGTGCCAGCTCCAACTGGTCAGGCAGCATGCACCTTGTTCCTCTGCTCCCTATGGCAGTGCGTGTTGCCTGAGCAGTTGGAGCTGGCTCGGTCTGGGACTCCCACTCCGCCCTCCCTCCTGCGCAGGAAGACAGCAGGTGAAGAAAGTTCCCAGCCCAAAACAGACTGGCGTTTTAGGTACCGCGCCGGCTGTTTGGGGAGGGGGAAAGAACAGCCCACACACTTCCAGGACCTGGCGCGCAGCTGCAGAACACCCTCCCCTGCAGGAAGCCTGCACTACCTCTGTTGTCCCTGGAGGTAGCATCAGCACGGCGGTCATCTTGGCTGTGGGGAGCAGCGAGGGGGGGCCCCAAAAGCCCTCGCGATTGACTGGTTGAGCCCCCAGGATAGACCAGTCGATCACGATCGATGGGTTGGTGACCACGGTACTAAGGAAAAGTCTTCCTATGACAGTGCATGCAGGAAATATACACCAAAATTGGAATGGACATGAGCAATATGTTATAAAAGGTATGTAACCGTCTTTTTTCATCTCTTATTTTCATGCCTCTTGTCAAAAATTCTTTAAATATTAAATGGAAGAAGATGAGATGTACAAGGACACACAGGAAGCCATTGGGCAATCAAAAGTGGAACTCTGATCTCTTGCCTCCCAGTCTTCTGTTCAGACCATACAGCTTGTTCTCTCATGTCTGTATTCTCTAGAAATATTTTTGTATATAAAAGGAGTTGGAAAAACTTGACTCTTATGTCGGTTAAAGAAAGGAAGAGAAGCTACTGAAATTAAAAGAATTTTCCCAAGTATTAGTGTTAAAAGATTGTTTGGTATAGCAGTTTTGTTTTTAAATAACGATTGAAATAATTTTCCCCCCGTGTCCCTTCTTTTGTACAATATCCTTAATTTTCTTACTCTCTCAACCTACTGCTTTGCTCTTTTTTTTTCCTGTGACCCACAGTGATGTGGCTATCTGCCAGATGAGGATTTTTTTAGATAATGAATGAGATACTACATCAGGAAAAATGTTCTTGTATGGATTTGACTAACAACTAAAGCAACAAAATAACTGTATATAAAATACTGCTAAGGACTAGATTGGAATAAAGGCAAGTTCTGTGTGTGTTTGTATGTGTGTGTACAGGAACTTGACAAGAGGAGTTGGTAGATTTAGAGAGATTCTAAGAGCTGTTGAAACAAGAACCACACAAAATCTACGAATGGTAAGTTTCACAAACTTACATTGACAGTTTAATATCTAAATGTTGTGTAAATAACAAATATTTTATCCAGCACTGTGTTAACCAGCATTGTCCCCAGATGTATAGTCTCCTCCAAGCACTGTTAGAAATTTAACAAAGTTTGAACTTAGCAGTTCGCCAGATGGGCTGTTTGCTGCACTTCCAGGGAGAAGGCAAAGGCTGCTTTATCTGCCCCATTGAGTTAACTGGCAACTCCCATTCCCCCCAAGTGGTAGATAACAAAACTTTCATTGTATTACAGAGGCAAACAAATCCGATTACAGCACAGTACTCAATTACTTACCAAAACCTATGCAACTTTGTGTGCCAAATTCGTAGTTAAAATAAGTAGTAAAAACAGAAACAGCTGTCTTTCTTCCTGTCCCTCTATTCTGGTTGCTGTGTAAACTCAATTCAGCTTGGAACTATCATCAATATCTAATGAACATTACTGTATTTCGGTTCTGCAAGGCATTATTTCATCACCCTTAGGGTACTCCACTATTTGTTTGACTTTGAGTTCCATTGTCCTGTAAATTATCTGTCTCTTTTTTCCCATAAAACTACTTCAAAAAAGAAAAACCATGAAGGAGCTCCATAGCCATATCAATATAAAGTAAATATTCCCTAAACAAGGGTTTGTTTTTTTCTTTTAGAGTTTGGTATAAATCAAAAGTTTTCAGATTTTTTTTCAGATATGCAACATTAATTACAATGTTGTCTTTTGTTATTCTGAACCATTTATACATATGTCCAAGAGAAAAGTTCTAGTATAGTCTCTTCAAAATGCTATTAGGAAAAAAAACTTAAAAATCAATGAATGGTCCCTACAGCACCCAGAGGCATGTAGATTAGGCTACCCGGCAGAGGCAAAGAAGTGGGGATTTAAATAATCCCCGCTTCATTAAAATAAACATGGCCTCCGTGCTGTGCCGACGATCACCTTATCCGGTACAGCGCGGTAGTCTAGACGTGGATCGGTCAGCTGGAGAAGCCTTTGCCGAACGATCCTGTAAACCTCGTTTCACGAGGCATCAGATGATTGTCGGCATAGCACGGCGGCCATGTTTATTTGCCTATGCCGGGTAGCCTAATCTACATGCCTCTGCTGACAGAGGCATGTAGTCTACACATACCCTTAGAGTCTAACAAAAAATGTAGATGGTATTTTGCTTTTGTGGGCACAACCCATTTCTTCAGATGAATGGAGCAAAGGGTCCAGAGTTACAAATAAAAAAATTATAAACTTTATTTAAATTTGTAACTTTATATTTATTCTAACTTTGGACTCCTTGCTCCATTCATCTGAAGAAGTGGGTTGTGCCCACAAAAGCTCTTGATACCATCTACATTTTTTGTTAGTCTGTAAGATGATACAGGATCATTTGTTTTTTTAATTTTTTTAATTTTTTTTTTCTGCTACAGACTATCTTGGCTACTCCTCTGAGATAATTAGAAATTAGTTTATCACTTATTTTTTTTAAATGAGGTCCTCAAAATTGCATTTTTCACAAGTGATGAAATATTAGACATTTAAATGAGGCTAGTAATATTCCATGAGAGTATAAATAGAACAATAAGAAAAGGAAGGTAGATTTCTTGCAGGGATTTTAAAAAATGAAAGATGTCACTCATAGAGTGACACTTTTGGCTCAGTTGTTAACCATTTGTTGCCAGGAAATGTTGATAGCTCTTTTATAGACTCTGAGGTTGTTTCTACAGCAGTCAATTTTTTACCACTTCTAAGACACTAAAAGTCAGAATTTTTCAACCCTGTCATTCAAGGTCATATGTAGCTAACATACATTGGTATAAAGCATTTAGAAAGCGATTAAACTGATAGTTTTGTATGAAAGACTGTCTTTATTTCTTTTGTTTAAGCTGGAGAAATAGTCCTTTGTGCACTAAAGATGCACAGTACTGAGAATATTTTAGTTAAAAAATAAAATGTTATGTTCCCATCTCTTGTGTACTATTTCACTAATGTTTACTTGAACTTGTTTGGAGATAGATTTTGAAGTTAATATTTTATCTGAGAGATTCATTAAAATCAGTAAGAATAGAATTTAACAATTTGTAATAGATTTTTGGTATATAGGAAGACACATGAGGATATGTAATTTGGATTTTTAAAAACAAGTATATTCTTCAAATGGAATTACAAGGGGAAGACATTAGTCATCATTTTTAAATAAAATATAAATAACATAATGAAAGCTCTTTCAGAGAAAGTTCAACAAAGGCCATTTTGTTGAGTTTTTTTTAAAAATAATAAGGGGATTAAACGTCTTTAGTTTGACTTATATTTTTATGGAATATTACAAGCCCACTGGGATTTTATTTGGGCAAGAATATAGGCAATAATGCCTTGACTGGTGATCATAATATGCTGTCAGTTTCCTTTTATTGAAGTTCTGTTACAAGTATTTAGGATTTCTAGTGGAGGAATCAAGATAAACATCTACTTCAAAGCTGGCAGTGTTTTTTGCTAGAGCTGCTGTCACAGTTCAAGGTTAACTATATTTTATTCCACCTCCATGGACTTTCAAGGGCACTAAGGCTTTTAGGATCCCGCCATTATCTCTGGGTGGAAACCTGTCTCTCCCTCCTGACCATAGGTTATAAGGCTGCATCACTCCCTTTCTTGAACTATCATATCCCCAGCAAGTCAGTCTGTCTGAAGGACAGCACCTGGACTGTGCTTTTTCTCCAAGGCTTCTGCATAGTACAACATATACAAGTTAGCACACTGCTTCTTCTCAGCAGACTACATTTATTCTTAGGATAAAGAATCACAGAGGAAATAGTTAAACAATACAAGTTCTTATATACCGTACAATCTACCAGAAATTGTTCATCTTTTACATGGGGAATCTTGTAACCCAACTTTTCTTCAGTAAAGGTTGGGGTCTAAGTTCCCCCTAAGCAGAGTGACCATGCAGCTTCCTGTTAAGTCCTGAATCCCTCCCTGCTGGCCCCAGTAAAGAGAGAAAGGGTTCCTCTCCCTGCTGGCCACAGCACGGGGCTGCTGCAGCTGGTGTTGGGGAGCCCCTTCCCACTGGCTCCAGTACAGAGCTGCTGTGACCAGGGGGAAAGGGCCCTTCTTTGCTATCCCCAACAGAGAGCTGCCCAGGTAATTCTGAGCCCAACCCCCAAACTCCACCTTGAGGTCCCCCCCCATCCCTGAGCACCCTCCTGCACTCAAACTCCTCATCTCCAGCTCCCTGCAGAGCCTGCACCCCCAGCCAGAATCCTTGAACCTCAACCCTCTGTACTGGCCCTGAGCCCCATTTCACTCTCAAAAACCCTTGGCCCTTCTTCCTCCACATGAATGTTTTGTTATGTGCACCATATGAAGTCACATTGCTTCCACATTGGTGCATGTAAAACAATTCATTCTGGTCATGGAAATTCATTCAGGTGGGAAAAATTAGAGGGAACACTGGTTGAGGTCTTCCTTGGACAGTCCTGTTTATTTTTTCACTGAAAAAGAAGCCCCCAGTCAGTTTAAACTCAGCTTTTATATATCCCATATTCTATTTTAATCTCTTGGTGTCTGGAAAACCCAGTCTGAACCGTAAATGTAACCACTCCAGCAGATGGTGTTTAGTTATTCACTGTCACGGGGTAGTTGGTCCCTGAATAATTTTATTTTCTGTAGAAGCTATAGTAACAGTCCCCCAGAGCATAACAGACTCCTATGTAAACCATTCATAAAATTAATAGCGTGGTCCCCAAAGATATTGCATGCAGTATCTGTCACCGCTATTATTTGTTTTGTAGATGCAACGAGAAGCTGCACTGTACAGGTACTGCTTCAATGCATAGGGAGACATTGTGCCATCACAAATAATTTACAGGCTAAGGCTCTGAGGGTATGTCTACACTTGCAGCCTAATTCTAAATAGGGCTGCAAATGTAGGAATTTGAAATTGCAAATCAAGCCCGGGATCTAAATATCCCGCGCTTGATTTGCATGTTCATAGCCAGGCGCCAGTTAAGCTTTCTTGTTATTAATGAATGTATGTAGAATAACAGAAAACACACCTGAACTTAACTGATTTTTAGGTATATTAACATTTTTATATGTTTCTTCAGATATCTGGGATTTACCTATTAAAGTTCTATCAAATACAGGCAGTCCCCTGGTTACATGGATCCGACTTGCATTGGTTCCCTACTTACAAACGGGGTGAGGCAACCCCGCACTAGCTGCTTCCCTGCAGCAGACCAGGGAGACGCGAAGCTAGCGCCCGCCCCAGCAGACCAGGGAGACGCGGAGCGGCTTTTCTCAGCAGACACCTCAGCTTGAGAATAAAGGACTGAGGGAAGTGAGGTGTGGGAGAATAAAACTGAGCTCTGGAGAAATGTTTGGCTAGAGTTTCCCCTACAATATGTACCAGTTCCGACTTACATACAAATTCAACTTAAGAACAAATCTTCAGTCCCTATCTTGTACGTAACCCGGGGACTGCCTGTAGTTTTGAAAGCTTTTTTGTTGTTACACTGTGCAGAACCAAACTGGACATTGTGCCTTTCATTCCTGGTGTTCAGGACATTCTGAGTTTTTTAGGTCAGTAGAAAAATAGGTGGGGGCGAGGTCATCAAGTTTGTTCACTTTTTTGGCATGAAACAAAGACATAGAAGAAGATTGGAATTCTCTAAGATGAATAGAAACCATGTGAGCAAAATCATATTGAGCGCGACCAATTGTCATTGGATAAAAGCCTAGTTTTTTCACAATATGTTGTTCATCATTTCTAAGAGAAAAAAAATTTTATTTATGTTTTTTCCCTCAGACAATAGCCAGGCAGTTAGCTGAAATTTTGTTACGAGGTATGTCTGAACAAAGTTACTGGAATCCATTGGAAGACCCTCCTCACCAATCTCCTCTTGATGATCCACTCCGGAAAGGATCAAATACTAAAAATTACGCACTCAGTAGAAGACCCCGGGTGTACACTGGAGAAAAGTATGGAATGAGTTCATCATATGGTTCTCTAATTATGCTTGTTTTATCCATTTAAATACCTTATTTATATTATTGAAAAGGAAAAGGGGATTTCAAAGATAATAAGGGAAAAGTCCTCTCTTATACTGTTGGTTAGAGAGGCAGTAGATCCCCTTTCCTCAGAAAACAGAAGAGTAGAACTTTTTCCTAATTCCACAGAGCACATTATAGGAAGTACACCTAACTATCAAGCTAACCAGCATATCTGTCAGGGCTGAACCATGGGCAGCATATATGCACTAGTAAGTTACCAAGTTGTTGTCAGGAGACAGAGTGAAATTGGGAATGAGACAAATCAGAATTACAACTAGTCAGTCAGGTACACAATTGCAGGCAGGAGGCAAGTGGTGGTGTCAAGTTTGAGCTGAGTCTGGATATCAAGCACTCAAGGTCAAGATCCAGGTTATAGAGAGGAGGTGAGTGACTGAGCTGGAAGTTCACAGTAAGGCAGGGGTGGGCAAAAGGGTGGATTCAGCCCACCAAGTGAGTTGATCTGGCTCTGCTGCTCCTTCAGGCCAATCAGGCTCTGGGGGCAGAGGGAAGCACGTGAAGTCTCCTCCCGCCCTGCCCAGAGTGCATGGTGCTTCTAAGCACCGCACGCTCCTTGCAAGATGGGGGCAGGGTGGAAGGAGACTTCGTGTGCTCCCCTTGCCCCCAGGCCAGTCTGGGCTTGGGGAAGAAGGGGAGCACATGAAATCTCCCTCAGCACTTAGTCAGCCTGCCAGCTGCTGCTCAGCTGGCAGTTGACTCTAAGCATGGTGCTCCCTTGCAGGGTGGGGGCAGGGAGTGAGAGACTTCATGTGCTCTCCCTCCGCAGACCCTGATTTACCTGGGGGCAACAGGTGAGAGCATGCAAAGTCTCCTCCCACCACCATGGGCATGGGTACCTAGAGGGAAGCACCAGCTGTTATGAACAGCTGGCGGTTCTCTTGGGGAAGGTGCAAAGACTTTGCACATTCCCCCACCTCCACACCAATCAGGGTCTGTGGGTGGAGAAACACAGAAGTGTCCTGGCCCCACCCCTTCCACTTGAGCCCCCGACCTTTTGGGGCAGCCCAGGACCACTTCAAACATTTCTGAAGTGGCCCCAGGTCAAAAATTATTGCCTACCCCTGCAATAAGACATCATCTTTTTAGGTTGGCCAGGATGGCTTCCTTTGGTCTATCCTTTATCAAGAGTATTCTTGAAAGTGTCATTCACCCAGGTTGAATCTCAATGATTGTCTCCTTAAAGGCCAATCATTTAATGAGGTTCTCTCTAGTAAAGATAGCTATGTTTCTGTCCTCAAGTAGGGGCTACAACTCAATGGTGAAAAACCCCTTTTGATTCCAGTTCATCAGAGAGATTTTATACAGGTTTCTGTGCATGCTATCATGTCCAGAACTTAGCTCCCAGAACACTTATTGGACTGATAAATCTTGTTTCCAAGATTCATGCAAGTCCTTGGCTGTCTGCAAGAAACTGTCTCTGTTAGGCCATATTGCAGTTGGCTCTTTTTTGACACATGCCAAGTTACATCTTCATTGCTTCCAAAAATGACTCAGAACAAGCTACATTTTGAATACCCACAAGATAAACTGGTGTCTAATTCTTGTCAGGAGCTAGACTTGCTCAGTTAGTGGAAGGACCCATACAATTTTTGTGAAGGAGTTTCCTTCCACTATTATAATTATAGAACTTTAGAAGCATCTCTTGTGGGATGAGGAGCACACCTTACTTCTCCATATCCACCTCCTGGAAATAAGGGAGGTCAAAGATTAGAGTTTTCTATTTCTGTTAATTCAAAGTATTAACTAAAAAGATTAATTGGAGTTTTAATCACACTGCTAAACAATAGACTACCAATTAAATATCCTTGTATGTTTTTAAAAGTTTTCAATTATAGCACAGGATACAGTGTACAGTTCTAACTCAATATTATTTTTATTACAAATAATGAACTGTAAAAATAAGCAAAGGAAATCTTATTTTTTCAGCTTACCTCATAAAAGTACTGTAGTGCGATCTCTTTATTGTGAAAGTGCAATTTACAAATATAGATTGTTTTGTTTTTAATAACATAAAACTTTCAAGACTACAAATCCACTCAGTCTTACTTCTTGTTCAGCCAATTGGTAAGAGAAACAAGCTTGTTTACATCTGCATGAGATAATACTGCCCAGTTATTTACAGTGTCATCTGACAGTGAGAACAGGTGTTTACGTGGCACTTTTGTTGCTGGCGTTGCAGGATATTTGCATGCCAAATATGCTAAATATTCACCAGAGGATGTGTTTCCATGCTGATGCTCATAAAAAAAATGTGTTAATTAAATTTGTGAGACAACTCTTTGGGGAAGAATTACTCTGTTTTACCTGCATTCCGCCATATATTTCCTATTATAGCAGTTTCTCTTGTTGATACAGCTCATATTATTCATTTTAACCAGTTAACTAATTGAACAGGATTTTACATCCCTAGTGGAAACTACAGAACCAGAATCACCAAAAGAAGAAAACCAGCCTTTTGCTGCTGATGGCATCTGACTCACTGGTCCAGACTGTTTTGGATTGTTATTTAGCAGAATCCATTAGTGCATGACCACATGTCCTCTGAAATGGAATGGTGGTTGAAACATGAAGGCACATATGAATTTTTAGTGCATCTGGCACAAAACTTTTGTGATGCTGGTTACAACAATACTATGCAAACACTTGTTTTCACTTTCATGTTACATTGAAAACAAGGCGCTGGCAGCATTATTTCCTGCAAATGTAAACTAGTTTGAATGAACAAGAAGTAGGACTGAGTGGACCTGTGAGCTCTAAAGTTTAGGGTAGGTTGGTTTTTTTTTTTTAATGAAGGATTTCTTTTTTCTATATAATTCTACATTTATAAGTTCAAGTTTCATGTTAATGAGTTTGCTCTAAAGTACTTGTAATGGGGGAATTAAAATACATTTCTTTTTTTTTTACAGTACAAATATTTGTAATAAAATAAAGTGAGTATTGTGCAATTTGTGCTATTAAATCAATATATTTGAAAATGTAGAAAACATCCAATATATTTAAATAAATGGTATTCTGTTAACAGTGCAATCAGTGATGATTAATTTTTTAATTGCACGATTAATCATGATTAATATTTTTAATCGCTTGACAGCCCTATCAGGAATGCCTGTATCCATTTCCTTTACTTAGTCATGACAGACAATGTAGTCTGTATGTTCTACATAAATCTTCAAGGGAGAAGAGTTGGTAAGATTCCTTCACTTTCCTTCCTCCTCTTATGCCAAAGCACTAAAGCTATGGAACTGGCTCATCTTAAGCCAAACACATCCTCGTCTTAAGCTTGTTGCATTATAGAATCATAGAATAATAGGACTGGAAAGGACCTCGAGAGGTCATCGAGTCCAGCCCCCCGCCCTCAAGGCAGGATCAAGCTCCGTCTACAGCATCCCTGACAGATGTCTATCTAACCTGTTCTTAAATATCTCCAGAGAGGGAGATTCCACCACCTCCCTTGGCAATTTATTCCAATATTTGACCACCCTGACAGTTAGGAATTTTTTCTAACAGGTACTAAGAATACCATAACTGATTATTTAGCAGGTACTTTTCCCCCAAGATTATAAGTGGGAGCTGGATACTCTGATACTCAGATATATTCTCCTGTCCTGGGGTTTCTAAAAGTCAACCTTTTTTTGCCAGTCTCTCCTTATCTCCCTTCCCTACCTGCTCTCTGAGCTCCTCCATTGGAAGCTGGCAGCTCTGTTTGAAGCTTCTCAGTCAGCCCCTTCCCAAGCTGGTCATCTGAGATCCCTGCCTGCAAGGGATCTCTAGGCAGGTCTCATTAAACATCTGCACAGCCATGCAGCTTACAGGGAACTTAGCTCTTAAGAATAGTCTAGGCTTAGTAGGTGGTTGTGCAGCACAAAGGGCTGGACTTGGTGACTTCTCAAAGTCCCTTTTTTACCCTACATTTCTATGATTCTATATACTCTTCCAGAGCACTTAATGTCCGGACTATGAGGGTGATGATCTTTTACTATCCTGGACAGACCATCTGAAGCACAACTTTCCTCCCTTTCCCCTACTAGCCTATTTTGTCTGGAAAATTTATCACAGTAAAGCACAAGTCATTCTTGTTGCACCAAGTTGGTCCCAGACTGTTCTGATTTCTGAATCTCCTATGATTGTTAATTTATTATCATATCAACATCCAACACCTTGCAGCTCTGATAATGCAGGAGAATGGTGGGATCAGACATTTTAACCCAGACTCTCTTCATCTCTCATCTTGGTATTTGGATGAGTCTCAGACCTAGAACATTCATGTTTGCAGGCCAATCAGACCTCCACCATAGTGAAAACTCACCCAGAAATTCCATTTAGCTGAAGAGAGTCCTTTCTCTGCCTTCATGCAACAAAACCAGTTTTCCCCAGAGACTGCAGGTATTCTCATTATTTTAGACTGTCTCCTCACTTTCAAGACAGAAAGGTAGGCCTGTTAGCTCCCTGAGGTCTACCTCACAGCAAAAGTCCTTTCCACCCATTGGTAGATAGATGACTGTTCTACTTTTACTTACCTGATAATCAGACTCCTAAAGGATCTCACTAGAATCACCAGTAGTGAAGTCAGCATCTCAATGGTAACTCAGTCTTATACTTTGAGTACTTACCATACCATCCTTTCAAGTGTTGGCCATCTACTGGGTTCTATCTGTGAAGAACAAATCCATCTAAAAAAGTACCGGCACTATTTGTTATTGTAGGAGAATGAGCATGGTGACAAGCAGTATCTGCTCAGAGACCATCTAAGTAGATTTCTGCATGTATCCTTCTTTGCTATTGGTTGGCCCCTTTCTCTACCTTTTCTTTGTTCTTTAGGGCACAGTAGTATTTCTCCAAGAAGTGCCTGTACTGGACATTTGTAACACTTTCACAAAGCATTATACTTTAGTCCCGACCTCTTCTGCTCTTCTGTAGACTCAGCTTTTGGAATGGAATACTGCAAATATCTATACTGTCTGTGCCCTTGTACCCACATGTGTAATACAGGTTGGGTTCACACATCTCACAGAATCTCCAGTTTACAAGTAAGTAACCACCATTTATTTAAACTGGAGAGGGAATCAGTAGATGCATTAACACTGAGTATAACTTAAAATATTTGCCTTCAGACACTAAGAACCTGCTAACTCACGTTTTTAATGTCTAGTTGTTTCATTTACCACTATGGACTTCTTTCAGTAGAGTCCATTTAATTCTTCTGACAGCTTTTTAGAGAAATACTGAAATATTTATAGGTTTGTATATCATCTTTTTGAAGTGTTTCCTTAAAGGGATAAAGAAGCCAAGTTTCTTAACAGGTGTGTTTTTCCATTTCTGGCAGCTTTTGGCAATGCCAGCAGTCTTAAATATATGTTGAAACTTCTTTATTACATAAAAATTCTTTGTCTTGGAAATGATTTTGTTCCCCAACTTTCATATCTAAAAAGAGATCTGGATAGTGATTTGTATTGATAATATCTCATCTGTGGTGTGTGTGTGTGTGTGTGTTTGTTTGTTTTTGAAAGGGTGGGGGAAGAGGAACACTACTCTTAAGATCAGACCTGCTATTTGTCTAAAATAATTTTATGGTAAATTTTCTGTTAGATTTGAGGCATCTTGTCTTACACTGTCACTCACACTTCTGTTTAACTACTTGAAAACCTCCAAATATACTTTAAGAAATAAAAGATGTCTAAGTCTTACGGTCAGTAATTCAGTGTAGTTTAAGCCATTTCCTTAATATCTGTGAGGCAATCTCTATTAGCAGGGAGAGAAATTTAGCTCATTAATAAGAGTTTGATTGTAGAGTAACCACAAGCCTTGAGTAGAGACCAGAATTAGAGTGTGCTACCCTAGCATCAGACCAGAGGCCAAATTGTGAACTGGTCACAATTTGATGTCTGGTTTCTGATTGATGGGAGAGGGGAACAGTATTTGTACCTGATACAGATTTTACTTCTCTTACCTCTCACTCACCACACCTACACCAGAGGGGAGTTCTGGCTTTGTGGAATATATTTGGATGGCTGCTTTTTGCAATCTGTTGCATAGGCTGGCAAGGATGGTCAGAATTAAATAATTGGAAATAAATGTTTTAAGTGCTAAGGAAGTGATGAAGGTGATAGCATACAGAAAGAACAGAAACTGTAGTGGTGTTGGGTTTTTATATTGGGATTTTTTGCTTTAATAGTGAGGCTCTAAAGCACAGCATCAGGGAGATATATATATCTAATACAGAGATAATGCAAATGGGGTCCAAATATTGTTAAGATTTAATCAAATATCCTGTTCTTGTAAGATGAAGGAAAGTCTGTTTTAACATCCTTTTGTTGCTATGGTTGCAATTGAGGCACACTTACAAGGAGAGTAGGAGGTTTGTTTAGTTGTGAATTCTGTCATTTTTATAGCTGTCAAAATTACATGGTATTTAGGATATTTGGACTGTTTGTTTTCAACTCTGATTAGGGTAGTGCCTTCTGTTCGTTCTGGTTTTCCAGTTTTTTTAAATGCAAATCAAAGTATTTAAATAAAACTAATCATCAAAACTATATGTATTTTTCTAGATATTAAAAAAATATACTAATTATCACAGCATATGAACATTTGATGTTAGATCAATATGCTGTACTTGTATTTTAGTAAACATTAAAGTTTTTGTTTTTGACAGCATTTTTTGTCCTCAAGAAAATACAGAAGAAGCCCTATTGTTGTTGTTGATTAGTGAATCCATGGTAAGTTAAACAGCTGTTTTAAAAAAAAATTGTCGCTTCTGTCATTTATGTCTTTTGGGTACTTTAAGTATGACTCCTTTCCTGATAGGAAACTAGGCGAGGAGTTCCCTCTGCAACTAAAGCTATTGCTACTCTCATAGAGATCCAGAAGAAAGTGCTGTGAGGATTTTATGATTCTGAGATCCTCTTTCCTTTTGAGACTTGACTACATTGTCTATAGGCAAAACCTAACTTTCCTTTAGTTACAAGGAAGGGAGGTAGAGTCTGTTGCCAAGGCTAGGTCTTTCACTTGGCATCACTTGAGTGTGAACAGCTATTATTCAGCCAAGTAGGCTTGAAAATTCAAGTAATTTTTGTTATTGTAACTACTGAAACCAAAAATTTTATATACATACTGAGTAAATATATGTAAGACCAAGAATTCTTTTCTGATGTGCTTTAAAATGCAGATATCAAATTTCGAATAATTCTTGATATTGGCATACTATCTGTATAAGGCATCATAGGATGTTGCTAATGTTGTGTTTATGAATGCCTTCATTTTCCCCTGTGGTTCTTTCCTTTCTGTGCCTTTGCTAACACCTGTTAAAAGGGTACCATACTACTGCTTACTGATCATTGATCTGCCCACTGGTATCTTACCAATGCAAGCTCAGCCGTGTCCCAGGCTGTCAAGACTGTCAATACACAACCTTTTACTCCTTGGGGAAATCTGTGCCATTGTGCGCACACACATTTCATATGTCTTTTTTCAGAAACTAACTTCTGCTGTAAAGTTGCTCAGGTGTTTCTTCAGCCCATCAGAGGGCACTATGGCACTAGAACAGAGCAGCAGCTCCCAACAGAAAATAATTTCTGTAGCTTCACATTTTGCCCACCAGAGGGTGTGGTGATTCTAGAACAGTGGTCACTAACTTTTTTACCCCCCAAGATCACTTTTTAAAATGACAGAACAAGCCAAGATCTACCACCCCGCCCCTTCCTTGAAGCCCCGCCCTCTCTATTCTCCTCCTCTCCGTCACTTGCTATCCTCAACCCTTATACTGCTGCTTTTTTTCCCAATTATTCTATAGGAAGAGGTTTTTCCAACATTTGGCCTGTCTAGACTGGACCAAATGTCAGAAAAACCCCTTCTTTTGGAAGCCCCCTAATTCCTCATGGAAAGAGGAATATAGGGGTTACCAAAAGAGCATGTTTGCTTTTCCACTAAAAAAAGTGGAAGAACAAACGCATCCCTGGATGCAGAAGAGTTTTTCTGGGATACCTCTGAAATCCCGGAAAAACTCCTGCAGTCTAGCTGTACCCTCACTGGATTGAGACATGATGTGTGGGCTCTGGGGTGGGAATGAGGGGTTTGGGTGTGGGAAGGGGTGAGAGGTGCAAGCTCTGGGAGAAAATTTGGATGCAGGAGGAGGTGGAGGAGAGGATGCTGGCTCAGGGAGGGGGCTCCTGGCTGGGGAGTGTTGGGGTCAGGTGGAGGGTTGGGGTACTGAGTAAGCCACAGGCTTGTGGATGTGAGGGTGCAAGAGTTTAAGATGGGGGATGGAAGGGGCTCAGGGCAGGGAGGTTAGGAGTATAATGGGCTCAGGACACAGATTTGTGGTGTGTGGATGGTGTAGGAGTGTTGGGGCAAAAGACTGAGGATGTGGGGGTGCAGGAGTTTGGCAGTGTGAGAGGCTCAGGACAGGGGGGAGTGCAGGAGTGTTATGATGCTGCGGAACAATGGGGGTTTGTTGACCAGGCTTTATTTTTAAATAAAATATGTCAAACACAAAAAGTTTCAGCATTGTTTTTATTTATGAGAACCTGTTTTGATTCAGGGGTCACTGAAAAGTCAGTTG
Organism: Pelodiscus sinensis; assembly: GCF_052426305.1. Taxonomy (NCBI): domain Eukaryota; kingdom Metazoa; phylum Chordata; order Testudines; family Trionychidae; genus Pelodiscus; species Pelodiscus sinensis. The sequence continues at coordinate 31,960,775 of NC_143056.1, forward strand.
GGGCCACACAAGTGAGATGCAAAAAAAAAAAAAAACCTCCTCCAAAGCCTCACTGATGTGGCCCCAACTGTGCTGGTGGGAGCAGGGGACTAGTGGGGAAGGGTGCTAGTGGGTGCTGGGTCTGAGGACAGGGTGTCAGTGGAGGCAAGGGTCAGGGTGATGGGGTGGGGACAGGGTGCTGATGGGGGGTAGGGGTCAGGATGCCAGTGGTAGCAGAGTGCCAGTGGGAACGGGGCAGGGAATCCTTGATACGCGGGGAGGGCGGGGACAGGCAGCTCTGTGGGCACCAGCTACTTCTCCTCCCCGCTGCCTGTGATATAGAGGCAACGGTGGGGAGTTAGTTATTGCATGTAGTCAGTAGGTTTAACTGATAAACCCAAGGTTATTAGCTAATCGTGTGATTGACTACACGCTGATGCCGTGAGTGGTTGCGATTAAGCAAACCGCCCCCTTCCCTTGGTTTCGCTGGGACTGTGCAGAACTCTAGTCTGCCCCCTTGCTTACCTGGGAAGTCGTAAATAAATTTACAGTAAATACCAATTTGTGTCTTAATCAATGAACATAACTTTATTGATGTTGCCACTTAATGAATAATAAAGTCAAAACAGAACAGCTGAGAATTAAAAATAAAATAATAAAAGGAAAAATATAAAAAGTATATTGTTTCTGCTAGCGTGATTACAAGGATACTTAGTGACATCAGCTAATTCGTTATCTAGTTTAGTTTCTTATAGATTAATTTTTAAAAGAACTGCAACTACGAGGATCCCTGATCTTATAGCTTATCGAGATTATTTTGTTTTTCTTGATTTTTTTTTTAGACTTTGTTAGATTTTTTTTTACTTTTTGTCAGATTTTTTGACTCACCTGATCAGGTGTAGCAGCATCTCTCTACTGGCCAGGTAGAGGACGACGAATGCTGTTACGATGCCTGCCTCGGTATGGACCTCCTGCCTCTTGTCTTCAGAGAGCAGCATGTGAGTTCAGTTTCCAGAATGAGTTGTAGATGTTGAGGTACCCGCTGTCGTTGCTGCAGGGTATTTATGGCCTGATCTCTCATTGTCTATTCAGTTCTTTGGTTAATTTGAGATGAAATTTTTTTTCTCTTAAGGGCTAGTGAATTAGCTGAGAATCTTGTAAGTAGATGCAAAAAAATTTTTTCTCTTGGACGAATTTGGTGTGTTACTCAAGGGCTAGCGAATTAGATGAAGATCTTTACTCTTACAAATTTTACTGCTTATCCTAAATTATCATATTTCATAACACATTTCATAATACACTCCTTAACGGCAAAAAAGTCAATCCATGTAGTCCGTGGTTAGGCTACTTCCCCTTAAACATAACTGTCTGTTCTTTTGCTATGGCTTCATTTTAAAGAGCTGCTAATCATACATGACAGCTGACATCCCTAGTGAAGAGCACAGGTGAACAGCAGGTGCAAGGACACATGTAGACGTTAGCAGAAGTGCCTGACTGAATAGGAGAGGCTAGAAATCAGCAAAGGTCTGCATGGGATGGTCCCTAACAATCCCTTCCTACTCTCCCCAAAATCTGTTCCATAGTCTTCTCACCCATACCCAGCAACCCTTGAAATTCATACCCAGATTCCTTCCCAGCAGTTACTTCCCTCTCCCTCACCTCCTCCATTACCCCCTGACAAAACTCAAGTCTTTGCACTGCTTCTGAGAGGTGCAAGAAGTCAAGTGCTGTTCTGTAGTTTAAATGAATTATTACTTAGAGTTATGTATTAATATATGTAGTAAATAGTCTATTTGTCAAAAACATTTCCTGGATCTTTTTTGTTATGGATATACTTTTTGACAGGTTATTTTAAATAAATTAGCAAAATAATTGAAATTGGTGTGACTATATTTATATTATTTAGACAGGTAGAATTTTGCAAAACTTCAATATTGTGTGCAAAATTTTTTTTGGTGTAAATTTCTCCCAGGAGTAATCTTTTCCCTCTGTGTATGAATCTGAAACTTTATCCCTACTTTATATTGAACAAAAGGTACAATTTTCAGAAGCATCCAAGTGCTTTCATATATTGCAATGTATGTTAAAAATGGTTAAGTATTATATATAGCTGAAAAATACTTATCATTAATGTGATTGCTCATAATGATTGGTATTGCTACTATCATTCTTCCTACTTGGAACATTTATAAATTTTATTGAAAACAATTTTCATTTGTCTTTGCTGCGATAAATGTCCCTATGTAATGCCAGCTTAGCCAGAGAGAGGGGACAATGATGTCACTATTCAGCACTGTGTGCGCAGTCAATCAGTAATACGATTGCCTGTTATATACCACCATAAATCCCTGTACTCACTTTCAGGGAGCGTGAATCACGTGGGTGACTGAATATGAATATACTAGCACCGTATCGGACAAAGTCGAAGCTTCAGCTGTCAGACCAGTTGACCATATATAAGATTGTTATTAGGGGTTCCACAAAATTCTTTTGAATTTAAAAGGGTTCCATGGCCAAATAAAATTGGGAAACACTGCTATATAGAAATGAAATTTAAATAGTAATGAGAAAAGGTTGTTTAAAATGTTCATTTTCTAGCTAGATTAGATGAATAGGTGAAGACATGGAGTTGTCAATTTGTTCTTCAGTTCCCTAGAGAGTCCTCTGACTCATTAATATTTAAACAAAACTTAAAATAAAATAAAATGATAGCCTCTCATTTCAGAGGCTTTAATTGGTTTCACACTATAGTAACCCATAAAAATTCAAGTCTATAGTGTTAACAATAGTGACATTTGAACTCAGAAGCATGTAGAATTAGAGGACATCAAGACAAGGCATATTTAGACTGGTGGTTTTATTATGACAGTATGTGATTGAGCATACGTGTTGACTTCCGCACTATGGTCCAAGCCCTGCCCTCACTCCATCCCTTTCTCCAAAACTCCACCCCTTCCCTGGTCTTTCCACCCCTGTTCTGCCCCACCCTCATTCTACCTCTTCCCCCAAACCTTGCCTCTGTCCTATCCCCACCCCCGATTCCACTCTCTTCCTCTAAGCCCCCACCATTCCTCTTCCTGTCCTGCCTTCTCACCCAGCTGCATCCTGTCACTGCTCCTAACTCACCTTCCAGGAGCATCCTGAATGCCAGAAATCAGTTGTTCACAGCACACTGGAAGTTCTGAGGAGAAGTTGGTCAGTGAGGCCTCCAGCAGGGGAAGAAGACAGAGTGGGAGCTTGGCTTAGCACACCCTAATATTTTCCGGGGGTTGCTTATTAGTTTTGAGATGAAACTTTTAAAGTCCTAGACCAGTGTTTCTTAAACTTTTTAAGACTGAGAAACACCAAGCAATAATTTTTTTTTTTATGGGGAACACCAAGGATTTTTTTGTGGAGGAAAAAAGGGGAAAAAAACCACCACACAGGACCAGGAGGAAGGGTAGAGGACGGAACCTAGAATTGTGGAGTGTGTCGATTGAATCGTAGCTTGGATTGGATGCAGGAGCACTGTATAGCTCTCATGGTCAGTGTTGTGTGCAATCAGCATGCACCTCATTTCACATGCCCTTTTGTTGTTACATGTGTGTCACTTTAGTTATACCAGTAGGGAAAAAAACTACACAGACAGAAACCAGCGGAATCTGCCAAACCTGCAGATAGGCAGTGGTAAACAAAACATGTGGGGCACACATAGATCCCCGATGGACTGCATTTGGCCCATGGACTGCAATTTATTCTCCACTGTATTAGGCCCATCTTATGGACTATACATTGACCTGTTTTGGTGTGGGGTTATCTTTGGAAAAGACTCTTCATTCCAGAAAGCAGATACTGTCATAATCATCTTCAGAAGATGAAGAGTCCTGTGGCACCTTATGGACTAACAGATTTATTGGAGCATAAGCTATCGTGGACAAAGACCACACTTCATCTGATGAAAGCTTATGCTCCAATAAATCTGTTAGTTTGAATCTGCAAAAGCGATGAGGAGTCCTTTGGCACCTTATAGACTAACACGGCTACCACTCTGATATTAAAGAAGATGAAGTAAGTGAAATGAAAATTTGCTTTGAAAGGAGGGATGGAGGAAGACCCCAACAGTCTGTCACTCAGCAAAGTTGTACCTTATTTTGATGCAAGACAAAAAAGAACTAATTACAGCAGTCAAACTCAAAGCACAGCTTCAGCTTAGATAATTTTTAACAAAATTAATAGCCTCAGTTTTAAACAGAAAACATGAAAGTGGATCAGTTACAGAAATATTAGATAAGGGTTAAATCCCTCCCAAAAAGTAGTATGAGAAGATATATCAAACAATCTTTTGTTCAAATGCAAGTAATCAAATGCAAAATGAGCAGCAGTTGCTATCTTGTTGGTCACCTACTTCCAGTGATGGTTGTTACATTGAAACATTAATAATAATGACCAGAATCAAGATATTAATCCCATTAGAGTGACCTCTTAAGTTTCTTCTTGTTTTACAGGCTAATCGTGATGCTGTACTGAGCAGAATACCAGAGCACAAAAATGATCGCATCATCAGTTTGCAGAGTGCATCTGTAGTCTATGATTTGCTTACAATTGCCTTAGGGAGAAGAGGTCAATATGAAATGCTATCAGAGGTACGTCTGTGATAGTCAATATTTTTTTCTGGTGCCATGTCTTCAGTTGTTTCCAAACATTAAACTATATAAAATGTAGATGATAAAACTCATTTGAAACAAAAACTGTCATGAATTTACTAATCTGTTCAGTTGTGGTGTTGTAGTAATAGTCTAAACAATTTTGTAAAAAATCTTGTGCAGTAACAAACTCTGTATATATATTTTAGAGACTTGTGTGTCTGTCTGCGTGTCTCTCTGTGAGTCTGTTCAAGAACTCCTCCTAAACAGTAAGCACCAGGACAGCCAAATTTGGTATGCTGCTTCCTTGTCTCCTAACTTAAAGCAAGGTCAGGGTTTGATTGTGTCAGAACAACCAGAAGTGCCAGTAAAGGGTTTGTTTCCCATAACATGGAAAGGGAGCGGTTGGGCTATTTAGAGGACCACGATACTGAGAGGGACCACTGGAGGCAGTGAGCCCGCAGGGGAGAGCTATACTGCTGAGTGTCCACGGGCCAGCCGTACCACCAAGGCAGTGGTCAGGAGGGATGAGGCTCCACCACCTTGTCTGCCAGCATACCAGGTAAGTAGCCCCCTGCCTCAAACCCTTTCCCCCTCTCCTGCTCCTTGGCTGCAGCTCTGGAGGAGGGAAATAGGAGGGAGAGAAAAGGTCCATACAGAATGGAATCCTCTGCTCTGAGCCCCTCCTGACTGTCGCCCCCCCTTCCCCAGCATCCTGCACTGCCCTACACACATACCTGCTTTGAAGGACCTGTGCAACACCTAGTAAGTCTTCTAGTTGTATTGTAGTAAATCCTCATTAGTGACTAGTTGGAAAAGTAATTTGTGAAACTATTTCTTTTGAGGTGAGTATTTTATATAATTTACCCTTTTGGTTGAGCAGCATTGGGAGTGCTCTAAAAAGTGGAAGGATTAATAAATAAATAATAATAATAATAATCTGGCTTTTACATAACTAAATGAGCTTCTCCTTGATTGTTTCTTCAGATTCCAGCTATGGAAATTTGCATATGCCTGAAAAGTTTTATTTAAATATAAAATATAGAAAACTGTTCTTTTTAGATATGCCTTACATGTTTAGGGCATTTTAAAGTGTGATCTCTTTCTCAAATGAATAAAGGCTAATCAGGCTTTGCATAAGAGATTTTTCTCTTGCTTAAAGCAATGCCTTGAATTCAGCAAAATGCCATTAACTGAGATTCATGATTAGCCATCTGTATCTACCACGAGCCTTTAGTCACACCTGAATTCCATACATTTCACTTGACTTGAAAAGCCTGTCAAGGAATTGATTAGCTGGAAAAATAGTAATGTGCCTGAAGAATCCTTCACAGTGAATAGTCTAACTTAAAAAAAAAAAAATCAGTAGCAGTCAAATACCTGTGAAGCTTTTCTTGTCAGTATCTCCTCATGCTCAACTCTGCAGTATTTCCTCCTGTAACCAACATTTTACAGTTTCAGATGGCTACATGCTGTTTTTATTAGAGTAATAGTAGCCCTTCCAGAATAATATGGATTTTTATTTATATTTATAAAGATATTTCTCTGTATAACATTTCAAATCTTCTAAAAATCATTTTGATGAAACTCTATAATGTGGGCTCTCAATTAGCACAGAAATCAGTATTTATGTGATAACTGAAATGAAGTGTATTTGGTCTTTTATGGATTCAGGGTAGACCCTTCTGAACCAATAGCACCTTTCCCCAGGCAGGTCACTAGAAATCAAACCCAGTTCTTTTTATCAGATTCGTAGATTTATAATCATAAAGGACTGTTATGGTTATCTACTGTAATCACTTGCATATCATAGAATCAGGACTGGAAGGGACCTCAAGAGGTCATCGAGTCCAGCCCCCCGCCCTCAAGGCAGGACCAAGCTCCGTCTACACCATCCCTGACAGATGTCTATCCAACCTGTTTTTAAATATCTCCAGAGAGGGAGATTCCACCACCTCCCTTGGCAATTTATTCCAATATTTGACCACCCTGACAGTTAGGAATTTTTTCCTAATGTCCAATCTAAACTTCCCTTGCTGCACTTTAAGCCCATTACTCCTTGTCCTGTCCTCAGAAACCAAGAGGAACAAATTTTCGCCTTCCTCCTTGAAGACACCCTTTTAGATATTTGAAAATCGCTATCATGTCCCCCCTTAATCTTTTTTTTTTCCAAACTAAATAAGCCCAGTTCATGAAGCCTGGCTTCATAGGTCATGTTCTCTAGACCTTTAATCATTCTTGTCGCTCTTCTCTGTACCCTTTCCAATTTCTCCACATCTTTCTTGAAATGTGGCGCCCAGAACTGGACACAGTACTCCAGCTGAGGCCTAACTAGTGCAGAGTAGAGTGGCAGAATGACATCACGAGTTTTGCTTACAACACACCTGTTGATACAACCTAGAATCATATTGGCTTTTTTTGCAACAGCATCACACTGTTGACTCATATTCAACTTGTGGTCCACTATGACCCCTATATCCCTTTCCGCCATGCTCCTTCCTAGACAGTCGCTTCTCATCCTGTATGTATGGAACTGATTGTTCCTTCCTAAGTGGAGCACTTTGCATTTCTCTTTATTAAACTTCATCCTGTTTACCTCTGACCATTTCTCTAACTTGCTAAGGTCATTTTGAATTATGTCCCTATCCTCCACAGAAGTTGCAACCCCACCCAGTTTGGTATCATCTGCAAACTTAATAAGCGTACTCTCTATCCCAATATCTACATCATTGATGAAGATATTGAACAGTACAGGTCCCAAAACAGACCCTTGCGGAACTCCACTTGTTATCCCTTTCCAGCAGGATTTAGCACCGTTAACAACAACTCTCTGACTACGGTTATCCAGCCAATTATGCACCCACCTTATCGTGGCCCTATCTAAGTTATATTTGCCCTCTTTATCAATAAGAATATCATGTGAGACCAAGTATCAGAGGGGTAGCCGTGTTAGTCTGAATCTGCAAAAGCGACGAGGAGTCCTGTGGCACCTTATAGACTAACTGAAGTGTAGGAGCATAAGCTTTTGTGGGCAAAGAGCCACTTCGTCAGATGCATGTAGTGGAAATTTCCACTACATGCATCTGACGAAGTGGCTCTTTGCCCACGAAAGCTTATGCTCCTACACTTCAGTTAGTCTATAAGGTGCCACAGGACTCCTCGTCGCATGTGAGACCGTATCAAATGCCTTACTAAAGTCTAGGTATATGACATCCACCGCTTCTCCCTTATCCACAAGGCTCGTTATCCTATCAAAAAAAGCTATCAGATTATTTTGGCATGACTTGTTCTTCACAAACCCATGCTGGCTATTCCCTATCACTTTATTACCTTCCAAGTGTTTGCATATGATTTCCTTAATTACCTGCTCCATTATTTTCCCTGGGACAGACATTAAACTGACTGGTCTATAGTTTCCTGGGTTGTTGTTATTCCCCTTTTTATAGATGGGCACAATATTTGCCCTTTTCCAGTCTTCTGGAATCTCCTCTGTCTTCCATGATTTTTCAAAGATCATAGCTAAAGGCTCAGATACCTCCTCTATCAGCTCGAGTATCCTGGGATGCATTTCATCAGGACCTGGTGACTTGCTGACATCTAACTTTCCTAAGTGATTTTTAACTTGTTCTTTGTGTATCCTATCTTCTAAACTTACCCTCTCTCTGCTTGTATTCACTACGTTAGGCACACCTCCAGACTTCTCGGTGAAGACCGAAACAAAGAAGTCATTGAGCATCTCTGCCATTTCCAAGTTTCCTGTTACTGCTTCTCCCTCCTCACTGAGCAGTGGGCCTATCCTGTCCTTGGTCTTCCTCTTGCTTTTAATGTATTTATATGAGGAATATAATTTCACATAGTAATTTTTGCATGATGTCTGTGCCTTCTGCTTAAACTGTACCATATCTTTTACAAAAATATCCAGTCTTGATATTAAATATTACCTGATGGATATCCCAGTGTTATCCCAATGCTTAATGGCCCTCCATGTTAAATTGTGTACTGTATTCTTAGTCTGGATTTATCTTGCTTTATTTTCCAGCCATTGGATCTCATTATGCCATGTGCTAGAGACTCTTCTACTGCCACAAATCTTCTGAACATTTACTTACGGACTGTGATAAAATTACCTTCTGAATTTTCTCGTTGATAAGACATGTTTTCTAGACTTTAAATCGTTCTTAACGTTCTTCTTTTAACACTTTTTCATTTAAAAACATTTGTTTACGTGTAGACAACAGGACTAGACAGAAGTATTTCAGGCCTTTTCTCATCAGTGCTATATGCAAAGATAATACCCTCTCCCTACAATTACCTGATATTCCCTGCTTATATGTCAAGTAATTATCCATCTTTGCCAATGTACTGAAACTCATGTTCAGCTGGCTATCCACCATGACCCCTAAATTGTTTTCAGAATACAGTACCCCCCAACCAATCCTGTAAGTATGACATACTTTTACTCTTTTTTTTGTTTTGTTTTTGTTCCTAGGTATATGACCTTGCTTCTAGCTAAATTAAAATGTATATTGTTTAGAATAGTCCAGTTTACCAAGTACTCCAGATCACTCTTATGACCAGGGCTCACCAAACCGCGACGAGCCCTGTTCGCCAGCCGCGCGGTTCGGCACGCTGCGCATGCACAGACCGTGCTGCGTGGCTGTGCCAGCTTGTAATCTACTCGCCACAGGCGAGTAGATTACATTAATTGTCAAGCCCTGCTTATGACAAAGCTTTGGCTGTGTCCTTATGGTCCTGTGTTTCTAGATGGTTATTGTATGCCTCAGAGGCTCACTGTGACCCTCCACACTTCCTCTTATCTTTTCTAGAGACCAGGGTCAAAGCTTATTGAGCCATTCTCATCATTGGCAAAGTTAAAGGATTGGGTTGAAACCCCTCCGTAATTTTGCTTCCCTTTTCAGGAGCAAACTTTTTAATGGTATGGGGAGAGTTCCAATCCAGAGACTCTTGGTAGCTGCCTTTTTCCTTGGCCACTTCCCCAAACACTCCCCTAGTACCTTCTCCCTGGTACCTGAGTGAATCTTCCTTCTTCAGCACAGTTTTTCCTTTCTCCTCAACACACTTCCCTCTCAGTCTTTCATTCTTCAGTAACCTGAGGGGAAACTGGATCCACCTAACGAAGAGAGGAAGGAGCATCTTCGCGGGCAGGCTTGCGAACCTAGTGAGGAGGGCTTTAAACTAGGTTCGTCGGGGGACGGTGACCAAAACCCTGAGGGGAGTGGGAAAGTCGGATGCCGGGAAGAAATGCAGAGAGGAAGGGGCAAGAAAGGAGGACCCATGTTTCGAATGGAGAAGATAGGACAATCAACTGGTTACCTGAAGTGTTTGTACACTAATGCGAGAAGCCTGGGCAACAAACAGGAAGAACTGGAGGTCCTGGCCCAGACTAAGAAATATGATTTAATTGGGATAACAGAGACTTGGTGGGATGACTCGCATGACTGGAGCGCTGTCATGGAAGGATATAGACTGTTCAGGAACAACAGGCAGGGGAGAAAGGAGGAGGATTTGCACTATATGTAAGAGAGCACTACGATTGCTCTGAACTCCAGTATAAAGAGGGAGAAAAACCTGCTGAGAGTCTATGGGTTAAGTTTAAAGGAGCAAACAGCAGTGATGTTGTGGTTGGTGTTTGCTACAGCTCACCGAATCAGGTGGATGAGGTAGATGAGGCTTTCTTCGGACAACTGAGCGAAGCTTCCAGATCGCAGGCCCTGGTTCTCGTGGGGGACTTTAATCACCCTGACATCTGCTGGGAAACCTATATGGCAGTACACAGGCAATCCAGGAAGTTTTTGGAGAATGTTGGGGATAACTTCTTGACACAGGTGCTGAGGGATCCGACCAGGGGCCATGCACAGCTTGACCTTCTACTCACAAACAGGGAGGAACTAATAGGGGAAGTGGAGGTGGGTGACAACCTGGGAAGCAGTGATCATGAGATGGTAGATTTCAGGATCCTGACCAAAGGAAGAAAAGAGAGTAGTAAAATATACCCCTTGGACTTCAAAAAAGCAGATTTTGACTCCCTCCGAGATCTGATGGGCAGAATCCCCTGGGATGTTAACATGAAGGGGAAAGGAGTCCAGGACAGCTGGCAGTATTTTAAAGAAGCCTTATTGAAGGCACAGAAAGAAACCATCCCGACGCGTAGCAAGAGAGGTAAACATGGTAGGAGACCGGACTGTCTTACAGGGGAAATCCTGGGTGAACTTAAGCACAAAAAGGAAGCTTACAAAGAGTGGAAACTTGGACAAATCACCAGGGAGGAGTTTAAAGGTATAGCTCGAGAATGCCGGGGGGTTATCAGGAAGGCGAAAGCGCAAATGGAATTGCGACTGGCTAAGGATGTGAAGGATAACAAGAAAGGTTTCTACAGGCATGTTAAGAAGAAGAAGGTGATCAGAGAGGGTGTGCGGCCCCTAATCGATGAAGGAGGTAACCTAGTGACAGATGATGTGGGGAAAGCTGAAGTACTCAATGCTTTCTTTGCCTCTGTATTCACGGACAAGGTCGGCTCCTGGACTTCTGCGCCAAGTGACACAAGATGGGATGAAGATGGACAGCCCGTGGTGGGTAAAGAACAGGTTAGGATCTATTTAGAAAAGCTAAACGTACATAAATCCATGGGTCCGGACTTAGTGCATCCGAGGGTACTGAGGGAGTTGGCAAATGTCATTGTGGAGCCTTTGGCTATTATCTTTGAAAAGTCGTGGAGATCGGGAGAAATCCTGGATGACTGGAAAAAGGCAAATGTAGTACCCATCTTCAAAAAAGGAAAGAAGGATGATCCAGGGAACTATAGGCCGGTCAGTCTTACCTCGGTTCCTGGAAAAATCATGGAAGGGATCCTTAAGGAATCCATATTGAGGCACTTGGATGAGAGGAAAGTGATTAGGAATAGTCAGCATGGATTCACAAAGGGCAAGTCGTGCCTGACCAATCTGATTAGCTTCTATGATGAGGTAACTGGCTCGGTGGACATGGGGAAGTCAGTGGATGTTATATACCTTGACTTTAGCAAGGCTTTTGATACGGTCTCCCACAATATTCTTGCCAGCAAGTTAAGGGATTGTGGATTGGATAAAGGGACGGTAAGATGGATAGGAAGATGGCTAGAAGGCCGGGTCCAGCGGGTAGTGATCAATGGCTCGATGTCAGGATGGCGGTTGGTTTCTAGCGGAGTGCCGTAAGGTTCGGTTCTAGGACCGGTTTTGTTCAATATCTTTATTAATGATCTGGATGAGGGAATGGATTGCACCCTCAGCAAGTTTGCGGATGACACTAAGCTGGGGGGAGAGGTAAATACGCTTAAGGGCAGAGATAGGGTACAGAATGACTTAGACAAATTGGAGGATTGGGCCACAAGAAATCTGATGAGGTTCAACAAGGACAAGTGTAGAGTCCTGCACTTGGGACGGAAGAATCCCAAGCATAGTTACAAGCTGGGGACCAACCGGTTAAGTAGTAGTTCTGCAGAAAAGGACCGGGGGGTTTCAGTGGATGAGAAGCTAGATATGAGTCAACAGTGTGCCCTTGTAGCCAAGAAGGCTAATGGCATATTAGGTTGCATTAAGAGGAGCATTGCCAGCAGATCCAGAGATGTCATCATTCTCCTTTATTCGGCTTTGGTGAGGCCGCATCTGGAGTATTGTGTCCAGTTCTGGGCCCCCCACTACAAAAAGGATGTGGATGCATTGGAAAGGGTCCAGCGGAGGGCAACCAAAATGATTAGGGGGCTGGAGCATATGACTTATGAGGAGAGGCTGAGGGACTTGGGTCTGTTTAGTCTGCAGAAGCGAAGAGTGAGGGGGGATTTGATAGCAGCCTTCAACTTCCTGAAGGGGGGTTCCAAAGAGGATGGAAAGAGGCTGTTCTCAGTAGTGACAGATGGCAGAACAAGGAGCAGTGGTCTCAAGTTGTGGTGGGAGAGGTCCAGGTTGGATATTAGGAAAAACTATTTCACTAGGAGGGTGGTGAAGCACTGGAATGGGTTACCTAGGGAAGTAGTGGAGTCTCCATCCCTAGAGGTGTTTAAGTCTCAGCTTGACAAAGCCCTGGCTGGGTTGATTTAGTTGGAATTGGTCCTGCCTAGAGCAGGGGGCTGGACTTGATGACCTTCTGAGGTCTCTTCCAGTTCTAGGATTCTATGAAACTTTTTAAAGTAGCGCAACAGGCATTAATTGGCTGCAGGTGCCTGATTAGTCTGCTACTTTGGGCTACTTAATTAGCTTCAGATGCCTGCCTGCCTTCATTATGTGGCAACAGTCTCTGGCAGTTCACTCAGGAAACAGAAAACCATTCATTGTGCTCCTAACATGTCTGCCCTCCACCAAACTATGTACCCAGCTGTGTCCTGCGTCTGTCACACTTTTGTATTGACCTATCATTATTTATTACTTTACAGACACACACACACACACACACACACACACACACACTATACTTCAGCCTTGCTGTTTTCTGTATCATGTGAGAAGACAATAAATGAATAAGAGAAATCATAAACCTAACCTTTGAATTGTATTTTAGCCAATGCAGTACTCAGCTCAGTGCATACAACAACTATAAAAACCAGTAATATTCAAATTTATTTCATCCTATGATAATGTCACCTTGTAAATTCAGTTAATCAATATGGCTTTGTGGAAAACACTTCTTAGTATGTTAATGAGCTACAGAATTTCTTAACCTATTTTGGAAACTACCGAAGTATAAAGAATTACCGTATATACTCATTCATTAGCCCATTTGTTTATAAGCCAACCCCCCCCCCCCAGATGAATAGATAAAAATGGCAAAACGCTACAACCATTTCATAAGCCAGCCCTGTATTTCAGCAGTTGATAAACTTCATTTCTCACTTCATGAGGGTAAGCCACTGGTGCTTCAGGATATTTTGTTCACCCGAAGTGTCTGCAGGCATGGAGCCCTGGAGCTCCCAGTGTCTGCGATTTGCCACCCTGACCAGTAGGAGCAGTGGAAATTGGTGTCCAGCATGCCTGCGCTGCTTCCTGCAGCTCCCCTTGGCCAGGAATGGCAAACTGATTTCACTGTTAGTTTTAAATACTATTGCTGATTATGATATAGTATTCAAACAAAGTTATTGAACATGTAGAGGTTAACAGTAATTGTGCTGCTGTGTATTAATTCTGTATCAATGAGAAGCAATGTAGGCCTTCCTGACAGGGGCAACCAGACAGAATTTGAATGAGTAGTGCTGTGACCCAATGTACCTGTTTGCATCACCACTGGAAACATCTTTGTGCAGGAGTGCTTCAAAGGAGTTATTGGTTGTTTAAAAAAATAAGGTGGTATAATGTAAATATTCAAACAGTGACATAATTATTAAGTATCGTAATTAACAATATTCCTGTATTCAGAAGAAATTTCCTATAAAAAGTTTAGAATATGTAAATTCTATTCAGTGAACAGAATGCCTAGGTAAAACATTTCTTGCTATTTTCATCTGTTTCAGTCTCAGTATTGTATCGTAATTCACTTCAGCTCCTTTTATGTGGAAACACAAGAAATATTGACTCTGTTTTTTTTCTATACTTTGCATAATACTAAGGGCTCATTTGAATATCAAAAATAGCTTGTAGGTTCTTAAAGTTTAGGGTTATTTACTGGACATCTGCCAGTGCTGAACGCCTGGTTCACATAATTGGACTTTTCATGCTAGGGAGGTAAATGCTAAATCAGAAGAGCTTTTTTAATTCAGAAGAGCTTTGTGTCTCTGGACTCTCTGGAGCTGACCTCATTTAATAAGTGTAAGAGGAAATGGTTTCTTAATGCCAAAAGCAAATATGAAACTTTTGTACTTGGTACTTGGCACTAACTGAAATATATTAAATCTATATATACTAATGATCAGTGTACCTTATAGCATCCAATTACAGGCAGTCCCCAGCTTACGTACAAGATAGGGACTGTAGGTTTGTTCTTAAGTTGAATTTGTATGTAAGTCAGAACTGGTACATATTGTAGGGGAAACTCTAGCCAAACATTTCTCCAGAGCTCAGTTTTATTCTCCCACACCTCACTTCCCTCAGTCCTTTATTCTCAAGCTGAGGTGTCTGCTGAGAAAAGCCGCTCCGCGTCTCCCTGGTCTGCTGGGGCGGGCGGTAGCTTCGCGTCTCCCTGGTCTACTGGGGGGAATCAGCTAGTGCGGGGTTGCCTCACCCTGTTTGTAAGTAGGGATCCGATGTAAGTCGGATCCATGTAACCCGGGGACTGCCTGTACTACACTTGAGAATCTCAGCTGAATATTCAGTGTGTTAAATGTGAGTATTCTGATTTCACACTCAATTGTAGTTTGAGTCTAGATTTTTTTTAAATTGGAATTAATGCTGCCAGATCAATTTTTCATAGTACCAGGACCATTTTGGAAGGTGCTACGGCTAAATCAAGTGTTCACTTTGAATGAGAGGAGTAGAGTCATTTCCTGTGACTCCTGAGTCTTTAAGAACCCAGCAGCTGGAAGTCTCAGGTCCTGCTTCTAAACAGCCACACAGCAGATATATATATTACATAGTTCTCCTTCAATCAGAATAAAAAGGAATCTTTAAGGATTCATGGCATTAGGGGGAGAGTTGTTCTCTTTAGCTCTTAAGTTTTGTAATTTCTGTTAGTTATCCTGTAGACTCTGACAACTTCTGTTTGTTTTTTCTTGTTGAGTAGTAACATTTATTGTGGCATTATTATAGTCCTAGAACCCCATGGTGCTAAATGCTGTACGCACACAACTGAAATATAGTCCTTTTCCCAAAGAGCTTATTATCTATAGGTATGCAAGCTGTTTGAACCAATCAGGTTTTCATTTAATATATTTTAAGTGAGGTGTTGTATGCAAAATAGTCCTAAGGCTTGTTTGTAGATTTGTATCTTCTTCAGCCACTAAGATAATCATATGCATAAATCTTTGAAAGTCCTTAAGTATTTTATAAACTTAATAATAATTTTTATTTTCAAATTAGTGTTTAGAAAGAGCAATGAAGTTTGCCTTTGAAGAGTTCCATCTTTGGTATCAGTTTGCACTGTCCCTAATGGCAGCCGGAAAAGTAAGTCTAGTCTTTTTCTTTTCTTTGTATTGATGGCTAGCAGTAATAAAACGTATAGTGTTTTTCATCTTTAGAGAACTTTGAAAACATTAATTCTCACAGAATCTTTGATGATAGTGTACCAGTGATTGTGGTCAGCATTGTATAATGCACAAATAAATGCAGCTCTTGCCTCCAGAATTTACCATATAGACAGAGCAAATGTTAAATATTTGGACTTTGCTGTTAAATACACTAAACTAAGCACTGAAGTGACTGTAAGTGGTATTATTTTATCTATTTTAGATGAGTTATCCTATAACACATTATTCTGAAGAAAAATGCAATAGAATTTTTAACTGCCATTCTGATCAGCAAGTGCTTGATTTTTAGAGACCAGTTCACATGATTCAGACTCATCTTGGAAGACAATCCAGTAGACTTCTAAATGTATTTAGTCAGGGACATCTTCTCACACCATTATTTGTCAAATATTTTTGCCCAGAATTCAAAACTCAAGGACAAGTAAAAATTGACTTGGAGTATGGCAACCCTCATTCTTATACTTCTGGATACATTTTCCCCTCTTTAAGTATGAATTAGTATGGAGAACAAGCGATTTTTTTTATGTGGTATGAATACTTAATGTCTCCTGCTTTCACCAAGCTCAGTTCAACTGTGCCTATATCTTTTCTACAAAGAAAGACTATTGAGAATATTTTATTTAAAGGAATGGTTTGTGACTCTCTTGTCTTGGGGGTCTTTTTCTTTTTGCCCCATCCTCAATTTAGTTCGGAGTGGCATCTAAATGATGCAAGGGACAGAAGTGAAAGAAAAAAGACCTCAGACTCAGGAAGTCATAAAGGGCTGATCTATACTATACCTGTTCAAAAAGGGCCCTTACATGCTATTATACATCACTTGAGTACAGCTTGTTTAGGCTAGGATGCCATATTTCCCTGTGCTGACATCTGGTAAAATTACTCATATTCAAGCAAGTTCAATGGCAGTCAATCAGAATTATGCAATACAGACTAGGTATGTAAGGGGATGTTCCTTGCAGGAGGAATAACGGTAGTTTGAATTAGGAGCTTTAATTTGAACTACCTAGTCCGTGCCGCGTGTAGCCGCGGGCAAATAATTCGAACTACGAGCATTTAAAAATGGCGCCTGCCCGGGAATATGCAAATGAAGCCCGGGATATTTAAATCCCGGGCTTCATTTGCAAGTTCGAATGCCTACATTAGCCACCCTAGTTCGAAATAGGGTGACAGTGTAGACATGCCCCAAGCGACTAATCAACTAGTCAACTATATGATAAGCAAGAGCTTATTGGATAGTTGACACACTAGTCAACTAGTTACTTTCCTCCCCTCCCCCTTTGCTGCCTCTACCACAAAGAGGCAGCAAGGATGGAGGAAGAGCAGTGGGTGCTGGCGGGAGCCGGCTTAAAAGCCGGTTCCCCCAGCTCCAGCTCCATGGGAGGGGACAGGGGCACAGTGGTGGCCAAGTTTGAAATGTACAAGAGTCCCTGCTGGGGCTCTTGTACATTTCAAAGGCAGAACGTGGAAGTTCTTATCGATTAATCAAATAGTTGATGGAAATCCCATGGACTATTCAATTGATTAATTGAAATTTAACATCCCTAGTACAGACATTCAAATTAACAATAAGTTGACTCGAACCCCTGTTAAAAAGAAATACAATATAGTTGGATTCTTTTTACTTACCTTCTTATTTTTAAGGCTTTAGGGTTCAGAGGTGATACCCACACAAGCTTCCCTATACCTCTCTCACACAAGGAGTGGGGGGTGAGCAACCAACCTGACCCTCTCTGCCCAGTGTTCACTGCCCTCCTTACCTGTCTAGGCCCCAGGTTGAACTAGCCTCTCTTTGTACATGGCACTATCTCTTCCTAAGGCAACATGTGAGGGGGCAGATAAGATCATATTCCCCCCCCTTTCTCTCTCTCTCTCTCTCTCTCTCTCTCTCTCTCTTTCTCTCACACACACACACACACACACACACACACACACACACACACACCCACACACACACACACACACACACACCATTTGTGACAAGGTTCACACCAGAATGAGACTAGTGGCAGTTTTTTGGCACTCTGCAGGAAGGGAGGGATGGGAGCTGCTTCCAGATGCAGAGGGCAGGGGAAAAGGATAACCTATCCCATGTCATTGCATAGTTCATGTCTCCATCCCCACTGCTCCTGTCCTGTAGATTTAAACAGTTTGTCCTTTTCTGTCCACACAGTGTAGAAAGGCAGTTAACACCTCCAGACTGCTGACCATTGACATAACCCAACTGCTTCCTTTCCCCCAGCTATAGCTGGGATGGGAAATGGCTAAGCCCCAAGATTGGGTTGCACCCCAAGGTATAGGGAACCTTGCTGCCCAGGCTTCAGCAAACCTGGCCACAGAGATGGCTCAGCACAGGAGGTGGACTTATGGGATGGAGTAGCTCTGTGTTCCCCAGAGGAAGGACCCAGGGCAGGAGGGACAAGTGAAGTGGGTGCTAAGCCTTCTTCCCTGGGGTTTTCTGTGTGGGGCTTTAGCACATGAAGGGGTGGGCTCCTTCTGGGCAGTGCACCATGCCAGGGGATCATCCAAAGGAAGTGGGGGAAGGAAGAAGCCTGCCTGCCAGGCTGATGGTGAGTTGAATGCTCCAACAAGGGTCCGGTCTTCAGCCCAGTTCTCAGAGCAGGACATGCCCCACCAAGTGGGAAAAATATGGAGAAGCAGCAGAGCCGGGAGCAGGATATGAAGGGGCAAAGAAGGTACAGGACAATGAGAGAGGGAGCATGTAAAGGGCTGATGGATGGAGAGCAGAGGAGACACATAACTAGCGTGATCAGACATCCTGTTTTTAAAGGATCAGAGGGGTAGCCGTGTTAGTCTGGATCTGCAAAAGTGATGAGGAGTCCTGTGGCACTTTATAAACTAACAGATTTATTGGAGCATAAGCTTTCATGGGGAAAGACCCACTATGCTTAAGCCCTCCTGTAGCAGTGTTGACCTCTTTTCCCCTCCCCCCATAAAAATGGGCAAATTATCCCATATTTTTTGTTCTCCCCCACATCAGTACTGGTGGGTCCTGGTGCTGGATGGATCCCCATTCCCCAGCCACCTGCCCACCAGCAGTGAGTGGGAGGGTCCTGTGACCAGTGAAGAAGATGAGTGTGTAAGGCTGGTGGCAAGGCAAAGCTATAATGTGTGGGGCCAGCTACTTCCTCTGCTGGTGTGTCAGTGTAGTTCCTGCTGAATGCCAGCTCTCTGCCATCTGGGCCTCGTCTGTATCTTGTTTCTGGCTGGTGCTGTAGGAGAATGGAAAATATGGGGCAATTTGCCCATTTTTAACAGAATGTGGGGATTCTGTCGGGAGGGCTTAAATGCAGAACTGTCAGTTTAAAAACTAGATGTTTGGTCATGCTAGTTCTGACTATATTCATCCCATCCCTTCATTAGTCTTGCTCCTGTGCTGTGGGGAAGATCGGAAGTGTAGTGTTGTAGAGTAGAAAACTTTGGTGTTGGTGACCCCTTTCATATAGCAAACCTTTGAGTACAACCTCCCTTATACATTAAAACACACGTTTTATATATTACACTATTATAAATGTTGGAAGAGAAGTTGGGTTTCATGGTGGACTCTGAGGGTTTATGACATCCGCCATGTAATAACCTTGCAACTCCCTGAAATCCCCATTTTGAGAACCTCTGCTGTAGAGGAAAGATGAACCTTCTGCTTACCTGTTAGAACATTTCCTAGCTCTTCTGCACTTCTGGAGTGGTATACAGAGCTAGCATTTGATAAAACATGTTTGACTATTCCGGGTATAAAGTCTGATATCTGAACTGTACAGATGCTTATGACAGATTTGTCAAAATAAAATAAATCTGTAGAGGTTCCTTTTGAAAATGTAACATGGGGGGCTTGTAGCTGTGAGATCTTGCACTTATGCTTCTAGAGTTTCACAGTGAAAAATGTATTTTTACACAGTCTGCTCGAGCTGTGAAGGTCTTGAAGGAATGTATACGTTTGAAACCAGATGATGCAACTATTCCACTCCTTGCTGCAAAGTTATGCATGGGATCTCTTCACTGGGTAAGTTTATATTAGCTATCAGGTCAGCAATAACTGAACGTTTCAGAATGTGACCAGTTCTTGGCTATGGATTTTGAAAGTACTGTGAGCACTCTGACACAATTTAATAGAATATTTGATTAATATACAGTACAGAAGTACTTCCTAGAGGATTACAGTTGAACAGTATTTATCAGTGACTTTATTTCTCTGGGGTTTAAAAATATTCAGGAACAGTTTTTGCCATTAGTCAACATTTAATAAAAGTTTATACACCATTCTGACTTCTTAATAAATGACAAACACTTCAGTACACAACTTTTTCGCTTGTATAGGATCAGGTTTTATGCCTGCATGTTTCAGAGATAAGTAATTATCCACACAGCACATCACTTGCTTTAGTAATTAGATTAGTCACTAATTTTAATTTTAAGTGTAAACAACTGGAGGGGGAATTGTGACAGCATTGCATTTTAGTAACAGAAGGCAAAATTTCTTCTTTTCACGTAATAGATTTACTCTGTGTCTGCGTGCATGTGCATTCGTGTCCAAATGGTAAAGCAGTTTGATGTATTAAACTTTTGCAAAATATAAATATTTTGAGTTTTGCAAATAGAGTGAATGAATACTGTGTCAATTATACAAAGATCAAAAACATAAATCATTTTAGATATCTATTTTTTGAAAGAAAAAAATGAAAATTTGTAAGTATGATAAAGCCTAAAACCTGCTTTATTACAGACCTAATCACACGGCTGTCCACAAAAAAAAAGTTTCATAAAACCATTTCTGTTAATGGCTAAGTTTTGAAAAAACTCACTCTATACAATCTACATTTGGGACTGTATTTAACTTGAAAATGTTCTTTCATAGGCTGTGTCGATGCTATGAGCTAAGGTCAAATCTATTATGGTCAATTTCTGATCACCTGATTTTACATAGTCGAAGGTCCCATGTCCCCACTGTGGGGAATTCAATGTAGTTTGATGTAATGCGTCCCCAGTATGGAGGCTGCCATTGACTTTGAGGGCAATGCACTGTTGGAAGCTATCCCATAGTGCCTGCATCACTTCGCATTTTGGGTTATGGTCCCAGTGCATACTGGGACCAAAACTGTACAGTGGTTATGGGTTCCTGTTAGAGTCCCATAATATGCTCGTCTACTCCCTCCCCCCTTGCTCGAGATCAATGGAAAACAGTCTTCTTCCACAAGTGATTGCTCAAATCAGTTCCACATAGGTATATGTGCACTGTGTACATGCGTTGTCGGAAGTTTTTTTCCCTAGCAGTAATCATCAGGGGAGCACCGTGGAGTGGCACCGCCATGTCAGCTAATGTTACCCCTGCTGGCCCTCCACCCACTCAGTTCTTTCTTACTGCTTGTGACGGTCATTGGAACATGCTGTGTTCTTGCTCTGCGAGCACTTCTGAGCAGTTATCTGTTGTTCCATAGTTAGTGCATTTCTAAGTTCATTGTTCTTATCTCGTTGTAAATCAGGGCTACTCAACATGCGGCCCGCGGTCCACATGCGGCCTGTTCGTTTGTGGTCCAGGGGTGGGAGCTAAAACAAAAAGTCGTCAATATAAAGTCGT
This sequence comes from Pelodiscus sinensis, assembly GCF_052426305.1. Classification (NCBI taxonomy): domain Eukaryota; kingdom Metazoa; phylum Chordata; order Testudines; family Trionychidae; genus Pelodiscus; species Pelodiscus sinensis. The sequence continues at coordinate 31,982,130 of NC_143056.1, forward strand.
CTTCTGTTGAGATGCGTTTTAGTAAATTTCTGGACTGTCATTGCTCATTAAAAGTGCTGACATATGGGTAGAAATGAGGTAAATATTTCATTTTATTAATAGCAGAACTGACTTGAATGGGGCCTGCGTGTTGTGTAGTCTTGCTTTAATTTTGTATTTTTGCCCATCACTGTGAAATAAGCTATTTGCATGTATATTTGCATGTCTATGCAATCACACTTAAGTTGCGGCCTGTACCATGTGTTGTGGGTATCATTGTGGCCCCCTGGGGCTTCCAAAGTTGAGTAAATAGTTGTTAAGTGTTAGTATTTAGCTAGTAGTTACTTCGGTGCAGGGCTCGCTTCGTGTCCCTGCCACATGCTGCAGAGCATGCCCAGGCCCTAAGGCCCTGTGTGAAGTGCCAGAAGCCTATTCCCTGTGGGGATCCCCATGAAGCCTGCCTCTAGTGCTTCAGAGAAGCCCATCTGTCTGAGGCATTTAAGATCTGCAGGGGCTTCAAGTCACATACCAAGCAGGAAAGAGTCCTGCCTGAAGATCATCCTTATGGAGGTGGCTCTTAATCTGGCACTTGCGTCGGATCCAGCACCAGCGACTGATAGTGCACCAACTTCGGTGCAAGGGGCACCTAGACACTCAGCACTTCCCAAGTCCTTGGCATCATTCCCAGTCTCCAGTGCCTCAGAAGAAGCAGAGACCTAGCAGGAGCAGCTCTCCACCGAGGCACATGCCACATCAGTATGCTGTTGGGGGGGGGCACGTAGCACCGGCGAGCACGACACCCAGACTGTCACAGTTGGGTTGGCATGGCTCTAGCCTGTGTCAGGAGTCCAGTCCTGTGGTGGACCTCACAGAGCCTTCAATACCAGACACTTTCTAGGCTGCAAGGGACCTTATTGAGCTTACCTCGTCCCAAACTTGGTACTGGGCCCAGTGAAGGAACATGAAACAAGTTGGCACCATGCCACAGCCGCAGCATTGAGCATCCTGGCACCAGACACAAGAGGACCTTATAGCACAACCCCAGTGCTGACAACGCCAGCGCTGGTACCAGGCCCTGCACTGTCTCTGGCAGCGACACTGACCTCCGCTTCACCCCCAACCCAAGCAACAGAGCTAGCACTGACCTCGTCAGTGGGCCCTCTGGATGCTGGCACATCAGTGACAGGTGGACCGGCACCGAGGGAAGCCAGAGTCCGTGGCTCAGCACATCCTTTGCCAGAGATCGCCGTCCGCTACCACTATGGCATCCTGGTTGACCTCTGAATATTCCACCGATTGGGAGGTTGGAATCTGAGTGGTCATCTCAGGATTCCAAGTCATGGTCATGGCAGCATTCCCGGCACCAGAGTACATCGATGCAGCTGCAGCACCAACAGCAGCAACCTTGACCACAGCCTACTCCTGTCCTGTTGGCGCAGCAGTCCTGGCCACTACAGTGGCAGACTCCTGCAGTGGCTATTCTGGACCTCCTGGGCCTATCATCAGAGCCAGGGTGCAGGCTGTAGATCGGAGTCAGTCTAGTTGGGACCGAGGGCTCCTCCAGTGACCCCGGTGACTCGTTCCCCCATGTTGAGGCAGTCCCTCCCTCTGGGGCAGGCTTTGCCCAGACCCTCCATCTAAAGAGGGCCACCCACAGCTCATCCCTCCATGATGGCATCATTGGCAGCTTCCCAGGCCCCCTCACAGATCTGTGACTCAGAGGTCATGGGTCTGAAGAGTTATCTTCCTCCTTTCCAGATGAGGCCCTTGGCCTTTCATGCCCTCATGGACTCGAGGTCACACCAGGACCTCCTTCGTCACTTGGCCCAGAGTCTGGGAGTCTAGGTGAAGAACATGTCAGAAGATTCAAACCCAGTGATCGACATCTTGTAGTCCGAAAGCCCCACCACAGTGGCTCTGGCCCTTAACAAGACCATGACAAAAATCATGAAGACCCTCTGGCAAACCCCGGCTTCCAGCTCACTGATCAATAAGAAGGTCGAGCAGAGGTACTTTGTGCTGCTCCTAGGCTTAGGAGCTGCTGCACCTCCTTCCGAAGGAGATGCTTGAGAGGGGTCCCTGAAGAGGGATGGGCAGGGTGCTGGGATGGAGGGGGTGAGAGAAAAGGGATGGCATATCCCCTTCCTTCCATCTCTAAGGCCCATTGGTCTGATGTTATGGATTCCCGGGCACGGCAGAAAGGGAACAAGCGGTCCAGGAACTGGAGGGGTGAGGCTGATAGGGGTTTCAAAGGTACACCCAAGGATAGCTTGATGGAGCCCTTGGGGCTTGTTGGAGGGGCTCAGACCGTGATCAGAGGCAGGTCAGGAATAGCATCTATTATTTCTACCATCTGCTCAGAAAACAGGGATGGCCCCTTCTAATGGGAGATCCTGAGCTCAGAAGGCAGTCTTGACACCTGCAGCCAAAAGCTGTGGCACAACACTACACCATGGCGCGGGCTGCTGCATCTAGAACCGCCTGAAGGGCAGCCTGAGAGACTACCCTGCCCTCCTCTGAGAGGGACTTGAACTCGGATTGGGAGTCCTGTGGGACAAATTTGGCGAATTTGTCCATAGCATCCCATGTGTTGTACGCATAGCAACTCAGCCGGACCTGCTGAGTCGCTAGGTGGAGCTGCACACCCCCAGAAGCCAGCTTTCTGCCCAAGAGATCTGTCTTTTCAGCGTCCCTTCTCTTGGGTGTTGGGCCTGGTTGTCATGCCTCTCCCGCTGGTTCACCGCCTAGAAGGAGTTCACAGGCAAAGATTTCTACTCCTGGTATTTCCTGGTCACCAAAGCCAAAGGGGGCTTTCAGACCCATCCTAGACCTCAGGGATCTCAACGTCTTCATTGCCAAAGCCAAATTCAAGATGATGACACTGGCATCGATCATCCCCTCCCTAAATCTTGAAGATTGGTACTCTGCCCTCGATATAAAGGACTCTTATTTTCATATTTCTATTGCCCCTCACCACAGGCAGTTCCTCCACTTCAGGGTTGGCCAGGACCATTATCCCCCTTACACCGTCATCTTCAAGGACAAGGTATAGCCTCACCCTGCCTTTCTACCAAAGGTGGTGTCCCAGTTCCATGTCTCTGAAGACATTTTCCTGCCAGTGTTTTACCCTAAGCTCCATGCCTCTGGTAAAGAACAGGCTCTACGCAAGCTAGATGTCAGGAGAGCCCTGGTTTTTTATTTAAACAGGATGAGGTCATGTCCCCACAGTTGTTCGTTGCAATTGCGGAGAGGCTCAAGAGCCCGCCGTTCTCTGCTCACAGGATTTCCTCTTGGATAACCTCCTGTATCATGGAGCATTATGGTCTGGCTGGGGTTCTGGCTCTGCCCCTCATGGCTTACTCTACTAGGGCGCAGTCCTCCTCTACTGCTTTTGTGGCTCAGGTCCCTATTCTGAATATCTGAAGGGCCACCATGTGGTCTTTAGTCCATACCTTTGCCAATCACTACACCCTGGCTTGCCAAGCCAGGGAGGATGCAGCTATTGGTAAGGCTGTCCTTGGCTCTGTGGAGGGTTAGTTCTCTGACCCTTCCTCCTGGGGTTTCTGCTTTGGAGTCACCTACATGGACAGGACATGAGCAATCACTCGAAGAAAAAATCATTACTTACCTCATAACTGTTGTTCTTTGAAATGTGTTGCTCATGTCCATTCCAAATCCTGCCCGCCTCCCCTTTTTTTGGAGTACTTTGGTAAAAGGATGTTAATGACTAGTCAACTAGTCAATTCCGCCCTCCTCCCCCCATTGCTGCCTCTGTCAGATAGAGGCAGAAAAGGGGATACTTCAAAGCAGCATACGTGTGCTGCTCAGGTGTGCTGTCTGCTCTGAAGTGTGCTTGCAGCACTGGCCACACGAGAAGTGAAGTTCAAACCTTCTGAGGGCCTACCTGTTCACCTGGAAAGCAACAGAGGTGCAAGTTCTAGACAGAGCAGGGCAGATGCCTCCTGGAAGCCAAGAACCTCAACTTTCGCAACACTGCTTCTACACTACTATAAATTCAACCAGCAAAGTTGAAAATTGCATTACTCCTTGTGAATTGCAGGAGTAGGGTGGTAGGGTGGACACACTGTTTAGAAAATCAACCTTATGCAGCTAAATTTGATCTAAACTTCTAGTGCAGACCAGGCAATAGTAAAATATATTATTAGGTATCTTTCTGCACAAGACATTCTTAACCACAATGAATGCCAACTTATTAATTTTATTGTTGTATAAGTTGCAAGGTGGGCCTGTAGAGGAAATGATTCTGAGGAAGAGGTGCTGTTTTTTAAATAGTTGTGGTTATGCCCAATTTGTTTTGAATGTATTGCATCACAGAGTGGGACAGTGCTCTGTAAATATTGCTTCTGTGTAGTTCAAACAGAAATGAGTGGTGCAGTAGCAGGGGATTTGTTAAGTTAATGAAATGATCCAAGTCCTATAAATTGCTCCGTGAGGGTGAATCCTGCATGGAGCAGCTTGCTATATTGAGCAAGTGGGTTTTAGATTCATTTTTAGCAAATTTATGTTCTTGTTCTTTGCAATTTCTAGCCTAACTGTGTTGTCAAGTAGCATGTAAGTGTGATTGTGGTGTATGAACATGTAGATGGGCCTGGATCTCACAAGAGGTCTGCATTGGCAAAGCCATGTCATGGGAGCTGTCTGAGAGCCGCGTGTCTTGCAGGATTAGGGCCTTAATTTCCGCAGTTGTTAGGATGTTTCACAGAGCACCAAGTTAGCAGGAAAACATTCTTTTTTAAATGGAAAATGCGATTATAAAACAGCAGAGGTTGGAAAGTGGGGTTAAGGAACAAGTATTGGACCTGAAAACAGATTTTAGATCTTTTTTTATCAGAATAATTTTCAAGTTGACTTGTAGCCTGTCAGTTCCAGTTGCCATTTAACCATAGATATGAGTATCTCAGCTTTGGGTAAGAGCTATATTCTTTGTGAGTTAAATTTGGGTGGAAACATAAAGGAAGGTGCTTAAAGGAAGTAGTGATGGTTGAGATTTTTTGTTATTGTTAAACTGACCTAATCTATCAATGGCCTGAAATTCTTTTCTAATTCTAGATTCACTGTAACACAGATTTTGGCTTGCTTTATATTTATGGTTTTATGTATAGTAAGAAAAAAAACTTACTAAGACTTGCATTAATTTTTTTGTAATATTTTCAGTTGGAAGAAGCAGAAAGATTTGCCAAAACAGTTGTTGAAGTTGGGGACAAAACATCAGAGTTCAAAGCAAAAGGCTATTTAGCACTGGGACTAACTTACAGCCTGCAAGCCACGGATGGTAAGAAAAGAATACGTGCATAGGATATGTCTGCACTGCAGCCAGAGTGTGCTTCCCAGCATGGGTAGGCAGATGAGCTAGCTTTGCTGAAGCTAGCACTCTGAAAATGGCAGTGTAGCTGGGGGTGGAGGGGATTACGATTGGAAGGGTGGCAACTCAGGTTAGCTGCCTGAGTACAAGTTTGACTGGACCCCTTTGGTATGTAGTCTCATACCAAATGTAGTTCCAATGCTGCCATCTATGCTACAATACTAATTTTAATGCACTAACTCAAACAAAGCCAGTTTATATGTACCCATAGAGTTAGGAAATACCAGAGGACATGTATTAGAAAAACCTCAAATGCACCAGCCTCTAAAAGGAAGTGTATTGTGTGATTTTTATATCGTTTTTGTCATAACAGTCTGTGAATGTATTAATCTTTGTTCAGTAAGCAGGTGTAAACAAATCTTTGATTCTTAAATATCACTGATTAAATGTATTCTTTTTTAGCATCTTTGCGAGGGATACAAGAGGTCCTGCAGAGAAAGGCTCTTCTTGCATTTCAGAGGTGAGTGGGTGTTAATCTTTTCATGCTGCTGTATGTAATATAAAACCTTGTTATATGTGGTATTAAAAGACATATATGAAGTGTGTATAATGAGGATTTTACTTCTGGAAGTCTGGCTTCATAGGTATAGAACATATTGCATTATTATTTCTTTATTAAATATACTTTTGCTGCCATATTTTCCTCTTTTTGAGTAAAAACATTTTTGTAGTGATTGTCACTAATCAGTGTACACCAAGATGTCTGCAATTGTGGATACATAGTTTTTAGAGTGATTTCACCTGAATCACCTGGGTCGATCAGTCTTCAGCTATCGTTAAGACTGCGCCGATCACAACACGTCCACCATTCTTCTCGCACTCTTGCCTTTCTTCTCCACGTTCGTCCAAAACGTTTAACAATGTCATCTTCCCATCTTCTTGGAGGCTGACCAGGTGGACTTTTCTGTTCTTGTGGGTGCCACTCAGCAATAATTACAGTCGGGGCGGCCCGTGAGCCTAGGCAAACTAGGCAGTTGCCTAGAGCGCCGCTGGCCCGGGCGCCCGATGATGACGTCACGTCCATTGACGGCCGTGAAGGCGGGGCGTGGCTCATTTTGCAGTGGTACATGTTCAGACTGACCTGAGTGCTTTTCTTAAGTCTTCGTAGCATGCTCTGCAATTGGTTGGTGCTTTCGGTAATTAATACAATGTCATCTGCGAATCTGAGATGAGACAGTCGTTCTCCATTTATGTTGACACCACTCCTCCAATTGATCTTGTTCATAACCATTTTGAGGCATGCAGTGAATAGTTTCGGTGAAATTGTATCTCCTTGCTTCACGCCTTTCTCGATTGGGATACGGAGGGGAGTTTCGAGGAGAGTAATATCTGTTGTACATCCAGTATTCGCTTCCTTCAACAAATTGATGTATTGCGTATTAATTCCCTGCTCTGCGAGCGCCTTTAATATTGCATTGAACTCGACGCTAACAAAGGTCTTTTCATAATCGATGAAAGCAATGCACAGTGGAAGTTTGTATTCCCTCGCTCTTTCTAGGAGCTGGCTAAGGGTAAATATATGGTCAGTTGTGCTGAAATTTCTTCGAAAACCTGCCTGCTCTCTCGGCTGTTGTTCATCCAGGCTCTGTGAAAGTCGGTTCGTTACCACCTTTGTAAAGAGCTTGTAAATATGAGAGAGTAGGCATATAGGGCAGTAATTCTTAAGATTTTCTCAATCGCCCTTCTTGGTATTCGACTCCTTCCAGCAAGATGGTATTCGACTCCTTCCAGCTTGATGATATTTTTCCTTCTTTAAGATATCAACTGAATCTTAAAGCGAGGGCCTTCCAAAGTTTTTTGCCTCCTGCAGAAATCATTTCTGACGTTATTCCATCTTTGCCTGGAGCTTTTCCCTTTTTCATCTGGTATAGTGCACTTCGGATTTTGCTGACAATTATTGGGGGGACGCGTTCTTCTGACTCCTGGAGCGTTGGGAGAGGGACATTGATTCTTGATTTGAATAGTTCTGTTTGGAAGTCCTTACAGACCTCCTCCATCCCTGCTCTGTCGATTACTGTCTCTCCATCCTTGTTTTTCAGTGCTGTTACACTCAGTCTATACTGCGTCAATTCCTGCTTGCGTGTCCTGAAGCTTTTGCGTGATTCAGCTGTTTTGAGGAGTTTTTCTTTCCGGAAGTTCTCAAAGTCATCCTTCAGCTTTTGCCCTATAAGCTTGCAAAGAATGGAGTACTCAAAGTTGTTATCTGAGCTCCTTTTCATGTTTCTCCACTTCTCCAGCAGGCTTTTCATTTCTTTCGAGATTCTTCCTTTCACCTTCTTCGACTTTTCAATTTCAGCTGCTTTTAGGCAACATCTCAGCTTGTCAGGAAAGATACTATAGTCCTCATCACACTTTTCCGTCTGGCTCCAGTCAAACCCAGAAAACGCTTTCTTCAGCTTTACTTCATTGAATGTCTTCGGCCACTGTTTCCTATTTGCCATCTGTAACGCTTTCTTTTCCACCATTTCATCGAAATTCAACTTCATTCTAAGCAAGCGATGGTCACTGCTGATGTTGAAAGGTTGCACCACGGAGCCGTCTTGAACGATGTGCCTTTTATTGACTAAAATATAGTCAATTTCATTCTTGCTCTTCGCGTTTGGTGCGATCCACGTCTACTTTCTTGCGATCTTCTCTTTATAATGTACAGTTCTTTCATTTTTGCCATCGCTACTAACCTTTCTCCTCTTTCATTCCTTTCACCACTGCTGTATCTCCTTATGAACTTTTTGCCAGCTTTCCTCGTCCGACCTTTGCGTTAGTCTCCCATCGTGACAGTGTAAGTGGACTTTTGTGCGAGGTCTCTTTCCAGCTCTCGGTAGAATTCTTCTACTTCTTCGTCCTCACTTGCACTTGTGGGGGGATAGGCCTGGATGACCGTGAGGGTAGCCTTTGACTCTATCTGAAGATGAAGCACACCAATACGTGATGATATTAGCTGGCATGATATAACTTTCAAAGACCAGTCCTTACTGACGATAAATCAGACTCCCCCAACATTTCTAGCACCGTCTCCCTTTCCGAGCCTCACAGCTCTTCCATCCTTCCAGTTGACTTCCAACTTCTTCTTTTGTCGGGTTTCACAGATACCGAGGATATCGCATCTTATCCTTTTCTTTTCCTCCATCAGATGGTTTAAAGTTTCCTCCCTCGCCAGTGACTTGCAACTGTAAGTACACACAGTGAGGGTTGTCCTTTTCCATGTTGACCAAGCACCTGACATTTTTGTCGGCCTCTCGTCGCTCTATTTCCACTCTGCCACTGTAGAATTGTTCGATGACACTCAGGGGATTAAAACCCATTTACTCGTGTTGTTTTAGCAATTGACTTCAAGCCTTCCCACTGACTAGGGCAAGCGTGTGTACCTCCTCAACCATGAGGTGGGAATTTTTGAAACAGTGGTACGTAACATCTTCATAAAATGAGAGAACTCAGCTAGATACTTGTTTGCTTCTCAGACGAACATCAAGTGTGCCATATGTTGATTGATCCAGGGGTCCCTTCAGCTTCCACTTCACGGACAATGTTCTCTTGATGGTTGGACCATCTCAACTATGTCTTTTCTCCATTACCACTCCTGTGCTGCATGCTGCACATGATCTAGCAAGGGAGGATGACTTTCACTTCATCACCTCCTTCTGACCCAGACAATTCTTTTCCCCAGTCTCCTGCATGTATCATCCCACCCACCAGTTCCCATCGTGAATTTTTCCAATCCTCTGACCAAGTACAATGGCAAGATCAAGCACCCCAGTTCATATATATTCATCTCTGGTATTTGGATGGGAATCTACTCTAGAGTGGATATGCTACTCGACTGTACAAGACATTATCTCTGTCAGCAGCAAAAAATTTCACTAGACAAGGTTACCAGACTAAATGGAGTCAAGTATCGGAGGGGTAGCCATGTTAGTCTGAATCTGAAAAAGCGGCAAGGAGTCCTGTGGCACCTTATAGACTAACTGAAGTGTTGGAGCATAAGCTTTCATGGGCAAAGACCCACTTCATCAGATGCATCCTACCGACCGCTATGCTTACCTGCATGCCTCCAGCTTCCATCCCGGACACACCACACGATCCATTGTTTACAGCCAAGCACTGAGGTACAACTGCATATGCTCCAACCCCTCAGACAGAGACCTACACCTACAAGATCTTCAACAAGCATTCTGTAAACTACGATACTCACACGAGGAAGTGAGGAGCCAGATTGACAGAGCCAGGCGTGTACCCAGAAGCCTCCTGCTACGGGACAAACCAAAGAAAGAAACCAACAGAACACCACTGGCCATTACCTACAGTCCTCAGCTAAAACCTCTCCAACACATCATTAGTGATCTACAACCCATCCTGGACAATGATCCCTTGCTTTCACAGGCCTTGGGAGGCAGGCCAGTCCTTGCCCACAAACAACCCGCCAACCTGAAGCATATTCTCACCAGCAACTATACACCGCACCAGAATAACTCTAACTCAGAAACCAATCCATGCAACAAACCTTGGTGCATCTGATGAAGTGGGTCTTTGCCCATGAAAGCTTATGCTCCAACATTTCAGTTAGTCTATAAGGTGCCACAGGACTCCTCGCTGCTTTTACAGACTAAATGGAGACATTTTTTTTCTTGGCCACAACATTTAAAGGGTTTTACCAAAAGCAGCAAGCATTCCCCTCATCCTAGACTATATTCTGTTCTTAAAGCCACCAATGGGTTTTGCCTTCAGTGCTTTGACAGTCCACCTGGTAGCACTCAGCTCATTCCTTCCTCCTATGGAAAGTTACTCTGTTCTTCTTCGAGTAATGTCCCTCTTGGCGCTCCACTGTAGGTGCACTTGCATCCTTGCACTGCTGCTTAGAGAACTTTGGTAACAGTGTCCATTTGCCCACATGCACTGCTCCCTCTCCTGCCTTGCAAAAGACAAATGAGTGCATAGGGGTGAATCTCCCTCAGTTCCTTCTCAACTACCCTAGCCACGGAGAGCCGTGTGCAATCATTAACTTTAGTCTGTTAGCATTTTTAGTAGTTAATTAATCTCCTTCCTTCCTAGTGGTAGATTTTACTTTCTCTTCAAAAACAAAACACAAAACCAAAAAATAATAATAATCTCCCCCCTTTTGGGGGGATTCCTTTCCCCCTCAGGAGTGTATTTCCAGCTCACTGAGCTTCACAAAGTCTCTCGGATGTAAGACAACCATCCCTGTGAAAGATAAACATTCTTGCTCCAGACACTGCGTCAGGGACAGCCACGTTCCTCATAAGTGTGATCTGTCAACAGCTTAAACCCAGGTCATGGAAGGAGAGGGAGCTGAGAGAGTGCACTTGGCTTATGCAAGCCAAGAATGGGTTAACCCCACTCTTAGGATAGAGGAAGCCCCATCCTCACACCCAGGGCCATCCCTAGGGGGTTGTGAGGCCTGGGGCAACCCCTCCCAGAGCCCCAGGTTTTGGGGCCAGTAGAACCCCCTTACTCCTGCTCCACATCTGTACTGTGTACAGATGTGGTCTCCTCACCTCAAAAAAGATATTTTGGCCTTGGAAAGGGTTCAGAAAAGGGCAATTAAAATGATTAGGGGTTTGGAATGGGTCCCATATGAAGAGAGGTTAAAGCGACTGGGACTTTTCAGTTTAGAAAAGAGGAGACTGAGGGGGGGGATATGATAGAGGTATATAAAATCATGAGTGGTGTGGAGAGGGCGGATAAAGAAAAGTTATTTATTAGTTCCCTAAATAGAAGAACTAGAGGACACTAAATTAAATTAATGGGTTGCAGGTTTAAAACTAATAAAAGGAAGTCCTTCTTCTCGCAGCGTGTAGTCAACCTGTGGATCTCCTTGCCAGAGGAGGCTGTGAAGGCTAGGACTATAACAGAGTTTAAAGAGAAGCTAGATAAATTCATGGAGGTTAGGTCCATAAAAGGCTATTAGCCAGGGGATAAAATGGTGTCCTTGGCCTCTGTTTGTCAGAGTCTGGAGAAGGATGGCAGGAGACAAATCGCTTGATCATTGTCTTCGGTCCACCCTTTCTGGGGCACCTGGTACTGGCCACTGTCGGTAGACAGGCTACTGGGCTAGATGGACCTTTGGTCTGACCCAGTACGGCCGTTCTTATGTTCACTCCACCACTGCTCCACCCCTTCCACCACTTCTCACCGCTGTTCTGCCACCAGCTTGCTCCTTCCTGCCCCTACTCTGTCCCGACCCCTGAATAATACAAGATGAGGGATTACAGAGCCTGGTGTAGGGCAGCAGCAGGGGTCTCTCCCTCTCTCCCCCTCCACTCTTACACTCACTGTGGCAGTGGGATCCAAAGTGGCCTGGCCACCTTCTCCACCCCACCCTGGTCTCTTCCACACCACTGCATCTTGCTTCTCCTTAGCAGCAGAATGAGAAGTGTCCTGGGGCTGGAGTGCTCTGTTTCCTGCTGCCATGGTGAAGCAGAAGCACACCAAGCTCACTTCAGTCTGGGCTGCCTGCTGAGGAGGGGTGATGGACCAAGCAGGCTCCAGCCTAGGAATTGCAGAAGCCCCAGCCTAAGGAAGCCCAAAGTGCCAAGACCCAAATGGTTTCCCAGATACATGTGGATACCCAAGGGAGTTCTGAGCTGTTGGGATCTACACAAACTGAGGACTCTAGGGGTACCCTGAAACTGCATCAGAAGACAGGGTAGGAAATAGACATGGGGACACTAGCCAATTTGCTAAGTAATGTCAGTGTCAGATCCCTGATGACTCAGAAGTAAGCATACTCGGCACTACTTGGGTTTTGAGCTTTGACTTTGAAGTATGGAAGGTCTAGTTCTCTTTACCCTGTCCGCCACCCACCTGCAAGTGGCAGCCCACTTCCCTAACTGATCACTAGGTATCTCAGTTGTGCAGAGGATGACAGGCTTTTTGATTCTGGCCATTAGACAGTACAGTCCTGTGGAAAAGGACAGCCCTACTGACTCTGGACACCAGGCCTTCTAGAGGAGGGCAGTCATATTGACTCTGGCCACGGCATCATTCTGCCCTCATAGGAAGGACAGCCTGGTTGACTTGGTCTGTTAGGCCCTACCACTCCTAAGGACTGGGCAGGCATATTGTCTTTGATCACCAAGCCATCTAGTCCCACGAGGAAAGGTGATCCAATAGACATGGCTGATAGGTCATAAGACCTGAGGATAAGAGTGGCCAGATGAACTTAACCATGGGGCTCCAAAGCCCTCATCCTTCCCCAAAGAGGGACGGGGTAAACGTCCCTTGTGATAGGAATTGAGACAGAAAATCATCATGATGGAGGTAGCTCTTTAACCTTCCCCAGATCTCCGCCAAGAATCACTAGAAGGCACAAATCTTCCCCATATCCCTCAATATCCAGGGACTATTGCTGTACATGAGGGGTTCACAGCTGTTTACTTCATCTAAAAAGAGCTGCAAGTCCCCAGAAAAAGCACCAACCTATCAGAAAATGATTGCCACCATTCTCAGTGTCATCAATATTGAGGCATTCTAAGTATAACCATAGCTTAGGAGGCTCTGGAGTGACAGGTTCAAGGATGCACCTAAAAACCTGGCATAGCAACTGAACCAGTGGATAAGGACAAGAAAAGAAAGCACAGTGTTAATAAGATGCTGCCGGTATGAGTGATAATTTTGGTCAGCTAAGAGCCTCTCAGGACTAGAGTGCTTGCCAGCTCCTTCTGTATTTCCATCAACACTGAGTTGGTCAGTGTAACAGAAGCTGTGGCACTTGAGAATTCAGGGCATCAGATATAACAGAGTCTTCCTTTCTCAATACTTAGATGTCTCTGGCATGGGCCTAGGATTAAATTTCATTAATAAAAATTTTTCATTTCATCCACTTCTAAGATTACACTGAAGGTATGTAAAAGGACTCTAGGCAAAACCAAAAGGTGTTTCTGTTTAGCCCAGAGTTGCTATGAATGATGACTTTTTAACCAATCCAGTGTAGGGGAACAGAAGCCTGGCATGTTCTCCCATGTCAAAATATAAACCAATGACAAGTCAAAAAGAGATATGAATGTGTAGTAGTTAGCATAGACTAACTATATTTAATTTTTTTCAGGGCCCACAGTTTGTCTCCAACAGATCATCTTGCAGCATTTTACCTGGCACTGCAACTTGCCATTTCTAGACAGGTTTGTTCTACTTAAGAAATATATTAAAATGACAGATTTTGATTTGAAGATGGAAATTCTGACATGTATAAATGGTCACAGCAGTGGTAAATAGCAAATAAAAGAATGTATGTGTTTTCATAGCCTGGTGCAAGCTGTGTTCACAAATGTATAATATATCATTAAGGAGTATCAGCAAATAATTTGTAATTATGGGGTATTTTATCATTCTAAGGATTCATTTATTCTTTCCGTGTATGCACTTGGTATATATCCTGATAATCTGTTTCATGATGTATATGTGTCCTCTGAGTATTGTGTTTTGTACTTGGGCATGCTTAATTTCACTTCCCCATTTAATGAATCTGCTGTTTCCCTACAGGCCCTGAACTGTGGCTAATATAAATACAAGGAGCATTTCCTTTAGAGTCTATCAATGTTGCCCTTTAATCCAGTATTCTGCCACAGCATACCCAGGCCTAAGGGTCAATAGTAGGAGACTAATCAAATTCTAATGTGTCTTATGGCCATGTAAAAATACATATTCTCTGAATACTTGTGGGTGATTAGGTTGTTATAAACAGTACTATAAATATCTTTTAAAAAATAAAAACAAATTGTATAAAACTGCCAAAATCGGTGGGATCTAAGTTATATTCTTAAAACGCAACCTGAATCTTATCCTTGTACAGCTGTCATGTTTAAAAGAACTAGGATTGTATCATGTATTGCATGAATTTGGGTAATATATAGCTGCTTTGTATATGTCATTGTATGCTTTTTCCTGTGTCAAGTTTATTTTAGGAACTAGATTTGAGCAAAGTAGTTTACATACTCTAGGTGACTACTTTTCATTGCTAATGAACAGCAAAAATATTGAAGCATGTTGCATTAGAGCAGAATGGACTCTCTTATGATATCATAACATTTGTCATTAAGAGGTTATTGTAGGCCTGGCTCTTACTCCCCAGAAACATTGTAGGGAGGAACTGGAACCAGGTGGAAAAGAAACTCCAACTAATAGTGCTGGACAAAATATGAAAAAAGAAAAGCAAAAACCTGTGTTGGTCATTGAAGCCTTGGATCACTAAGTTAAAGGACTTAAAGATTCAGAGCCACAAATTAGGAAAGGGAAAAAATGGGCTGGAGAAGAAAAGAAGATATACAAGGTCCATGCAGTGCAATCCAGTGAGGAGGTTTTGGGAAAACAGAAAAGCTGGAGGAAATATGGGAGAAACGCAACTCTCTTGTAGAACAAGTAGTGAACTTACAAGACCAGTTGCGGAGGTGCCAGTATAATGGGAGAAAGTATCAAGAAGTGTTTTCCTCAGTTTGCAGCATAGCTGTCAGATGTATCTGTGTGAAAACATGTAAAAGTTGCTACTGCTCCCCTGCTTTTGATACTGCTAAATAAGATACCTTCAGGCTAAGTTAAATAATGTATCCAGAGAATATGGGAAAGTTTCTCCTCCCAGCGCCAATTATAGTTCAAGTAGAAGGGTAAGGGAATGATGATGGAGGATTGTAACTGAAATTTGTAACCTCTGCACTAGGAATTGAAAGACTATTCAATTATCTGATGAGCAAATGCTTATCGGATAATCGATACACTAGTCAACTATTCTCTCCCTCCCCCTTGCTGCCTCTACCAGAAAGAACCCTGGGGCTGTTGGTATACTTCAGAGGTGGAGGCACTTTTATTGAATAATTGAATAACCAATGCAAATTGCGTCAACTATTTGATTAGCCAGTCAAAATTTTACATCCGTTGTTGGGTTGTATCAGAGGAGGTGAGTTTGCACCTCATGGGTTATATTTTGAGCCTGATATTAATGATGGTTCAAATGATTACAACAGTTCTTGTCCGGAGGATGTGTTGCTGGGTAATAAACTTTAAAAAGCACACCAAAAAATGAAAAATGTGATGGGAATACAACACGTGTGTGTCTCTATGTAATATGAATTGGATTAGGGAAGTAGATAGATGAACATGCTTAAAACAGACTTTGCAAACTAAAATAGGAAAATGGATCAGACACAAAAGCTAAGAGAAAGCATGTCAGAACTAGCTAAGGTAAGAGGAGGGAACCACTAGGAGCCATTTGCAAAGATCAAGATAACGATGAACAAGATGAGGGAAGACTGAAATAATTGGATTTGTTTAGTTATGAAAAGAGACTTGAGAAGGGGACATGATAGCAGATTTCAAGTACCTAAAAGAGTGTTACAAGGAGGAGAGAGAAAAATTGTTCTCCTTGACCTCTGATGACAGGATAAGAAACAATGGGCTTAAATAGCAGTAAGGGAGGTTTAGGTTACACATTAGGAAAAACTTCCTGTCAGGGTTTTTATACACTGGAAAAAGTTGTCTAGGGAAGTTGTGGAATCTCCATTATTAGAGATATTTAAGAACAGATTAGATAAACATCTATCAGGGATGATCTAGTTGGTGCTTGGTACTGCTGTGAGGACTGGACTTGATGACCCCTAGAGGTCCAAACCCATTTTAGTATTAAAAAAAAAATACATTGAAAATGTAAAGGTGAGATAAAGAGTAGGTTGAACAAAGCCAGTGTATAGGCAGAGCATACTGTACAAGGATTGGTTCTTACCAAGCAACCAAGCCAATCAAAAAATTTGTAATGCAACATATATTAAAAGCAATGAGATGTGTAGATATTTATAAAGAGGAAGGCTTATGTGTAACATGCATTTGAGTCTGATTAACTCTGCCTGGCTTTGGCTGCATTCCAAATAAAGATACCTGAGTAGTGAAGTTCGGAATGGAACTGAGGCAAGTCTACACTAGACCTGAAGGTCAGATTAAGAAGTGGGCTGTGCCCACAGAAGCTCATGATACCATCTACATGTGTTGTAAGTCTATAAAGTGCTACCAGACCATTTGTTGGTTTTTTTATGTAAAATACATAGCTGGAGTTGGCTTACCTTAAGCCAAGCTTGGTGCTGACCTCACAGAGACACGCCAATGGGAGCAAACGCTCCCGGCAGCTTACCTTACTCCTTGTGACTGCTATCTCCAACTGGAGTAGCCCTCAGCGTTCAAATTAATGGGGTCTTAACTAGACCTGCTAAATAGAACGCCAGAAGACAGCTCTCTGGCACAGCAAGGCCGTGTCCAGACTCAGGGGTTTTTTCGGGAAAAGTAGCCTTTTCCCGAAAAAACTTCCCCTGCGTCCAGACTCAAGCCACGTTCTTTCGAAATTATTTCGAAAGAACGCGGCTTTTCTTTCGATGGCGGTAAACCTCGTTTCACGAGGAAGAACGCCTTCTTTCGAAAGTTCCTCTTTCGAAAGAAGGCATTCTTCAATGTAAATAGGGCTTCTTCAAAAGAGAGCATCCAGACTCGCTGGGTGCTCTCTTTCGAAAAAGCGGACTGCTCTTTCGAAAGATCTGCCTGCAGTCTAGACGCAATCTTTCGAAAGAGGCTCTTTCGAAAGAGGCTTTCGAAAGAGCCTCTTTCGAAAGAAGCCTGCAGTCTAGACATAGCCCAAGTGAAGACATGGCCTGAGTTCCTAGGGAGCTAACTGGAAAGAGGTCTTAGAGGAAATTGCAGCTATTTTGAGTTTCCCAGAATTTCCTTTTTACTTTAGAAGCACTTTGCTTCATAAAATTATTCATTTCCAACACTTGAAGCATTTGTTTAAACAAAAGTTTATATATATATATATATATATATATATATATATATATATATATATATATATATATATATATATATATATATATATATATATATATATATATGAAAAGTTACTCTGAAATCCCACTCTGTGCTTATTCAGATACATTTGAGCTGAAGTTAAAACAAAATATCTTTTGGACATCATTAAAATATTGTAAATGGAGTAAAGGCATGAATTTAAAGGTCTGGTATTGACTGCAGTGCATAAATTTATATACATTTTATCTCACTTCACAGACTGTTTTTGTTCAATGTAAAATGTTAAATCTTGTATATTTTGGTAGTATTTTATGGGAGTTTATACAGAGCTGCATAATTTCTGTGAGAATTACATGCACTTCAAATGTTTATATATATATAGTGAAATTACTGCAAGTGGTGTTCATAATAATAACTCTTTTCAGCCTGTTTTTTTACTCAGATACCAGAAGCTTTGGGTTATGTTCGTCAGGCTCTTCAGCTTCAAGGAGATGATGCCAACTCTTTGCATCTTCTTGCACTCTTGCTGTCAGCCCAGAAACACTATCATGATGCTTTGAATATAATTGACATGGCCTTGAGTGAATATCCGGAAAACTTTATGTGAGTACTTTCAGTGTATCTATTTCCTTATACCATATTTTCCAACTCCTGAATGTTCTTGTTGTATAGTAGTTGGTTTCCTGTCTCACTAATTCTGAGGGTGATTACTTCTGAAGACTGAAATATTTTTTAGTTTTTGTTCTTGAACACATTGTAATTGTTTTCTAATACAAAGTTATTTCTTAGTATTTTTTGCTTTTTTAAATTAAAGACTTACCCAGTGTCGTCCAGGTCTGTCAGGGCAGGAGGCGGGCAGTGGGAGTGGTGTGCAGGAGTCAGGGCAGGGGATGAGGAGGGACTCAGGATAGGTGACGGGGCTCAGGGCAGGAGAAGGGGGAGCAGTGGATGGGGGTGACCATTGGCTTCTCCTTGGGAGCAGCCTAAGGCAGTGGGGACCGTGTACTCCGCCAGCCAGTTTGTTCCCAGGGTCTAGCAGAGGCACTCTCTCCCTCCCCTCCAGCCCTCCTGAGGCGGGAGGAATTGTGGGAGTTCTCTCTCTCCCCCCCCGACCCTTCCGACAGCAGGGTGTGGGGCTTTCTCACTCCCCCTTGGCCTCTGATGGCAGGTAAGACGGTGGATTCCCAGCCCTGATGGCCACTTTCTTAATGGTATGACTGCCCCCAGTGGGCACTCTGCAGTATAACTCTCCCCTGCAGGCTTGGTGCCCGTAGTGTGTATAGATAGCATCCTTCCAAACAGCCCCTCCCTTTCCATGCTACGGAAAATAGTCCCATTCCTGGCATTTCTGGTTTTCCTGGCACAACCAAACCCTGACCTTGCTTTAAGTTGGGAGAAGAGGAAGCTGCATACCAAATTTAGTGGTCCTTGCTCTTACAGTTTAGGAGGAGTTCTTGAAAAAACAGACTCACAGATGGACAGACAGGCACATTTCTAAAATATATAAATAGATTGGAAAAAGGTTTCAAACAGCTGTCGTTTTTTATTATTCCATGTACTGGTTTTTTTTTTAACAAAATTTTCCACTTTGCATGTTTTCTAATATTCTCCTGGGTTGTATATTTTTATGTAGCAGCCTAAAGAGCTCTGATACTTCAACAAAAAACAGCTCAGTTTCTTAATGTCCTCCTCCAAGATAAAAACACGAATGTGTTTATTGTATAAAAGTTGCTATGCTACTTTGTGTTTGAGTGGCCTGTCATCAAGAATCAGTAGGTGCATAATCAAACACTTGATGTGGAAGAAGTGCAGATTTGGTTGAAGGTTCTTTATCATATTAAAAACCATTCATTTTTTTGTTGTGCATGCTCACTCCATTTTATTTGGAACATTCCCAAGCACCACAATTTCTTTTGTTGGTGGATGTCATCCTTAAATGTAATTGGATTTCATAATTCTGTAGAGATACATTTAAATTCAGTATAAAATTAGTTCAGTAGAACCTACAATATGGTCAGAAGTCTCAGTGTGAAATCGTACCAGTCATGGAATCAGTTGCAAAACTCCCATTGATTCCAATGAGAGGGTAATCTTTTCTTCTGATAAAGGAAGTTTGAGTCAGCTACTCTGTTATGTTCCACAGCATTTAAATATCCTAAATTAAGTTGCTGACAATTTAACAATAATTCAAATATTTTAAAAGAGGAAATAATGTATTAATATATATTAGTATTTATTAGCAGCACATTCAATAGCTGTGAATAATAGAATTTTCATTTTAAAATATTTTATATTTTTAAACTAATATATAACTTTGTGTCAATTAAAAAATATTATCAATGTTTTGAACTAGTAGGAGAGAATAGAATTCATAAAAAAATTGTTTAACTGCTGTGTCCAACATTTCTAACATCCTTTTCCTGGCTAGATCACAGTCTGCACTTCATTTTCATGACTCTCCTCACTGCTTTTGACCCTCCTGTTTGAAATCTGACCCTGGAAGCTTTTTATTTTGCTTGCTTCTTCTGACACTGCTCCATACTTATCTCTTTGGGAGGTCACTTTCTTTGTATAATCTGCTTCTCTCCTGGTTTCAGCTTCCATCTTTATGCTGGCAGCTGTCAATATCTCAAATTCCTGATCTGTCTGCTTCTAGCCAATCTCACATCTCAGCCTTGTTTTCTGATGACATCTCTGGAATGTCTCTGTCAGCTTAAACTTAACATTGCCAAAGCTTAAACTCCTCTTCTTCCCTCCAACTCTTTCATTCTCATTAGCTGCTGACAGTTCTGCTATCCTCCCAGTCATTTCATTGCCCCATAATCCATACAAAGTCATCTTTGACTCATCCCTCTCTGCTCATGAATATCCAGTCTATTTCCAAATTTTGCCCTGCACTTTCAGTTTGGACAAAATCTCTCATCCAAACACCTATCATTTCTCATTAGGGTTACTGACCTCCCTAACTTATAGGTCAACTCCCAATCCATGATCACCTTCATTGCTCCAACTAGGTACCATATCAGCCTCACCTGAGGTGATGAGGTTGTTTGCATCTTCCTCTGAATTATCTGGTACTTGCAACTGTCACAAATAGGGCACTGAACTATAGTATGATACAGTATGGCAATTCCTTTATTCCTACAAGTATATTTCAGAGTATGTCTCTTTGTTTTCCAAACTGAAAAAAAGAAGATGATTAAGCAATAGTTTACTCTGAATCTTGAGCCTAAACATAACTCCATATCAATTCTAGTACGCTGTCTTGAAAGAATAAGGCAAAATCTTTTATTCTTAAAAATCAGTCTTGTCCTAAGTTAAGTCACTGGCCACATTATACAGTATAGATTCCTTGGTGAAAAACCTAGTTTGACAGATCAGTGGAGTCACTGGATGAATTATTATTGAACTAGAGTTCCTGAAGTATCTTTGACAGAGGAGAAGAAAGGAAATGAGTGCAGATATTAAAGTGGACCAGCCTTTGAAAAAAATGTGAAAGTACTCTCCCTATGCTGGTATAGCTATGCCCTGCTTTGCTCTCTTTCTTGGTGAATAATCTACTCTGCAGCATGGCCCTAATTAGGACTGGCCCCTGGAGAGTGTTTAAAGATTGTGGAGGTTCCTTATCCTCTCTCTTTTCCCTTGGGCAGTAACAATTTCGCCCATAATTTAAATCTGATATTAAATTCTCCATATTATTAGATTATTTTCTTCAGGAATTTATCAGCAAAGCCTCAATTATAATATCAGATCTTATACTGTACATTTGTTCACTTGCAAAACATCATGTAAAATATTTGACAATTTGTATTCAACAAAAGTGCTTTGAACATAGATGACTCCATTTTCCCTTTCTACAACTGTTTATAGATGACACAACTCCATTCCGTCTCCCCACGTGCCTGTCGCAAGAGATCCTTTTATATTCCCTCAAAAGTTGCTAATTTTCAGTATGCTCATACATTACTTGATTAATTCTAATTTCTTTGGTATTTAATTGGTTTCTGTATACGTTTCGTAGAATCATAGAATCATAGAATACTAGGACTGGAAGGGACCTCGAGAGGTCATCGAGTCCAGTCCCCTGCCCTCATGGCAGGACCTAATACCGTCTAGACCATCCCTGATAGACATTTATCTAACCTACTCTTAAATATCTCCACAGATGGAGATTCCACAACCTCCCTGGGCAATTTATTCCAGTGTTTGACTACCCTGACAGTTAGGAACTTTTTCCTAATGTCCAACCTAAACCTCCCTTGCTGCAGTTTAAGCTTCTTGTTCTATCCCCAGAGGCCAAGATGAACAAGTTTTCTCCCTCATCCTTATGACACCCTTTTAGATATCTGAAAACTGCTATCATGTCCCGCCTCAATCTTCTCTTTTCTAAACTAAACAAACCCAATTCCTTCAACCTTCCCTCATAAGTCATGTTCTCTAGACCTTTAATCATTCTCGTTGCTCTTCTCTGGACCCTCTCCAATTTCTCCACATCTTTCTTGAAATGCAGTACCCACAACTGAACACAATACTCCAATTGAGGCCTAACCAGCGCAGAGTAGAGCGGAAGAATGACTTCTCGTGTCTTGCTCACAACACACCTGTTAATGCATCCCAGAATGATTTGCTTTCTTTGCAACAGCATCACACTGCTGACTCATATTCAGCTTGTGGTCCACTATAATCCCTAGATCCCTATCTGCAGTACCCTTTCCCAAACAGTCGCTTCCCATTCTGTATGTATGAAACTGATTGTTACTTCCTAAGTGGAGCACTTTGCATTTGTCTTTATTAAACTTCATCCTGTTTACCTCAGACCATTTCTCCAATTTGTCCAGGTCATTTTGAATTATGACCCTATCCTACAGATTAGTCGCAACCCCTCCCAGCTTGGTATCATCTGCAAACTTAATAAGCGTACTTTCTATACCAATATCTAAATCGTTGATGAAGATATTGAACAGAGCTGGTCTCAAAACAGACCCTTGTGAAACCCCACTTGTTATGCCTTTCCAGCAGGATTGTGAACCATTAATAACTACTCTCTGAGTATGGTTATCCAGCCAGTTATGCACCCACCTTATAGTAGCCCCATCTAAGTTGTATTTACCTAGTTTATTAATAAGAATATCATGCGAGACCGTATCAAACACCTTACTAAAGTCTAGGTATACCACATCCACCACCTCTCCCTTATCCACAAGACTCGTTATCCTATTAAAGAAAGCTATCAGATTGGTTTGACACGATTTATTCTTTACAAATCCATGTTGGCTGTTCCCTATCACTTTGCCACTTTCTAAGTGTTTACAGATTATTTCCTTAATTACTTGCTCCATCATCTTCCCTGGCACAGAAGTTAAGCTAACTGGTCTGTAGTTTCCTGGGTTGTTCTTATTTCCCTTTTTTATAGATGGGCACTATATTTGCCCTTTTCCAGTCCTCTGGAATCTCTCCTGTCTCCCATGATTTTCCAAAGATGATAGCTAGAGGCTCAGATACCTCCTCTATCAGCTCCTTGAGTATTCTAGGATGCATTTCATCAGGCCCTGGTGACTTACAGGCATCTAATTTTTCTAGGTGATTTTTAACTTGTTCTTTTTTATTTTTCCTTCTAAAACTACCCACTTCCCACTAGCATTCACTATGTTAGGCATTCCTACAGACTTCTCGGTGAAGACCGAAACAAAGAAGTCATTGAGCATCTCTGCCATTTCCAAGTTTCCTGTTACTGTTTCTCTCTCCTCACTGAGCAGTGGGCCTACCCTCTCCTTGGTCTTCCTCTTGCTTCTAATGTATTTATAAAAAGTCGTCTTCTTTCCCTTTATTCTCGTAGCTAGTTTGAGCTCATTCTGTGCCTTTGCCTTTCTAACCTTGCCCCTGCATTCCTGTGCTGTTTGCCTATATTCATCCTTTGTAATTTGTCCTAATTTCCATTTTTTATATGACTCCTTTTTTATTTTTAGATCATGCAAGATCTCGTGGTTAAGCCAAGGTGGTCTTTTGCCATATTTTGTATCTTTCTGACACATCAGAATAGTTTGCTTGTGGGCCCTTAACAATGTCCCTTTGAAAAACTGCCAACTCTCCTCAGTTGTTTTTCTCTTCAGTCTTGATTCCCATGGAACCTTACCTATCAGCTCTCTGAGCTTACCAAAATCCACCTTCCCAAAATCCATTGTCTCTATTTTGCTGTTCTCCTTCCTACCCTTCCTTAGAATTGTGAACTCTATGATTTCATGATCACTTTCACCCAAGCTGCCTTCCGCTTTCAAATTCTCAACCAGTTCCTCCCTATTTTTTAGGATTAAATCTAGAACAGCTTCCCCCTTGGTAGCTTTTTCAACCTTCTGAAATAAAAAGTTGTCTCCAATGCAGTCCAAGAACTTATTGGATAGTCTGTGCCCCGCAGTGTTATTTTCCCAACATATATCTGGATAGTTGAAGTCCCTCATCACCACCAAATCTTGGGCTTTGGATGATTTTGTTAGTTCTTTAAAAAAAAGCCTCATCCACTTCTTCCACCTGGGTAGGTAGCCTGTAATAGACTCCTAGCATGACATCGCCTTTGTTTTTAATCCCTTTTAGCCTAACCCAGAGACTCTCAACACTTCCGTCTCCGATATCCATCTCCACCTCACTCCCAAGTGTGTTCATTTTTAATGTATAAGGCAACATCTCCTCCCTTTTTTCCCTGTCTATCCTTCCTGAGTAAGCTGTACCCTTCTATACAAACATTCCAATCGTGTATTATCCCACTAAGTTTCTGTGATGCCAACAATGTCATAATTGTACTTATTTATTAGCACTTCCAGTTCTTCCTGCTTATTTCCCATACTTCTCGCATTTGTATATAGGCATCTAAGATCCTGATTTGCCCTTGCCTCCCAGTTTTGCCCTGACCCTCCTTTCTCTCTGCCATTGTAGCCCACGCTCCCTCCCATTTCCGACCCATCTCCCAGGTCTCCATGTTCTCCACTTACCTGTGGGCTTTTCTCACCTGTCCCCATCGAACCTAGTTTAAAGCCCTCCTCACTAGGTTAGCCATTCTGTGTCCAAATAGTGTCTTCCCCCTCCTCGAAAGGTGAATGCCATCCCTGCTTAGCAGTCCTTCCTGGAATAGCATTCCATGGTTGAGGAAACGAAAGCCCTCCTGGCGACACCGTCTTCACAGCCAGGCATTCACCTCCAGGATGCACCTGTCTCTGCCTGGGCCCCTACCTTCGACAGGAAGGATCAAAGAGAATACCACTTATGCTCCAAACTCTTTCACCCGTACTCTGAGCCTTGTAGTCACTCTTGATCTACTCAGTGTCACACATCATGGTATCATTAGTGCCCACATGGATGAGTAGTATGGGGTAATAGTCAGAGGGCCGGAGAATCCTCAACAATGCCTCCATAACATCTCGGATACTGGCTCCCGGCAGACAGCATACCCCCCGAGATGAAATGTCAGGGCGACATTTGGGCACCTCTGTCCCCCTTAGAAGAGAGTCTCTGACCACCACTACCCTACGTTTCCTATTCGCAGTGGTGGCAGCAGACCTCCCAGCCTTTAGGGTACTGGGCTTCTCCTCCTCCGGTGTAGGGGGTGGTTGCTTATCTCCTGTATAAAGAAGAGCATAACGGTTTCCTAGTACCATGGCGGGATGGTTCAGAGCAGGGGTGGAGCACTGCCTGCTGCCAGAAGTAACCCGCTGCCACTGTCCACCATGAGCCGTCTCCTCCTCTACCAGTGGTGTGTCCACAGTCTTGTATACTGAGACAGCTACCTCAGCTGTCTCCTCATGAACACGATCCAGGAAATTCTCATGGATGTGGGTGCTCCTCAACCTAGCCACCTTCTCCTGTAGTTCTGCCACCTGCTGCCTGAGAGATTCCACCAGCAGGCACCTTTCACATTAGATGATCTCTCCAGCCTGGTTATCAATAAGTGGGAATTGCAATCCACAGTTCCTGCAAAACCACACCAGGATCTGGTTAGAGGCATCCAAGCGCAGACGCTCTGTCTGACTACAGGCGCTGGTGGAGGAGACAGAAGCAGTGCTGGCACAGGTGTTGCGGGTCTTCCTGACCATCATAGGCCTCCCTCTGTCAAACTCCCTCTCAGACTCCCCTGTCTGCAGCTCCTGTCTGCTTCGCTCCCTGGTTGTTTTGTCTCTGGCTTTTAACGCCTGCTTGCCTAGGCCAGGCCTACCCCCTCGTGAGTCACACAGGGGAAGGCTGATCAGATGCAATCAAGAGAGCAATCAAGGGACCAAAAGGTCAGGCACTCAGTCCCAACTGCCACAGCAGTTGAAACTGAAACTGCAGTCACCAAGTGGCCTGTTCAGCAGCGGGATCTCTTGTGGTTCCTCTCAAACGCCCCTGTCTGCAGCTCCTGTCCACTTCCAATTGTTTTCTACTTTTTCTCTGGGGTCACAGGCCAGGATTTCCAGTCCCTTGTTCTGAATCTTAGTAAATTAAACAGTATGGGGCTTTTCTGAGTCTCCTGCTGGCTGCATGTCACAGACTCTCTTATCAATGTATCATTTAAAACTTTTTTTGCATACATACAGATGTTTCTTTACAGCTTGTTGAAGAAAAAAATATATAGTGTATGTGAATTCTGCCATTTTTATTTAATTTACCATTGTGCATAACTGAATACCACTCCATGCTACGCTATGTGCCTGCCTGCCTTTCTTAGCCTATGTCTCCGAAATAGCTTATTTTGAAATAGTGCGTCCGCACTACAAATGCCCACTCAAATAGCGCTGAACTGTTTCAAAATATCAGAGGGGTAGCCGTGTTAGTCTGAATCTGCAAGAACAATGAGAAGTCCTGACGAAGTGGGTCTTCACTCATGAAAGCTTATGCTCCAATAAATGTTAGTCTATAAGGTGCCACAGGACTTCTTATATTTCAGAATAGAGCATCCACACTGATTGGTGCCACAATCACATTTAAAGCCCCCCGGAAGTACTTCAGGCAGGGCATCAGGACAGAAGTCGTTTCCTGGAGCTGCTTCCTGAAGCTATCTGAGACTCATACTCCAGTGAGACTCTCCCATGAGCCTCTCAATAAGGGGCTCGTGCATTGCCCCTCTGTGTCTTTCCTTCATCCACCCTCCCTTCCTCCACTTCCTCTATTGACAAAATAAACTAGACCTTTTGTTTTGAACCAACAATCTCTATGTTTTTGTTCAATTGGGGTAAATGTAACTAGGGAAAGGACCTAGGAGGGAGGTTGGAGAAGCAGGTCCGGGTGGGACTGGGACTGGTGCCTGCCTTGTGTGGTCCCACCATCTCATGTGTAGGGCCCCCGGGGGCCACAGGGGACAAGCCAGAGGGATGGGAGCTTGGGTGGGAGTTGGAGCTGGGGCGGCAGCAGGTGCGGCAGCAGGAGTAGCCACCAGGTGGTCAACAGTGGTGGTGTAAGCTGCACACGTGGTCCAGGCCTGCTGCAACAGCTCCTGCCAGGAGGTGTGGAACGGCTCCAGGTCAGCTTCCAATCTGCAGTCCTGCCGGGCCAGAGACTGCTGCAGGGCATTCAGGCAGGTGATGAGCTCCTGTTTCAGGTCTTCATGGGATTGCTTTCGCCTGCAGATTTGAGAAGCTGGCGCAGGAGGGGTGGCTCACACCTCATTCTCAGCTGGTCTAGCTGTGAAGAAAAGTGAGAAGGGCAGACATCCCAGGAGACAGAGTGCATGAAGCCTAGCCCCTCCTCTTTGAGCCAACACCAAAAAGTCTCAGGTCAGATGAAAGTGATGTGGTTTGAGCAAGGCCATCTGTGGCCTGTACAGCAGGCCCTTTCCTGCAGGGGGACAGATGTCCCAGGAGAAGCCACTCTACCCCTTCACACCGAGGACAAGTAGGCATATGAGTCTGCTGGCCAAGCCAGGAGCCTGTGGGTGGGAGGAGGTTGACAGGGAGGCTCAGCTTCCCTCCATGCCACGCACACGCCGGGTCAGGCAGTGGTGATGTCCCATAGGGATAGGACTTGTATCCCTGCCCATTGGAGAAGAGGGAGGATGGTGTTGGGAGAGGTGTGTGTTGGCTGCAAATGCCACTTGCTGGGGAGGGTGCTGCTGGGGTCCCCTCTACTTTCTCCCCCTTACCGTACCAGCAGGCTTCCCTGGCAGGGGAGTGGTGTCCACCTTGCTGCACTGGCCCAAGAGCGCATGCTGTCCTGAGAGTGCAGGCATGCCCATGTGCCGTATGCAGCACTGCTGTGTGTGTGTCCATGACCCCATCCTTCCTAGTGGTGGCTTGTGGTGGGAAGGTGTCCCACCTTGGGGTCAGGAGTAAGGCAGGCCTCTCCAGAAACCCTGTGAGCAGGAGCACAAGGTTCCCGAGCAGCTGCCTCACTGCTGCTGTGTGCTCCCCACTGACACTCCATGTGCATCCTTGTGCAGAGGCTCTTGTGCGATCCCCAGGCCAAGAAGGCTGGGCGAGGAGCATGCAGCCTCTTGCCACCCGTCACCTCCCTCTGCGTGTGTCCAGGGAAGGTAATGCAGATCACCTGATGAGTCTTCCCTGGCATTTTCCAAGCCCAGGGTGACACAGGCAGATCTCTCGTGGCTGGCAGGTATCGTGTATGTGCTGGTCATCGCCTCCTCGTTGTCCTTCTCTGCAGTCACGCTCTCTGTGAGGTTGACAATAGGCACGTTGATGACGGGAGGCAACCTGCCCCCTTCCCAGGATGCCATCCAGCTAGGTGAAGAAGCAGGAGGTCTGGAGTGCTGTTCCTGATCAGAAACTTATTTCCTTGGCCTTTACATAGGCCTGCCGGAGTTCTTTTATTTTCATTAGCACCTGGTCCAGAGTGCAGCTCTGCCCACTCTAGACCAGGCTGTCAGCCATGTGGATGTAGACATCCAAATTTCACCATCCAGCACGGAGATCCTCGATGTTGGAGTGTTTTCCCCAGATTTCAGTGAAATCCAAGATCTCCGTGTCAGTCTATGAGGGTGCCCTCCTGTTTTGCCCCTGGGCAGTGGCTTGGAAGTGGCTGTCTGCTCCCTTGCAGCTGTGGGCGGTGCAGAGGGAGCATGGGGATCTGCCACAGCAACTGCGAAAGTAGTCAGGGCTCTGCTGTGTTACACAGTGCGAGCTGGGCCTACTTTGTGCCACAAGCTTTTTTCCCTGTGGCTGCAGCTATAAGGACTGCAGGGGAAGAGGGAGCTAGAGTTCTGATGAGTGTGGACAGAGTGGGAAGCCCTGGAAGCCAGTTATTTTGAAAACTTCAGCTTTACTGTCTACACACACCCTATTTCCAAATAACTAATTCAAAATAGGCGTTATTCCTCATATATGAGGTTACAGAATTTGGAATAAGAAACCTATTATTTTGAAATAATTTTGAAATAGTGAGCTCATTGTGTAGATGCTCACTTTGTTATTTAGAAATAATGCTACAGGGCTTTTGTTTTGTTTTATATTTTTCCAGTCAAGTAGCTTAAATTTCAAGTTTTAAATGTGATACCGGCATACAACACCAGGGGGCAGAGAGAAAGCTGTAAACTATTAATAGAAGCTGTGCTGATAAAAGGTTTCTTCCTAGTCCTCCTCTCTTGTTGCTGAGAGCTGCATTTTGCCTAGCTGCTGATTGAAATGAGAATGGTACCTGCTAGCTTTCAATATTTTAATCCTTTAAAATTTGATACGTTCTCAAGCTTAAGGCTCATGCTGATTCCATTCATATCAGAAATATGCTGTTGTTATATCCTTCTCCCCGCCAAATCTTGATCTTGGTCTTACAGGGACTTGGCTTATTGCTCTAACAGGTAGTTAAGAAAAACCGCTGAAGAAACATAGACTTTCATATACACTTTTTGCAGTGTGAGGTTGTGGGAGAAAGAGAATACCACATTCTGGTGTTGCCTGCCAGTCATTTCACCATCTCTGCATGAAGAGTTGACATCTCGCTTTTTGCAACATTTCATGCATTTGCAACCCAACCTATTGGGGGAAACAGTGAGGAAAAAATGTGAGCAACTATGTACTGCTGAGATCATTTTTTCCAAGAGGAAATTAAAATCTGTATGGTTGGCATACCAACATCATTGCAAGATATTTTGCTGCAAACAACAATATTCTGTGGTGAAGAGATGTAACACCTTTCAGATCTAGAATTACCTAAAATTTTGAATGTTAGCACAGGATAGCACACTCTAAAGAAAAAGCTTCTATTCCCCCCTTTTTTTTTCACAGTGTCAGAATCCTGACTTACTCAACCATCCCACAAACACAAAGATACAGACAAGAAAATCTCCTGTTGTTAAGCATTATTTTCATTAATGCCTGGGAGAAACATAGTATTGTTTTTGTAGAGGCCAGCTGTAGAACTTGTCTGCTAAGCTATGGAGAGTAGTAGTTGCCTGTTCAGTGCAGATAAAATTAAGGTTTGTTGAACAGAAATACATCATTGGGCTGCCCTCACAACTGATAATTGGGTCTTAGAAATAATCTCATCCGGTTATTCCATCTCATTCGTTTTGCTTCCCCCACCCTCCCAACCTCTCCTGTCCCTCTTCAGGGACCTCTCTCATGAAGGTCTTTTAAGGCAAGAGGTTCAACGACTCCTCGCCATTGGAGTTGTCAAGAGAGTTCCCGACCTGTTGAAGGGCAAAGCATTCTACTCCCAATTATTTCCTTACGGAGAAACGCACGGGAGGATGGAGACCCATTCAAGGTTTATGAAAACTCAACAAAAATCTCCGAAATCAGCAATTCAAGGTGGTTACCCTAGCATCCATTATTCCAGCCGTGGACAAGGGAGATTGGTTTGCAACTGTCGACCTATAGGATGCTTACTTCCACCTGTCTTACAGACCATTCCTCCATTTTACCATAACATCCGAACATTTCCAGTATCGAGTACTACTGTTCGGCCTATCCTCAGTCCTTCGAGTTTTTTCCAAGACGCTAGATGTAGTTGTTGCATTTGTTTGGCATCAGAAGGTGAACATCTTTCCCTGCCTCAACAACTGCCTTATAAAGGGTGCATCCTTAGAGGAGACTCTCCAGATGATATCAGTAGCACAAGACCTATTTCGAACTTTAGGTCTCATTATCAATGATCAGAAATCCACTTTGCAAGCTATACAATCCCTGGAGTTCATCAGTTCCCATCTCGATTCCACCCAGGCTCGTGCCTATCTGCTGGTCCGAGATTCCATGTAATATAAGATCTCATCAGTATACTTACCACCAGCTTGTCCATCTCGGTCCTCATGAGCTTACAACTGATGGGCCATATGGCCGCCACTACACATGTGGTACAGAATGCTCATCTCCATCTGTGATACCTCCAACATTGGCTGGCCTCTTTTTACACTCCATCAAAACATCACGTCCATAAACTTGTCTCTTCCCTCCAACGCCCTAGCCTCCCTCAAGTGGTGGACCAGTTCAGCCAAACTATTGGCAGGGGTAACGCATTCAGCCATCAGCACAAATCATAACTGATGCCTCCATGATAGGCTGGGGAGCACATTTAGAAGGCCTTTTTACTCACGGCCAGTGGTCCAATCAAGAGAAAAAAATACATATAGACATTCTGGAGCTCCAGGCAGTCTCCAATGCTTGCAAACACTTTCGAGCACATATTGCCAACTGCACTGTCAGGATTCTGACAGACAATATAACAACCATATATTACATCAACCGTCAAGGCAGAGCCTGGTCCCGTTCATTGTAGCAATCTGTATCTGGAACTGGTGCATTACCAACATAATATTGACTGCGGCGTGCTTATCCGGAATCCACAACACTGCTGCAAACACTTCAGTACAGACCATGAGTGGGAGATGAATTGTCAAGTCACCAGGCTCATATTTCGAATGTGGGCATTTCCTCAGATCAACCTTTTTGCCTCCCACAACAATGCCTTATGTCCGGATTATTGCTTCAGGGTGGGTCTGGGACCAGAATCCCTCGGTGACGCTTGCCTGATTCCTTGGAAAGCCCACCTTCTCTTCACCTTTCTTCCATTTCCACTCATCCCAAGAACCCTCAAGAAAATCAGGAGGGACTGCGCTCGGGTAATTTTAATAGTCCCCTCCTCCCCCCCCCCCCCACGTGGCCCAAGCAGTCATGGTTTCCCTGTCTCTTTTGAATGTCTTTTCGACCCCCCTCTCATCTTCCCTGTCATCCAGATCTCCTAACTCAAGACAAGGGTACCCTTCTGCACCCCTATCCTCAGAGTCTCTACTTGACAGCATGGCTCCTTACTGGTTTTGGAATGCCAAAACGCTCTGGTCTGTCAGAGTGAAGCGAGTTCTTCTTCACAGTAGGTGTACTATTACCCACACTGCTTATCTTCGTAAATGGATGAGGTTCTCCAGATGGTGCAAACAAAGATATTTTCATGTAATCCTGGACTACATACTGAATCTTAAGCAGTCAAATTTGTCCCTCTCTTCACTTAGAGTCCACTTAGCGACTGTCAATGCATTTCACCCATCCATGCAGGGACATTTTGTATTCAGTCATCCCATCACTAGATGCTTTTTAAAAGGTCTTCAGAACCTCTTCCCACCACACAGACCTCCACCACCCTCATGGAACTTAGAAATAGTACTTGATACATTAACTAGACCACCATTTGAACCTCTAACTACTTGTCCTCTACACATCATGACTGCAAAGCTGATCTTTCCTCTGGCAATAACATTTGCACATAGGGTCAGTGACCTTGCAGCTCTTATGGCAGCCCCACCACACACAGGTTTTACTAAGGACATCGTTATTTTGTGCGCTCACCCATCCCTTTTACCAAAAGTGCAATCAGACTTCCACATTAACGAGCCAATTATCCTTCAGACATTTTACCTTAAACCACAGTTGTCCACACAGGAAGGCCTATTACCTACTGTAGATATCTGGAGAGCCCTTGCCTACTACATTGATCAGACTAGAGACTTTTGTGCTTTGCAACACCTATTCATGTCAGTGGTGAGCCAATGTAGGAGCAAGCCACTATCTTCGCAGTGCATATCCAACATCATTGTTTCCTGCATCACACAATGCTACACTCTGTGGGGCAAAACTCTTTCTATTCCTCCTAGAGCTCATTCTACAAGGGCAGTCTCTACCACCACAGCATTTCATACTTTTATGAAGCACTATGCTATCCTCAGTAGCTACAGCTGTTTTATCCACTGCCAGCAATAGGTAACTCCGAAGCCTGTCATCTGAGAACTGCTATAAAGTTACCTGCAGTGGAGCACCCACAGGGACATCACTCAAAGAAAAAAATGAAGCTACTCAGCTTGTGCAGTAAAGATGGTTCTTCGAGATGCGTGTCCCCATGGGTGCTCTACTACCCACCCTCCTCCCTCTGTCTTTGGAGGGGCTTTCTTTATTTCCTCTTATTCTAAATGCTCAGGCATACATAAGGAACGGAAGAGGGTAGGGTGCATGAAGCACAAAGCACAAACAGCACAAGGCGCCTTGTGCTCATGCACGGCCCAACTGGCTACTGCTGTGCAAAACTCCAATCTGTGGTGCTGGGACAACCTGACACCAACAGTGAAGCACCCATGGGGGGACACATCTCAAAGAACTATTGTTACTGCACAAGGTGAGTAACTTCCTTTTGTTGGTGATGAATGTGGTACTGTGACTAAGTAAACAAGACATTAGCCCCACTCTGCAAGGAGAAGAGACTAATTTATGAAGAGGATGCCTTGATATTTGCTTGCAAATAACTGTTTTATCCTTCAGTTGACTGTGTTTGGCCTCTCTGCTCAGGAGATAGATTGTCTATTTTCATGATAAACTTCATATTGTTTTGTTCTTATAAACTGTTTCTCCTCTATCAATTGCTAAGAATTCTAGTTAATACTGTGGAAAAGAGTAGGTTTTGTTCAAATCAGGTTTTGTATCTTGTGCAAAGCATTTATCTGTTTAATACAGTTATATATGAAATCACCGTAGTTTAGTCAGAGAGATTAGCTGAAAATTCTTTATCTCAATTTTTGCAGTTCTCAAACTTCCTATCTTTTGCTATACCTGCACTACAGTTGGAGAATGACTGACTGACAGTCAATTTAGTGGGTTTAGTGAAGACCCACCAAATCAACTGCACATTGCTCTCTAGTTGACTCTAGTACTCTAAACTGGACAAGAAGAATAAGGTAAATCAATGGGAGAATGCCTCCCATCGACCCAGAGCATTGTGGACACTGCAGGAAGTCTATCTAAAGGACATCCATTCCAGCTATGTTATTCACAGAGCTGGAGTTGCGTACCTTAGGTCGACTTTGTGTGGTAGCATAGATGTTGCCTTTTATTGACTTTTCATGAGGTACATGTTTCTATGTAGTTTCTGCTATTTATAGTATGAAATCTTTAACTACCTTTTTATTTATTCTACCTCATGCGTACCCATCAGATTGTTACTTGGTAGGATGGATTTATCTTTCATAATTAAATATTTATGTAATTGCTTTATCACCTTAGTGTTTTGTTGTTTTTTTAATTTATGATATCCTGTTACAGAATCAGTAGGTCTAGTATGTTACTTGAGATCATCGTGATTTAATGAAAACCCAATTGAAACAATAGGCAATAAACAATAACTGTTAATATGCTGCAAATTAGTAATGATGCCAAGAGATGACAGCTGACAGGCTTTTTAAAGTAGCAGACGTAAGGAACAGCAGAAGGGATATTTGAAGAATGCAAGAATGTTATTTTAATGTTAAGCTGTTAGCTCAGAAAAGGAAAGACATATGGTAACAGGTCTGAAAGCAACTGAAGACTAAGCTCACTGTTTAAACATTTACATTTGTTCAAGTGTGATGGAAAACTTTTTTGTTCCAAGAATATTTCCTAAAATTTTAAGTAAATGTATCATCTTAATTGAAAGCTATAAAATTATTCCTGGCTCATGGAAACTTCATTTTGATAAACTAATACATTGAGCTTCTTTAATCTCACTCTAAAATATCCCAGACTTTGAATCATTCTTGTAGCTCTTTCCTGAATATCTCCAATTTTTCAACATCCTCTTAAATGTCCATAAATGTGGACACTTAATGATTTCACTAATGCCATAAACAGAGATAAAACCAACTCCTTCACCCATGTTTGATGTTTCCCAATTTATACATCTGAGCTAGACTTGTTTTTGCCTATTTAGATATAGGATTGCACTTGGAAGTTCATGTTAATTATCTGTCAATGATCCCAAGACCTTTTCAGTGCTACTGCATTCCACGGTTCAATCCCCCCATCTTGTAAGTGAGATTGACATTCTTTGTTCCTGGGTAGGACCTTGCATTTGACTGCATTAGAATGAACATACTTCAAAAGTACCCATTTCACCAAGTAATCCAAGTTTGCCAAGGTAACTGACTTGTCCCCCAATATTATTTATGAATCCACCAATTTTTATGTTTGTTGGAGTTTTTACTAGTAATAATTTTTGTATTTCCTTCCAAAACATTGAAAATTTGAATAGTATTGTTCTAAGAATACTTACAATGAATGGCAGTTCTCCATTACAATTACCTTTTGAAGTCTGTCGGCCATTTCTAGTTCACTTAATATGGGCTACATTGATTATTATTAAATGCTAAACTTTAATCTAATTAGACCAAGTCAAAAGACTTACAGAAGTTATTCATTTATTATGTCAAGAACATTACACCTTATTAGCCAATGCTGAAATCTCACTCAGAAATTATATTATGTTTCTCTGGCAGAGACTATTTTCCTTGA
This sequence comes from Pelodiscus sinensis, assembly GCF_052426305.1. Taxonomy (NCBI): domain Eukaryota; kingdom Metazoa; phylum Chordata; order Testudines; family Trionychidae; genus Pelodiscus; species Pelodiscus sinensis. The sequence goes on from NC_143056.1 coordinate 32,017,002, forward strand.
AACATATTGATTAGTATTAATTGTGCTGCTATCCTTTAATTATTTATAGGTTCTGTCTCATATTAGCCTTTTCATGATTTTGCCTCAGATCACTGTCAGGCTAACAAGCCTATAGCTTCCCAGGTCATCCCGTTTACCCTTCTTAAATATTAGCACATTCGTTTTTAACAAGTTATTTTGTGTTTTCTCAGTTCCAAGATTTTTGGTACTTTCCAAAATTGCAGCTTACTCTGGGACTCTTTATAATGTGATAATTTGTCCCCACTCTTATGTGCTTTGATCAGAAATGAAATAGAGTAAAGATGATTACAGTAGATGACAGCTCTCAAAACTATTCATTCAGACTCTCTGCAAACTCAGTAGACATTATTATATTGGTTATATCACACTTATGAGTCTAATATCAGATGTTAGGCATCTCATGCTTTTATCTGACTTGGATGTAATTTCACAATTTTTCTACACTGTCTGTCAGCCACTTATTACCAAACAGGCCCAGCAAAAATTTGGCTCGTGTATGATTTTCTCTTTAGGAGTATGTTACCAATGATAGAGTGACTTGCAGTCATCTTAAAACAAATATGTTCATTAGCCCCTGGAACAAAGCCTTAGAAAAAGTAGTTTTAAAAAAACAGCCTATGCATATATTTAATCTAAGTCTGATCTAATGATTTACTACTGGCTAAGTAGTAAGGCTTCCCTCTTGAGTTCTGGAATAGAACAGATTCAACTTACTTCTTTTTAGGAAGCTGAAGAACTCTTGGGGCTCAGCCAGCAAGTGAACCCCAGTTGTTTTACTTCCCTCTCAGGAGCAGACTTTTCTCAAACCCTCTGTGCTTGTGTTTGTCCAAGTCCTATTCCATATTACCTGGTTACAGGACTAAGTGTGAAGTCTCTCTACCCCAGTTGTCCAGCTTACCTAAAAGAAACCCTTATGCATGGACTTAACCACCTGCATTCAGAATCCTCTGAACTGTCATTCATGTTAAAATTCGACACCCTCCAAAAAGGAATGAACAAACACTCAAACTATCTTACCCATTACCAAGATAGCTTCCCCAATTATCACCTCTAATACCATTAACTCACAAACATCCCTCTCCCCCCACCTCTACTATCATCAATTCACAGACTTACCTTCCTTCCTTCCCCCGCCCCTCCGCATCCCCCTCCTGTTCTGAAATGTGATTTGTCCTTTTCATATGTGTTCATTTTTTTTAATTTTATCCTTTGTTATATATGGTTGTGACTATTTTCTTCCACTATTTGATCTGAGGAAGTGGGTCTGGCCCACGAAAGCTCATCATCTAATAAACCATCTTGTTAGTCTTTAAAGTGCTACATTGTCCTGCATTTTGCTTATGCATGGGTTCCATTGTTTGAGAACAAATAACTGTTCTTAACTAATTTTGGGGCTCGGAGTTCAAAAATTATATCCATTTTTGCCCAAAACATACAGATTTTTCTGAAAACTGAAGTCTACTTTTTCAAAAATGCTATTATTTTCAAGAACTTGCATGCAAAAATACCTCAAATTGATTGAATTCATCAAAATGAATGCCATCTAGCTTAATTTAATTTACGTGATTCTGATAATGTTGGAGGCGATACTGAGTATCGACCAGAACATGCCAGTAATGAGCCACAACTTTTCACCTAAAGTGAATTGAATGACTTGGTGAGATACCTGGATCTGCCTAAAGATTCTGCTGAGGTTTTGGGATCCAGACTTCAAGCAAAGAATTTGCTTTCCTCTGGGACAAGTTTTGCTTGGTACAGGAACCACGAGAAAGAGTTTATTCCATATTTTTCTATGGATGGTCTGTTAGTATACTGCAGGGGTGGCCAACCCAAAATTGCGGCTCCTGACGGAACCAGGATGGAATCCAGATAAGACTGAGGTCCTGTGGATCAGGATGCCCTCTGTTTAGGAATGTGGCATGGTACCTGTTCTAGTCAGTGCTACTCTCCCCCTGAAAGAACAGGTCCACTGCTTGGGGGGAGTCCTGGACCCTTTTTTAACATTTGAGAACCAAATTTCTTTGGTGTCCAGGAGTGCTTTTGGGCAGCTTCATCTGATCTGCCAGCTGCCACCCTTCCTGAAAAAGCATGACTTGGCCACAGTGATCCATGCTCTTGTTACATTCTGACTGGATTACTATAATGCACTTTGTGGGGCTGCCTTTAAAAACCCTTTGGAAACTTCAGCTGATCCAGAATGTGGCTGCTAGAGTTTTAACTAATACTCGTTATGTGGAACACATTATGCCACTGCTCCGGCAGCTGCACTGGCTTCCAATATGTTTCCAGGCATAATTTAAGGTCCTGGTTATGACTTATAAAGCCCTAAACGGGTTGGGTTCAAGGTATCTGAAAGACCATCTTTTTCCATATGAACCTGCCCCAGGGATTGAGGTCAGCTGGGGAGGCTCTGCTCAGTGTTCCCCCATTTATGGAGGTAAGATTAACAGGGCCGTCTCACCTTTTGCTCCCAGGCTGTGGAATTCTCTTCCCTGGAATATTCGCATGGTGCCAACATTAGCATTATTAGCATTGTTTTGGCATCAGGCTAAAGCCACCTTTTTTACTCGTGCTTTTATTGGTGTTTAGTCTGTGTGTGTGTGTGTGTCCCTCCTCTCGAGATGTGTTAGCATGTTTTATGCCCCTTTGCGGGGGCATATAGTGTTTTTTTTTAAAAAATGTAAATAAAAAATAGTCTTGTGACTGTACAGAATGATGCTGAAACTGTTTGCTAACATTTGACTTTCCAGCACCCAATTTCAGACACCCAATACATACATTATATGCTGGGGTCCACATCAACATTCATCACAATTACATTTGGTTCGTATTTTGACGTTTTTCTTCACAACCATGACTAAACATGACTAAACATGGTGTTTAGTCTGTGTGTGTGTGTCCCTCCTCTCGAGATTTCTTAGCATGTTTTATGCCCCTTTGCGGGGGCATATAGTGTTTTAAAAAAAATTGTAAATAAAAAATAGTCTTGTGACTGTACAGAATGATGCTGAAACTGTTTGCTAACCTTTGACTTTCCAGCACCCAATTTCAGACACCCAAGACATAAATTATATGATGGGGTCCACATCAACATTCATCACAATTACATTTGGTTCGTATTTTGATGTTTTTCTTCATAACCATGATGACTAGCAACTTACTTTGTTATTACTATTTAAAAAAAAAAAACCTGAGATTTTTTAGATCAGTGTAGAAACCCTCACCTCTCCCCACAATCAAAAAGTACCAATTTCAGACACCTGATACATAAATTATATGCTGGGGTCCACATCAACATTCATCACAATTACATTTGATTCGTATTTTGATGTTTTTCTTCACAACCAGGTCACTCCCTAGTGCAACATGAAACAACTCAAGACCTGGTTTATAGTCTCTTTGGTTTTTTTTTTACATAAATTCAAGTATTATAACATCTCAGGGGAGTAGCTGTTTTAGTCTGTAACTTTAAAAATGAGTGGCATTTTGGAGACTAACAAAAATATATAGAATCATGAACTTTCATGGGTAAAACACATTTCATCAGATGAATTGGAGTGAAAAATCATCTTATGAAGTGGGTTTCACCCACAAAAACTCATTATGCTATATAATGTTGTAAGTCTATACGGTGCCACAGGACTACTAGTTTTTCAAGTATTATAAAACACCATACTTACTTCATTTCTATTTCAATAATTATAAAATCTCCACATGACACTTACAAATAATTTAATGCTATAGCACTGATAGGATTACTTTTTTAAAACTTGCACTTTTGCCATTTAATATACTTCATTTTTAAAGGATACCTATGAAGTTGTACTGTTGGTTTATTGAGAGGTAAGGCAAACAAGAAATATGATGGAACGTGTTTATCCATGCAATAAATGTTCTTAGAACAGTATCTGAACATTCTTGAGGAATTTTTATTATTATTTGTAGAAGGGGATCCTCTTCAAGGCCTCTGTGGCCCCAAAAATCCCTTTTTCTTTCTTTCCAGTTGATGCCACCATCAAGGTCACCCTAGCGCTGATCTTATTTCTAGCTGAAAAGTGATAGATTGAGATTCTTTTCTAAGCCCATATATATGATGCTGTTATATCAACTGTAAGATTCTCTAAAGCAGTGGTTCCCAACCACTGGTCTGCAAACTGGTGCTGGTCCATGAACTGCTGGCTGCTGGGCCGCTGTGGCTGCCAGAGCTGAAGCTGGCTGTTCGCAGGGCTCAGCTCCAGCGTCCATGGTGGCTGATTTTGCCCAGCAGTGGCAGGAGGAGGCAGAGCAGGAGGCACCTCCCTCCTCCCACCCAGGCAAGATGGCGGCCCAGCCACTCTGCTTCTACCTATGGGGATGCAAGACATGCTTGTGGAAGGAGGGAGCATGAAGAAGGAGGGAGCTCCCCCTGCCCCACATGGCTGTAATGACCATACTCCCTAGAGGGGGCAGCCTCTCTCTGGGGAGTGTGGGGTTGGGGTGGGGTCAAAGAGAAAGGAGTGTTGGGTGAGGGCGTGGTAGGGCAAGAAGGTGTTGGCATGGGCTATAGGGGTCAGAGGTTGAAGGGACAAAGGGTGCAGGGGTGGGGGGTCAAAGGATGTTATGAGCTGGGGAGCAAGGGGCTGAGTTGGGGCTAGGCAGAAAGGTAACAGTTTAGCATATTAGCATAGTCATTATTTGTATAATGAATATGCAAATAAAATGTTGCCATTCCTGCAAAAGTTTGTGAATGAATTTACCAGTCCATGATATAAAAAAGGTTGGGAACCACTGCTCTGAGAATAATATGGGACACCCCAATCCTTTGAGTAACAAACTTGAAATGGAGGTAAAATTCAGATTTCTTACATGTTTGCAAAAAGCTCTTATTAATTACACTGCCAGCAAATAAAATGGGCTTTAAAAGAAGCATATTTTGATTCAATGAAATGTTTGTGATGTTTTAATCTGTTTTTTAAATTCATTGTAGAAAACTTTGCCAAGTAATATGCATGATCTCAGCATTCACCAAGTAGTTGTTTTGTGCATCAGTATATTTTTTGTTACACAGTCCCATACACTTTTCCTACAACCATATTAATGTTGGAGGGAATTATTGCCTTTTCTTCCTTCCTGATCTTTTCCTGTTTGTCATGATCATGTATTCATCAGAAGAATGCTTTGCAAAGCATATTGCAAGTTAAACTAAACTTTAGAAATACAAACTGTTGCATTATTGAAAGGGAATATCTGGAATCCTGAAATGGTCTCCTTTTTCATTGTGTTGAATGTAATATAATAAAAGTCAGTAAGTTTTGAATGGAAAATTACTTTTTTCATCACACAGTGCATACAGGTACCTCTTGTTGAATTAGATTTTAAATGGTAGTTTCTTTGAATGTGTTCTTTATCACTTGCCAAGGATGTTTGGCTTATCTCAGTGATGACCCAACATAGCATTTCTTATGCTCTTGTGTTCTTCATGCTCTGAATGTGGGAAACACCATAAAGAATAAAAATCAAGAGGTTATGAAATTGGGGGGCTCCGGGAGGCCCCAAGGGAGAGTTTCAGACAAGGCCTCCCACATAGGGCTTGTGCATTGTCCCTCTGTGCCTTTCTTCCCGAGGCCGTTATCCCAAATGATATACCTTCTGCCAATGACTTAAAACAATTTCAGGAGCTTTTTAAGAGAGTTGCCATCAGTCAAGACATCACTCTATCAGAGGTTCCAGAGAAGCAATATAAACTTTTAAAGAACCTGCAACCTTCCACAAAAGCAAAAATTATGCTTCCGATTGATGAAGCGATCATGGATGCAGCAATTGACATATGGCAAACCAGCCTCAGCCCTGCCTACCAACAAGCGGGCTGACAGAAAATATTTTGTGCCCTCAAAGGGCATGGTCTTTTTATTCTTGTACCCACAGTCCAACTCCTTGGTCATAGATGCTGCAAACCAAAGATCTAAGAACCCACAGTACAAGCCCCCTACCCATGAGAAGGAGCATAAACATCTCAACTTGTATGGTTGGAAGATGTACTCCATCCTCCACCCTGCAAATTCTCATAGCCAATTACACTGTGCTACTTGCTAATCATGACTTTGATAACCATGCCAAGTGCAGCATCTTCCTGACAAACGACCTATCCCGAAGTTCGTGGTTCAGGAAGGGTACACCATTTCTTGCACAGTATTGCAGATGGCACTGAATTTTGCTGATACGGCAGCAAGCAACAATTACATCAGTAGTAATGAGATGCACCTTCTGGCTGGAGGTGGCAAGGGTCTCAAAAGAGCTGCAATCCAAAGTTGAGGAACTCCCATTTGATAAGAACAAACTTTACATCAAGGACTGATGAGGTTCTTCACTCAAGTAAAGATTCCCACCCTACACTGCATACTCTTGGGATGTACATACCCCCTTACCACAGATAATGTTACACTCCCTATCACAGGTAGAGGGATTTCTCATATTCTAGACAGCAGCAAAGACCTTTGACCAGAATCGTGCCACAGGTAGAAACCAACATTGCTGAACCACTAACACCGGCTTGTCCAGTCATTAGGCCCCAGGCAAAAGATTTGAGGCTTTGGTTGGGGACGTGCACAATCTCTCCATTCCACTAGTCCCTCACAACATAGAAATTTTTCATCACTGTTTATGCCCTCTCTACAACGAATGGTCATCAATTCCTACAGACCATTAGGTTTTGAAATCATAGAACCATAGAGCTGGAAGAGACCTCAGAAGGTCATCAAGTCCAGCTCCCTGCTGTAGGTAGAACCAATCCCAATTAAATCAACCCAGCCAGGGCTTTGTCAAGCCGAGACTTAAACACCTCTAGACTCCACTACTTCCCTAAGTAACCCATTCCAGTGTTTCACCACTCTCCTAGTGAAATAGTTTTTCCTAATATCCAACCTGGACCTCTCCCATCACAACTTGAAACCATTGCTCTTTGTTCTGCCATCTGTCACTACTGAGAACAGCCTTTCTCCATCCCCTTTGGAACCTCCCTTCAGGAAGTTGAAGGCTGCTATCAAATCCCCCCTCACTCTTCGCTTCTGCAGACTAAACAGACCCAACACCCTCCGCCTCATAGGTCATATGCTCCAGCCCCCTAATCATTTTGGTTGCCCTCCACTGGACCTTCTCCAATGCGTCCACATCCTTTTTGTAGTGAGGGGCCCAGACTGGCCTCACCAGAGCCGAATAAAGGGGGGAATAATGACATCTCTGGATCCGCTTGCAATGCTTCTCCTAATGCAACCTAAGATGCCATTAGCCTTCTTGGCTACAAGGGCACACTGTTGACTCATATCCCTTCATGTTAGCATCCCAGGGGATTCTGCCCATCAGATCTCTGTAGGAGTCAAAATCTGCTTTTCTGAAGTCCAAGGTGTGTATTTTACTACTCTCTTTTCTTCCTTTGGTCAGGATCCTGAAATCTAGCAACTCATGATCACTGCTTCCAAGGTTGTCACCCACCTCTACTTCTCCTATTAGTTCCTCCCTGTTTGTGAGCAGAATGTCAAGCTGCACACGGCTCCTGGTTGGATCCTTCAGCACTTGTACCAAAAAGTTATCCCCAACATCCAATGACCTGGATGAGGGGATGGATTGCATCCTCAGCAAGTTTGTGAATGACACTAAGCTAGGGGAGAGGTAGATACGCTTAAGAGCAGAGATAGAGTCCAGAGTGACTTAGACAAATTGGAGGATTGGGCCACAAGAAATCTGATAAGGTTCAACAAGGACATGTGTAGAGTCCTGCACTTGGGACGGAAGAATCCCAAGCATAGTTACAAGCTGGGGACCAACCAGTTAAGTAGTAGTTCTGCAGAAAAGGACCTGGGGGTTACAGTGGATGAGAAGCTGGATATGAGTCAACAGTGGGCCCTTGTAGCCAAGAAGGCTAATAGCATCTAAGGTTGCATTAAGAGGAGCATTGCCAGCAGATCCAGAGATGTCATTATTTATTCGGCTTTGGTGAGGCCACATCTGGAGTATTGTGTCCAGTTCTGGGCCCCCCACTACAAAAAGGATGTGGACGCATTGGAGAGGGTCCAGCGGAGGGCAACCAAAATGATTAGGGGGCTGGAGCATATGACTTACGAGGAGAGGCTGAGGGAGTTGGGTCTGTTTAGTCTGCAGAAGCGAAGAGTGAGGGGGGATTTGATAGCAGCTTTCAACTTCCTGAAGGAAGGTTCCAAAGAGGATGGAGAGAGGCTGTTCTCAATAGTGACAGATGTCAGAGCAAGGAGCAATGGTCTCAAGTTGCGGTGGGTGAGGTCCAGGTTGGATATTAGGAAAAACTATTTCACTAGGAGGGTAGTGAAGCACTGGAATTGGTTACCTGGGGAAGTAGTGGAGTCTCCATCCCTAGAGGTGTTTAAGTCTCGGCTTGACAAAGCCCTGGCCGGGTTGATTTAGTTGGGATTGTTCCTGCCTAGAGCAGGGGACTGGACTTGATGATCTTCTGAGGTCTTTTCCAGCTCTATGGTTCTATGATTCTATGAATTGCACAAAACAGAACACGAGAGCAATAAACAGAGAACAAAATGAGACAAGAGAATACCATCACTATAAAAGCATTCTAAGTGGCAAGTTTAGACCAGCAAAAAGAGCCTGTTAAAAAAAAATCATACCTGAACAATAGAAATAGAATGAAGGTTGTGATAGGCAGAATATTGTCAAGAAATACTAATCAGAGTTGCTAACTCTCATGATTTCATCATAAGTCACATGATAATTATTCTTTCCCCAGCTTCTGGAGTCAGGTTGGTATGTAATTTCAGCGTTCATTCCAAACAAAAAGTAAATTTCTTGCTCTCATGACTGTGAAAAATGCTTGAAAATGTGACTCAAGTGCACCATAAAAGCTCAAAAAGCAGAAGGCAAATAACACCAAATTATTATTTTTACATAAAGCCAAATCTCATTATTTTTGGTGAGGATGTTTCATGATTTTTCAACATTTGAGATTTACAGTTCTGCTAAACGGACCAGCCCCACAAGAAACCTTTGACAATAAAGTTGAACACTTGAAGACAGTGTTGTCACATCTCACATTACAAACAAAAAAGTTAAAGACTCAAATAAAAAAATAAAAGTTGGAAAACTACAGGTGAAAACCAAGTCACCATTGATGTGTTGAATGCTTGTAAGAGTTGGAATGTTGAGAATGAACCTGAAGAGTCTGTACTGATAGCACATAATTGGGAAGTTGAAGGAATACTGCAATAATGCTGACTGAAAGAACCCCCTCTGTTGAACTGTACTGAGAGGGGGAATATTTGTGGCACTTAACATAGAGGATATGCACAAGAGAAGTCCAGGTTAGTCAGAACATTGCCCTGTGTAGAAAGGATTCAGAACTAATATATTTAAAATATATTAAATCCTCTTAGATTTCACTGCTCTGATCAAGGCATTTTAAAACTTAAGATTTTATGTTGTAACTGTGGGACTTTTTAAAAATCAAATGCAGTCCACCCATTAGAGTGGGGATGGGGAACCTTTTTCGGGCCAAGGATAGAAAAATCAATTGGGTACTGCACACAAGTGAGAAGCAAGAAAACAAAAAACAACCCTCACTATCATGACCCCCAAAGACACTTCTCACAATCCCTTCGTACATCAGAGTCTAGGGGGTGCAGGCTAGTAGAATTTGTGTGCTCCAGCCCCATGGTGGGGCAGCAGAGGGGCTGGAGTTCCCGTGCAGGCTCTCGAGTGCTGGGAGGAAACCCTGAGCTATGGAGGCTGGATCCAGGCAAGCCGGGGGCCCACATCCAGCCTCCAGCCCTGAGGGTTCCCCATCTCTGCATTAGAGGGCTTGATTTTTGGTTTGGTTTGGTTTCTCAGGCTTGCTTCTTATTGATATCATTGTATTTCTGAACATTTTCCCAGAATGACTTCACATTCATCAGAAGTTTCAGGCTATTAATTCTCTTTTGTTCCATTGTTTTTGGCTTTTTTCTACTGCAGTAGATATTTTTTCTTTTTTGTACCATAGCTTACTCCATTTTAACAAACTTTAGCAGAAGAATGTGTATCTACGGCATTTATTATAGTTTTTCTGCTAAACTAAAGCAGGAGCTTGTAGCAAAAGAAGCTTTGGCATAACTTTCAGTGTTCTGCTCTTATTGTGTATGAACAGATTAACAAATACTACTTGCTTGCTTATTTCATATAAGTTGGTTTAGTTGGCCATCCCAGTGTTTCATCCCCATGTTTCTTCATGTCCTGAAGTAACCATTGAAGCCAGGTCTTAATTTATTATTGATTTTTAAAGGGTGCAAAATATTTCATTTTCTGTTTCTCTACAGTTTAGCCCAACATACTTTTTCATGGACATTTTATTTTCTGCGTGTGTTTTATTTTCTAAGATAAGGTTTTCTTTGCCATTTTATTCCATTGTCACAACTTCTTGCCTAGCTTGTAGGTGTTACCTCTGCTCTTTCTTTAAACTGTGCACACTGAATCCTACATTATTCTCTGTATATGACTTCTTTTAATTCAGCCCACATCTGTTCAACTCCATATCCTGAGTCAAGTGTTTGAAAGCTGATATTTAATGTTAATTAGAAATTCTTTGTCAGTTAGATGGATTGCATATGATTACTCTTAAGCTGCCACTCTGTTTTTTCTTTATTGTTTAAACCATACAAAATCTAGATATCTCGGTAATGTTGCATCTTGATTCTGGAGAGATTTTTCCTATCCCGATGCTACAGAGAAATGACAAATGATGGGTTTTTTTTAATTCAGAGATTAATACTATGGAACCCTGTCGATAAAATATAGCTCAATTTGTAGAATTTGAATCTTCCATCAATGTGTTCATTCACATTCCTTCATCAATATGTTTGTCTCATTCATAACTGGTAAGGTTATTGAAATTTGACAGTGAGACAAGACAATCATGCATTAATTACCTAATTATACTTCAAATGCTGATCAGAATATTTTGAACTTCTATTTCAGGGTCTCAAACCACTTTACTGAATTTATCCTTCTAATGCCACTGAAAGCTAGAAAACAATACTGTCCTCATTTTTATATTGTGGAATTCAGATGGTCACTGCAGGAATGATGGAGGGGCGGGCAATGTTGTAACATATGTAAAAAATGCATCTGAAAGGACATGTTGTATAAAGGAGTAGAGATGTTAAATTGTGAGTAGTTTACTAATCAAATAGTCGATGCATTTTTGCATTGACTATTCAATTAGCCAATAGGGCGCCTCCGAAGTGTAGCAGCAGCCTTAGGGCTGTTGCTACACTTCAAATGTGAAAGCGCCACCTGGAGCCCAGAATCAGCTGGGGACTCTCCTGCTGTCCCTGGGCTCCCTGCAGCACTGCCAGTTTGAAACGCTATGGGGAGCCTGGTGTCAAGTTCCTTGCGGCATTTCAAAGCAGCAGCGCCCTGTAGAGCCCAGAATCAGCTGTGGACTCTCCCGCCCAGGGTCCCTGTGGTGCTGCTGCTTTGCCGCGAGAAGCCTGCCATCAGGCTCCTTGTGGGAGTTCAAAGCATTAGCACCACATAGAGCCTGGGAACATCTGGGGATTCCTCCACTGAGCCCAGGCTCAGTGCAGAGCTGTCACTTTGAAATGCTGTGTGCAGCCTAAGGACACCCCAGTTGGTCCCGGGCTGCATGCGGCGTTTCAAAGGGGCAGCGCTGCGTGGAGCTTGGCGTCTGGCCCCAGGCTCCACCTGTTGCTGCAGCTTTGAAGTACTCCCTCTTCTTCCTCCCCTCCCCCTTGCTGCCTCTTTTTGATAGAGGTTGCAAGGGGGGAGTGACTAGTCAACTCAACTATCCGATAAGCATTTCTTTATCAGATAGTCGACTAATCTTTTCCATCCCTATAAAGGAGCAGTTAAAGATAACCATCTTCATTCTTTTCTTTGCTAATTAATTATGATAGTAATATCATTTGCATCTATCCTTGCTTTTCCTGTATGATCCATAGGGCAAGATGCCATTTTGAACTCTGTTATGAAAAGTCTTAATCAAATCAATCCGGAATTGCATAGTGAAGGTAGATTTTCCTTGTAGCTCATACTGTTGTTCTCTTCCCTTTATCCCCGCTAGTCCAATAATGTCATTTTCAAATGGCCATTTCCAATTTTTTAGTGTAGTTAACAAACAAAACTGTCAAGTGCTGCCCATTGTTAAAAGTAGTTATATATGGTACTGCGCAAATTTCCTTTGCTACAGTGATTCACAGTTAAGCTTTTAAAATTATTTCATTTATTGTACTCCAAGGCATTTACCTACCACTCTATCTCCCGTACACAGACACAAATAGTAGTCACAATACCAGCTAGAAATGCTAGGTTTTTTCCCTCAGAAACAAGGTGATTTTTTTCACTCCTCTTTTGGTTTCACTTATCATTGGTCAGAACAGAACTAGATATACAGGCAGTCCCCGACTTACGCGGATCCGACTTATGTCGGATCCGCAGTTACGAACGGCGCTGCCCCGGAGTACATGGACACGCCGCCCGTGTACTCCGGGTGAGAAAAGCTGCTCCGCGTCTCCCTGGTCTGCAGACCAGGAAGACGCGGAGCAAAGCCGCTGCCCAAACCCCCCCCCCCCCCCCCCGCGGCTTTGCAAAGCCTCGGGGAAGCCGGCAGCGATGCAGCCCAGGTGCGCCTGGGCTGCCTCGCTGCCCGAGACCCCCCCGAGGCTTTGCAAAGCCACGGGGGGGGGGGCTCGAGCAGCGAGGCAGCCCAGGCGCGCCTGGGCTGCTCCGCTGCCGGCTTCCCCGAGGCTTTGCAAAGCCGCGGGGAAAGCCAGCAGCGGGACAGCCCAGACGCCCCACGGCTGTCCCGCTGCCGGCGTCGTCAGAGGCTTTGCTCCCCGTCTCCCTGGTCTGCTGGTCTCCAGCAAACCAGGGAGACAGGGAGCAAAGCCGCGGAGGACCCAGGCGGCGGGACCGCGGTGCGTCTCGGTCCGCCGCCCGCGTCTTCCTGGTCTGCTGGGATAGAGGGGGGCGCAGCTAGTACGCCCCCCCCCCCCCAGCAGACTAGGCTTTTGTCTGGACGCCTGTGGCAGAGCAGCTGGGGCGCTGCCGGTTGGTCCCGCAGCGCCGCTCTGGGTGCTACTGGACCAACCCAGCAGCACCCCAGCTGCTCTGGTCCTGATTCAGCCGCTGCTGGTCAGTTTCAGCAGCGGCTGAATCAGGACTCCTGGGGCAGAGCAGCGGGGGTGCTGCTGGGTTGGTCCAGTAGCGCCAGCACCCCAGCTGCTCTGCCCCAGGCGTCCTGATTTAGCCGCTGCTGAAACTGACCAGCGCTGACTACAGGAAGCCCGAGGCAGAGTTGCTCTGCCTCAGACTTCCTGGAATCAGCTGCTGATCAGTTTCAGCAGCAGCTGACTTGGGGACGCTTGGGGTTCTTGAGTTGATTCTGTATGTAAGTCAGAACTGGCGGTCAGTTTCAGCAGTGGCTGAATCTGGACGCCAATTCCGACTTACATACAGATTCAACTTAAGAACAAACCTACAGTCCCTATCTTGTACGTAACCCGGGGACTGCCTGTAATGTCATGGTCTGCTTAAACCTCTTTAAGTGAATATGCCTGATTGAGTGTTCCATGAGGATACTGTATTGAAACACAAAGAAATAAAAAAACATTTTATTCTGAATCCACTGAGCCTCATTGTAATTGCCTGGTGAAAACCATATTTGCAGTGTTGTTAGAGCTGTGTTGGTCCTAGGATATTAGACAAGTGAGGTGGATCTAAGGAAATGTCTGTTACTGAATCCAGAAGACCTCTCTGTAGCTTGAGAGCTTGTCTCTTTCACCCGTTGAAGTTGATCCAATAAAATATATTACCTCACACACCTTGTGTCACTGTCAAATTTACAGAATGCCACTATCATTACTGGTCCCCAAGATTGATTTGATAATTGTGGCGTATCATAGAAATTGTATTCTGTGGTCAGATATTTTGGCCTTGTGTTTGCAGTAATAAAACACACTATGCTTCCATCAAGAATAAAAAAAAAAATCCTGAAGTCAGTGTATGATTTTGGTACTGAAGGGAGCCCGAATTGAGAATTAGAAGAAAAAATTACATAGAGACTCCCACTTGAACATAGAATTTAAATGAAGAGTGCTTCCTAATTCAGACCAAGATCTGCATGAATTTTAAATTATATGAAAATCAGATTTAATTTACTGTATGTTTATGCTTCCACAACAAAAAATGGGTTTTATTTTACCATCCATAACTTTCCACATAGAACTCCTATTAGAATTATTTCTTTGTATGTGATGTGTAATGCAAGGAAAATTCCTTAAAGAATACAGTTCCAGGACCTGATACTATATAGTCAATATTTCAGATTCTCCTATGTTCTTTGTTGGTAGTATTGGGAACTTTTGTATTCCAATTTGTTTTCAAATCATTGCAAGGATCTCTTAAATGAAGATTGAGTTATGCTTCAGTGTGGCTTTTCAAAAAAAAATTTCCCCTTCTCCATTAGATTACTGTTTTCAAAAGCCAAATTGGAATCCCTGTGCAGAGGCCCAGATGAAGCACTCCTTACCTGCAAACATATGCTACAGATTTGGAAGTCCTGTTACAATCTCACTAACCCCAGGTAAGATGCTAAAGCTACTTTGGATTTTGTCTCCTGTACATCAAAATTTGTCATAAGAATTCTGATTTAATCACAATTCATAAATCTTTTCCCTTGAGTTTTCTACTAAGATGGTTCTTGGGATATAATGTATGTCTGGTCTCTCTTTACGAAAGGTTTCTTTTCAATACATTGCTCTACAGTTTTGAGACAGAAATCAGTGATTAATTATAAGAAGTTTTATGACACCAAAAGCTGAAAAGGCCTGTCCTAATTTTTTTACTACAGATTAGCATTTCTGCTTTTATAAGGTAACTGAGGGTATGTCTACACTTGCACCCTAGTTCGAACTAGGGATGCAAATGTAGGCATTCGAAATAGTCAATGAAGCGGGGATTTAAATATCCTGCGCTTCATTAGCATGATCTCACTGGCGCGTTACTCTGATCAACACCTGTTTCGAAAGTGAAAGTGCACGCTGGGACGCGTTAGTTTGAACCAAACCCCTTGGTAACTCCTCAGTAACATTGGTTCGAACTAACGCGTCCCAGCACGCACTTTCACTTTCGAAACAGCTGTTGATCGGAGTAACGCGTTGGCGAGATCATGCTAATGAAGCGCGGGATATTTAAATCCCCGCTTCATTGACTTCATTGACTATTTTGAATGCATTTTGAGTTCAAACTAGGGTGCAGGTGTAGACATACCCTTAGAGATTTCTGGACTTATTGATTTCTGATTTTCAAAGGGGATTAGGGGTCTAAGTCTGATATGTTTAATATACAGTCAGAGTAGCCTTTAACAAGAACTAAAACTCAACTAAGCCTTAGAGAGCCTGTGTTAGTATGTATCTTTAAAAACAATGAGTAGTGCTGTGGCACCTTAGAGACTAACCATAGTATGAGCTTTCATGGGCAACCCACTTCTTCAGATGAGGTGAGCTTGACCTGAGTTTTGCCCACAAAAGCTCATGATACTGTGTATGTATATTTCATTAGTCTCTAAGGTACCACAGGACTACTAGTTGTTTTAAAACTCAGCAAGTTCACTTGATAATTGCTAATAGAGCCAATAGCATCCATTTTCTGGGAGGGTAGAGAGGGGTATCTGGGAGAAGTAACACATAAGCTACTCCAATGGGGATATTCAGAGAGTAGGAATGATCTTTGAGAAGAGAAGGCACATAAGATAGTTATTTTTGAATCCCCGAAGCTGCGCTTTGGTCTCTGCTGGACCTGGCTTGGCCATAAGTTAGAGAAACTATGGGTGTTCTAATTTATACCAGTTAAGGTTCTGCATAGCAGAGGGAAGCCCTTCTTAAAGACACCCTTTTCACTGAGGACGTTTAAGGCAAAAAACTAGCTCTGTCAAAGTAATTATAATTGACCAGTTAATTCCAAGTCTCTGCCCTTTGATATTTCTTTAGTGTTGTAAAGGGCGAGATCCTAATTGAGCACATAGTACCACAGAATCATTTACCTTTCTATCAATGGCAATATATGCAATTTGACCACAGGAGAGACAGGAGGTTCATCTTGAAGTGTGCCCTTCATTGTGGTATCTTTTATACCTGAAAAAGTTTTGCTTCCAAATACCTGTCTAATTGTTTGTTTGTACTAGCTATATAAGACGTAGCTTTAGGTGTGCTTTATGGAAAAATAATTGATATAAGGAATATTTCTATTTCATTTAAATTCCTGCAGTGTATGACTGTTTAAAAACATGACGGATGCCACTTGTGGGGGTAACTTTCTGTTGAAGGGGGAGGAGATTTGTGCTAGAGAGTAGCACTATATTTTTGTTTTGTTATTAGCTAAGATTAATCAACAACCTTGTATATTCTATAAATATTTACAAGCCTAAATATTCTGTTCCGATTGTTACCCCTGTATAAAAAGGGGTTAGAAATTGAATTAGAATAAGACTGTTTGGCAAGAGTGCAGATACTGTTAATAGATTCAGATGTGGTATTTGTCCTTTGAAAAATATTTAATATTTCCTAGTTTATGTATGGGGAATAGTATCTTATCCAAATTTACAGAATGCTCTGCAGAGCAAAATGGTTGCAATTCATTTACAAGTTTAATATCAGTATCATGCCTGTGTGTGTAACATTGCAAGCATATCTTTATACCCTCCTGCAATATGCAGTTATACTTGTGTGGATTACAGATGTCTAACTGTGCTCTGTCATTGCTTTCCTGATGGGTTCAGTGCTACCCAGCCTAAAAATACTTCAGTTAAGTAACAACTCCTCCAGATACCTGCAGGAATTCTGACCTGCTCTGAACTATAAAAGCTTAGTATTCTCATTACATTGGTTTTATATAATTTCTGAAAAATAATAGTTGCCAGCTCTCCTGATCTTTTTACCTTTTCCCTTAAGAACTTAGGAACCTGTATCTCCTTACTAGATATTAACCCAGATTTCAAGGCTGCTGATTTTGGTTAAAAAAAAATTCTAACAATTAAATTACAAAAATCTATTTACATTACAGTCAGGATCATAGTAGATCTCTGCAGGGAGGGAGGGCTATAAATAAATGCTGGACAGTGGAGAGACTTGATTTTGCAAATCCCATCATATTGGCATTCTGGAAGTTGTGCTGGTATCACACCGCTCCCTTATATAGCATCTGATGTGGCATATCTCCCCTCATATAGCATTGGCAGGATTGTGGTAATGTGACATGCCTATCCTATTGCAGCATATTGCATTTTCACACCAGTAGTAGCTCAATATGGAGTGATATTATAATTAGAAGAGGTTTCCCTTTCTAATTTGAATTGCTGAATGAAAATTCCATTTTCTGACTTGTTATAGTACATATCTCTGGTTGCTATCAGATCACCTTTTGTAGGAGAGGGTTGGACTCATTGTCCCCATTAATTAGCAGAATCCCCATTAACAGTTCATCTGATGAAGTGGGCTTTACCCACAAAAGCTCATGATACATTTTTGATAGTCTCTAAGGAGCCACAAGACTACTTATTGTCCTCACTAATGTTACTTATGAGACTAACTGGACAGAACACATGTAATAAAAATGCTAATCATAATACTTTCTCACTGCTTGTAGGATTAAGGAATAATGGATCAAATTCAATGTATCTGTAGTCTGGTTGCTAAAGCATTCTGAAAATTATTGTAGGCTCTCTTTTTCTATACTTTTCTCTTATTAATTTTGCACTACTTACCTTCTTAACCAGCTCAGCCTAATTAAGGAATATATAGTAAAGTATATTAGGGATGTGAATGGGTAACAGATTAGCTCATTCCCTGGGAGCAGCCTATCACAGGTAGAGGGCTGCTGCAGTCCACCCTTTGCAGCTGATGGCTGGGGCCTGGAGCCAGCAGCCAGCCCCACGTAAGACAGGGAAGGGGAGCCCTGCAGGCTGCTCCAGCTGGGCTGGAGTCATCCCCCACCTGGGATCCTTCACAGTCAGTTAACTTATTAATCAGAATTTTACATCCCTACAATGTATATGCATGTAACATTCATTCCATTTCTGTTAATTAAATAGGAAAAAGCTAGAACACACTCCAAATTAGAGCAGTATAGGACATTGTCCCATATAGGTTTATTTTGGAATAAATACAAAATATGAACTAACTACAGGAGGAAACTAGATAATCACCCAGAATGTCAGTGCAGTAATTAAATTGTAGTTCACTTCAAATGTTGTTCTCCTGCTCAAAAATACTTTGCGGCCTTGTTCCTCAGTTGAAGGAGAAATTAATATAGCAATTACCAAAAATATGTGCCAGCTGATGTAATAACTATGCCTGATAGTCTGTATCCCAGAAAATTCCCTTCTGTCTCCTGGGTAGTGCTATAATAGCATCCCTTTACAGAAAAATTGCAGTCTAGCAATGACATTAGTGCCATTCAAGATCTTCTTAGTAACATTTTAGCGAAAGCTGAATAAAAGAAATAGTATTTTCACTCTGTGCTTAAAGTTTGTAACTATAATGAGTTTAAAAATGAGTAGTCCTGCGGCACAGTTGTTTTTAAAGATACAAATTAACAGTTCTAGAAACAAAAGTTGTATGTTTATGCACAGAATGTTTAAGGCACAGACAGTATCAGTTCAAGTTTCCCCTCACTGATGTGCTAGTGTTCCTTACTGCCAATATGGAGGGACACTTCAGGGGTGAGAGAAAATTCATTCTCCATTCCCATTAAATCCTGGCCTGTCTGCTGAAAATGGCACCACAATGAAATCTTGTCTTTTGTGTGCTTTTCCCCTATATTATACAGATTTCACAAGGGAAACCAGCATTTCTCAATGTAGGGGCCCTGGCCCAAAAGGGAGTTGTAGGAGAGTAACAAGATTATTTTAGATGGGTAGCACCCCACCAGCAGCAATTGGACGTAGTAAGGGTGGCAGTACCATACAATGCAATCCTTACTTCTGTGCGACTGTTGGTGCTGGCTCTGCCTTCAGAGCTGGGCTCCAAGGCCAGTAGCCATTGCTCTCCAGCTGCCCTGCTCTGAAGGCAACACTGCCGCCACCAGCATCAAGCAGTATAGAAGTAAGGGTAGCAGTACTGTACACAACCTCTCCAACAAACCTTGCGAACCTCCTCCTCTCCTCCCCCCAAAAAACTTTTTTTGGTTCAGGACCACTATAAATTACAACATTGTGAAATTTCAGATTTAAATATCTGAAATAATGAAATTTACTATTTTAAAATCCCATGACAGTGACATTAACCAAAATGGACCGTGAATTTGGTAGGCCAGTAGGCGCAGGCTGCCAAATCAGCTAGGTAGGTGGCATTGACTTTGTCACTGCCAGACTAGACTCAAATGTAGTGAACCAGAGATGAAAAATTCATTACCGGTCTCCTATACCATCTGTATTTTTACATAGGTTGTTGCCTTAAATTAAGGATAGAAGTAAATTGGTTCATTAGCATAACATCCTCTTTTCTTCAGATCCCTAGTTAAAATTCAGGTCTTGGAGCAGTTCTTTTACTCGTTAGCAATATCCACAGCTTCTCTTCAACTTTAACTCTTTGTCCTATGTTCTGGTTTGGATGCGTTTAGATTCTGTGTTCTTTAGGACTGTCATCATTTGACTGATTGTTATATAAATGTACTGTATCGTGCACTCGTTTAATATCTCGAGTCTAAGTATATATTTGGCTTGTAAAGCTGTAACATATGAACCACTTTAAATGTTTGTATCTTTTGTGACCATTCTGATTGAGTATTTATGGAACAAGAATTGCTACAATAAGTGTGGTTATTTTTAGTTAGCTTTTATTTAGTGTAGTTGTTTGACTGAATAATTGGCCATGTTTAATACTAAACTTTGGTTACTACTGTTTTGCAAGAACATGTGAGGAGGGACATTATATTAATTGTATGTCAACAGTCAGTGTTTGATTTTTATATTTTAAATGACATCCTTTAAATATTATGTTACAGTGATTCTGGACGCGGGAGCAGTCTGTTAGACAGAGCCATTGCAGACAGACGACAACTCACTACAATTACCTTACCTGACTTCAGTGACCCTGAAACAGGTGAGAATTAGTATCTTGAACAGGAAATGTGGCAAAAATAATGTCGCTCTCCATATCTTCGGTTAAAACTCACAAGATAAAAAGACCGAAGCACTTGGTGTAAGATATGATGACATTTTTCTCTAGATACCTGAAATATTGCTGTAAAAGTTTAAAAAAAAAAATTGCATTAGCAGATTTGTTTGAGGAGATGCTTGCAATATAAACTTTACATTTTACTGATTAATTTATTTTTGTGTTTAAAGGTTCCATTGTCCAGCCTGTCACTACATTTATTTCAATATAAATATATACATATTTTAGGAAGTGTTATCATTATTAAATATTTAATAAAGATTAACTTTTGTCATGCCTGTCTAGCTAGGATCTGATACTTTATCCATTCCATTTGTATCTAAGCAATTCTGAGTACATTTTTTCGTTGTAATTTTAAAAACAAATTTGCAAAACAAAGAAAACTCCCTCCTACACCTTAAAAATATCTTACTTTACTAACTATTTTTGACAACTACATATTTGAAAACAGATTTTATTTGGGGGATAGGTTCACAATAGAGGTTAATAGCTTTTGACATGTTAAAAGAAATACATATTTTACAAATCTCATTAAATTCAGTGTAAAATAAAATGCTACACAGACTGCAGTAGGTTAACTTTACAATGTCATTACATGTCAGTACATGCTTATACACTGTATAATTAGTCTATTATCTTAAATTCACCTATATTAACTTGAATAACTATGCCTAAAAGTCTTTGTAAACCAAAAACTCATAGCTTGAATGAGTAAATGTACAGTTTTAAGAGAAACTCTAAAACATAGAAACAATTGGCATTTGCACTAAATTTACCAGAAAAGACACTATATTACATAAGAACATAAGAACGGCCGTACTGGGTCAGACCAAAGGTCCATCTAGCCCAGTATCCTGTCTACCGACAGTGGCCAGCACCAGGTGCCTCAGAGAGGGTGGACCGAAGACAATGATCAAGTGATTTGTCTCCTGCCATCCCTCTCCAGCCTCTGACAGAGGCCAAGGACACCATTTTATCCCCTGGTAATAGCCTTTTATGGACCTAGCCTCCATGAATTTATCCAGTTTCTCTTTAAACTCTATTATAGTCCTAGCATTCACAGCCTCCTCTGGCAAGGAGTTCCACAGGTTGACTACACGCTGTGTGAAGAAGAACTTTCTGTTATTAGTTTTAAACCTGCTACCCATTAATTTCATTTGGTGTCCTCTAGTTCTTCTATTATGGGAACTAATAAATAACTTTTCTTTATCAGCCCTCTCCACACCACTCATGATTTTATAGACCTCTATCATATCCCCCCTCAGTCTCCTCTTTTCTAACTGAAAAGTCCCAGTCGCTTTAACCTCTCCTCATATGGGACCCGTTCCAAACCCCTAATCATTTTAGTTGCCCTTTTCTGAACCCTTTTCAAGGCTAAAATATCTTTTTTGAGGTGAGGAGACCACATCTGTACACAGTATTCAAGATGTGGGCGTACCATAGTTTTATACAGGGGCAGTAAGATATTCTGGGTCTTATTTTCTATCCCTTTCCTAATAATTCCTAGCATCCTATTTGCCTTTTTGACCACCGCTGCACTCTGTGTGGAAGTTTTCAGAGAACTGTCCACGATAACTCCAAGATCTCTTTCCTGATTTGTCGTAGCCAAATTAGCCCCCATCATACTGTATGTATAGTTGGGGTTATTTTTCCCGATGTGCATTACTTTACACTTAGCCACATTACATTTCATTTGCCATTTTGTTGCCCAATCACTCAGTTTGGTGAGATCTTCTTGGAGTCCCTCACTGTCTGCTTCTGTCTTGATTATCCTAAACAGTTTGGTATCATCTGCAAACTTTACTACCTCACTGCTTACCCCTTTCTCCAGATCATTTATGAATAAGTTGAAAAGGATTGGTCCCAGGACTGACCCTTGGGGTACACCACTAGTTACCCCTCTCCAATCTGAAAATTTACCATTGATTCCTACCCTTTGTTTCCTGTCTTTTAACCAGTTCTCAATCCAAGAAAGGACCTTCCCTCTTATCCCATGGCCATGTAATTTACACAAGAGCCTTTGGTGAGGGACCTTGTCAAAGGCTTTCTGAAAATCCAAGTATACTATATCTACTGGATCCCCCTTGTCCGCAAGTTTGTTAACCCCTTCAAAGAACTTTAACAGATTAGTAAGACAGGATTTCCCTTTATAGAAACCATGTTGACTTTTGTCCAACAAATTATGTTCTTCTACATGCTTCACAATTTTATTCTTTACTATTGTTTCGACTAATTTGCCCGGTATTGAAGTTAGACTTACCGGTCTGTAATTGCCAGGATCGCCTCTAGAGCCCTTTTTAAATATTGGTGTCACGTTGGCTACCTTCCAGTCATTAGGTACGGAAGCCGATTTAAAGGATAGGTTACAAACCACAGATAATAGCTCAGCAGTTTCCCATTTAAGTTCTTTTAGAACCCTTGGATGAATGCCATCCGGTCCCGGAGATATGTTAACATTAAGTTTTTCTATTTGTTCCAAAACCTCCTCTAATGGCACTTCAATCTGGGACAGTTCCTCAGGAATCTCCCCAACGTCCTCAGCCGTGAAGACTGAAGCAAAGAAATCATTTAGTTTCTCCGCAATGGCTTTATCATCTTTGATTACTCCTTTTATAGCTCGATCATCTAGGGGACCCACAGGTTTTTTATCAGGCTTAAAAAAACATTTTGTTATTCCTTTTTGAGTTTTTGGCTAGCTGTTCCTCAAAATCTTTTTTTGCTTTTCTTATTACATGTTTACACTTGATTTGACAGTATTTATGTTCCTTTTTATTTATCTCACTAGGATTGTACTTCCACTTCTTAAAAGATACCTTTTTGTCCCTCACTGCTTCTTTTACATGGTGGTTAAGCCACGGTGACTCTTTTTTAGGTCTTTTGCTATGTTTTTTAATTTGGGGTATACATTTAAGTTGGGCCTCTATTATGGTGTCTTTAAAAAGTTTCCATGCAGCTTTCAGGGATTTGGCTCTAGTCACTGTGCCTTTTAATTTCTGTTTAACTAACCTCCTCATTTTTGCGTAATTCCTCTTTTTGAAATTAAATGCCATGGTGCTGGACTGCTGAGGTGTTCTTCCCACCACAGGACTGTTGAATGTTATTATATTATGGTCACTATTCCCAAGCAGTCCTGTAACGGTTATATCCTGGACCTGATCCTGCACTCCACTCAGGACTAAATCAAGAATTGCCTCTCCCCTTGTGGGTTCCTGCACTAGCTGCTCCAAGAAGCAGTCATTTAAGCCATTGAGAAATTTTATCTCCGCTTCTCTTCCTGAGGTGACATGTATCCAGTCAATATGGGGGTAATTAAAATCCCCCATTATTATAGAGTTCTTTATTTTGGTAGCCTCTCTAATCTCCCTTAGCATTTCTATGTCAGTATCGCTGTCCTGGTCAGGTGGTCGGTAATATATCCCTACTGCTAATTTCTTATTATTGGAGCATGGAATTTCTGTCCATAGCAATTCTATGGAACATGTTGATTCACTTAATATTTTTATTTCATTTGATTCTACATTATCTTTCACATACATTGCCACTCCGCCATCCACCCGGTCTGCTCTATCCTTTCTATATATTTTATATCCCAGTATGATTGTGTCCCACAGATTTTCCTCATTCCACCAGGTTTCAGTGATGCCTATTATGTCTATCTCCTCATTTAGTACGAGGTACTCTAGTTCACCCATCTTATTAGTCAGACTCCTAGCATTTGTGTACAAGCACTTAAAAATTTGCCACTGGTTATTTGTCTGCCCTTCCCTGATGCATTGGATTCCTTTGTATGCGGTTGTTTGTCAGCTCTGGCCCATGGTTTGCCCTCCCCCCTCCTCTCTGTCCGACTACAGCTTAGAGAATCTCTGTCAACAGATTCTCCTCTAAGAGAATTCTCTCTCCGATTTACGTGCATCTCCGCACCAATCGACTTTCCCCCATCTCTTAATTTAAAAACTGCTCTACGGCCTTATTAATGTTTAGTGCCAGCAGTCTGGTTCCACCCTGGTTTAGGTGGAGCCCACCCTTCCTGTATAGGCTCCCCCTCTCCCAAAAGTGTCCCCAGTTCCTAATAAATCTAAACCCCTCTTCCCTACACCATCGTCTCATCCACGCATTGAGACTCTGAAGCTCTGCCTGCCTACCTGGCCCTGTGCGTGGAACTGGAAGCATTTCCAAGAACGCCACCATAGAGGTCCTGGATTTCAGTCTCTTTCCTAGCAGCCTAAATTTGGCCTCCAGGACATCTCTCCTACCCTTCCCTACATCATTGGTACCTACGTGTACCACGACCACCAGCTCCTCCCCAGCACTACACATAAGTTTATCTTGATACCTCGAGAGATCCGCAACCTTCGCACCAGGCAGGCAAGTGACCATACGGTTCTCCGGGTCATCACAAACCCAACTATCTATGTTTCTAATGATCGAATCACCCACTACTAACACCTGCCTCTTCCTAACTGGCATTCCCTCCCCGTCAGAGATATCCTCAGTGCGAGATGATACCGCAACATCCTCTGGGAGGAGGATCCCAACTACGGGATGGTTTCCCTCTGCTCCCATTAAATGCTCTGTTCCCTTGAGACTTTCATCCTCCTTAAGAACACTGGGGCTCTCAGACTGGAGGTGGGACAGTACTACAGTGTCCCGGAAAGTCTCATCAACATAGCTCTCTACCTCCCTTAGCTCCTCCAGTTCAGCCACCCTGTCCTCCAAAGCCCGAACTCGGTCTCTGAGGGTCAGGAGCTCCTTGCAACGGGTGCACACATACGCCACCCGCCCACAGGGCAGGTAATCATACATGTTACACTCGACACAATAAACAGGATAGCCCCCACTCTGCTGCTGGGCTTCTGTCTCCATGTTTGTAATGAATAAGTTTAAGTATAAACTGGGATTCTTTTTAAACTTCTGGAGTATAGATTATTCTAAGAGTTAGGTTTTTAAGAAGGACAGAAGTCACTAGTGCCCTCTAAACTCCCCCTCTCCAAACTCTCCTGTTAGCTGTTCCTGGTCACGCTCTCCCTGGTCGCTGAGTCACAGGCTTATATAGCTCTGGTAGCCCCTCCCCCTGACTGAGGCTCAGCCAATTAACAGAGGCTTCTAGATTTCAAACCTTTTAGAAGCTCCGTCAAACAAACAAACCAAACAAACAAACCAAACAGACAAACACAATCTCAGCACACTGCAAATAACTCCCCCACACACAAACACACACTCCAGACAGCCACTTACCACAAGGGTCCCATTTTTACTCCTCTTTTACCTGGAGAACTCCCTCTCCAAACTCTCCTGTTAGCTGTTCCTGGTCGCGCTTATCCTACTCTATATCATATTATCCTACTCTACATCATATTATATCACAAAGATGAAGAGATTTATTTTCTTAGCTATTTGTTTTCTTGCTTTTGTAGATTTTATGTCAAAACTAGAACATACTTTTCGTATTGTCTTTGACACATAAATTCTTGTTTACTTCAATGCAAAATGCTTTTGGAAAGGTTTACCAATCTGACATGTCTTTATGGCATTTTGACAGCTGTAAATTAGAACTCAACAACCTGTGAGTCGTTGAAATATAACAGTGTTATTCAATAAGAAAACAATTGTACTTCCTTGCTTTATTTCTGAAACCATCAGGTTAGATCAGATGTTTACTCTCACATGCACAAGATATATTTTTGCCATTATAATAGATATTCGGTTATAAATTCCTTATTTCAGAATTATAAAGGCTTCATGCAGTGTGTATTTTACCATAGCAAGAACCTGTTATTTGTACAGTGGGACTTTTCTACTTTCACATTCTTATGTTCACTTGCTATTTTTTAAAAGCATTTTAATCCAAAAAAGGAAATTTGTCTTGTAAGCACTCCACATTCTGAGCTAGTTCACTGCTCTTGTTTTATCAAGCAAATACAAGAAATGTGTTATGAAATTTTAAAATCTAGCTACTTATGTGTGCAAAGAAACATTTGTTTTTCAAGTGGATGCCAAGAGCTTTGAGAGACCCTATTTTACGTCTCCAGTTATTCAGATAATGAATAGTCATTACCATTGTAGATTTAATCCTTTTTAGAGATCTTCTTCGCTTACTGTTTATCAGCCAGATGAGTTGCTGTTAAATAGAGACATGTTTGGATTAGAACATGTAATCTAAAACCACATGAATTTTTTGGGAACTTTACATCCAGCTCTGAACTTCATTATTGGGCCTGGAAGGGACATCTCCAAACAGGACAAGTTTACCTAAATCATTCCTGACAGATGTTTGCCTAACCTATTCTTTAAACCGTCTTAGGCCAAAACTAGATCTCAACAAACTTGAACTTTTTGGAAGTTCAAATTTATGTTTTTCTGAATCTTGACTGCCTGTACCTGGGTAGAGAGGAGTAGAGAGTTAATAAAAGAGAGGGAAGTCTGTAGGTCTGCAGGAGACACGGAGACAGCAAAAGCCTGTTGACAGGGCTGCCTCACCACCCCATAAAGACTCATAGATTTTGCAGGCTTCTCTGGCACACTCATTAACAGTTCTGCCCCGAGCCTCCCATTCCCCGGTGCCGTCAGTCTCCGGCACCATGGAGAAGCTCAAGTCTGCACCAGCCAGGAGAACTGAGTCAGAACCTAAGTGCACCACACTGGTCAGTGCTGCTGAGGCAGCGGCCCCTACAAAGCTACATATGCCACCACAAGCACCACTACAATGCCTGAACAAGCCATCCCTAGTCAACCCAAACTCAGCTGCGCTCTGGCTCCACAGCATAAGAAAGCGTTGCGCAAGGTGAATCGTTTACAAAAATCCCCACAACCGGGCACACTGCTCAGTCCAAGAGCCTGCTCGCTGTGCTCCTCACTGTTTTCTCATGCCCATGGGCACACTCATATGCCAGAAAGGGCTCCCCACTCTCCTATGCTGCTTTCACCATGAACTGACTACGGCAGCAGGCATAGGAGTAGATTTTCATCCTGCCATTCATCCCCATCAGGTTCAGTGGCTCCCTGGCATTCATACTGGGATCATTCCCTACAACATTTCCCATGGCATAGCCAGCCGTGGATGTATTCTCCACAGCAATTTCAGCCTCAGTGGCCCCTTTGGGAATCATGGCAGGGGTAGCAACCACATTCCTCCTAGGCTTAACACCCAAGAGATGCAGCTACTGCATTACCACAGCACACTACTACACACTCCTCGACTATATCCGCGCATTTCTCTCCATGTCACCCGTCCTCAATAATAACACTGGACAAAGGGGACTGGTTCTCAGTCCTCGACCTTCAGGATGAATATTTTCATGTAACCATTCACCCTGCCCACAGAAGATTTCTCAGATTCGTCGTAGGTCAAGACCATTACCAATACCAGGTCCTCCCCTTTTCTTTTTCTACGGCCCCTCGAATGTTCTTGAAGACGCTAGCCATGGTCACACCTTTTCTCAGAAGATAGAACAACATCATCTTCCCCTACCTCGATGACTGTTTAATCAAGAGATCCAGAAAATCAACAAGCTATAGCGATGACAACCGCGACCAGGGAATGTTTTTCCCAACTTGGACTGCTTATCAATATACACAAGTCCACCATACAGCCCGCACAAAAAATAGAATTTATCTGAGCGGTTCTAGATTCAGTGACAGCAAGAGCCTATCTGCCACCATATAGATTCAAGGCACTGTGCTACCTTATTTGGGGGATCAAGTATACTCCCTTTTCCACAGCCTGAACGTGCCTCCAATTATTGGGTCACATGGTGGCCACAACCTTTGTTGTCCTATTTGTGAGGCTACACATGTGCTGCCTATAGCATTGGCTCTCAGCCACCTACATTCCAACCTGACACAGCCTCATGAGGAGTCTTACACTTCCTCTGACAATTCTACAATCTTTCAACTGATGGACTTCAACCAACCTACTTGCCGGTATATCCTTCTACCTTACAGATCTGTCAGTAACTATATTGACGGATGCATCACTTAGGAGCTAGGGTGCCAATTGTGGCGCAAGGGCAATACAGGGCACATGGTCCCAATAGGAGAGGAACCTTCATATCGACATCCTGGAGTTCAAGGCCATTCGCAGGGCATGCGCTCACTTCCTTCCCCTGATAAAGGGCAACAATCTTTCATGTCCTCATGAACAACACACACTCTTTGTTTTACATCAATCGACAGGGTGGTGCCCAATAACACTCACTATGTGCAGAAGCAATCAGATTTTGGAACTGGTGTATCAGGAACCACATAACTCCAACCACCACATATGTACCAGGACAGCAGAACATGAGGGCTGACAAACTGAGCAGACGTTTCTCAGAGCAGCATGAATGGGGGATCAACACCAAGGTTCTCCTCTCTGTTTTTCGCAGGTGGGATTTCCCAGCTATAGATCTTTTTGCAACGGTACTCAACCTCAGGTGCCACAGGTTCTGCTCCCGAGCAGGGCTGAGCAAGAGAACATCTCTAGACTCCACTACTTCCCTAGATAACCCATTCCAGTGCTTCACCACCCTCCTAGTGAAATAGTTTTTCCTAATATCCAACCTAGACCTCCCCCACTGTAACTTGAGACCATTGTTCCTTGTTCCTCCATCCATCACTTCTGAGAACAGCCTCTCTCCAGTCTCTTTGGAACCTCCCTTCAGGAAGTTGAAGGCTGCTATCAAATCCCCCACATGCTTCTCTTCTGCAGACTAAATAAGACCAACTCTCTCAGCCTCTCCTTATAGGTCAAGTACTCCAGCACCCTAATCATTTTAGTTGTCCTCTGCTGGACCCTCTCCAATGCGTCCACATCCTTTCTGTTGGGGGGGGGGGGGGGAGAATTGGATACAATATTCCATATATGGCCTCACTAGTGCCTAATAAAGAGGAATAATCACTTCTCTAGATCTGCTGGCAATGCTCCTCCTAATGCACCCTAATATGCCATTAGCCTTCTTGGCTTCAAAGGCATACAATTGAAATACCTGACTCATATCCAGCTTCTCATCCACTGTAATCCCCAGGTCCTTTTCTGCTGAACTGCTACTTAGCCAGTCACTCCCCAGCCCGTAACAATGCTTGGGTTTCTTCCATCCTAAATGCAGGACTCTGCACTTGACCTTGTTGAATCTCATCAGATTTCTTTTGTCCCAATCGTCTAATCTGTCGAGGTCACTCTGGACCTTATCCCTGCCCTCCAATATATCTATCTCTACCCCCAGCTTAGTGTCATCCGCAAACTTGCTGGGGGTGCAATCCATCCCCTCATCCAAGTCATTAATGAAGATGTTGAATAAAACCAGCCCTAGAACTGATCCTTGGGGCACTCCATTTGAAACCGACTGCCAACCAGACATTGAGCCATTGATCACTCCCTGTTGGGCCTGACAATCTAGCCAGCTTTCTATCCACCTTACAGTCCATTTATCCAATCCATATTTCCTTAACTTGCTGGTAAGAATACCATGGGAGACCATATCAAAAACTTTGCTAAAGTCAAGGTATGTCACATCCACTGACTTCATCCTGTCGACAGAACCAGTTTCCTCCTCATAGAAACTAATCAGATCGGTCAGGCATAACTTGCCTTTGGTGAATCCATGGTAAATATTCTTGATCACCTTCCCCTCTTCCAAGTGCTTCAGAATGGATTCCTTGAGGATCCCTTCCGTAATTTTTCCGGGAACTGAGGTAAGGCCGACTGGTGTGTAGTTCCCTGGATTGTTGTTGTTACCTTTTTTAAAGGTGGGCACTATGTGCCTTTTTCCAATCATCCAGGATCTCTCCCGATCTCCATGAGTTTTAAAAAATAATGGCCAAAGGCTCTGCATTGACATTTGCCAATTCCCTCAGTACTCTCGGCTGCATTAAATTCGGACCCATGGATTTGTGTGTGTGTCCAGCTTTTCTAAATAGTTCTTAATCTGTTCTTTCTCCAAGGGCTGCCCACCTCTTTCCCATACTATGTTGTGTAGCACAGTAGTCTGGGAGCTGACCTTGTCTGTGAAGACAGAGGCATTGAATACTTCAGCTTTTCCCACACCATCTGTTACTAGATTACTTCCCTCATCCAGTAAGGGCCCCACACCCTCTCTGATCACCCTCTTATTGCTAACATGCCTGTAGAAACCTTTCTTGTTACCCTTCACATTCCTTGCTAGCTGCAATGCCAATTGTGCTTTTCCCTTCCTGATTACTCCTCAGCATTCTTGAGCAATATATTTATACTCCTCCGTAGTCATCTGTCCAAGTTTCCACTTCTTTTAAGCTTCCTTTTTGTGTTTAAGATCACCAAGGATTTCCCCTGTAAACCAATCTGGTCGCCTACCATATTTGCTCTTCTTACTGCGCATTGGGTTGGTTTGTTCCTGTGCCTTCAATAAGGCTTCTTTAAAATACAGCCAGCTCTCCGGGACTCTTTTCCCCTTCATGTTAGCACCGCAGGGGATCCTGCCCATCATTTCTCTGAGGGAGTCAAAGTCTGCTTTTCTCAAGTCCAGGGTGTGCATTTTCCTGCTCTCCTTTCTTCCTTTGGTCAGGACCCAGAAATCTACCATCTCATGATCACTGCTTCCCAGGTTGCCACCCACATCTACTTCCCCTGTTTGTGAGCAGCAGATCAAACTGTGCATGGCCCCTAGTTGGTTCCTTCAGCACTTGTACCAGGAAGTTATCCCCTTCATTATCCAAAAACTTCCTGGATTGTCTGATATCAAACTGAGAGGGGTTGCAACTGCTTTGGAGGGATAGGGTCATAATTCAAAATGATCTGGACAAACTGTAGAAATGGTCAGAGGTAAATAGGATGAAGTTTAATATGGACAAATGCAAAGTACTCCGCTTAGGAAAGAACAATCTGTGTCACACATACAGAATGGGAAGATACTGTCTAGGAAGGAGTATTGCAGAAAGGGATCTAGGGGTCATAGTGGACCGTAAGCTAAATGAGTCAACAGTGTGAGGCTGTTGCAAAAAAAGCAAACATGATTCTGGGACGAATTAACAGGAGTGTTGTGAGCGAGACACGAGAAGTCATTCTTCCACTCTACTCTGCGCAAAGGCCTCAATTGGAGTATTGTGTCCAGTTCTGGGCACCACATTTCAAGAAGGATGTGGAGAAACTGGAGAGGATCCAGAGAAGAGCAACAAGAATGTTTAAAGGTCTAGAGAACATGAGCTACGAGGGAAGACTGAAAGAATTGGGCTTGTTTAGTTTAGAAAAGAGAAGACTGAGAGGGGACATGACAGCAGTTTTCAGGTATCTAAAAGGGTGTCTCAAGGAGGAGGGAGAAAAATTGTTGTTCTTGGCCTCTGAGGAAAGGATAAGAAGTAATGGGCTTAAACTGCAGCAGGGGAGATTTAGATTAGACATTAGGAAAAACTTTCTAACTGTCAGGGTGGTTAAACCCTAGAATAAATTGCCTAGGTAGGTTGTGGAATCTCCATCTCTGGAGATATTCAAGAGCAGGTTAGATAGACATCTCTCAGGGGTGGTCTCGACCAGTGTTTCTCAACTAGAGGTACAAGTACCTTTAGGGGTACTTGAGAGAAGTCTGGGGGGGTACGTCAACACAACTGAAATTTGGAGAAAACTGAATTTTTGTTTTAAGTTTTACAGCGCTTTATTATTTTTGTACTTTTTACATACAAAAATTTCATTGCCTGGCCGGCTACAATTAAGTTAAACATTAAACAAATGTGTTGCAATGGTAGAAAAAAAATTGTGTCTGAAAACTGTAGGTACTGGGGGTACTTATAATATATATATTTTTTAAACGGGGTACTAAAAAAAGGTTGAGAAACACTGGTCTAGACTGTGCTTGGTTTGCTGTGAGAGCAGGAGACTGGACTCGATGACCTCTCGAGGTCCTTTCCAGTTCTAGTTTTCTATGATTCTAAAATCAGGACTGGTGTGGACAAAGTGAATAAGGAAAAGTTATTTACTTGTTCTCATGATATAAGAACTAGGGGCCACCAAATGAAATTAGTAGGTGGCATGTTTAAAACAATCAAAAGGAAGTTTTTCTTCATGTTGCACGCAGTCAGCCTGTGGAACTCTTTGCCAGAGGATGTTGTGAAGACTAGGGCTTTAATAGGGTTCAAAAAAGAGCTAGATAAATTCATGGAGGTAGGTCCATCAGTGGCTATTAGCCAGGATAGGTAGGAATGATGGTCCTTAGCCTCTCTCTGGATATGGATGACAGGAGAGAAATCACGTGATGATTACCTCTTGTGTTCACTCCCTCTGGGGCATTGTCCATTGTCAGCACACAGGATACTGGGCTAGATGGACCTTTGGTCTAACCCAGTATGGCCATTCTTATGCTGTATGAATAAAAATTTAGTCCATGGCCTTTGTAGTTTCTTGATATAAATTTAAAACCTGAAGATTGTGAGCTGCTTATTTCATTCAAGTCTACATCTTCTTGTAATAAATACAAAACCCATGACACAAAAGTTTACTTCAGCTTCTTATACTGGTGAAAACCAAAATTATTTCAGAAGTTTTAACAACCCATATTTTTCAAAACCTTTATTAAAAGCTAATTGTCAGTTTGAGGATTATCAGAAATCAATTTTATCTTTTTTTTAAATTAAGACTTTAATTTGTAGTTTGATCTGTTGTTCAAAGGTAACCCACCAGATGCTTACATTCATGGGTTTTACTCTCTTTTTTCAGTTTGTATTTAGTATTCATTATATGGATCTACTTTTAATTTCTAAAAGACTTTAAAAAATCACATATTCCTCCACCACAGAATGTAAATATTGTTTATCAGTAGTGGAAGTAGTGCACAGTATGCAAAGTGCAGCTGATGCTATTTACCCATTCAATCACCCTGAGGGCTGTAATCTTACAAAATCTGAAAGCACTCAACTAGTACGTTAATCTAATTATTAAAAAGGCAGTATTCATTCTAGAGGACTCCAAATAAAAGTATTTCAGGAAGAAATAGAATAATGGCCAGTCACTGGTAACATTTATTATTAAGGTTCTTAAGCCATCACTGTTGATAAGCATTATAGTAGTCTAATATGTAATGTTACTGCTGTTAATTTGATTTCTAGTACAACTCAAAGTGGGCTGTTGCTTTCTTTTCGGAGAAGATTTAAAGACCTCAACAGAGAGAATAAAATTTACAGCATAGATCAATAAATAGACATTTAGAGGAAAAAAATTATCCAAGATGTAAAATAGATATTTCACAATTTTGATATTACAATAATCAGATATATTTTAAGATTATTGTATTTAGTAATAGAAATTTGCAGCATTTTCGTAGCCCTTCTCACTTTTAAATAAATTTCTCCCAAGTAGCAGCGAGATTTTTATTGCTTAAGGGGGGAAAAGTACAGAGAACTAGAAAGACCTGTACATATTTCAGTGCAAGTATGGTGTGTGTTCAGTGCAAATATACCTGTGACGATCGGAAGAGCTCTAAGATTGAAAACTTGTCTCTCTTACAAACAGAAGTTGATCCGTTAAGATATAATGGATGATACGGATGTTATATCACTCACCTTATCTTAATGTTATGTCACACCTTGCAGGGGTGGGAACCACATGCCAGGGGACCAGAGGCAGCCCTCACCTTGCCTGGATCTGGCCCCTGATGCTCAGGGCCTCTCCCTCCCAGCGTTGAGGAGTCCACACTGGCACTCCAGACCCCCCCACTGCCCTACCTCAGGGCTATAGCACACAAAATCTACTAGGGTCCCTCCCCCCACTCCATCCCACACCCCCCAAGCTCTAGTGTGTGAGGGGAGGATTGGGGGGTTTGTTTGCTTGTTTTGTGCATTTTTTTTTCTTTTCACTTTTGTGTGCAGCCCCAGATTGAATTTTTCTGTGGGTGATTGGCCCTGTCCCAAAAAAGGTTCCCCACCCCATCTTAACTGATATTGTATTATTCAGGGAACTAAAAGCAACATTGTGCTAAATTATCCAGATTTGGCTTTCTTGAAATGTTCCTCTGCCCATACTGATAAATTAACATTGCAACTTCTGTGTGAGGAAAATTGTCTCATATGCCTTGTGAATATTCAGTAGGAAGAATGTAAATTTCAGTTGAAACATCTGCTTTATTTAGCCCTGCAGAAGATACCATCTCCTTACACAAAATGTGTTTGCTTGCATTAGCACACCGTGCATGTTACACCATTAGTATTTTTAAATGCTTTAATACCTGCTTCTTATGCTTGTGAAATTCGGAGTGTTCTTCATCCTTCCTGAGTGTTTCTTTTGAATTCAGACTCTCTTGTCTTGAATAAGACATTGTTCTGTTAAATGGGATTTATCAAGCTACTTTCCTCTTCTGTGCTGAGAGCAAGAATATATGACAGATTCTCATTAAATCAAGTTGTTAATGTTGAAATTTTTTTAGAAATTAACAAGTAAATTACAAGGAAAGCCCTGATATCTCTGTGTGATAGACATAGACTTTATCATTTTCTTTTTAAGTAGAGATGCTTATTAACAGAGTGTAGAAGAGACTATTGGTTTCATCTAGGCTTCAGGATAAAATGATATTTTAGAAAGATAATTTAAAAGCAAATGTTAGAGATAATCTGTAAATTTAGGGTATTTGCTGATATTGGGCAATAAGCAAGTCTGAGATAGAAAGGTCCTTCACAAAACAAATGGCAGTAAAAATGCTGACAATTTTAGTAATCACCTTGTCACAATATCAGGCTTCCTTGGTAATTTGTTCACATTATGGCAGACAAAGTCTCCTATTGAATTAAAAGTTTATTGATTCAAAATATTCCAACAAGCACAGGCTTATCTTAAGCTAATAAAATGTTGATTTAGTGATAAACATTCTCTCTCCATAAATCCATAAATTTTGAAAGGTAACTTAGAAGAAAGTAAAGCAAAGTATTTCTCAATAAAAATGTGCCATGAAATAAAGTTCAGACAGCAAATCTTAAACAGCATTTTACCATCTGTGAGATAATTACTACGTCCAGATGTTATTCAAGGGGTAACTAATTGTGAGGTTTTGAACTTGCAAAAACTTCCCACAATTGAGACAATATTAATATCGAAGATGAACCCTAGCAAAAGTGAAACCAGACAAACTAAAGGTGATAGTAGAGCTCCATTATGCTGATGTATTATTATTAGTTTCCTTTCCCAGACTTCTCATGCCTATTTCCAGACATTCGATTTCAAAAGAATCTTCAGTTTCTTTTTTTTAAGGGAACAAAACTCTTTTTTTCAGTTATTTACAGCATTCATGTTTAAATCCTGATTATAGCAATTGTTTAACACTTTCTCTACATGTGTTACAATTTCTGATAGAGACAATGGAGTATTTTACAGCATATTCAGCTGGACACAAGTTGGCCTTCACAATGATGGATGTCCTTGGTAGGGATTAAAGAATTCAGAGAGAGATATATTTTATCCTCCTTGCCCCCCTTCTATCTCCTAAAGGTGCTATGGCAATTTTTCTCTCATTGCTTCAAACAGTGATATTATATAATATTATAATTATAATTATAATAATTATATAATAGTGCTATTTTAAGCAATCAGAACAAAACTGCCATTGCACCTTCAGGGGATGGAAGGGGATAAAACTGAGTGAAATGCAACAACAGAACCTTGCTGGAGAGAGCTAAGCAACTGACAAGGGAATATGATTAGCTAAAGATTTATAACCATACAAACAAAACTAAGAAAGATTTGTGTGATGTTGGGGAAAGAACAGAGTGAGTGTTCAGTAGAGTGGAACAGGAAGCCAGAATGTAGGCTGTTAGCACCATAGCAAATATGAGATGCAGAGCAAGAAATCTGCATTTTAAATAAAAAAAACTTCTGAAAAAAACTATAAAAAAGACAGTGTGAACTTTGAGCACTCAGAACTCTGTTTTTAAGAGAGCTGCTCCCAGTGATTTAGTTGTCCGCAGACTGCTCACAGAAACTATGTGCCATGCATTTCTGCTGGAAGAGCCACAGATGACCCAAATGCTAATTAATTGTGGTGATACCAGAGAAGCATGAGGTATTGTGAGGTTAGAGTTCCAAGGACAATGGAAAAAGGATGAATGAAACATTTGCATATTTTATTTATGGAACTGAATACTGAAATCTTACTAACAAATAAGCTGTTAAGAGATAAATATTAAAACTGCAAACACTGTATCAAAACTTGCAAGATGCTCCCGGCAATTAAAGGCCAACACATCTAACTTTGGTACCAGTCAAACTGGTTGAATCTGTAGTAAAGAACAGCATTATCAGACTCATAGATGAACATGATATATAGAGGAATGGAAATCATGTCTCACTAATGCTTTCAAATTCTCTAAGAGTGTCCACAAAATTCAGACAAAGATGATCCTATATATATATAGAGAGAGAGAGAGAACATGTGGTCTTTCCAAAAGCCTGTGACAAGGTCCCACTCCGAAGATTCTTAAGCAAAGTAATTAGTCATAGGATCGGAGGGAAGGTCCTCCCATTAATCAGTCAGGAATGTCCACACTAGGGAGTTATTTTGAAATAATTCCCCCTATTTTGAAATAACAAGATGAGCATCCACAATATCAAGCCCATTATTTCAAAATAAAGGGCTTATTATTTTGAAATAACTGCTTGTGAAGAGGAATAGCTCTTTTTCAAAATTATTATTTTGGGAATTATTTGAAAATAACTTATTTTGAAATAACTCCCTAGTGTAGACGTGCCCTAATAGATTAAAAGATAGGAAACAAAGGTCAGTTTCACATTGAAAAGAGGTAAAAAGCAGGATCAGTAATGACACCTGGACTGTTGAATATATTCATAAATTTAAAAGCTTATCCAGCATTGCCCAGGCCCAGTCTGGGGCTGGATGGGATGGCGGACCATGCAGGCCTCCTGCCAATCCTCCCCAGACTCAGGCCGTGTCCAGACTCAGGGGTTTTTTCGGGAAAAGTAGCCTTTTCCCGAAAAAACTTCCCCTGCGTCCAGACTCAAGCCGTGTTCTTTCGAAATTATTTCGAAAGAACGCGGCTTTTCTTTCGATGGCGGTAAACCTCGTTTCACGAGGAAGAACGCCTTCCTTCGAAAGTTCCTCTTTCGAAGGAAGGCGTTCTTCAATGTAAAGAGGCCGTCTTCGAAAGAGAGCATCCAGACTCGCTGGGTGCTCTCTTTCGAAAGAGCGGATTTTTCTTTCGAAAGATCCGCCTGCAGTCTAGACGCGATCTTTCGAAAGATGCTCTTTCGAAAGATGCTTTCGAAAGAGCATCTTTCGAAAGAAGCCTGCAGTCTAGACATAGCCTCAGTGGTGCTCCCAAGCAGGGCAGCAGCAATGGGACTTCCCTCTTCTCTCCAATCCAGCAGTGGTGCTGAGGGCCCCGGAGTAGGGGGTAGAGTTGTGATGAGTGTGGACAGAGTGGCCAGCAGGACACTTGTGTTATTTCCTGGAGGCCTCTTTTTTTGACAGAACTCCCTCTTCCTCATCCAAACACGCCTTTTTCCAAGAAAGCCTTCTGTTATTTCAACTTTTTGTCGAAATAACGCAGTTGCAGTAAGGGTGCAAGTATTGTTTTTCCAAAATAACGGCCATTATTCCGGAAATACGCTGCAGTGTAGACGTACCCTAAGATGGCAAAGTTTGTGGATGATACTAAATTAAGATATGCAAATTCAAAGCTTACTATGAGCAGTTTAAAAGGTATCTCTGACAACTGGGTGACTGGGCAACAAAATAGCAAATGAAATTCAGGCTTGTTAACTGCAAAGTATAGGGTATCCGCACGCTAAGTTGCCCCGGTATACATCGGTTTCCTACTAGTGTCGTTGACACTTATTACAGGACTATGTAGTACTTTAAAGACTAACAAAATGGTTTATTAGATGATGAGCTTTCATGGGCAAGACTCACTTCCTCAGATCAAATAGTGGAAGAAAATAGTCACAACCATATATACCAAAGGATACAATTAAAAAAAAGTGAACACATATGAAAAGGACAAATCACATTTCAGAACAGAAGGGGAATGCGGGGGGGGGGGGGGAGGAAGGTAAATGTCTGTGAGTTAATGATATTAGAGTTGATAATTGGGGAAGCTATCTTTGTAATGGGTAAGGTAGTTGGTGTCTTTGTTGAGCCCCCCTTGAAGAGTGTCGAATTTTAGCATGAATGACAGTTCAGAGGATTCCCTTTCAAGTGCAGATTTGAAGGTCTTCTGGAGTAGGATGCAGGTAATTAGGTCGTTGAGATAGTGTCCTTTCTGGTTGAAATGGCAAGAAACTGTTTTTTCTTGTGATCCTGTCTAATATCTGTTTTGTGGGCGTTGATCCTTTGGCGAAGTGTCTGAGACGTTTGCCCAATGTACATAGCAGACGGACACTTTCGGCACATGATAGCATAAATTATATTTCTGGATGCGCAGGAATATGTATTCTTGATCTTATAACTCACTTGGTTAGGCCCAATAATGGTATCAGCAGAGTGAATATGTGGACAAAGCTGGCAACTGGGTTTGTTGCAAGGGAAAGTACCAGGGTTGGTATTAGTGTGGTATGTCCTGTGGTTGTTGGTAAGAATCATCTTGAGGTTAGGTGGTTGTCTATAGGAGACTATGGGTCTGTGTTGACACTTATGGGAACTGTTCCATTTTAAGTCCTCCCATTCCCCACTATTCTGTCACGCAAAAAAAAAACCACCAATTCGCGCAAACAGAGGTCAGCCATGGGGAAAAAATTCCCCACTTTACATCCTTTCACTATACGTCCATGGTTTTTTTTTAAAAGTATCTTGGATGTATAGCCGGGGACGCCCTGCAATGCAAAATACTGCACACCAGAAAACATGATCCCAAATAAAACTACAGATTGGTGGGTTCTGAATAATCTATTATTGCTCAAAAAGGAATTATTGAAGTCCTCTAAAAACATCTACAGCCTCTTCCTGACTTACGAACCGGTTACGGACCAAGAAATTGGTCGTAATTCGGTTCGTTTGTAAGTCGGACCCAATAGAGTTACATGCAACCGTGCTGTTCGTAAGCACAGATCGCGTTTGTAACTTGGGGTCCGCCATTTACGACAGCTTTGGTCATAACTGTGAACGGTTGTAAGTCGACCGTTTACAACTCGGGGACTGGCTGTAGTTAGTGTGTTAGCAGCAGTTCAAAAAAATTTAACAATGTTAGAAACCATTGGCAAAAAGGGATAAATAATAACACTGGAAATATCAAAATGTCACTATATGAATCCAAAGTGCTTGCATACCTTAAAAACTGTGTGCAGTTCTGGTCATCCCATTTCAAAAACGATTCATTAGCACTGAAAAACACACAGAGAAATGCAACCAAAATATTAAGGGTATAGAATAGCTTCCATACAAGGACAGATTAAACTGGGACTACTCAGTTTACAAAAGAGACAACTAAGAGGGAATATGATAGAGGTCTATAAAATTGTGAATACTGTGGAGAAGGTGAATAAGGAAATATTTATTCCTTTACGTAATGAAAGAACCAAGGATCACCCAATGAAATTAATAGAAAACAGGTTTAAAATAAATGTAAGCAAGTACTTCTTCACAGAGTGCAGTCAACCCATGGAACTTTTTGTCATGGGATGTTGTGAAGACCAAAACTATAACTGGATTCAAAAAAGAATTTGACAAGATAGTGGAAGATAGGTCCATTCATAGCTGTAAGTCAAGATGTTCAACCAAAGCAACCCCAAGATTTGGGTGTCCTAAATGTCAGACTAGCAGAAGCTGGGACTGGACAACAGGAGTGAATCACTCAGTAAATTGCCTGTTCTTTTCATTCCCTTTGAAGAATCTGGCATTGGCTTCTGTTGGAAGACAGGATATTGGGCTAGATGAATTATTGGTCTGACCCAGCATGGCCATTCTTATTTTCTTAAGTAAGCTGTTATAACTTGGGTATAGTTGTTAATGATGTTATAGAACTATCTTCTGCTCAGATAAGTTTTACCATCAGGTTATCCTTACACTGTATGTGAATTTATCCACTTACAGGATTACTGTAGTAGACTTTTTACTTTCCATTATTTTTGTATTAGAAGTAGATACTATGGATATGAAATCTAATAATATATTTCATAAATGGAACAAATTTTAGAAGGAACCAAAATATTTATTTGCATAGTGGAAAAATGTTACGCCTGTTAAGATTACAGTGAGATATATCACTTAAAATGTTTATGAGCTGCATAGGAAAACATCTGTGATAAACATTATTGACAGTTAAATATTTAATCTACAAGCTTAGTATGAGGTTACCAGGCATACTGAATTAGTAGAAAGCGTATTTTATGTCATGGGGAAGGGAAACTATTTCAGACTGGATTTTAATATCCCTCAGAAAAACTTTATTTTGAGAGACTAATCCATTCCATTCAGCATTTTCAAGATATTCTTCCTATAATGAAT
Organism: Pelodiscus sinensis; assembly: GCF_052426305.1. Taxonomy (NCBI): domain Eukaryota; kingdom Metazoa; phylum Chordata; order Testudines; family Trionychidae; genus Pelodiscus; species Pelodiscus sinensis. Next base: position 32,057,590 of record NC_143056.1, read on the forward strand.
TCTTTGGCTACTAAACATTTTACTTCAACTTTGTTGATTTAGCTAAAGTTTGCATCCCATTCAAATTAATAGTGTATTCATACAGGAGCACATTGTGCTCAGCCTATATATTTTAGTTCTGTCTTTCTTTTTTACAATCTATTATTAGCCTTTAAATAGTCATCTAATTGCACTCTATGAAAAGACATTGCAATTACTAACATCAAAGTGCATGCAGCAACTTAAAGGTTACAGTGTATAGTGCCATCACAAACCTTCTTTGTATTATTTATATTCATAAAGGAAATTCTGAGTTAAATCTTCAATGTTCATAGTGGCTATTCAAATTAGCATCAAACACTGCTTTCAGTATCATAATGTGATTTTAGTGTATATTCACTCACATTTGTGCATTTTACATCAGAAAAAGACTGACAGCAAACATCCAGAAGTTAAAACCTAAGTTAGCTTTTTTGGTGAAGCCTGTGTTATGGAAAGGGTTAAGATGTAGTGTTTAGCCCCGCATTTGTGAACATTTTTGTCTTTCTTCCTTCCCCTCCCTTCTCTCCACACTGATGTAATTTTTTTTAATACTTCTACAGGTTCAGTCCATGCAACGTCAATAGCAGCCTCCAGAGTGGAACAGGCACTGTCTGAGGTTGCTTCTTCTTTGCAGAGCAGTGCTCCTAAGCAAGGTCCTCTGCATCCTTGGATGACTCTGGCTCAAATCTGGCTTCATGCAGGTACTGGAAAACAAAAACAACTTTTTTTCCCCAATTCACTAACCTACGAAGCAGCAGGAACCTGTATTCATTTCATTCAGCGAGTCAGAGTCTTATCATTTGTCAACTGAAATTGGAGCTTATAAAAAGTGACATTTTGTTTCATTTCAAGAAAGAACGTTGTATATTTAATTTATAAACCACTGGTCAATAAGAATGGCATTTAGTTTTTCATTTAATGTCCTTGTAACGGTGTTGATGCATTTTCTAACTACAGCTTAGACTCTTATTAAATCATGGATTTCTAAAATTTCTCATTTGGCAAATTTATCTTTGAGAATAAAGGATATGTTTTGTGGAACTTTTAAACTAAACTTCAGATCACCATAAGAATGTTTAATAATCTGGGAGTCCTATTAATAAAAATAATGCATGTCATAATTTGCTGGTTTTAACCATACAAATGTAGTTTTAATGAGAATTCTTCCTGTTGTGGCTAAAGAGGCATGATAATTACAGCTGATCTTCCAAATATTAATTGGGTTTGTAGAAAAAAGGGGAGATGGCTTTTATTTTAAAATAGGAAGAGGTTGCATAGCTTTCTGCTGTTTTCTGTGTGCAAAAATTCTGATACTTCTAATGTAGCCAAGTGTTTCTATTACAAAGGGAGTCAGGACAGTATTTATTAAAGTTGCTGCTGAAACACCCTGATCAATGTAGGCTAGCTCTGAAAGGCACCTGTTCAAAATAGTGCTGTAAACACAGTATTTAGTATTTTAGTAAAGTAACAAAGTTTGACATTTGTTTATACTCCGTTCAAAGAGAGGTAAGTGGTGTCCTATGGCAAAGCAAGTGATGGACAGGGCCCAAAACCTCACCTAGGCCTCTGGGCTGAACTGCTTGCTGGTGCTGACCAGTTGATTATGAACTTTTTATGATACTAAACTACTGAACTGTATTTTAAAAAGGGTAACTGCAGCTGAAAGAAAAAAATAGCACTGTAAAATACCACTAGCATAAACAAGTGTCGTTTTGCTTTTGTGACCACCCATCCAGTGTAAAAGCGATAGTGGACTTTTGGCGTCCATTTTTTGTCTCGATTCTTGGGATGTGTGATACCATTTTCCTAACTGGTGCATGATCTAGAATGGAATTTGTGCCCAGAAACAGCCTGAAGCTTCACACCAAATTGAAAGTCAGAGGGTTTCACTGATGGAAGTGGAAGATTATAGTGCTTTGCATAATGGTTTATATGGAAAGAGTGTTCTAATCATTCTTCGAAAAATACGCAGTTTGAAAAGAAGTTCTTTGGGTGCTTGCTCATGTCCATTAGCATGTAGGTATGTGTGCACTGTGCGCACAATCATCAGAATACTTCTCCCTCAGTGGTATCTGTCAGGTTGCTTCTGATGTCCCCTAGAGTCATGCATAATTTATAGGGACCTGTCCCCCCTCAGTTCCATTTTTCTGCCTTAATTGGTCACTATTTCTTGCTCTCCAGTACTCTCCTGAGTGGATTTCATATATATTTCACTGTAAATAGTTATAAAAATGTTAGTATTCGTTTTTGAAGTAGTTACTAGTTGCTAGAATAGAGTTGGACCCTGTTCATCTGGGTTCTCTCCTGTCTGGCACCAGGAAATTCCTCTCTTTCCAGAGTTTAAACCATGCAAAACCTGCCAGAAGCTTATGTTGATCTGCGATCCTCACTTGGCTTGTCTCAAGTGTATGGGCCAATCCCAACTTCATGATCATTGCAGAATTTGTAGAGGCTTCAAGCCCAGGATCCAAAAAGAAAGAGACCAAATACTTATGTTCCTCCTGATGGAGGCTGCTCTTGATCCCTCAGAGCCAGGTCACCTGACTCAGCTCCAAGAATCTCTGCCTGTGTACGGAGTGCACCATCTTCTATGAGGGACAGGCACTGAAGCCCAGCCTCTCTGACATCAAGGAAAAATTCCTTGCTGGTGTCACATGACTCCTGAGCCGAATCCTCATTTCCAAATCCTCATGGCCAAAGGCAGTTTCAGACCCATCCTGGACCTGCAAAACCTCAACAAGTTCATGAAGAAACTGAAGTTTTGCATGGTTTCCTTGGTCTCCATTATCCTCTCCTTGGATCCAAAGGACTGGCATGCTGCCCTTTACTTGAAAGATGCATACTTTAACATTTCAATCTTCCAAGACCAGAGAAATTCCTCCAGTTTGTTATGGGTCATGTTCACTATCAGTTCACAGTACTGCTATTTGACCTGTCAGCAACCCTTCCCTCACCTTCCCCCCCAGCCCGTCTTCACAAAGTGCATGGTGATAGTTGCAGCCTTCCTGAGAAAACAGAGTACAGCCCTACCTTAACAACTGTCTGGTCAGAAGTCAATCAAAAGTCCAGGTTAAGAGGCACATCCAACTAATATTGTCAACTTTCAGAGATTGGGCTTGTTTAACATACAGACATCAGTTCATGTTCCTGCCCAAAGAATAGAATTCACAGGGACAGGGGCTCAAAATGCGTTGGAAGATCATCTCTGCAGATCCTTCTCTTATCATGAGAGGTCCATTCACTCAGATGTCATGATGGATGCTCTCTGGAGATAGGGGACTCACCAGAAAGTCCTGTTTGCAACCAAATACAATAAGAAATACCTGCAATTCTGCTTCTTTCAGAATCACAGTCCAGAAACACTCGTGGGCATGTTCCTTCTCTTAGGGAAGGAGCATCTTTTCGATGGATTCCTGCCCATTCCACTCATTGACAAAGTTCTGCTGAAGATCAAAAAGAACAGAGCACCAGCCTGACCACATCTTAGCATCCTTAACTAGTCTTGTCTTGCTTTGACCATTTTATTGTGCAGTAGTAATTAGGTAATGCTGTCAACTATTAATTATTTCAGAAAAAAGCAAAAGAGAGCAAAAGATGTACTAGCGATTCATATGGTACTTCATTTGATTGATGTGCTTTGGAATTCTTACTAATTCTGACAGTTCAGATAGAGGTGACTTCTTCTAGACACATAAAAATATAGAATTGGAATGTGCCTGTAGGGATAGTCTAATTACTTTCTTTGCATCATCACCTCACTGGTTTAAATCCTCGTAATTGATACTAAACAGGTGAGTGTCTGTTAGCCTTGAATATCTCCAGTGCTGACAGTTTTCATAGCCTCTATTTGCAGGTTGTTGTATTGTTCGATTCAGTTTATTCTTTCTGATTATTCATCCTTAATTTTACTTGTTGAAGCTTAAGTCCATTATTCCTTCAGTCTTCAATACCTAATGAGAACCAGTGGCTTATCTGCAATGTGTGAATGCAAACCACATTCTCTCTGCGGCGGTAAGCCCTTGCTCACTCTCATTCATGGACAGTAATGAGGGAGCAAGTGGTGCTGCATCTGGCCACTCTCTCTTCAGTGGTCTAGAAGGGTTAATTCCTCTATAGCCCTTATCCTCCTGCAAATACCAAAGCAATCAGATCTCCATGTGAGCCATTTCCAGGCCTCCTGACTGCAGCTATTAGAAAGAGGAATTGGGAAAAGAGAGGAGAGACTAGGAAGGCCAAAGCACCCTGTAAGAACAGAGAGGGAGAAGACAGAGCCACCCCAGTTGTGTGGAAGTGGAATAGCACCCTTAAGGCATAGATGAAGAAGAAAGGAGAATGTGGAGAGAACAAGCTTTTGCAAAGAGTTGCTCTCCTCTGAGCCCTTTCCAGTTCATCTCTTTTATAAAAGTTACTTAACTCAGCACTTAACTTGTATTTTGTGTAATGTTTCACAGTGAAAAATATATTATTTTTCACAATCATTCAAGTTACCTTTCCAACTGTGACATGTAGTAATAGTAACAATTAGATTTAGTTCTGTATCTTGAGTAAGGAGCATTTCCGATAGATTGGCCATCAGAAAATAGGTTTTCTCAGAGAACCATGCTAAAGGCCAAAGTGTGGCTGTCTTTAAGATACCTTTATTACCATAGAATAATTATTTATATTAGTCAACTGTAACAATACAGGCTGTAAACCCTATTTTAAACTTCATTTATGGCACACATTCACTAAATAAAAGCAAAGATCAACTTGGGGTATCATTTTCTTTTGGCAAGGAGGTTTTGAACACTTTTTAATCATCATTGTACAGTAGTGTTGCATTATCTATCTTACCCTAGTGGAAGTAAAATACCTATCTTAATTATATTAATTTGTAGTATACAAATATAGTTTTTCCTCCAGTTGTCAAAAGCTTGGAGTGGATGACATGAGGTTGATAACTTGGTGTTTGGAAGTTCTTTTCATTCCCTCTGAAGCATCTATCATTGGCCACTGTCAAAAGAAAGGACATTGAGCTAGACCAGGGCTGGGGAGCCTTTTTGGGGTTGGGGGCTGCTGTCCCACAGAAAAATCAGTTGAGGGCCACACACAAGTGAGAAGCAAAAAAACAAACAAACCCTCACTGATGTGGTCTCTAATTGAGAAGCAGAAAGACACTCTCCACATTCTTCTTGAACACCAGAGCCTGAGGGGAGCTCAGACTAATAGATTTTGTATGCTTCAACCCTGCAGACTCACCAGTGCTGCAGGGGAGCCCTGAGCCTCAGGGGCCGATTCAGGCAAGCTGGGGGCCAAATCCAGCCCCCCCCCAGCCCTCCCTGAGCTAGACAAACAATTGATCTGATTCAGTATGACTGTTCTTATGTTAAATCAGAGAAGCACAACACAGTAAAATATGTGAAAGGATTTATAATTAATTCAGCCTCTTACTGACTTCAATAAAGATAAACACAGCTCTTTAGAGTATGGAATTTTTGTTCTAATTGCCATGAATTTGGAAAATACCACATTTCTCAACAGTGGTAGAACCATGAGTGAGTTAGTGTTCAGTATAAATAAATAGCAGCCCTAAACGTTGGTAGCTGTCTTTCAGTTTCTCTCCTTCTTCAGTTTGCAGTTATCACAGATTCGTCTGCTTATTGCCACAGCCTCACATCTTCACTGCTATCAAGCAACCTCAAACTTTGAATGGATTTTCAATGTTACACTACAGAGATGGAAACTCTCTGACTTAAGAACTCTTTATCTGATATCGCTGCTACTCACACACTATTTAAAGTGTCTTCTAATAGAAAATACTGATCTTTAGCTGACTGTACTATTATTCTTTTGAGGCTGAACTCCCTTATAATTTCCTGTTTCATTAATATAGGATTTATCCATGTTAATTGCAGAGCCATAAAATATATTAGAGGAAGCAAGAAAATAAAAGTAAATAGCAAAAACATATTGGATTGGTTCACATTACTAATAAGTAACGATAGAGACCATATGATAGCAATCTTCTCAAAACTTGAAACATCCATTTTGGACAGGGAGTCAAGAATTTGTAGGCACTCTCCAGGTTAGGGCAAGAGGGAAAACCTGCAAGACAAAGCTGCTGTTTTGTTTTCAAGCTTCAGGGGGTAGCCAAGGTAGTCTGTACAGGATAAACTTAAACAACAAATAGTCACTCTGGTAGCACTTTAAAGACTAACAACACATGTATGGTTTCATGAGCTTTCGTGGGCAAAGCCCACTTCTTCAGATGACCAGAGTGTTCGATGTCCAGAGCTCATGATACCATCTGCATCTTTTGTTAGTCTTTAAAGTGCTACCAGACTATTTGTTGTTTTTTTTAAAGCTACTTTTGTTTTGAGTTCATGAATCTTCAAAATGCAGGTTATGATTTCTTCTTTGAGAAACTGCTACCAAGTAAGATGACTTTTTTGTCAACATTTTATGAATGGCTTGTTTAAACTTGTTTCATTGATCTTAGCATAGTAATTTTTTTCTCTTACAAATTATTTCCATCTTATTTGAATTAAGACAGCTTCTCTTCTCTTGCCTCTGGGGTCTAATGATGTTTTCACTCCTTTATTTATAGATGTCAGATTGAATTAGCTCTTAATGGATTGAGGTACTTGGATAATTAGATCATTGGTTTGCCTTGAATAAAGTATTTGGTTCAGTAGCTAGCAACGGGCTTATCCTTTACATCCATTCTTAAATATAGATTTCCAATCTCTCCTGGAACTTAATATATTGAAAACATTATATAGGAATCACAAAATGTGTATACTCAAAGTAGAATGTTAGATTATTTTAGGTTCTCTTAATTCTATTCATGGTTTATTAGTTGCAGGATAACTTACTAGTCAGCAGTGTCAAGCTTCTCCATATATTGAAAAACTGTTCTGCCCTGCCCCCATTTGTTTTATTACAGATTGAACCTCCCTTGTCTGGCACCTCAGGACCTGGCCCATCCCGAATGAGGGAATTTGCCAGATCAGGGGAGGTCCCCTGCCACCAGCTTCCTAGGATGCTCCCCTTCTCTGTGGCTGGCTCTCCTCTGACCCCACTGCCACTGGGCTCCAGCCTGTAGGGTTTGGACTTGGGTTCCAGCCCACTGAAGGATAGAGCTCCCTGGCTGCTGCAACCCCACTTCTTCCCCTTCCAACTGGGAATCCCCATGGACAGGACTTACCAGCCACCCGGCTGCTGCCCCTAGGGTGGGACTCGCCAGTCCCACTTGCCAGGGCTCCCAGCTAGTTTGCATTCCCAGGTATAGGAGCTCTCTCATCCAGACACATCTGTGGTCCTGCTGGACCAGAGATGTTTCCAGACCAGAGTCCCAGATTTTGGAGATTAATCGTGTATCTGTTAGTTCAAAAGAAAACTGTTCCAAAAGCTAAACTTGCTTGTCCCTTTTGCTTAAGACTCATTGCTAGCATGGTTTGACTTGCCTTCAGACAGTGAGTAACAGAAACTGAACTGTCAGTTCTTTTAAACTTGTCCACAATGCTCTTCAGTTCACACAATGGGGATCTGAATAGCAGTGTGCACCGAAGAGTTGCACTGTAACTTCTTTTGTCTTGGATACTGCAGGCATGAACTAGAAGGCTCCTAGTTCACATTAGCATAGTCTTGCTTGAAGATGACCACTTTAATGTGAACTAGGAACCTTTTAGTTCATGCCTGCAGCATCTGCATTCAGAGGATACAGTACAGCTCTTGAATGCGCACAACGTATAGTCAGAAAGCCTGTGTAGATATGCTCTTAGCTTTTGCTTGGTTATCTTTCAGTCCTCAATAGTGACAAGAGCTAAAAATTACTTTTAGGTAGGTGGTTAATTTCTGCATGCTACTTGATAATAATTACTGCTTTCACTTAGAATTTTTCAGTCTAAACTAACAGCTATTCTTAGAACATGCACCATCAGATGTTTCTGGTTCCTTCCAATCTTGTATTAGGACTTTTAAAGTCATGAAACAATGTTCCATGAAATCATCAAGTATCTTCTATTGTATGTGACTTTCACTCAAACTAACAGCATTAATCAGCATTTCTCAAATGTAGCCACGGTGGCTAAGTGTCACCCCTGGTGACTTTTCCCGGCACCCTCCTGTCAGTGGTGACACAGAGGGGCAAAACAGCAGCCCTCTCCCTCCCTGTTGCTCCTGCATGTGCCACATTGGTGTTGATGGCCGAAGCAGCCAGCAAGGGATGGTGTCCCGTGCCATATTTTGACAGGTGGGGCACAAGGCTGGTAGAGTAAGGTGAGTTCAAGTGCTTACTCATATCCATTCCACATTGTGTGTGTGCATGCATGCGTATGCTTGCCACCTGCACCAGTATCAAATCTTTTTCCATCAACATATCCATAGGGAAGTAGATCTGGTGCCCTCTGGAAGGGCGCCCTCTGCCCGCATGGCACGGTATAAGGTGTACCATCCACTCCTTCCACTCTCAGTTTCTCCCTGCCACCAGTCACACTGTACGGGATGTTTGCTGCTCTTACTAGCATTGCTTAGGCTTCGTTTGTAAAAATGTTACATAAGAACATAACATAAGAACAGCCGTACTGGGTCAGACCAAAGGTCCATCTAGCCCAGTATCCTGTCTACCGACAGTGGCCAGCACCAGGTGCCCCAGAGAGGGTGGACCGAAGACAATGATCAAGCGATTTGTCTCCTGCCATCCCTCTCCAGCCTCTGACAAACAGAGGCCAAGGACACCATTTTATCCCCTGGCTAAATAGCCTTTTATGGACCTAGCCTCCATGAATTTATCCAGTTTCTCTTTAAACTCTATTATAGTCCTAGCATTCACAGCCTCCTCTGGCAAGGAGTTCCACAGGTTGACTACACGCTGTGTGAAGAAGAACTTTCTTTTATTAGTTCTAAACCTGCTACCCATTAATTTCATTTGGTGTCCTCTAGTTCTTCTATTATGGGAACTAATAAATAACTTTTTTTAACAGCCCTCTCCACACCACTCATGATTTTATAGACCTCTATCATATCCCCCCTCAGTCGCCTCTTTTCTAAACTGAAAAGTCCCAGTCACTTTAACTTCTCCTCATATGGGACCCGTTCCAAACCCCTAATCATTTTAGTTGCCCTTTTCTGAACCCTTTCCAAGGCCAAAATATCTTTTTTGAGGTGAGGAGACCACATCTGTACACAGTATTCAAGATGTGGGTGTACCATAGTTTTATACAGGGGCAGTAAGATATTCTGGGTCTTATTTTCTATCCCTTTCCTAATAATTCCTAGCATCCTATTTGCCTTTTTGACCACCGCTGCACTCTGTGTGGAAGTTTTCAGAGAACTGTCCACGATAACTCCAAGATCTCTTTCCTGATTTGTCGTAGCCAAATTAGCCCCCATCATACTGTACGTATAGTTGGGGTTATTTTTCCCGATGTGCATTACTTTACACTTAGCCACATTAAATTTCATTTGCCATTTTGTTGCCCAATCACTCCGTTTGATGAGATCTTCTTGGAGTCCCTCACAGTCTGCTTCTGTCTTGACTATCCTAAACAGTTTGGTATCATCTGCAAACTTTACTACCTCACTGGTTACCCCTTTCTCCAGATCATTTATGAATAAGTTGAAAAGGATTGGTCCCAGGACTGACCCTTGGGATGCACCACTAGTTACCCCTCTCCAATATGAAAATTTACCATTGATTCCTACCCTTTGTTTCCTGTCTTTTAACCAGTTCTCAATCCAAGAAAGGACCTTCCCTCTTATCCCATAGCCATGTAATTTACACAAGAGCCTTTGGTGAGGGACCTTGTCAAAGGCTTTCTGAAAATCCAAGTATACTATATCTACTGGATCCCCCTTGTCCGCAAGTTTGTTAACCCCTTCAAAGAACTCTAACAGATTAGTAAAACAGGATTTCCCTTTACAGAAACCATGTTGACTTTTGTCCAACAACTTATGTTCTTCTACATGCTTCACAATTTTATTCTTTACTATTGTTTTGACTAATTTGCCCGGTACTGAAGTTAGACTTACCGGTCTGTAATTGCCAGGATTGCCTCTGGAGCCCTTTTTAAATATTGGTGTCACGTTGGCTACCTTCCAGTCATTAGGTACGGAAGCCGATTTAAAGGACAGGTTACAAACCACAGATAATAGCTCAGCAATTTCCCATTTGAGTTCTTTTAGAACCGTTGGATGAATACCATCCAGTCCCGGAGATTTGTTAACATTAAGTTTTTCTATTTGTTCCAAAACCTCCTCTAATGACACTTCAATCCGGGACAGTTCCTCAGATTCATCACCCACAAGGGACGGTGCAGATTCAGGAATCTCCCCAACGTCCTCAGCTGTGAAGACTGAAGCAAAGAAATCATTTAGTTTCTCCGCAATGGCTTTATCGTCCTTGATTGCTCCTTTTATAGCTCAATCATCTAGGGGATCCACAGGTTTTTTAGCAGGCTTCCTGCTTCTAATGTACTTAAAAAACATTTTGTTATTTCTTTTTGAGTTTTTGGCTAGCTGTTCCTCAAAATCTTTTTTTGCTTTTCTTATTACATGTTTACACTTGATTTGACAGTGTTTATGTTCCTTTCTATTTATCTCACTAGGATTGGACTTCCACTTCTTAAAAGATACCTTTTTGTCCCTCACTGCTTCTTTTACATGGTGGTTAAGCCACGGTGACTCTTTCTTAGGTCTCTTGCTATGTTTTTTAATTTGGGGTATACATTTAAATTGGGCCTCTATTATGGTGTCTTTAAAAAGTTTCCATGCAGCTTGCAGGGATTTGGCTCTAGTCACTGTGCCTTTTAATTTCTGTTTAACTAACCTCCTCATTTTTGCGTAATTCCCCTTTTTGAAATTAAATGCCAGGGTGCTGGACTGCTGAGGTGTTCTTCCCACCACAGAAATGTTGAATGTTGTTATATTATGGTCACTATTCCCAAGCGGTCCTGTAACGGTTATATCCTGGACCTGATCCTGCACTCCACTCAGGACTAAATCGAGAATTGCCTCTCCCCTTGTGGTGTTAGTTCTTGTATAATTATATAAATAGTAATAGAGGTAGTTAATTCTTAACAGTAGCTAGTGTTTTGTTAGTCCTGCCTATGACTTACCCAGGGAATGGGGCATGCCTCGGTCCTCAGGCTTTAAGCCTTCTGATTGCTCTGTGTCAGCTAGGGTGTGTCTAAACTACACCTCTCTGTCGGCAGAGCGATGTAAATTAGACGTATTGAAAGTGCAAATTAAGCTGGGATTTAAATATCCCATGCTTCATTTGCATAATGGCAGCCGCTGCTTTTTTTCAAAACTAGGCTTTTGAAAAAAACGGCAGTTTAGATGGGGCATTTTCGACAGATGGCCACCATTATGCAAATGAAACGTGGGATATTTAAATCCCGGCTTTTGATACATCTTTTGATACATCTAATTTACATCCCTCTGCCGACAGAGGGGTGTAGTTGAGACGTAGCCTTAGTAATCAATATAGTAGGTGTCTGGGTAAAGGGCATATAAGCGACAAGTGTCTGTAAGTCTTTTAAGACTAGGACTAAGAAGGAGCATGAGATCAGGCTCAAAGAGCTCTTAATGAGCTGGCATTCGTTCTGGCCCCAGAGCAAAGGTCCAACTTGGTGTCCAGCGTCAGCCAAAAAGACAAAAAAGACTGGTAGGGGTCAGTGATGTCAAAGTGTAGTCCTAGAATCCTAGGCTGGAAGAGACCTCAGGAGGCCATCGAGGTCTCCCAAAGCAGGACCAATCCCAACTAACTCATTCTAGCCAGGTCTTTGTCAAGCCAGGACTTAAAAACCTCTAGGGATGGAGATTCCACCACCTACCTAGGTAACCCATTCCAGTGCTTCACCACACTCCTAGTGGGCTTATCAGTTAATCTTGTCAGCTACATGCACTCCCCTCGTGGGAACAGGAGCCAGTGCCTGTGAGGGGCTGGCTTTAATCAGGCACCATAAGAGCACCAGACCCGACTGCCCTCCCACCCCCACCATGCTGCCTCTGAGAGGCAGCAGTGCAGAGGGTGAGGGGGGCAGGCTGGAGATGATATACACAGGAAGCCGGCTTTCAAGCAGGCTCTCCATGCGTGCCAGCTCCACAGACCCACATGCCCCCCCACAGCAAGGGGGGGCCATCAGGAGCCAGTGCTGCCTCACCACCCCTCTCAGTGCCACCTTCCCCATCCCCCTACACTGCTGCCTCTACAGCAGTGCAGCGGGTGGGGGCAGGTTAGCGGGGGGCAGGGGGCTCAAACTCCCCCCCCCCATGCATAGGGTCTGCTGTCGATATGTCTGCAGGGACAAACCTATCTCCTACGTATCAAAGACAGCAGCATGGGGCAGCAGGCAGCCCATCTGCACAGGTAGCTAGTTTTTAAACTGGCTCCCCTGGTAGACTGGCTCTCACCTGCCACCCCGCATTGCTGCCTGTAATAGAGAGGCAGCAGCATGCAGTGGCGGGGGTTCTCTGGGAGCAGGGCCAGGAGCACATTGGCTGCTGGCCCCACCCCCAGGAACTATCGAATAGTCGTTCACACTAAGATTTTATACGGTTACACAACTATTCAGTCACATATCATCTAAGGTCCCTAGTAGGGGTTGATCTACTCCCCGCAAGGGGATGGACCGATACAGCCTAAAGCCAATATTGGGTAGCTAATTTCCCTATTTGGGAAGCCAGGGCTCAGCTCATATTGAGGGATGCAGCCAATCCCATTTCTTGCCTAGAAACCCAGACACAGAACCAGACCTCCTTGAGGTGACTTCGACAACCAAAGCTCTCTGGGTTGCACAGGAAACCTTGATACTTCGAGTGCTGCCCAAACCAGCCCAGGCAGTACCCAGACCTCAGGGTAATCCCACTTTAGGACTCTTTCATCTGCCTTTAATCCTCATCATGTGGTACATCCTTGCACCAGTCACCCGCAAGGAGCTGAAACATCTCGGACTTGGGGAGGCAAATGCATTGGTGCCCTCCCTGATCACCAGATGTAGGACACCAACAGCAGGACTCAAGGCATATTTTATCAGTTATCTGGCACAGACTCACAGTAGCAAGAACATTGAGACAGACTCCTAGAGCCAAGTTGCTGTTACAGATCCTCAGAGTGTTTGGATGAAAGGATCTGTGAGCCCTGTCACCAGTTCCTGAGATAGGTATCGCCATGTTCAGGGAACTCTAGCTTGCAATACTTCTAGCTCTCACTCCTCATCCAAATATCAGTCTTGGAGCATGAGTCATGGATTGCTGGTCTCCTATCTTGGATCCACAAAGTGCCACTGTCATGAGGTGCCCTCAGAGGCTCATGTCTCACTCGGACCATTTTCCTGTAGTCACGACCATGAGCCAGTAGATCCTGGTCACACAGTACTGACTGCTCTGGATGTGGATCCAGTACAAATCAGGGTTTGGTATTGGCAGGGCAACCTCTTAGTCCGTCAATGCCATCTATATCACAAGCACCATAATCTGCCCTGTGGCCCCATAACTAGTGGCCTGCACGGTAGTACTGGACCCATGATGGTTCACTTAGCCTTCCCAACCAGTCCACTTGTCATAAGTTTCGGGCAGGCTGATGGCGTTGACAACTCAACCTCCTTTGGTGCTTGAGGCCTCAGGACAAGAAACACCTCCCGCCATATCCATGTAGATGAAGGGGGGTCAACCTACTGGACCACCAGACAGCACCATGGAAGCTACAGTATCGTTGTCACATTGTTGTCACAGAAGATTGTCATGAGAACTCCTCTCCTGTTTCAAGGTGCACCAGGAAACTACTAAATAGAGTCACATCCAACTTCGGCCTGCAAGCAGAGAAATTTGAGGAGCAAGCAGACTGTTTAATGTCCTCTCTGCCACAGGCCCTAGTAGGGTGGCTGTTTGCCTTCATAAAAGGGAATCAAAAATAACTAAGGGTATGTCTACACTACCACCCTAGTTCGAAGTAGGGTGGTTAATGTAGTCAACCGAAGTTGCAAATGAAGCCTGGGATTTAAATATCCCGGACTTCATTTGCATCTTGCCGGGTGCCGCCATTTTTAAATCCCCGGTAGTTCGGACTCCGTGCCTGCGGCTACACGCGGCACGGAGTAGGTAGTTCGAATTAGGATTTCTGTCCACGAGGTGTAACGGTAGTTCGAATTAGCCTAATTCGAACTACCTACTCTATGCCGCGTGTATCTGCGGGCACGGAGTCCGAACTACCGGGGATTTAAAAATGGCGGCGCCCAGCAAGATTCAAATGAAGCCCGGGATATTTAAATCCCGGGCTTCATTTGCAACTTCGGTTGACTACATTAACCACCCTACTTCGAACTAGGGTGGTAGTGTAGACATACCCTAACACTTTGTGGTAAGCCCCCCACCTTTCTGCCCCCATCTCCAAGTGGGTAAAGAACAAGTACTTTGTCCCAACTAAGGGGCACAAATACTTCTATTCTCACCGTGCCACAACTTCCCTGATGGTTGAGGTGATTAACCATAGGGAACATCAGGGACAACCTAGAGCTAAGCACAAAAATAAAGACTCCAAGACGCTGGATGTATTTGGACGGAGAATGTATTCTTCAACTAGGCTGCAGTTGAATGTGGCCAATCACTAGGCTCTCTTGAGCCACTATGATTTTAATATGTGGCAGACCACAGCCAAATTTGAGAATGTCCTCCCAGAGAGGGCTCCCACAGAGAATTCCAGACAATTCTCGACAAGAACAGCTTTTGCCAGAGCTGCTCTCCAAGTGGCATCAGACACCTCAGACTTCACAGCTTCCACCATAGCGCCTGCCTTCTTTGTGCAGCAATCTTGCTGGCTGCTTCCACCAAGGCACATCATTTAATTCAGGACCCTCCCTTCTATGGCCAGGCTCTGTTTGCATAGTAGACAGATAGTAAAGTGCATGGGCTGAAAGACTCCAGTACCACTCTGAAGACTTTTGAAGCTTATGCTGGGCCCAGTGCATGAGTGCTTTGAACTGCTACTCCCACAGGGACAAGGGAGCCAGCCTTGGCAGGACCTGATGTACAATAAGCCAGAGGGCCATAGATCACACATGAACCGCCTGCCACTACCTTCTTCCCAGTTAGGCTCAAACCACTCCAAAAAAGGAGCTGAGAAGTCGTTTTGAGAGTACACCTGAGGACCACACAACAGACCATTCCTTGAATCCAGTTTCCCCAATTTCTGACAACTGCCTTATCCATTTATTTTCTCCAGGAATGGTCAGCGATAACTTCGGACTGCATAGTTACACCCTCCAGGTAACTCCTTTCCCCTCCCTTTCCCAGAGGAAGTGAGCTTGGGCTTCAGTCTCCAGCCACAAGCTCCACCTGCAAAGGTTAGGATCCAAACTTTAGCTCTTGCCACAGAGCTCTAGGCTCCAACTCCAGCAGCTTCTGATCTTGGGCTCCAGCCACAGGTCTAATCGCCCCCTTCACTCTTGGTCCCCACTGCTTCCTGTGGCCCCCATATACCTACCCCCAAATCACATTTGCCCCCACTGCATCCTCCCTCCTGCCAGGGCTTAATTTGTACAGACTTGCTGAGAAAAATATTAACAAATGCGCAAGTATCACTTTGCAGAGCCTCCCCGCTAGTTAGTAAGTCTGCTGCTGTGAAAAGTGATATTTGTATGTTTGTTAATAACCATTTTTCACAACGGACTTAGTAGTTAGCTGGAAGACTGTGAAAAATGATGAGTAACATACAAATATCACTTTTCACAGCAGCAGACTTATTATCTGGGAAGCTTTGTATTGTTAAAAGGGCAGGGAACCAAAAAAGCAAAAGCAAGGACAACTACTAAAGACAAAAATATAAAACACCTTATTTGTGTTTCTGTTTTGTTTACATCCAGTAAAGAATAGAGGCAACTGTACATAATTTTTACTATTTAGACTCCAAAAAAACAAAGCCAAACCTAAACCCATAAATAAATTCTTTCAAGCAGTGTCCATTGTGCTCCTGGTACCAAAACCCACCACAGCATTTTCCCCAGTTCCACTGGTACCCCAGGCCTTGGGACCCCCTGCCCAAACTCTCTCCTGAAGCAACATACTGATCATACTAGAAAACATGGGCCCCGTATGCCAGATATACAGACTGTGCATTACGTCGGGGAATTGGTCCACCATTCCCCTCTAAAGAAACAATCAGAGCCTCCTTCTGACATTGTGCAAAATAATATGAAACAGTACAGACAAAATTGCCTTCTTTGTGGCCCCATAAGCAGTCACCCCTGCATCTCTTTCCCCTCCAGATAATCATAAGCAGTTTCAGGATTTATTGCAAAGGGTACCTGAGGAATTCCAGATCTCCCTAGAAGAAGTCCAGGACACTCAATACAAACTCCTGGTTATCCTACAAACCACTGGATCCACTTGAATAGCATGTCTTGTTAATGAATCTATTCTGGAACCTGCTAGTGCAGTCTGGTGTATACCAGCCACAGCATGTCTAGATGTTTAGCCTCTTAGGAGTGGATTTAAGATGTTGTCTACCTCTCTGTGGCAGCCTGGACTACAGAGTCCAGTACAGGGTGGGTGAAGAGCTCCCCTTGCTGTAATGAAATAGTGTTTCTCTGAAGTAGGGTTCTTTATCAAGGTCTTTCTGATAGTAGCAGCTCATTTTAAGTGGAATGGTTTCACTAATTTCACCTATATCAACAATAGGGTTCAAGACATATCAGGAATCTTATGAGTCAACCTTTTTAATGCTTTATTTACTTACTTCCCTATCAGTCAGTATGAACTTGGAAAGTCTTATTACCAACAGGCAGGTAATAAGATTAAATGCTACCCTTGAGCTTCAGTCAGAACTTGTCTTTCTCTCAAGGGGCACATGACTTCATGTACTAACTCATTTGCCAGACTCTATCTATGTTGACTTGAGGCATGGCTCCAGATAGTGTAATCACCAACCAAACACAGCATAAACATCATACTTGACAAATTCCTTGAAGAATAATAATGAGGAGTCCTGTGCCACCTTAAAGATTAACAGATTTATTTGGGCATAAGCTTTTGTGACCAAAGACTCACGTATCAGATTCATCTTTGCCTACAAAAGCTTATGCCCAGATTAATCTGCTAGTCTTTACGGACTCCTTGTTGTTTTTGCGGATACAAACTAACACGGCTACCCCTCTGATATTTGGAGAGTAATTACTTTCTTGATGTGGTGGGTGTATTCACATCAGGTATGTGTGGGCATTCCCTTCCTACCATCCTTGCCAAACAAAATGATCATTACAGATGACTCGCTAAGACTGGGGAGCCCACATAGGCAACCATATGGCACAGAGCACTTGAGCACTCTGAGAGACCAGGATACAAATCAACTGTCTGAAACTGGGGGAATCCAAAAAGCTTGCAAGGTGTTTCTACAGGTCATCTTGTCTCACTATGTCTTTGTAATGTTAGACAACATGAAAACCATCTTTTGCATCACATGGAGATGTGAGATCAGTCACTCTGTGGAACTGGTATATGAGAAATCAAATAACCCTGTGGCAACATATCTGCCAGGAACTCATAATATGTTGGCGGAGACCCTCAGCAGGCATCATGCTATCCATCATACATAGGAGCTGCATGATTCAATAGCAAACAGCTCATTGGGGACCCTCCCGCTGGGATCTGTTTATCTCTGAAATGAACAAAAAAAAGCAATCTATATTGCTGCAAAGGAGTTCTGGAACTATACTCTCTGATGATGCACTCGATCCATCCTCAGATCATCTCATCTATGCTTTTTCTCCCTTTTGGAAAATTCATCCGGATAGGGAGAGAGAGATTTTTGGTTCCCAAAACTCCTATGGCCGTCATTTCCTCCTCTGATTATCATCTAATACTTTCCTCATCTCTTGACACCAAGAGAAAGGGAAGCTCAAATGTCCCAATTCCAGAGCGTTTCATCTCATGGTTTGGCATTTAGTTAGCCATCATAACTGCAGAAAGGATTCCACTAGTAAACACTAATCAGCCAAGTGAAAGCATTTTCCATGTGAGCACAGAAGATAATGTATCTCCTGAGTCCTCGATATTCACCTCATTTTGTACTATTTTCTGTCACTCAAAACAACTGGGCTTTCCCTCATTTCTACACAGTCATATGGCAATAATCAATGTGTGCCTTCCACTATCAGATGGTTATTCAATTTTCGCTCATCCATTGACTCGCAAATTCTTAGAGTCTACTCCTAACTTTCTCACCAGTGAGGAAACCTTCTCTTCTTAGGATTCAAATCTTGTGCTTTTGGCACTCACTGAGCTTTCATTTAAGCAATTTAACTGTGTCTCAGTTATCAATTAAATTGCATTTCTTGTGATCGTTCCCTCAGCCAGAAGCATAGAGGTGGTGTGCGCAATAATGATGGATCCACTGTGTTCTATAAAGACAAAGTGCCTTTCATTCAAAATTTGCTCCTTAGTGCTTTTGGAGTTTCTCATGAAATTAGGGCCACAACCTCTTTTCAGTTCTTATCAATAGCTGATGATGGGTGAGCCTCAAAATGGTTACCTAATCTCCTGCCCCCGTTATGACATTTATGTAACATTTTGAGATCTCCTTTTTTCTCTGCATCACCTGCTCCATATCTCCTCCTTGTTCCCCAGCTCTTCCATCCTTTCTTTCATACTGTTCTGTTCAAAGACTGCTGCTTTTAATTCCTTCACCACTAAAGCCTCTGTATCCCTGACTAATAATACAAACTTTCACTAACTTCAGTCTTGTCTTAAGTTTGAGCCAGTTATCTGCAGTAGACTTCAGTTACCTGGCAATATAGGTTATTCCTAAAAGATAAAGTAATGTTTTTAATCAGAGTACACTGTGAGAAAAGTGCTCATGTAAATTCCCAGAATAGGCAAAAGATTAATAATTCTGAACCTGAAGCCCATTCTTTACCCAGCTCTTATCCTTCCCTGACTTTTCTGATTACTCACTTACTCTCATTAGTTTCCTTCAGACTTTCATGACTCCTATCCTCTATTAGTTCTTCTACCATTCCCAGTTTTTAGTGTGCCTTTACATGTGTCTTCCTCCAACTCTCTCTCGCTTACCACAGGTGTCCCCCAAGGCTCCATGTTTGATCCATGCATCTTTTCATTCAAATCTGTGTCTTTAGGTGGCACCAGCTTCTCACATCATCTACTGTCTAAACCAGCAACTCTGGACCTTCCTCATCATTCCTGATCTGTCTGTCTGTCTCTCCCTCCATTTAATGCTACATCTGTTATCTGTTTTGTGATATCTCTTCCTTGTATGGCTCATTGTCAAGTTAAATTTAACGCAACCAAAAACAAACTCTTCATGCTATTGTTTCTCTGGTGTTATTGACCACACTGGTCCTCCCTGTTAATTATGACTGGGTATTTTTGATTCTGTATTCGTGTTAGAACTACATATTTTAAGAAACTAAGTAGTTGTGGAGTGAGAGTTTTACCATAGATCAAAAATAGGCAAAGTATTGTCATAGATCAAAATCAGGAAGAAGAAGGAGACAGACAATAAAACTAAATGGACAATTTTAACTGTGGCTAAAGGTTAATGGTGGGGTTTTTGTAAGGCTCTATACTAGATCCCATGAAATATATTAATGATCTGGAAAAGGGTGGTATGAATAGTGAGGCAGCTACCTGTTTAGGTATATCAAGGCCACAGAGAACTTCAGAGACTTAACTAAAGTATATGAATGCACAGCTAAATGGCAAATAAAATTCTGTACTGATAAATGCAACATAATGAAGGAAAACATTTAAATTACCTCTTTGCTTCATAGGGTTTTAAATACTAGTATAAACTCAAGAAAGGGACCGGGTTGATAGTCAAAACAGTTCAATGAAGGCCTCTCCTCATTGTGTGGCTGAATGCAGAAAAACAAACAAAATTGTCAGTTTCAAAAGGAATTGGATAGAGAACAGTATAATGGCATTATATAAAAATAGTGATGCAACCTCTTCGGGGAATAGTGCATATAGTACTGGTCATCCCATCTTAGAAGAGATATTACGGAATTATTGGGAGTTAAGTGAAGGGACATAAGTATGATTAAGGGCTGTGAAAAACTCATATGATGAGAGATTGAAAAGAATGGGAATGTGTAATCAGATTGTAGCATTTACCAGCCTCAGATGTCATCGAACCAAGGTTAAAGAAAAGATTTAAATCATATGGTGAACAATAATATCAGAGTTGTTAAGCAAAACTTTTTAAAAAGATATTTAGTTTTGTTATTCAGGGTGGATAAGAGATAATGTGAGGGGCAGCAAATTGTTTTAATTGCAGCCTTCTTATACCATCTCTTCTTGCTCTTTCTCTGTTGACAGTAACTGCCCTTGTTTGTCCTTAATGGGGGCATTTGTCCTGCCACGATACTTGCCACAAACAAGCTTGGTGATTCTGTACATGTTTCCTTGCTCCCTTCGATTAGCTGCATCTTCAGCTTTTGTTGCAAGGTCCTCCATGAAAGCTTGTTTGTCTGTGTGAAGTTATCGTGAAGAGAAGAGACGCATCTTTAGTGCTTTGACTTTTTAAACCAAATTAGTTGCTGTTTGTTGTTAAACTGTGCTATGGTAGCATCCAGAGGTCCCGGTCAGGATGTGTGGCCCAGTTATGCTGTCCAAACAAATTGATAACAATTGTTTATTGATCATCATCATTAAGCCCTTTGCTCCCAGTCCAAAGATGGACTTTGAGCTAATTGATCAATATAATCATAAAATTGAAGACTTGGAGAATGCCTGGAACAAAACACTTTCATATATATCCATTAATTACTTATTGGGCAACTTTTAGCAAGTCAACCCAACGTAAAGACAGTCCATTCTCAGGCCAGCCAGTTATTTAAATCAATTATGAATCATTTTAAGTTAACTATTGCCAATATAAATCTACAGCTTTTACTGTTTATTTAAAATCACTATGGGGCTGTGTTAGATAATGTATTTCTCATGTGTTACAAGCAGTTTTTCAGCAAATCAGAATGCTGAGTAAGCCTGGCACACAATTCTGTTACGCTACTGAGAACTATCTTTTTCTTATCAAACGTGTTAAGAAGAAAAGGTTTAAATATTCAATAGGAAAATTTGGATCAGGTTGCTACTTACAGTGGTTGGGAATATGAGCAGATGCCACTTCCCTCAGCTTGTGACTTGTAAAATCAAATCAATAACAAACAGAAACTTTTCAGTCATTTCAATAATCGATGCCTTCCAGTCAGTTCAAATGTGGGGGGACAGTGGTTTACTTGAATACTGCCATTGTATATGCTGACAGGATTGTAGAATAACCAGAGTTTATTAAAGGTACCTGTTTTAAGGTTACCTTGTAGTACTGAAACATTTCTGTTAAAAGCTCTCAGCTGTCTGGAACAGCCATTGTAAGAAAAATTAAGAATTCACGTGACAGAAAAACTGCTTATTTTCTAAAAGATTCATTTTGGGTACAGTTTATGTAACAACTTCTTGTAAGCTTCAGTTGTGACCCTTCTTGAATAAAATAACCTTCTTCACTTGGCAGGAAATGGGAGAAAAAAGCCCTAAAGAAAATATAACTGCTCTTGCAAAGTTTTAGCATATTATGAATAACCGGAGAACATAACATTAATGTATCTACTTTTTCCCCTCTTATAGCTGAAGTCTACATAGGAATTGGGAAGCCTGCTGAAGCCACAGCATGTATCCAGGAAGCAGCTAATCTCTTTCCAATGTCACATAATGTCCTCTACATGAGAGGTCAAGTGGCTGAACTTCGAGGAAATATTGATGAAGCCAAACGCTGGTATGAAGAGGCCTTATCTATCAGTCCTACCCATGTAAAAAGCATGCAGAGACTGGTAAGTCATGGGTTCAATGGATAAACATTATAACTTCAAGTTGAGCTATTCTATTTTGGGGACCTTATTGCTTTTATACTATGCTGTCCCAATTTTTAAGTGTTTATGACTCATTGAAATTTATATTTCACCTAAGTTGGTTAATTTCTTGGCTGACGTGCAGTTATTTGATTACTCTTAAAAAAATCAGTTGCTTATAAGATGAAGTTAAAGAAAGGGTAGTGGGTTTTGCCATTTTCATGTGAATTTTGCTCTTCTATCAAAAATGGCTTATTTTGCAGATTTATCTCACAATATAAATTACCTGTTTTGAGAAGAATGAAATAACTGAGTTTTACTACATCGGAATAGAGGCAACTGTACAGCAAGGCTACTCAGCCTTGAATCTCTTCTTGTTTCCCTTTATGTCTGTAGCTAGTTTGAGCTCGTTTTGTGCCTTTGCCTTTTTAATCTTGCCCCTGCATACCTGTATTCACTTATATTCATCCTTTGTAATTTGTCCTAGTTTCCACTTTTTATAGGACTCCTTTTTTATTTTTAGATCATGAAAGAGCTCCTGATTAAGCCAAGGCGGTCTTTTGCCATACTTTCTATCTTTCCTACACAGCGGAATAACTTGCTTTTGGGCCCTTAATAATGTCCCTTTGAAAAACTGCCAACTCTCTCCAGTTTTTTTTCCTCTTAGTCTTGCTTCCCATGGGACCATACCTACCAGCTCTCTGAGCTTACCAGAATCTCTCTTCCTGAAATCCATTGTCTCTATTTTGCTGTTCTCCCTTCTACCATTCCTTAGAATCGTGAACTCTATGATTTTATGATCACTTTCACCTAAGCTGCCTTCCACTTTCAAATTCTCAACCAGTTCCTCCCTATTTGTTAAAATCAAATCTAGAAAAGCATCCCCCCAGTAGCTTTTTCAACCTCTGAAATAAAAAGTAGTCTTCAATTCAGTCCAAGAACTTATTGGATAGTCTGTGCCCCGCTGTGTTAGTTTCCCAACATATGTCTGGATAGTTGAAGTCCCTCATCACCACCACCAAAACCTGTTTTCTCAATCACTTTTTTAGTTGTTTAGAAAAAGCCTTGTCCACCTCTTCCACCTGGGTAGGTGGCCTGTAGTAGACCCCTACCATGACATCACCCTTGTTTTTTACCCCTTTTACCCTAACTCAGAGACTCTCAACACATCTGTCTCTTACGTCCATCTCCACCTCAGTCCAAGTGTATACATTTTTTAATATATAAGGCAACACCTCCTCCCTTTTTTCCCCACCTATTCTTCCTGAGTAAGCTGTACCCTTGTATACCAATATTCCAATTTGTGTGTATTATCCCACCAAGTCTCTGTGATACCAATGATGTCATAGTTGTGTTTGTTTATTAGCACTTCATGTTCTTCCTGCTTATTACCCTGACTTCTTGTATTTGTATATAGGTATCTAAGACATTGATTTGATCTTGCCTCCCGGTTCTGCCCTATCCCTTCTTTTTCTCTGCTATTATAGCCCACACTCCCTCCCATTTCCTACCTATCTCCCAGGTCTCCATGTTCTTCACTTACCTGTGGGCTATGGTCACCTGCCCCTGTCGAACCTAGTTTAAATCCCTCTTCACTCGATTAGCCAGTCTGCATCCAAATACAGTCTTTCCCCTTCCTTGAAAGGTGAATCCCATCCCTGCTTCATGGTCCTTCCTGGAATAGCATCCCATGATCAAGGGGAAGGCCAAAGCCTTCCTGGCAACAACATCTTCAGAGCCAGGCATTCACCTCTAGGATACACCTGTCTCTGTCTGGGCCCCTATCTTTGACAGGAAGGATAGAAGAAAATACCACCTGCACTCCAGACTCCTTTACCATACTCCCAGAGCCCTGTAGTTACTCTTGATCCACTCAGTGTCATACCTTGCACTATCATTAGTGCCCACATAGATGAGTAGCATGGGGTAGTAGTCAGAGGGCCAGATAATCTTGAACAGTGCCTCCATAATGTCTCAGATACAGGCCTCTGGCAAGCAGCATACCTCCTGAGATGATGTTTCAGGGTGACAGATGGGTGCCTCTGTTCCCCTCAGTAGAGGGTCTCCAACCATCACTACCCTACCTGCTCACAGTGGTGGCAGCAGACCTCCCTTCTTTGGGAGTACGAGGCTTCGCCTCCTCAGCTGTAGGGGGTCATTCCTTATCTCCTATACCAAAAAGAGCATAACGGTTTCCCAATAGCACGGTGGGAGGGTTTGGAGCAGAAGTGGAGCACTGCCTGCTGCCACAAGTGACCAGCTGCCAGTGTCTCCCTAAGCCATCTCCTCCTCCACCAGTGGTGTGTCAGCAGGCTTGCGTAGTGGGACAGCTACCTCAGCTGTCTCCACATGAATACTGTCCAGGAATTGCTTGTGGATTTAGATGCTCCTCAGCCTACCTACCTCCTCCTGTAGTTCTCCTACCTGCTTCCTGAGAGATTCCACCAACAGACACCTTTCACATTGGATGGCCCTTCTGCCTGAATTGCAGTAAGTGGGAATTGCAAGCCACAGTCCCTGCAAAACCACACCAGGATCTGGGTAGAGATATCTATGGTCAGGTGGTCTGTCTGGCTACAGGCAGAGTCCAAGGAGACAGAAGCAGTGCTAGCACAGATATTTTGGGTCTTCCTAACCAAGGTAGGCCTCCCTCTTTCAAACTCCCTCCTAAACTCCCCTGTCTGCAGCCCCCTGTCCATTTTGTTCCCCTGGTCTCTTTGCCTCTGGCTTTTAAAGCCTGCTCGTCTAGGTCAGGCCTACCCCCTCATTAGTCACACAGGGGAAGCTTGATCCTGAGGCTGATCAAAAGCAGTCAAGGGGACAAAGGATCAAACACGCCCAGACACACAATCCCAACTGCCACGGTAATAGAAACTGAAAGCACCTGAAATCATATTCAAAATTCAAACAGTCAAGCAAACTCACTCACACCAAAAGCTAGTACTCTTACCTGGTAGCCTGTTCAGCGGTGGGATCTCTTGCTCTCCCTCTTAAACTCTCCTGTCTGCAGCCCCCTGTCCTCTTCACAAAAAGAGATGCACAGCTGTTGTCTCCCCAGGTAACAATTATTTACATTATTTACAAAGGTGAATTTATTAAACATAAAAAGTAGGATTTAAGTGGTTGCAAGTAATAACAAATCAAAATAAATTACTAAGTTACATAAAACATGCCAGATAAGCCTAATAGTCTTAAGAAAATAGTTTCATGCAATTCCTTCCCCAAACAGTAGTTCTAATAATCTTTTCACACAAGCTAGGCAGCCTCTTAGGTTAGGCACAGTTCCTCCCCCATTCAGTCTCTGGGTGGTAAGCAGCAGGTGTCTTGGTGTCTGGCAATTCCGTGTTTTTTAATTTCCTGTTCATAAATTGATTTTCCCCAAGGCGGGAATTCTTCGTGTTCAATTTCAACCCTTTCACATTCCCATGGAAAAGTACCGTATCCAGTATGGGTTCTAGCATCAGGTGACCTGCCCACCTGTCTTGGCAGGACCAACCACAGTCCATTTTTACAGAAAAAACAAGACTATTCACTGATCATTGACATGAGTACTGGGCCATTAAGTTCCTTGAGTACCAATAATAGTCTTCATTAATAAAACAGGTTAATACTTCATATTTCTGACTTCACGTACAGGAATGATATATACACACATAGAGAATATACAAATTCGGGGATTACAAGCTCTCCAGTAGGTTACATGTAACATTTTGTCTAAAGCATATTTGAGTTAGGCATATTCATATTCAGAAGCACATTTCCATAAAAATATGGAGATGCAATGTCACACAGATCTTTTAGAAAAATTTCCAGTCTTGACTTTAAAATTGTCAGTGATGGAGCGTCCATCATGACTCTTGGTAAATATTAATTAATTGCTTACTTTTAAAAATTTCCACCTTTCTTTCTAGTTAGAATTTGTGTAGTTTCAACTTCCATCCATTCAGTTGTCATGTTATACTTCTCTCTGCTTGACTTAAGAGCCCATTATTAAATAGTTGTTCCCGACATAGATACTTACAAACCATTAACAGTTCGCCCCTACCCTTCTTTTCCTTATCTCTTCCCTAATACCTTCCAGTTTTAAACTGTAGACACCAGAAATAGACACAGTATTTGAGCAGCACTCTCACTAGAGCCAATTATAAAAGTAAAACATTCTCTATATTTCTACTTGAGATTTCCCTGTTAATGCTGTCCTCAGATGGATAAGCTTTTTTGGCCCCAGCATTGCAATGGAAGCTCATGTTCAGCTGAGCATATCCTATGACCTTTACACTGTGTTCAGAGTCAGTGCTTCCCAAGGTATTTCCCCATCAGATAAAAATGGCCTACATTCTTTGATCCTAGATGTACATGTTTACATTTAGCTATATTAAAACATATTGATTGGTTGGGCCCAGTTTACCAAACTATGCAGATCACTGATATCCGTGACCTTTCCTTCATCATTTACATGTACCATTCTCCTGATATATTAAGACCATTCAGTTAGTAATTTTTTAATCTATGTAATGTGTGCTATGTTAATTATATATCTTTCTAGTTTTTTAATCAAACTGTCATGCAGTACTCAATCAGATGACTTAAGAAGTCTAAGGCCCTGTCTGCACTACTATTGGTGTCAGGAAAGCTTACATTGTGCAGTGGTGTGAAAAAAATCAGTAATACCCACTAGATCAAATTTATGTTTTATCTAGAACTCTGTATTGGTAAAAAAAATTAGCCATGTTTATCCTCATCCATATCTAGATGCAAATATCCGCAGATATAAAGTGCATATTCGCAAATTTGTAGGGTTCTAGAAACAAAATTTGTATCTGCATCCATATCCTCAAAAATGAACAACGGATATCCACATCTACATCTGTGAATGTGGATATTTGCTGATATAAAGTGGATATCCGTGGATTTGCAGAGCTCCGATCATATCAACCAAACATGTAATCTCATTTTTTTTGTAACTGTTAGTTTGATAGGATCTGTTTTCCACAAGCCAGATTTGATTGGCATTAATTATATTGCCATATTTCAATTTGTTATTAGTCAATTTCTACATGAGCCATTCTATTATCTTGCCTGGAATCAGTGTCTGACTGAGGGCCTGTAACTACCTGGGTTATACCATTTATTCTTTTTAAAAATTGATACATTAGCTTTCTTCCAGTCTTCTGGAACATCCTTGATGTTCCAAGACTTACTGAAAATCAGCCTCAAAGTTTCATTAAGCTCCTCAGCCATATTTTTTTTAAAACCCTTGCATGCAATTGTCTGGATCTGGTT
Source organism: Pelodiscus sinensis (assembly GCF_052426305.1). Lineage (NCBI taxonomy): Eukaryota > Metazoa > Chordata > Testudines > Trionychidae > Pelodiscus > Pelodiscus sinensis. The sequence continues at coordinate 32,084,730 of NC_143056.1, forward strand.
TTTAAAAAATGTCTTCTGAGATACTTTTCTTTTCCAAATACAGAAAAGAAACATTTATTGAATACTTATGCCTTTTCTACATTATTATTTATAATTCTACCATTTCCATCTATTAATGGACTAATGCCATTGTTAGGATTCTTTTTCTTCCAAATATATTTTTAAAATTCCTTATTATCCTTACCTCTGCAGGCTTTAGATTTCCTCTTGTGTCTCTTTGCTTCCTTTTCTCAAGTCTTCTATTTGTTATATGTTCATTTTTTATAGTTGCCATCATGGATGGCAGGTATCATAGGCAGGGGGAGGGAATTCCCTTCCCAACCTGCCTCATCTGGTCCTGCCCATGCTGCACTGGAGTCCCCTGCCCCAGCCTGCTTTAGTGGTAGCAGAGGCAGGCTGGAGACTGTGTCAAGCCACCTGTCCTCTCAGCGCTGAGTCCAGTGGCTCAGCTGCAAGTGAGGGGAGCACCTGGTTAGGGGGCTGGCCATCAGGCAAAGCCCAGGGAGGCTGAGGATACACCTCTTGGTGCTCCAGGCTGAGGGAGCCTGGGGCTGTACTGCCCACCAGCTCTCTAGAGCTCCAGGTTTGGGGCAGACTACAGCCATGCCACCTACCAGCTTTCCAGAGCTCTGGGGCTGCAGGAAGCTGAGGCAATGCCATCTGTGGCATTGGGGTTGGAGGAGGCTGGGGCCATGCCACCTTTTGGCTCTCTGCTGCTGGGGGAAGCTACAAACATGCTACCTATCAACTTTCTGGAGCTCCGGGGCTGGAGCAGGCTGCAGCTGCACCTCCTGCTGGCTCTCCTGAGTTCTGGGGCAGGCTGGGGAAACACTACCCACTGGTGCTCCAGGGAAGGGGAAGGAAAAGGCTGGGGCCATGCCACCTGCCAGTTCTCCAGAGCAAGCTGGGGCTGTGCCTCCAAGCAGCTGTGCAGAACTCAGGAGCAGACTGGTACCAAGCTGGAGGCATGCCCAGGGAAGGGGACAAGAGCCATATTGTGGGCAGAGCACAAAAGGAGCAGGGGCTCAGGCAGAAGAGGTGGGGCTGGAGGGCTTGCCTCCCCAAGCCATAGGATCAATTTAAATCAGGTCAGTTTTGTAACCAATATGGCCGCCTTCCTCTGTTGTAGGATTGTGGCTTTGGGGGCATCTTCAACAATTCCAAATTATCTAATTTTCCCATTAAATTCTTCCTTCCAGTTGATCTAGCTCCTAAATATTTTCAGTGTTTGTGAAACTGGCCCTGTTAAAGCATTGTGTATATATCCCTTGTCTGGACTTTATTCTCTTTTGCACATTTGTAAATGTGTTAGTCATGATCATTTGTACTTAAATTACCATTATTATTTAGCTCCATGATTGGTTCCTCCTCATCTGTCAAGATGAGATTTAATATACAGTTCCCCTCATATTGAGTGCAACACTCTGAGTTAGGTAAATTGTCCTCTATACGTTTTACAAATTCCAAAATATTTTAATACTGGCAGAATGTAACCTCCATCATGTCTCCCCCATAATCACACAGCTTTTTTTCCTACACATTATAGATAGGTGCATAAAGAGCCTGTCATCTTGTTCCCTAGTGTGACTTCATGGTCCATAGCAAATATCAACTGTTACCCCATATTTTGCTTTACCTTTTAGGACATTGATCCATAAGCATTCAGGATCATTTTCATTGAAGAAATCAGTGACTAGAAAACAGGTAACTCCTCCTCCTGTTTTGCCTACTTAGTCTTTCCTAAATAGGTTATAATTAGTATTCCCTGTAAGTTGAGCACCTGGGCGGCCATCCAGGAGAGAGTCAAATGCTACCCAGCTGATTAGCAGAGTGCCCACAGCCAGCAGTATTGTTTCCATGGGTAGCGTACATCTACACCATGCCCCTGTGCATATAACAACATTTATTCTGCTCATGGAATAAAGGATGATTTCCATAATTGGAATATGGGTTTATAATTATTTATTTTAATGCTCCAATCATGGAAATCATCCTCTCAGATTTCAGTAATGCCAATTACATGACATTTATGCTGGTAAATGACAAATTCAAATTTCACTTGTTTGTTACCCAGGGTCCAAGCATTGGTACATGGCCAGTTCAAGAATTCCGTCATGCCCTTCGGTTCCTTGATTAATTTTGTTCTCAACATCTCAATTTTGTGCTAATTGTGTTCTAATATTTTTTTATTTTGTTATCCTTCTCCTTTTTTATAGTTTAATGCCCTCCTGACTATTCTAGCCAGCCTATTTCAAAGAACATTGATCCCTTTTTTTAATGAGGTCAGAGTCATCTAAACTATGTAGAGCCCCTTTCCCCATAGAAGGTGAAGCAATGTTTCACAAACCTCAAACCCTCAATTCTACACTACTTATTTAGCCAGCAGTTCACTTCCAGAATCTTTTGCCTTACTTTGTTCATGAGACAGGGTCTCAGAGAAGATCACTTTGTTGTTCTTGTTTCTCAGGATGCTTCCAGGTTCCTTAAAGTCATCTACTATCCATGAGATATCCTACAGTACAGTGTTATTAATGCTGATATGAACATCAATAAGTGAAAAAACAACAAATGGTCTGGTAGCACTTTATAGACTAACAAAGCATGTAGATGGTATCATGAGCTTTCGTGGGCCCAGCCCACTTCTTCAGATGACCGGAGTTATGAGTCTTCCTGTTTTTTCTTTAAGTATCTGGAGAATGGGTGCTAAACCTAAGCAAATAAAGATCAAAGTCAATAGATAGGTTGCTAAGACAGGAAGGATACCACTCAGAAAGTTGTTAGCACCTTCAGTGATAGTCCCCACCAATTTAAATCACGACTGAGTCTCTTAGCATGTGAATAGAATTTGTGTATGTAATGTAATTCCAGGCTTTCCCTGTGAATTTGGCTTGAGGAGCTGGCCTGTGATAATAAACAGGACTATGTAGCACTTTAAAGACTAACAAGATGGTTTATTAGGTTTCACTTATTGATGTTCATAAGCTTTCGTGGGCCAGACCCACTGCTCAGATCAAATAGTGGAAGAAAAGTGACAATAAGTGAGACTTTCAGGCCCACTGACAGCAATTCTGGGCTCCAAGGCAGAAAAATCAACGGGCCCCCTGCCATTCTCCCTCTGCCATTACCATAACTCCCCACCACCATGTGGAGAAGCCCCAAGCACACCCCTGCCCTGGCACAAGAGCCCTGGGCCTGCCCATCCTCATCCCCCACCTGTCTGGAAAAGCACCAGGACAGCCGTACCGCACCTCTCCTCCCTTCTCCAGAGCCAACCTGCCTGCTGGGAAAAAGCTGCAGCAGTGTCTCTTGATTCAAAGACACTTTTGATATGCCAAGTAACCCCAAAATCAGGAGACACTTTCCCCAGAGTAGGCATAGGTACGTCAATATCCAAAGCCCATGGGCCCTTTCAAATTGCCACAGTCCCTGGGCAATTGCCCCCTTTGCCAGCTTCCTACCTCCCCATTGGCAAACCTGGACCCTTCTTTAATTGAGGCCAATTTAATTTTGGAGTAATTATTAGACACAGGATGGCACTGCACTGTCCTCTTCCTGTTGCTCACTTGTGTCTTCCAGAGTGTTCTTTGAGTCTTCTGAGTATTCAATCTCCAGTGACATATTTGTTGTTGATGTCCAAGAGAGTATTTTGAGGAAGAAATCTGGTAATTTCTTATGTGCATTTGCACAATTCAGTATTTTTGTTAGGTTTTTTTTCTATTAGTTGCACTTGTACTAGAGTGATATTTTGGCCCAACAGCAATGACATAGTAGGAACAACACTGTGAAGGCACCAGTATCAGAAAAAGTTGTTATTTCTAAATTGTGATTACTGGATTGAAATTTCAGATCTGTCTAGCAATTTTATGAACTATAATTCTATGAAAGGCTATGTCTCAGGCCTGTTGATTTTTTGTCTTTAATCTTTTTTTAATTGCCTTTCTTATATAATATGACTTACTATTAACTTCTAGAAAGCAGCAGTAAGATATTCTGCTATTTTGAATATACACCGAATGTAGTAATAGAGAACAGGTTGATTAAATAACAGTTGCATTTTTAATAGAATGTTCAGAACATTCAGAACATATCAATTTTCAACTGGGTGGCAAAATATGTATTAAGGTAAATCAAGTTCCTCTTTACTCCATCATTCTCTGGTCTGGCAACATCCATGGAGTGGCATGATTTTAATAAGGTGTGTGTGTGTGTGTGTGTGTGTGTGTGTGTGTGTGTGTGTGTGTGTGTGTGTGTGCCACAAATCGCAGGGCTGAGAGTTCCCTTGCCCACCTGCCTACCCCCCTCGCTACTCTGTCCCTTAGCCCTCCAAAAAATAAAGAATTCTTTGAAATAGCTATTAACAAAAATAATGTGGATGTTCATACTGAATATTAAAAACATGAATCCATTGGTACATGGCCAGTTCAAGAATTCCATCATGCCCGTGTTGATTAATTTGATTCTCAACATCTCCATTTTGTGCTAATTGTGTTCTAATATTTTTTATTTTGTTCTCATCCTTTTTTGACTTCTAGAAAGCAGCAATAAAATGCTTTTTTATAGATTAATTGTGTTTTAATATTTTTGTATATTTTTATGAGGCCTCTGAGTATAGGATTACCAGGTGGCTTCAAAAAAAAATACCAGACATACTTGATCTCAGATGCGGGGGGGACTGGCCGGGAGGAGAGAGGGAGAACCGGCCAGGAGGGAAGCGGGGCTGGCCGGGGAAGATTGGGAGGAAGTCGGGCAGTGGGGCTGGCCGGGGGAGGTAGGGGGAGGACCAGCCGGCGGGAAGCAGGGCTGGCCGGGAGGGGATCAGGGGGAGCAGAGCTGGCCAGGACAGAACTGGACTGTGGGAAGCAGGGCTGGTTGGGGGCAGCGGGGCTGGCCGGGGGAGAACCAGCTGGCAGGAAGCAGGGTTGGCTGGGGGAGGGTCAGGGGCAGTTGGGCTGGCCAGGGAAGATGTGGGGGAGGGGGACCAGCCATCAGGAAACAGGGCTGGCCGGGGGGGAAGCGGTGGGAGAGAATCGGACGGCAGGTAGCGGAACTAACCTGGGTGCACGCAGATCCCAGGGCGCTGCCCGTCCCGTGCATGATCCCAACGAAGCACCAGTGAGTCCAGTCCCAGGGATTCCATCTCGCCCCGCCTCTCCCTCGCATAGTTGCATATTGCCTGGTTGGTAGATACACTCACGCAGCATGAGTGTGTCTACCAGCTAGGCAGTACACAACTACGCATTGATACTCCTACTAATAATAAAACTTACCTAATTAGAAAATACCGGACATTTTATATGTCCGGTATTTTCTCAATTTGTTTCCCGGACAGAACCCTCAAATACCAGACTGTCCGGTTCAAAACCGGACACCTGGAAACCCTATCTGAGTAAGGCCTCTTTGCATTCATATTTTGTCTGACTTTTCACCTAATCATAATCGAATAAATTAAAGCTGATGTTAATATGCTCCTGAGATTGACAATTTATGGATCTAGTTTTCTTCATAATATTTTCTATGGGTGCACATACTAGAACTGCCAAATAAAGTGAGCAAAATATCTGCACACATGGTATAGTTTATATTGCTTGGTATGGTAACATTTCTCATCCATCTGTTTAATCAGCTTATATTGATAAATAAGCAATAACAATTATGTATTTTAAGCAAACATGACTGGATCAATTTACTGTGTGTTTGAGTAGATACTGTGGATTTTGGATAAGGGCTTTGTTTCAATATGGTATAATGTGCCCAAAAGTAGACATTTAGCCAAATAATAGTGTGACATCGCCCCATCATATTCTTGGTGGAACTTATGCTGAATGTGTATAGACGATTTTCATGTGTGTATCATTTCTGGATTTTAAGTTAGAAATATGAAGCATAAAAATCTCTTTACTGATCTAGACATATTATATAGGGATATAAACTACCGTTTAAATGCTATGTTTAACCAGTTGATCATGGAGCTGCCCCCCGCCCATGTTGTGCCTTCTTTGTGAACTCTGTGCATGCCAGAACTGAACACAGTACTCCAGTAATGGCCTCACTGATTCTATATACAGATATAATAGCACTTCCTTACATCTACTTAATATTCCCTTGAGTATCCAGGTTTCATGTTTGCCCACTTAGCAGTAAGTAATCATTGTGACATAAGCTCCCAGCATAATATTCTAAGTCTTTCTCAGTGTTACTGCTTTCCAGGATCCAGTCTCCCATTTATAAGTGTGACCTACATTTTCTGTTCCTTGACTGATGACCTTGTATTTGGTTTTATTTAAAATGAGCTTCTCTTGCCAAGCAATCCAGTTAAAAAAAGTGACCTGTCCCTGTATTTTTTGTATCATCAGCAAATGTAACTAGTAATTGCTTTATCAATAATCTGGAAGAAAATTAAGATATTTAATAGCATTTGTCTGAGAGTGGACTCTGGCTGTATCTCACTAGAAACACTTCCATTGGATGATGAATCCCAGTTTACAGTTACTTTTGAAATAATAGTTAAGCAGTTTTAAATTTACTTAATATAGACTACATTGGTTTTGACATTTCAAGGCATAAATAGGACAAGTGCAATTTTTTTAAGAAGAATGATGCAGCTGTGAATAATATGGTCAAGTCATATGTCAATATCTATAGATCTAAAATTATTTAAATTGCTTGAAATACTGGACCAAAACCGATAGTGACAGTTTAAGTTAACTCTTTGGTGATCGTGAGTCTTAAACATGTTTCTTACTTTGCTTTAAGTGTTATGTACATTTATTGCATTTTTGGCACCTGTCTGTTTTTGCTCAAAGTAGTTTCATTTATATAATTTCCTCCATTTTTCCTCTCTTGATCATCACCTGCAGATTTCTGCCTTGCCGCCTTCCTGTTTCTGTAGCTCTGCCTCCCTTTAGAAAGGAAAAAACAAGCTTTTTATATTTCACAGTCAGAACAGCATCATGGAAAAGTAGCAGTTACTTTTCTGATTCAGTTGGGAAGTAGGTCATCATTCAGTGATGGCTAGAAGTGTACAGAACTCTCTTCACATCACTGTCCAGAAAATTAAACCTATGCATTCCCTCTAGGGCTCCATAAGTTTGTATCCAAAACACAGCTTTTATTTGAAATAATTTGATCACTATGCATAATTCAGTATATTGTTACAATGCACTTTTTCAGTGCCTTCCATCCTAAAATGTTTTGCAAACATTCATTAATCCTTATTACACCTACTACTTAATCCTTCCAAGCAATGAGTTTGAGATTGGGGAACTGAAACAGAGAAGGTAAAGTTACTTGCTCAAGATCACTTGCTTAAGAAACCTACTTTAATAAATAGTTTTCAAAGGGAAGTTGTCAAGCTATTTCTTTAAAGATATTTAACTACTATAATTAAATAAGCCAAATCTTAATATTTGTGTATATTAATTTCATGATCTTTATAATTGTTTTCCGGATTGTGTGTTATTTCTTTGTTTTCCACTACACTGACTAATATTTTTTCAAAACCAAAACATTTTAGGTTGGAAAGACCAAGTAGAGGCACCCAGAAAAACCTAGCTTTACCCCTGGACCATGAAAATTCTTGGTGATACTGTCCAGGGTTTTCAGAGTCAGGGTTTTGCTTTGTAAAAAACTTATCCTGAGACTAATGGACTTTTCATAGGCATAGTTTCTGCAACAGTCACTGTAATAATAACCAGAGAGATAGTACGTCTGGCATATCTACAGAATTCACTTGGCCCTTTTTCTGAGTCCTCAAACCTGTAGTGTCATTAAGCAAATAGCAGTAATTTGTTTTTATTAGATTTCTTACTAAGAAATTGCTTATCTTTTTAAGTAGGGATGTTAATTAATGTGTATTTGTGTAAACATGTAAGTGCTGGATTTTTTTAGTGTTTACAGGATTACACATGGGGACAGGAAAGCGGGAGCCAGTGCTCACAGGGAGCTGGCTTTTAAGTGAGCACCAGTTCCTGCCTGCCCCCTCCCTCTGCTGCCTCTGAAAAAGAGATGGCAGGTGGCTCAGCAGGAGCTGATATGCGCAGGCAGCTGACTTGAAAGCCTCTTCCCTCATGTACCTGCTCTCACCTGCCCCACGCTGTTGCCTATATCAGAGGAAGCACAGGGGGAGAGGATGCCAGTCAATTGGGATCAATACGCATAGGGAGCCAGCTTGAAAGCTGCTTCCCGCGTGTATCAGCTCCCACCTCCTTCTGCACTGTTGCCTCTCTATCAGAAGCAGCAGTGCGTGGGGGAAGAGGTAACTCTGCGAGAGCTGGTGTTCATGAGGAGCCAGCTTTTAAGCCGGCTCCCCCTAAGCACTGGCTCACCCCTCCCTCCCATGCATACACAGAGAGCCAGCTCCCCATGAGTATCGGTTCCCGCCTGTCTCCCCTTCGCTACTGCCTCTGTGCGAGGCAGCAGGGGGGGAAACGTCTCCAACATAGAGGCAGCCAGGGAGCTTTGCATGTAGTCATTAAGATTAACCAGTAAGACCAGGCTTTTCAGAGAATCAGGTAGACGATTACACGCTAACATCCCTAGCTGGGATTCTGTACTGTTGTGACCCATATATTACATGCCATTAAACTTGGGCTATGTAGGATTTGATTTATATGATTATGGTTTTTTGTCTACCATACACTCAGTTTGACTACTAATAATCCTCACCCAGTTAGATTATAAGAATATACTGTGTGCTGCTTACTGACAGGCTGCTGAGAAATACTATAGCTTTTCATGCTGCCATTGTACAAATTGCTCTTATTTCTGAACAGATCTTAATTATACAAATTCTTCCGTCCTGATTGACTGCTTCTCTCAGACTCTTTATTCATCGGCCCATAACAAAAATGGTCACCTCAGCTTTGATACCCTCTTAAAAAAACAAGAACTGAACCAAAACTACCAACTCACTTTGTGGACAGCTAATAGCTATCAAATAGTGTATCTTCAGTCAGTGTGAGTCTAGTCTGGATTCCATCTACTGATGTAAATGAAAAGCCATTTTTTATATTCCTATGCAGCATCCAGTTATATATACAAGACTCTGTCACTACAGTGTAGTCTGTTTTAGCACTTTATTACTTTAATATGTCAGTACTGTTGAAAATGTTTTATATCCCAGTGAGGATTGGGGCCCCACTGTGCTAAACCCTATAAAATACACCTGCCCAAAAGAATTTACAGTCTTAGAAGATAATTGACATTGAAAAGGCTGGGGGAAAGGGATAGAATGATTAAAAATTCATTACAGATTAAGTAGGTTCCACTTAGCCCATCTGCAGCACAACATATCCATCATTAATTACCTGATCTCTAATAGGCATTTCAGCTTATAAAGCTAGAGAAACATGCTTCTTGTGAGGACTAATTATTAACAAAAGGCCTTTTCATTAAGAATTTTATCTGTTTGATTTGGCTGATTCTTAAATACCTGAGCTTTAATGATGTGTTGAGAAGCACCTTCGGGATGCAGATATGAAGCAAACTAGAAATGTGCCAGAATTATTTGCCAGTGTTTTCATTAATGCTTTGGATTAACTCCTTCACAGCTATAGCCCGTTCATGTGATAGAGATTGGTGATTGTGCAGGCAGAATTGTTGGTGTTCAGTGTTTGAAATCATTAATTGGAACTTTAAAAACAAAGAACAATCCAGTGGCACTTTAGAGAGGCTGCTGTGTGGACCACTGGATCCAGAGGTTTTTAAGCTTTCCTGGGTCTGAGCAGAGTCCAGGCATTACTTTTGGTACTGTCTCACTAATGCAGTCTATCTAAGTCTCCTCTGTGGTCCAACTGTCTGAACTCTGAGTTTAGTGCCTGCTCCTCAGAATCTCTGGCTGATAAAGCACATCCTTTTCCACAGGTCCAGCCTTGTGGACACACTGGTTTACAGGTCACTTCTTCAGGAACATCTGATTATAGAAGCAAGTAGACACAGGATTTGCAAAGATTTCTAGCACAATTATTCTTTACTTTAGACATCACAAGAGTTACGCAGAGTTAAAATTAGATTAATCAACAAACTGAATAGTCGATGGAATTTCTATCGACTATTCGATTAGTTCACAAGGGCACTTCCATTTTGAAATGTAGCAAGAGCCTCTCTGGCTGTTGCTACATTTTAAAAGCGGAAGTGCCACGTGGTATTCTGCCTTGGAAATGTAAAAGAACCCCACCAGGGGCTCTTGTGCATTTCAAAGATTGAAACGCCGCGTGGAGCCTGGAGCCAGCGGGGGTCTCTTGTACATTTTAAAGATGGAACATCACCACTGTACCACTGCCCCCTCCCACAAAGGTGTAGAGCTGGAGCTGGGGGGAACTGGGTTTTAACCCAGCTTCCTCCCAGCACCCTTTCCTCTCCCCCTCCCTTCCTTGCAGCCTCTTTCTGATAGAGGCAGCAAGGTGGGGGGAAGTGACTAGTCAATAAGCTTTTGTTTATTGGATAGTTGACTGGTCGATTAGTTGCTTACCTCCCTAATGAAGATCTAGGCAAAATGAGTAATAGACACACTTTTACCTGCTTCAGTTTCATCAGCACTCTTGAACATTCTTTTTGGATTTTAGTCAGTGTCTTTTCAGAGCATCCATTATCCCCTTCCTGAGTTTATAGTTTAGTCAAGTTACAGAGTTTCTCACTGCCGTCTTTGCAGCCAGCTTTCTTGAGCCTGGTTTTATCCAGCAGTCAAGAAAGGTCTCCTCTTGTCACCAAAGCATGCTCCAGCCTTTCTACCTGTCTGACAGACCCAGTCTCTCTCTTTCCCTCTCTTTTTTTTTTTTTTTTTTTAAAGAGCTACATCAATATTTCATCTCCTTTTTCCCTTTCTGGGGAAATTCCACTTCTTCAAACCACCTAACATTGTGCAGAGAAGTTGAAGAAAACTGGTTTTATCTAGAAGTTGAAGAAAACTGGTTTTATCGTTTTTTCTGCCTGGGCAAGTTCTATTCAATCTCTGGTCGTCTTTAACAATCAACCTATTCATAAGTGGACATGCAGACGCCATTCCCCTGTCTCCTTTATCATAAGAAATACCAGGGTGTACAAGAACATAGTTCAGATAAGCATCAGGGCTTAACCAGACTTACACTTCATTGTCTCAGGCCATGAATAACAATTCATGAATTGTACATAGACTGCCCAATCATCACAGGCCCTTAATGAGCTATATATTGCATTTTTAGCCAAAATTGTAGTCCAATATTATACAAAGAACAGAACACAATTATGTCTTTTGTAATGCACACAAGGCACTTGACATGGAAGATTCTTTCTCCGTTGATATCATTGGCCCAGAGAAGGCAAATGCTGACAATTTACTAAAAGTATGTGATCACAGGATGGTGTGGGGGGTGTTAGAGAGAGAAATTTTATCTTTCATAGTCTTTACCTGATTCTGTGTTTGCATATGTATCTGATGTTTTAAATTTGCTCACAAAAAAAGAAAGCTTAAACAATACATGTTCAGGAAGCACAGAGGAATGATAGGAAGTTCTCATAAATAATGATCTTGGGACACTTAATGGTACATTTAAAGTCTACATGTGTCTGATCCTCCAAGGGGCTGATTATCTCAGAGCTTTGTATTAGTGTAACAAGTACACAAATCATTGTCATCTAGGATATGTTGATATCCAGAGCACTCTTCTTTGTCCTTCCTTCCATGACACTTGCTCGGTAAGATTTAACACTGAAAAGGAAAACCCACACCCATAACCAGTGATGGTACATTATAACAGTGAAAATGTCAGCTGGTCATAAACGTACTGCTTCATGACATAATAGAGAGGTTTTTATGTCTTCTAACTATTGATACGTACTGTTAATATTTAATTTAAGACATCTTTTGAATACTGAATGAAATACAAATGGTGATAATTTGGAATAATCTTGAGAGCATGCTCTGCATCCTAGCTTTTGACAGGAAAGTTTAATGTATCTATTTTTTATGTAAGATACAACTTTGTTTCGCTTTCCGAAGTCCTTTTGATATTAGATGAGAATTGCTTTGCAAAACATTTTTTAAATTAGGTCAGTTAGCTGTGCAGTGCAATGAACTAATTATGATTATTTTGCTCCCTGGGAGTTTTTTCTGCTCGTTGAATTTATTACAGCCTTATTTCATAGCTGGAGCTGAGAACTTGCACAATCAAAGCTGTATTGCACCTGGCATGCATGGCCATCTTGCCTATATATACTCTCCAGGGGCCTTTTGCTTGTAGGCAACATCTGGCATCTATTCATTTGTAATTGTATTTCAGTTTAATTAATAAAAAATACTCTTATTTTAAAAAGGGTTGGGATTGTTTGGATTAAATAATAGATACAAAAACTGTACTGCTCAGAGCAGCTATCCACAATTTGCTTTAAAAGAGACTGAAGTGGGGGGAGGAAGGTGGTTGGGTAATAAAAGTACTCTGAGGATTCTCTGAGTCTGAACTCGTGAACGATCAACTAAAAATATTTGACATGAAGTCATAGACCCATGTTGTCTTTTCTGTCTGCTGGACAATTCTTACTAGCGAAATTATTTATCAAGGTCAATCTGAATGGGACATTGTGTATTTTTTTAATGTATAATACAGCATTATTAATAAGTGTATATAATCTTGCATATAATTCATTTGATAATAAATTATCTCCCATAAATATTTACCCACTGATGTAAGTGGTCTGATAATTCAACCTTAGCCTTTTAAAATAAGTATTGTGAAGTTAATAAATGAGTCATAAATGTTATAGAGCTACTGAAATTGAGGCTTAATGACACTTCAGCTTGCTTTACTGAAGGAATAATGTCTGATAGTTGTCTAAATTAAGTTTATTTCTAATGCACAGCTGTTTTCATCTTCTGGCCTGCTGTGCATTTATCACACAAGAAACTCGGGATTTTTGGAGGGTAGTCCTTGTTTCTCAAGACAGCTGGCTCTTCTCTTGAGAGAATAGCTGTAACTTAATTGTAGTGATTCCTTATTGCTGACTGGGAATTACAATATCTGGTTCCTAAGAGACATGCCCCATCTAGTCCTTAACCTGTGTTCCAGTTGATACTTTATTGCATGCCTGAAAATTTGGAAGATGATATAAACTGCGATCATTGTCCCCTTTGGTATGATTGCTTTCCCTGATCATGATTGTCAAATGGCTGAATTCCACAATTCAATTTTCTACTCTTGGCACAACTACTCTGCAGCTACTCCAATTTGAGTGCATGTCTTCACTATGGGCTGGATTTATGGGCTTTGATCGATCCAGTGAAGGTTGATTTATTGTGTCTAGTAGAGATGCGATAAATCAATTGCCAACTGCTCTCCCTTCAACTTTGGTACTCCACCAAAATGAGAAGAGTAAGCAGGAGAGCATCAGATGTCAGCTTACCACAGTGAAGATACTATGGTAAGCAGACCTAAGTAAGTCAACTTCAGCTACATTACTCATGTAGCTAAAGCTGTATAACTTAGGTTAGTATCCATGGTAGTGTAGACAAGGCTTGAAAAAGACCTTTTTTTTTGGTACCCTTTTATCTCACCAGTTCTCTCTCATTTCAAATTTATTGAGGGCATCTTTTTCCCCCTGTGCTTCTATTTGTTATTGTTTCCTCTTTTTCTCCAAGCACCTAGTCAGATTTCAGGGCCCTGGGATGTTCCACTTGGAATTAAACATTGAAGGAGTCTGGTGTTTTCTTTAATGCAGTCTTGTATTTGAATGTACAAAGCCCCGCTTCTCCAAAAGCAGGAGGAACTATGAACAAAAGGAGCAGTTTCTTAGTATACAGATGCAAGCCTTTTTAGTACCAGAGCCAAAAACTCTCTAGCTTTTCCCAGCATCATAATGTTCTCATAGGCTACTGCTTGGCTTTCTTCCTCTTGCTTATGTGCCTCTGCCTCTCTCTCTTCTTCAGCATGTTTTACAAAGACTCATTCACTTCAGCAAGCCCCTCTATTGGTTCAATTCAAAACTCCCAGGTGGATTCAGAGACCCCTTTTGGCTTACACAGAGGCATTGTGATAAACTTGTGCTGACAATTATGTTATTGAAGAGTGCATTTATACTCAGTCTCAAAGGGCTTTTGGATTCACATATCTCATTGGTACCTCTCTGCATACTGCTGTTACACTCTGCAGTTGTATTATTATGAAAATATTTCTCATAGTTCCATAGTTAAGGCTGAGTTGAGTTTTGAACTTAAAGCAAGGGTTCAACCACTTTATTCATGTTGGAAGGGCATAACAAAGTGCGGTTCCGCAGGGGTCTGTTTTGGGACCAGTTCTGTTCAATATCTTCATCATTGATTTAGGTATTGGCATAGAGAATATGCTTATTAAGTTTGCAGATGATAGCAAGCTGGGAGGAGTTGCAACTGCTTTAGAGGATAGGGTCATAATTCAAAACGATCTGGACAAAATGGGGAAATGATCTGAGGTAAATAGGATGAAGTTTAATAAGGACAAATGCAAAGTACTCCACTTAGGAAGGAACAATCAGTTTCATATATACAGAATGGGAAGCGACTGTCTGGGAAGGTGTACTGCAGAAACTTATCTAGGGGTCATAGTGGGCCACAAGCCAAATATGAGTCAACAGTGTGACACTTGCAAAAAAAAGCAGATGTGATTCTAGGATGCAGTAAAAGGAGTACTGTGAGCAAGACACAAGAAGTCATTCTTTGATCTACTCTGAGCTGATTAAGCCCCAGTTGGAGTATTGTGTCCAGTTCTGGGCACCACATTTCAAGAAAAAATGTGCAGAAATTGGAGAAGGTCCAGAGAAGAGCAACAAGAATGATTAAAGGCCTAGAGAACATTACCTATGAGGGAAGACTGAAAGAATTGGGTTTGTTTAGTTTAGAAAGGAGAGGACTGAGAGGGGGGTATGATAGCGATTTTCAAGTATCTAAAAAGGTGTCACAAGGACGAGGGAGAAAATTGTTCTCCTTAGCTTCTGAGGATAGGACAAGAAGCAATAGGCTTAAACTGCAGCAAGGGAGGTTTAGGTTGGACATTAGGAAAAGCTTATTCCAGGGTGGTTAAACCCTGGAATAAGTTGCCTAGGTAGTTTGTGGAATCTACATCCCTGGAGATATTTAAGAGTGGGTGTGATAGACATCTAGGAGAGATGGTCTAGATCCGTGGTCACCAACCCGTCGATCGCGATCGACTGGTAGATCGTGAGGCCTCAACCAGTCGATCACGAGGCGTTCAGGCAACCCCACCCCGCATTTTCCTCCCACCCTTGAGAAGCCCCACTACCTACCTCTAGTGTAGTGCCGGCTTCCCGCAGGGTGGACGGAAGTCCTGTCTGAAGCCCGCGTCACTTCCGGGAGTTCCGGAACTGTGCGGGCTGCTCCCCTCCCACAGCTCTGTTGCATGCTGGGGGAGGGGGCGTCAGCCCCGGAGGAGGAGTGCGGAGGCTTCCCTGCGCCGCCAGCTCCGGAGGGGTGAGTTGAGCGCAGGGGTTTCCCTGCGCTGTGGGAGCAGGGGTCGGCCCCGGAATTTGGCTGGGCCAGGCCATGCCGTGGGAGGGGGGTTTGGCCCTGGGGCAGGCGCCCGCAGAGGTTGGCCGTGCTGTGGGAGGGGAGGGCAAAGGTTGGCCGGGTGAGGGGTTGGCTGGGCTGGGCCGCGCCGCACTGTGGAAGGGGGGTTTGGCCCCGGGGCAGGCGCCCGTGGGGGTTGGCCGCGCTGCGGGAGGGGAGGCTGGGTGTTGGCCGGCAGGGGTTGGCTGGGCTGGGCCGGGACGGGCCACACTGCACTGTGGAAGGGGGGGTTGGCCCTGGGGCAGGCGCCTGTGGGGGTTGGCCATGCTGCAGGAGGAGAGGGGATGGGCCGGGCTATGCCGTGGAAGGGGGGTTTGGCCCCGGGGCAGGCTCCCGCGGGGGGTTGTCCCCGGGGTGGGTACATGAGGGGTTTCCCTGCCCCGCGGAGGGGGGGAAAATGGGGAGTCGAGCCCGGAGGAGGCATGTGCTGGCTTCCCTCTGGGGGGGGGGGAGAATCCTGGGAGGAGGCAGATGCAGAGGACTCTCTGCTGCCACCGGCACCCTGACCCAACTCCCAGACCCAAGACCCAACTCCCCAGACCCAACTCCCCTGTCCACCAGCTACAGAACTCTGTCCCCACTCCCTGAACTCTGTCCCCACTGGCACCCTGTCCCCTGCTGCAGAACCCTGTCCTCTGCCCTCCCAGCACCCTGTTCCCTCTCCCCTTCCCTCAGCCGCAGAACTCTGACCCCACAAAATGTATAATTATAAATTCTTCATTTTAGATTTAAATAGCATGAATAAAAAACAGACCATTTATTTCATAACTATAAACACGTGATTTTAATTTTATATATCGCATAAGTTAAAAATCAACTGTTTATCAGAGTGTGTAAGTAAGGGCTGGGGATAGCAAGTGATGGACAGGAGGAGAATAGAGAGGGCGGGGCTTCAAGGAAGGAGCGGGGTGGTAGAACTTCGCCTGTTCTGAGATTTAAAAAGTGATCTTCGGTGTAAAAAGGTTGGAGACCACTGGTCTAGATGGTGGTTGGTCCTACCACGAGGGCAGGGGACTGGACTTGATGACCTCTCGAAGTCCCTTCCAGTTCTAGTATTCTGTGTTTCTAAGTTTATGTCTGAAGAATTGAGCATACTCTCCCCAAAATTACCGCACTTATTCTTTAAGTAAGAACTGATTTAAAAAAAAATTATAAGCAAATTGTCTAATTTATTTGAGTTAGAATATATTAATTGGTACTTTAGCAAGTTTAGCACCAAGTTTCAGATGATTTTGAGTTCCCTAATGATCTTGATAATGCAAATACTTTAAGCTTCCTTTATAATTAGTTTGCTGTAGTGTGATTTAGGTTACTGTTTGGGGGGGAGTGGAATGAGATCTAATGATCATTTTCCCCATTTTCATAATTGAAAATGTCTATAGAAACTATGGTACTATGAGAAGCAGACAAATAATGTTTTGGCCACAAATGATATGTAGAATTACCCTCTTTCAAAATGACTGCCATCTCTCATTACTTTTAACAAAACTGTGGTCATAAATGAAGAAGATTCAATTACATCACATGAAAGCAGACAGATAAAAAGTGTCAAATTTTATAAATATTTGTATACCAATGCTAGAAGTGTAAGATGGGTGAACTCTAGTGCCTGTTATTGAGGATACTGATGTAATAATCACAGAAATTTGATGGAATGATAACATAACACCTATATACAAAGTAATGAAAGAATGAATCAGGCTGGTGGGGAAGTGGCACTATATGTGAAAGAAGACATACTCTCAGGTATAATACAAATTAATTATAACAAAGCGTATCTGTGGATACAAATTCTGTGTTTGAAAATAAGATTAGAACTGTAGGAATATACTACTAACCAGCTTCCCAGAATGGTAAAGGTGATCGTGAAATGCTCAGAGAGATTAGAAAGGCTATAAAATAAAAAACTCGGTAATAATAGCGGATTTCAGCTATCCCCATGTTGGCTAGATACATGTCACCTCAGGAAAGATGTACAGATACATTTTTTTAGTCACTAATAATGAATGTTTCTTTGAACAGTTAGTTTTAGAATGTACAAGGGAGAAGCAATTCTTGATTTAGGCCTAAGTGAAGCACAGGATCTCATCCAAGAAGTAATTGGAAAGCTGAACCACTCAGTAATAGTTACGATAGAACAGGGGTGAGGTCAGGGCCACTGACACACAGAAAAATCAGTCAGGTGCTGGACACAAGTGAGAAGCAGAGTGAGAAGTCCCTGACTGAGAAGGAAAAAGACATGCCTTGCATTTCCCTTACACACAGGGTCGGTGGGGGGAGGAGGAGGCAGGCTAGTAGATTTTGTATGCTTCGACCCCGTGGGTGGGTAGCAGGCAGGGCTGGAGTGCCAGTGCAGGCTCCCCAATGGAGCCCTGAGCCCTGAGACTTGAGGATCAGATCCAAGCAAGCTGGGGACTGTATCCAGCCCCTGGGCCTAAGGTTTCCCACCCCTGCCATAAAACATTCTTGTTAGAGGTAGGAAACAATACCAAAGAAGCCCATAACAGTAGCATTTAACTTCAGAAAGGGAAGCTAGAGAACAGTGAGGGAAGCTACTTCAATAGAAATTAAAAGGAATAGTCATAAAAATGAGATGCCTGCAAACTGCATGGAAGCTGTTTCTTAAAACATAGGTTCAAATTAAATATATGCCCTAAATTTAAAAACATAGTATAAACCAAAAATTTGCCATGATGACAAAATAGAGTAGAAGTGGTTAGAGACAAAAAGGCATCCTTTAAAAATTGGAAGTCACATCCTATTAAGGAAAATCAAAATAAGCATAAACTCTGGATAGTCAAGTGTAAAAGTATAATTAGGCAGCCCAAAAAAGAATCTGAAGAGGAACTAGCAAAAGACACATAAACTAACAGCAGAGGAGTTTTTTAAATTACATTAGAAGCGGGAAGCCTGCCAAACAATCAATGGGGCCACTGAATCATCCAGGTGCTAAAGAAGCTCTCAAAGAAGATTAGGCCATTGCAGAGAAGCTAAATGAATACTTTGTTTCATTCTTCACTGCAGAGGTTGTAAAAAGATTCCCACACCTGAGCCATTCTTTTTAGGTGACATATCTGAGGAATTATCCCAGATGGAGGTATCAGTAGATGGGGTTTTAGAGCAAAAATGATAAATTAAAAAGTGATAAGTCACCAGGGCTAGATGGTATTAACCCAAGAGTTCTGAAGTAGCTCAGAAATGAAGTTGTATAATTTTTAACTGTGTATGTAACCTATCACTTAAATCACATTCTGTACCAATGACTGAAGGGATAGCTAATGTAATACCAATTTTTTAAAAGGTTCCAGAGGCACTTCTGGCAATTACAGACACAGAAACCAGTACAGACAAATTGTTTTGAACTGTAGTAATAAAGAGCATTATCAGACAAAAAAGAACATGATATTTTGGGAAAGAGTCAACATAGCTTTTGTAAAGGGGAGTTATGCTTAACCAATCTATTGGAATTTTTGAGGTTGTTCACAAAAAACATGGACAGAGATGAGCCAGCAGATTTATTATACAGGCAGTCCCCAACTTACGTCGGATCCGCAGTTACGAACAGGGCTTTTCTCGCCCCGGAGAACGGGAGCGGCAGGACGCCCAGATGCGCCGCGGTCCTCCGCCCCCGTCCTCTGGGGCGAGAAAAGCTGCTCCCCATCTCCTTGGTCTGCAGGGAGACGGGGAGCAAAGCCTTGGAGCACGCCTGCAGCGCCTGGGCTGTCCCGCTGCGGGCGTGCTCCGCGGCTTTGCTCCCCATCTCCCTGGTCTGACCAGCAGACCAGGGAGATGGGGAGCAAAGCCTCGGAGCACGCCAGCAATGGAACAGCCACGGCGCGCCTGGACTGTCCCGCTGCCCGCGTGCTCTGCGGCTTTGCTCCGCGTCTCCCAGGTCAGCAGACCAGGGAGACGGAGCAAAGCCCTGGAGGACTTGGGCGGTCCCGCCACCCCAGTCTCCCTGGTCTGCTGGGGGGGGGGGTGCAGCGAGTGCCCCCCCCCCCCAGCAGACCAGGCTTTTCTTGCCTACCCCTGGGGTAGAGCAGCTGGGGGCTGCCGGGTTGGTCCCGCAGCGCCGCTCGGACCAACCCAGCAGCACCCCAGCTGCTCTGCCCCAGGTGTCCTGATTCAGCCGCTGATCAGTTTCAGCAGCAGCTGACTTGGGGACGCCTGGGTTTCTTAAATTGAATCTGTATGTAAGTCAGAACTGGCATCCAGATTCAGCCGCGGTTGAAACTGATCAGTTTCAGCAGCGGCTGACGCCAGTTCCGACTTACATACAGAGTCAACTTAAGAACAAACCTACAGTCCCTATCTTGTACGTAACCCGGGGACTGCCTGTACTTGGACTTTCAGAAACATTTTATAAGATCCCTCATCAAAGGATCTTTGCAAAGTGAACAGTTATGGGATAAGAGGAAGGGCCTTCATGGATCAGTAACTGGTTAAAAGACAGGAAACAATGGGTAGAAAAGAAATGGTCAGTTTTCAGAATAAAAAGAGATGAATAGTATTGTCCCTCAGGAATCTGTCATAAAAAAACAAGCTTCCAAACAAACTTCCACATGGCTGGACTTTACAAAAATTAGACAAGCCACTTACAATGCTCACGTCACATCCCTACAGAAGAAAAACAACAATAAACTCTCTAAATTCCTACATGCCACTGGGTTCTACAACTCCAGTAACCTCAATGTATCTAACAACATTGTTAATCTGTCCAACTACACTTTTAACCTGGCAGAAGCTTCAAACAATTGCAGAAATCACATTGTAACTTTCTCTTTGGTTTCTCAATTACTGTTCATGTATGATTTTTTTATTAAACATACAGTGAGGACCAACAAACATTAAAGTGCCTTAATCATAGTCATAGGCAAATAATTGTTGCATGGTGTTACAACAGGGTAGAATTAAAATTGTTTGGATGCCCTAGTTGTGATTTTTTTCATTCATTAAAATGTTCAGAGTTCCTCAAAATATATCCTTAATTCTGAATATCCTGTGCTTACAGTACTTGCTTTCTGGGTAACTGCAACAACCTTGTATTTTAACCAAAATTACCAGTATGTGTTCTTAGCCTTAACTCAGTTTAATGTTGCTTTTGTCTGGGAATTTACACAGCTGTGTAAAGCATTTTAGGAAACACGCTCTACAAATTGTAACATTTATATATTTAACATGAAAATTAGAAGGTATCAAAGTGGTGCAGAAGTCTTTGCTTACGCCTCTCATTTCAACAAGTTAGATCCCTACTTATTCTATGTGGTTCTTTGCTGAGCATAAATAGAGTTTACATGCTGTCACTATAAAGTGACCAATATTAAGATCTGTGCTAAAAGATACAAACCAGAATTTTATTGCAAAATGGAACAATAAAGGAGAGCACAAAACAACATGCTGTTTTCAAACAGTTACTAAAGGTATGTCTGCAATATCATAACAATGGCATTGAGCCTTGGAAACATGGTCAGGTTTGTGGGGTTAAAAATTGCAGTGATTAAGTTCAGGCTTAAATTGGAGCCCAGACTTTTGAGACCCACTCCCACTGCAATCTACAGACCAAGCCCTGGAAGATCAGGTCACGTGGACCTTTATTTGTGGGATAGATGAAGCTTCGTCTTGATGGTAAAAAGGGTGTGACTCAATGTGATTTACTCTGTCAAGTCAACTTGCAAGCTACCACATTTGAAGACACATTAATCTGTTGCTGTTTCATCTAGACTCCCACGTAGACTGTCAGCTAACACAACTGAGAATACATCCATTTTGCCTATCAAGACAGAGCCTTAGTGAATCTGAACTTAAAAGATGCATTTTGGGGGGGGCCTCTTGTCAGTATCAGCAATTTGTTGATGTTTACTTTTTAGTACTGAAGTTAATACCACCACTTTATAGTCCAAGCATGTAAATTTTTTCATGCTTAGCAAAGCACCAGAGTAAATGGGGATCAACTTTGTTGGTTTTGCATAAGTGTTCCTTTTATCATAACTTGTGGGTGCTTTATAAAATTTCCCTGTCTGTTACATTGTAGTTCTTTCCTGATTTACCTACAAGTCTCACTTTTTTTTGTACCCTCAATTACTATACTTAGTTGCCTACATTTTGAGTGGAATATATAAAAGATCTTCAAACTATCTTGAACTATCAGAACTACCTGTTTGTTGATGCTTACACATATCTTGGTCTTACCCTCAACATCAAGAAGACAAGGGAGGGGAGGCAGTTACGAACCTTTAGGGTGTTACCATTCCTTCCTCCCCCCAAATTCTGAGACCTTTTTATCATGCCGGGTTTTCAGGTGGAGAAGGAACTGAGGAGACGGTGTCTATGCATGCATGTCCATGCGGCACCCGCACCTGCACATGTGTGATACCCCACGCACTGCAGTGAAGAATCCTGTCTGTGTCGCTGAGATGCACTGACACTTGCTGTGGAGCACCCACAGGGATGCACATCTCGAAGAACTGTCACTTACTGCTAAAGGTTCATCCAAGGCAAATATTGATGTAGAAATCCTACATCTTCTGAACTCGTTCATGGCACAGGGTTTTTGAAGATCATGACATTTGAACAGACACCAAGCTTCTTGTCTATCAAGCTGTCATTCTCCCAACACTATTGTATGGGTCTGGAACTGGGACAGTCTACAGACATCACTTGAAAGTCCTTGAGAGGTATCACCAATGCTGCCTTCACAAGATCTTGAAGATCAAATGGGAAGACAAGTGCACTAACATTAGTGTTCAGGAAGAGGCAAAGGCCACCAGTATCGAGATAATAATCATCTATAAGCAACTTTGCTGGACTGGTCACATTGTTTGGATGCCAGGCCACCACCTCCCAAAACAGGTCCTGTTTTCTCACCTGAAAGAAGGACACCGTAAAGTTGGAGGAAACAAAAGCGTTATAAGGACTTGCTAAAGGATAACTTAAAGAAGTGCAACATTGATGTTGACACTTGGGAAACACTCACCCAAGATTGCTCAAAATGGAGAGAAGCTGTATGCAACGGCCCCCTGAATTTTGACTTTGCCTGCCAACAAGCTGAGGAGGAGAAGAGGCACAGGAGGAAGGGAAGACTGGCTTCTAGTCTAGAAGACTGGCTCCTGCTGTACCTGGAAACATCTGTCCTCATTGTAACAGAACTTGTGGTTCAAGGATCGGCCTTATCAGCCACCCGAGGGTCTTAACTCCCATGGAAGATGATCATACTCATAGGGTATGTCTACACTTGCACCCTAGTTCGAACTAGGGGTGCAAATGCAGGCATTCGAAATAGTCAATGAAGCGGGGATTTAAATATCCCACACTTCATTAGAATGATCTCGCCGGCGCGTTACTCCGAATGCCAGCTGTTTCAAAAGTGAAAGTGCGTGCTGGGACACATTAGTTCAAATCCCTTTAAAGGAACCAAATAGAAAAAATATGTTAATGCATAGTCTCTGTAAATTAAGGAAAAACTATAGCACTTTGCACTAGGGATGTTAAATATTGATTAATTGAATAGAAGATTAACCTCATGAATTCTGATCAGTCAGTCAACTATTCTAAAAAAGTGGAAGAACAAATGCATACCTGGATGCAGAAGAGTTTTTCTGGGATATCTCCGGAATTCTGAAAAACTCCAGCAGTCTAGCCATACCCAGTTGAGACAGGATGTGTAGGCCCTGGGGTGGGAATGAGGAGTTTGGGAAGGGGTGAGAGGTGTACGCTCTGGGAGGAAATCTGGATGCAGGAGGAGGTGGAGGAGGGGATGCTGGCTCGGGGAGGGGGCGCCAGGCCAGGCAGTGTTGGGTTCAGATGTAGGGCTAGGGTACTAAGCAAGCCACAGACTTCTGGATGTGAGGGTTCAGGAATTGGGTTGGGCTATATATGGGGCTCAGGGCAGGGGGTTCCAGTGTATGATAGGCTCAGATCTAGGGTCTCAGGGAAGGTGGAATGCAGGAGTGTTATGATGCTGTGGCCAAATAGGGGCTTGGCCCCAACTGAGGGTTTGTTGGCCAGGCTTTATTTTTAAATAAAATACTATGTCAAACACAAAAAGTTTCTGCATTAGAACATAAGAACATAAGAATGGCCGTACTGGGTCAGACCAAAGGTCCATCAAGCCCAGTAGCCTGTCTGCCGACAGTGACCAGCACCAGGTGCCCCAGAGAGGGTGGACCGAAGACAATGATCAGCGATTTGTCTCTTGCCATCTTTTTCCAGCCTCTGACAAACAGAGGCCAAGGACACCACTTCTATCCCCTGGCTAATAGTCTTTTATGGACCTAACCTCCATGAAATTATCTAGCTTCTCTTTAAACATTGTCTTTATGAGAAGGGAAGGGAACCTGTTTTGAGTCAGGGGTCACTGACCCACAGAAAAGCCAGCTGGGGCCACACAAGTGAGATGCAAAAACAAAAAAGCCTTCCTCCAGCCCACCCCCCAAGCCTCACTAATGTGGCCCCAACTGTGCTGATGGGAGCAGGGGACATCGTGGGGCAGCAGGGGAAGTGTGCTAGTGGGTGTGCTGGAACAGGTAACAGGGTGCCAGTGGGGGCAGGGTTCTGTGGTTGGGGGCAGGGGAGAGAGAACAGGGTTCTGTGTCAGGGGGCAGGGAGCCAGTGGGGGCAGGGTTCTGCAGCTGGAGGCAGGGGAGAGGGAACAGGGTGCCGGGAGGGTAGGGGACAGGGTTCTGCAGCAGGGGACAGAATTCTATGGCTGGGGGTAGGGGAGAGGGAACAGGGTGCCATGGGGGCAGGGTTCTGGGGCAGGGGACCAATGGGGGCAGACAGTCCCCTGCACCCGCCTCCTCTCAGGATTGCCCCACTTCCTCCTCCGGGCCTGACTCCCTCCTCCCACAGAGCAGGGTAGCCCCCATCGTGCACCCCCTCGGGGCCAACCTTCCTCCCCCCCATGGAGGAAGGAAGCCCAGTTAGGGGCCAGCTTGAGCCTCCCGTAGAGATGGAAAGCCCCCATTGCACACACCCTCTGGGCCCTACTTCCCCCTCCCGCAGAGTAGGGAAGTCCCAGCACGCACCTCTTGGGACTCACCCGGTAAGTTCCCGGCATGCCACAGACCTGGGGCAAGGAAGCAGCCAGCGCATTTCCAAAACCCCCAGAAGTGATGTGCAGCTGCAGAACTTCCATCCACCCTGCGGGAAGCTGCCACTACCTCCATTGTCGCTGGAGGTAGATAGTGGGTCTTCTTAGGGGTGGGGGGAAATGAGGGGCCTGGAACGCCTCGCGATCAACAGGTTGGTGACCACGGGTCTATAGGATTAACCCATAAGATTTTGCTTAGAGGTTAATCAGTTAATCGACTATACTATTTTGCACTCTTACATTGACATTTCACCCAAGAAGCTCGATATACTTAAAATACTAAATCAGTAAGGGTCAACTATCCTTAAAACTGAGGTAGATAAGTATTATTTATAAAAATGGTGACACTGAGATACAGAGAGGCTGTCTCTTGCCTAGGGTCAGATTGGATGTAGACACTTTTCATTTCAAGTTCTGTGCTTCAGCCATATGATTCTTGCTTCTATATTATTTGATTTTGTTCTTGCCTTTTTACAGTCCATCAGAACATTGGCAATATGTTTTTAAAATGTATTTAATTTAAGAATAGATAAATGTGAGGAAAGTGCTAATGAATGTGATTATCCTTTGATTATCCATAAAAAAAAGTTATGGCAAGGTTGATAGAATCTAAAATCATGGCCTGTGTGTCTGATATTGCCTCATCTAGCCATCAGCTGCAACTCAGCGTGGTTAAAACCAAGTTCTTAAATTCTCTTCATGTCCTCCCCACAACACCATCCTCACTCCTTCCTTTCTTCATTACTGTGAACTCTACCATACTGGCTTGTCTATCAGACCAATAACCTAGGTATCATCCTTAACTAAGGCCTCTCTCTTGGGCCTCACATCCAGACATTTTAATTTTTCAGATTTTTTTCTGCATAATATCTCTTAAGATACAGCCTTCTTTATTATCCATCCCTGCAGCTAAAACTCTCAGCTAAGGCTCTTGTCACCTTGTGTCCTTCTCGCTATGCTTGACAAATGCAATCCTGTCCTGCTAATATCAAAATGCTTGCTTTATAACCCTGTCACCCTTCTCTTTGCATCCTTCCACAAGCTCCTCCTTTTATGGCACATAACATATAAGATAATTGTATTCACTTTTGAGGCCCTTCACAGCCTATAGTGCCCTACCTATCATCATCAAGTCATTATTGGGAGGACTTCCCCTCCTCACAAATGGTCTGTGATGCCAGCCTCTGTTACCTGCATGTGTTCCCACCTCCCATCCCCAGGCAGTCCCTCATGCATCAGGGGAGTTCCCCTAAACATCCAGAAAGCTAACTGATAATCTACCTTCAGATCCTTCCTTCAAACTCAGCTTTTCCATGATGCTTATAAAAAATTAAATGGCTAGGCTGGAAATGTGCTGATACCACTGCCTATCATGCTAACCAATATTGTCTCATTGTTTTCCACCATCTGTCTGTCAGTCTCTGGTTTTATAATTGGACTGTAAGCTCTTTGAGGCAATTACTGTCTTTTTGTACTGTGTATGTAGAGCACCTATTCCAAGGAGGGGTCCTGGATGGGGGCTTCTAGTTGCTATGATCATACAGATTATTATACTAACCCTTTCCCTCTCCTGGACTTAACAACAAGAGAGAATAGTTTAATCATCTTGGTCTCTCTGCTAAGAGTGCCAAAAAGGGTACCAATTGTTATGAAGATGCTAATCATGACCCTATGGTTAAGGCTGAATTGAGTTTTGCACTTTAGTTAATATGTTCTTGACAGATATCTCCAGAAATTTATAAAACAACATAGATCACAACATGCGCAGCTTTTTCTCAAGCCCTAATATTAGTGTGTATATATGTTTTAACTTACATTTGGCCTTTTAATACACATTTCAGGGATTTGTTTAAAATAGAAATGGTGCCTTTTTTCTTTATAGCATTGCAGTGCTTCAAGAAATTTGGCTTTTAGAAAATAGTTTAGCCTTTACAATTCAAAACCCTGAAGTTGCCTTATGAAAGACAGTTTTGCTTCATTGTTAAGAACTGGCTT
The DNA here is from genome assembly GCF_052426305.1 of Pelodiscus sinensis. Taxonomy (NCBI): domain Eukaryota; kingdom Metazoa; phylum Chordata; order Testudines; family Trionychidae; genus Pelodiscus; species Pelodiscus sinensis. The sequence goes on from NC_143056.1 coordinate 32,111,339, forward strand.
AGCAAAGTAAAGGATTGAAGGAAAAAGCTCTATTAGTGAAGAGTTGGAATGTCAAATGGAAGTTTTCATACCCAAGAGCCACATTTGTTCACATAAAGCATTTGAACTGGAAGAGAGTCTGCTTATATACAATCATGTACTGCTCATCAGATATTACAGCTGAGCAGAGCAATCCATTAGTAAGCCATCTACTTGGCAATGACAACAAATGCACTGTTATCAGAAGTGTATTGAACACTGAGGCTGTAAATTCATGGATGCTGCCCAAAGCACTTATGTGAAATAGTGTAATTTACGTGGGGCTCATTAGGATATATACATATGCATTGTTTTTAATTTTTAAAATACTTAAAATGTAAATAGTTAATTCAGCAAGAGTCTGGGGTTGGAGATGTTGCCCCAAAAGCGAACTTTCAAAAGAACAGCTCTTTGATTATATGAGACCTGAAAATCCAATAGTCTATACTAGGATGTAATGCATTAATGATTCTTTAAAATGACTATAATAGTACTGACCTCTCTGATAGCAATATCTGTTGCAGTACAATGTACCTAGCAAAATATCACTACTTCCATTGATAGGTTTTATGTACTGAGAAACTTTATTGCAGTCCTATTAAGAATTTCCTTTTTTAAAAAGTCCATAGAATGATTAGATATTATAATTTCATGCACTGTGTTAGTCAAACTAGCTGGCACAGAAGAGTCTATGTATGTGTACTTGCCAGGCAAAATTAACTAGTGTTAATCAGGGACTCTGCTTTGTCAGTAAGGCGATGTATAGATGAGAGAAAAAAACAGTGCACATCCAGTATCTCTTCCATACAAGGCCCATAGAATCAAAATAACTTGAAAGATCAAAGTCTTGGCTGCTTAGGGATGGTAATAGATAGAACATCAATGAAGTAGCCGCCCAGATATGAACTACAGAAAGGGAAGCTCTATGCTGCATTGGCTTCTGAATTCTTACCGGTAGAATAGCTCGACTACAGGTTTTGGGTTTGTTTGTTTTTTAATAAAAAATTACTTTAAATAGAGCTGAATTCAAATATATGGATTTGCTTGTATAAGGAAACATTCTGTTTTCTGAATTGGAGCAGATAACAGAAATCACAATTAAAAATGGGTAATTTCATGTTGCCAAAACAACCCTTCTTAAGAATCAGTAAATCCTTAGTATTGCAGATCATTTCTATCCCTTCCTCCTTTTTTTGTGGTCTATGCTGTAGTCCACCAATATAGTTTACATTGTTTTCCCTTTTTTAAGCATCTTTTAAAAGTCACAATCCAACGTATGACCATTTTGGAGACCACATAGCTACTGTGACATCTCAACATATGATGCTATGCAATTATCAGTATGGTGCACAGACAGCTCTCGAGGCCAGCCAAAAGGTTTTGGCAGGGAATTTTATGAATACAGCCCTTGGTAGTTTCTCAGTCTTAATGTGGCTTTTGGCCAAAAGTTGGTAAGTACCACTGCCAAAAATTAAGCTGCTCTTGATGTGGTGCCCAAAACAGTATGAAATGCGGTTAGGCTTATAAAAATAATTGATGCTCCAAATTTGACCTCCTTTAAAATTACGCTCTGATGGGGTAAATCCTGATGAACTAAGTCTGTATCTTAAAATACGCAGCAAGACCTTGATCCTGCACCATTAAAGTAAATGAAAGCTCTGTCATTGACTTCATTATGTGCAGGAAGAAGCCCTAAATCATACTGAAAAATGACCACACGTTATTCTGTGATCCCTAGAAAAACTAACTATAAAAGTCATAGTTTGATGGAATGCAATTTAAAAATGTATTACTTTTTAACATTTTTTATGTACTTGTGATCAGTTTCCTTCTCTACTCATGGCACTATATGCTGGTCACTCTGGGTATTAGCTCTGTCTTGTGCTGCATCCTCCATAGTAGTTTCTCCACCCATATTTGTATGGGGCCTCTCTTGTGCACAGTGTTGCCTCTTCTAGTCCATGGCTTGGCCCTCTGGCCAGGTCACTCAATCCCTCCTTATCTTCTCCTGGCCCCAGCTGGTAGCTCCACCCTCACCCCCAGCTTTGGCCCTTTTACCCATGTCCACATCCCCATATCCTGGAGCTATGGCCCTGTTCCCAGCCCAGACTCTAGAGTTCATTAAGGGGCGCAGATTGGGGGAAAACGGAGCACAGCTGCAGCATCCCCACTCTAAAACATGTCCCAGTACCACTGTGCCTGGCCTGTAGCCACAATAGCAGCATGGACCCATCTGGCTCCACCCAGCTCTTGCCAGACCCTTGTGGGCTGCTCACCCCATCACAACTATTAAACAGCTAAGACTACTGTAAGCAAAGGAGAGACAAATTTTCTTTGCTTTGTATATTTGATAAAATTTTCTGTCTAATGAGTTTGTTTCCCCTTAGTCAGCCATTTTCCTCTGATGGTTATGGAAGGCAGCTGTGAGGGAATGAAAAAAATTTTTATAGTGGGAAAATATTATTGTGAATCCATCAAAATTGGCAGATGTAATACCTAAAATACTATTAAACCTTTTCAGTTGACTAGATTTCAATAGTTCCTTTTGAACTGTTCAATGTTAATCGTAGTATTTTTCTAAAAATCTGACATTATCAATTTACCTTTTTAATTTAGCTAATGGTAAAGGAGTACATTATTGGTAGTGTGGAGTGGAGCTTGCATTGTAGCTAACTCTGAACAGTTCTTGTTCTGTGGATAGAGGTTTTCAGCCTCTAGGGCTGTCAGTGGGCATCATTCACCAGTGTGGATTGATTTTCATCATGATTTAAATCAGCAAACAGGAAACCTTAATTTAAATCATTCTGAAATTGTTTTGCTATCTGTACACTTTAGTTATTTTTCTAAAAAAAAAAAAAAAGTGATTCTCATTGTTTGGTAACCATGAAAAATACAGAAACTAAATATTACCTTTACACTAAATGCAGTGCTGCTTTTTGCTAAGTAAGGGGATATTCTACCTCTGATCACATTTATTTAAGCAATTATATGGCTTTACTTACATTTATACAGATTCTTTATTTTTATTTTTTATTTCAAAAAGTAATAAATGATGCAGTTCTTATTTATTAAAGTAATTTTACGTATATATTTTGATTGAAATTCAAAATCAATTAAATCACAAACAGCATTTTAACTTTTTATTAAACAATGCTATCTTAAATGTGATGGGTATATTTAAAAGGTTTACCAAAACATGTTTTTATTAACAAAAGAACTATCTCTAATTAGTAAATAAAACTGGTCATTTCTGGTCACTATATTCTTCAAGATTTTGGAGCTAACATCCTCTCACACCTAGTTTTTATTCAGAGGTACACTGGAGAGTTTTTCCTGGGAAAACAGCCATTTTTCTGGAAAAACTACATTTACGACCACACTGCAATTGTGTTCTTTCGACAGAAAGCTGAAAACGCAGGAGGTTTTCCGACAGCGGTAAACCTCTTTCTACGAGGAAGAAGCCTTTTTCCAAAAGAGCTCTTTCAGAAAAAGGCATGTGTGGACAGGAAAGGGGCGGGGGGTCGAAAGAAGAGGCCTCCAGGAAAAAGCACAGGTGCCCTGGTGGCCACTCCATCCATAGTAATCACAACTTAAATGCGACTTAGCATCTAGTCAGTGTGGACGCTATCTTTCGAAAAAGCAGATCATTTTTTCAATAAACTTTGCAGTGTGGACGCTCTCTTTTGAAAGAAGCTTTTCCAGAAGATCTCTTCCAGAAAAGCTTCTTCCGAAAGAAGCCTGCAGTCTAGACGTAACCATAGATTGGAAAAGGAAAACAGGTTCCTCGGGTTTTCAACTCATCTTTGGTTTCTTAAGTTTGAATTAACTAGTTCTTAAGCTCAACTAATTGAATAAACAGCAATTTAGAATATATTCTCATGCTGGTTTTACACTTCAGCAAACTCTGGTTCCGGTTGCTTAACCACTGACTTGCATCAGTTCTGTGGTTTGACTTTCTTAGGCAGCAAACATAAACTGCATAATACTATTTTCAGTATTTAATTTAAAGAACATAATTTTATCTACACTGTCTTTTGCCAGTACTTATATTCACACACAAAATGGTGACTCGTAAAAGAACATAAATAAAATGAGTTGGCAGTATGTTTTTAAAAGGAAACACTTTCACATGATTTTGATGTTTTAGCTAAAGAGTTTCTAACCAGTTGGATGTGTAGGAAAGTACCTGTGAAATAAATGGTGCTTTTTTGGTGTATTAATGAATAAGACTGTGTCAACACTACCACAGTAAGTCAACCTAAGACAGTGGTCTCCAGCCTTTTTAAGCATGAGATCACTTTGTGAATTTAAGTGCAACCCAAGATCTACCTGAAACCCAAATACCCTGGCCCTGCCTCCTTTGTGCCCCTTTTCCAAGGCTTCACCACTGCTCACTCCATCCTCCCTTCCTCCCCCATCTTCCCTTACTTTCACCAGGTTTGGGCAGAGGGCTGCGGTGTAGGCTCTGGTTTTGCGTTAAGGGATTTGGATTGAGAGAGGGGTTCTGAGCTGAGCTTGGGGCAGGCAGTTGGGGTACCAAAGGGTTCTAGGTGCAGGCTCTAAGAGGGTGTTTGGATGCAGGGATGCCCGGCGCTAGAGCAGGTGCTTGGAGAGCAGGAGGGGATTCATGACTGGTAGGATTTCAGGATGTAGGCTGCAGCTAGGCATTGCTTACCTCAGGTGGCTCCTAGGGCTCATCCCTGCCCTAGCCCTGCACCACTCCCCAAAGCAGCCAGCAGACTCCCTACCTCCCAAGCCCTGTTATTTCCCCTCTCTGCTGTGTGGGGATAGGATACCGGGTGGGAGGGGGGCACCTTGACGTTAGCACCCCTCTTCTCCCTCCCCTGCCCTGCACAGCAAACAGGAGGCTCCCAGGGGTGCGTGGAGGCAGCTCCAAAGCAAAGGGCAGAAGATGCGCAGCAGTAGGGGTGGAGGCAGCTGAAGTGCTGGCACTTGATAGACTCTTGGGGTATGTCTACACTACAGCACTAATTCGAACTAACTTAATTCGAATTAGTTAATTCAAACTAAGCTAATTTGAACTAACGCGTCTAGACCTAAAAACTAGTTTGAATTAGCATTTTGCTAATTCGAACTAGCATGTACACATTGAGTGGACCCTAAACCGAGGTTAAGGCTGGCCGGAAGCAGTGCCGGCAGGGCATCAGATTAGGACTTAGAGCATGGAGCTGCTGTCTCAGGCTAGCCGAGGGCTGTGCTTAAAGGGACCCGGCCCCCACCCCGGACAGACAGTTCTCAGGGGTTCCCCGCTTGCAAAGCAGTCCTGGTTTGGAGTGCCCTGAGTGCCCACACTCGGCACATCACAGCACTCGGCCATCAGCCCGGCTGCACTTGCCGCAGGCTGCCATCCGGGGAGGGGTCAATCGGGGGGCTGCAGGGGGCTCGTACCCCGTTCCTCCCTCACTTCCTTCCACTTACCCCTCACTAGCCCCTCTTCCTGATGTACAAAATAAAGGACACGTGTGTTCAAAAATAGAAACTCTCTTTATTGAACAAAACTCGGGGAGACTGGGAAAAGGAGGTGGGAGAGGGGAAGAGAGAGGGTGGGAGAGGGAAGGGCAACTAAAATGATCAGGGGTTTGGAACAGGTCCCATATGAAGAGAGGCTAAAGAGACTGGGACTTTTCAGCTTAGAAAAGAGGGGACTGAGGGGGGATATGATAGAGGTCTATAAAAGCATGAGTGGTGTGGAAAGGGTGCATAAAGAAAAGTTCTTCATTAGTTCCCATAATAGAAGGACTAGAGGACACCAAATGAAATGAATGGGTAGCAGGCTTCAAACTAATAACAGAAAGTTCTTCTTCATAAAGCAAAGAGTCAGCCTGTGGAACTCCTTGCTGCAGGAGGCTGTGAAGGCTAGAACTATAACAGAGTTTAAAGAGAAGTGAGATAAATTCATGGAGGTTGGGTCCATGGAGTGCTATTAGCCAGGGGGTAGAAATGGTGTCCCTGCCCTCTGTTTGTGGAAGGCTGGAGATGATGGCACGAGACAAATGGCTTGGTCATTGTCTTCGGTCCATCCCCTCCAGGGTACCTAGTGTTGGCCGCTGTCGGCAGACAGGCTACTGGGCTAGATGGACCTTTGGTCTGACCCAGTACGGCCATTCTAAGCTCAGGGCTCAGGGTCGGGGGTCTCACTGGACCACCCTGATTTTCATGCAAACCTGCTCCTGGGTGGCCAGGCAGGCAGCTATCCTGCCCTAGATGGCCACTTTCCTGTGCCTAGTGCAGAGGTTGTGTATGAGGTCCACGATGTCTGCACTGGACCAGGCGGGCGCCCACCTCTTGCGGACCTGGGCAGGCTCCTGGGAGCCACCAGCCTGGTCCCGGGAAGAGGCGGAGGGCTGGGTGGCAGCGGGTGGCTGGCTCGAGCCGTGCCAGGTGCAGGGTCTTCTGACTGGGTGCTGGCAGGCTTGCACCTGGCACGGGCACCGTAGCCAGCCCGTGCCCCTTTAAGGGCTCTGGGGCCGGGAGGGGGGCAGACGAGTTTCCCTGGTGGTGCCCAGAGTGGCCACCAGAGAAAGCTGGGGAGGGCTAGCCTCCCACTAGTTCGAATTAAGTGGCTACACAGCCCTTAATTTGAACTAGTTAATTTGAACTAGGCATTAGTCCTCGTAGAATGAGGTTTACCTAGTTCAAATTAAGCGCTCCGCTAGTTCAAATTAAGTTCGAACTAGCGTTTGCATGTGTAGCGCCTATCAAAGTTAATTCGAACTAACGTCTGTTAGTTCAAATTAACTTTGTAGTGTAGACATACCCTTGGCCAAACTGGTCAGGATCACCTCTCAGAGGCTCCAAGATCTCCTCTCAGAGGACCCAGAAGCCTCCTGCTATAGGACAAGCCCAAGAAAGAAACCAACAGAACTCCACTGGCCGTCACCTACAGTCCTCAGCTAAAACCTCTCTAACACATCATTAGTGATCTACAACCCATCCTGGATAATGATCCCTCACTTTCACAGGCCTTGGGAGGCAGGCCAGTCCTCGCCCACAGACAACCCGCCAACCTGAAGCATATGCTCACCAGCAACTATACACCGCACCATAATAATTCAGGAACCAATCCATGCAACAAACCTCGGTGCCAACTCTGCCCACGTATATACACCAGCAACACCATCACAGGACCTAACCAGATCAGCCATACTGTCACTGGTTCATTCTCCTGCACATCTACTAACGTAATATATGCCAACAATGCCCCAGCCAAACTGGACAGTCCCTATGTAAAAGAATAAATGGACACACATCAGATATTAAGAATGGCAAGATATTAGGAATGGCAATATCCTGTAGGGGAGCACTTCAGTCTCCCTGGACACACGATTGCAGATCTAAAGGTAGCCATCCTGCAGGAAAAAAACTTCAAGACCAGACTTCAAAGAGAAACTGCTGAGCTACAGTTCATCTTCAAGTTTGACACAATCAACTCAGGATTAAACAAAGACTGCGAATGGCTCGCTGACTACAAAAGCAGCTTCTCCTCTCTTGGTATTCGCACCTTCAGATCAGCTACTAGAAGTGGGCCTCATCCTCCCTGATTGGATCCACCTCATCATCTCTAACCTGATCCTGGCCTGCATATTTATACCTGCCTTTGGAAATTTCCACTACATACATCTGACGAAGTGGGTCTTTGCCCACAAAAGCTTATGCTCCAACACTTCGGTTAATCTATAAGGTGCCACAGGGCTCCTTGCCGCTTTTGCAGATTCAGCCTAATACAGCTACCCCTCTGATATCTAAATGTTGGATATCCAAAACAGGTGTGAGATATATTTCTGTGGGAGTAGGGATGTTAAATATTGGTTATTGAATAGTCAACCTCATGAATTCTTATTGGTTAGTCGACTATTCTATAGTCCCAGGGAGCAGGGCCAGCAGCCCCGCTCCCGAGGAGCACCCTGCCACTCTGCACTGCTGCCTCTGTATTAGACGTAGCAGTGCAGGGTGCCAGGCGCAAGCTGATCCATGAGGTCCATGAGAGGTACTAGTTTAAAAACTAGCTCATTTCACGGACCGTCTGCCTGTTGCCCTGTGCTGCTGCCTCTGATGAAGAGGCAGCAGCTTGGAGTGGCAGGAGCCCCTGTCTAGTGGGGGTCTGAGCTCCTGCATCCAGCATAAGCTGGAACTGAGCCAGGCTGCCTGCAGAGCCACAGCGGGGTAGGTCTTGGACACAGGGTGAGCCAGGGCTGAGCCAGGCTGCTGGCCAGCCAGTTAAAAAATTTACTAGTGGGGGGGAAGGGGATAATGTGTGTAGTCTATAGCATTAACCTATAAGCTTTTGCTTATCGGTTAATCAGTTAAACAACTACACTGTTACATCTCTAGACTAGAGAAGGAATTACAAAGGGGTGACATGGTCAGCTCATAACATTGTGCTCCCTTACCCTGGATGTGCAGAATGCTTTTCCTTAGCCATGGTCCTCAGCTGGAAATGTGGTGGCCTGAGAGATGGGTACACAACTTCTCCCCTTCTCCTGCTCTTCCTCCACCCACCCACCCTAGCTGGAATGGAAAAATTAGTGAAAATAAAGTACAGATTCTGACTGCATGAAGTATTCTGTGGATCCCAAACATGCTGAGAAAACACTCGCTCCAGAGGATCATCAATAGAAAGCTGTTTTTTCAGGGAGCAAGAGGAGTGGCATTGAGGTTCTTGGGCTCTTTTGGTTTATATATAGTCTATGGGAGCTGGAGGAAAAGGCGAGAACAGCCTGCAAAGAATGGTCTCTACAAAACTTCATACAAGGGACCTTTCCCTCTCCCATGTGTATTTCAGAGGGAGGAGTAGATCAGGCCCAAGATGGGAGTGTGGGAGAGGAGATTATCACAATGTTCCTGTTGAGGCTTATTGTCTTTGATATGAAGCACTTGGATTCTCTCCCCCTGCACTAAAAGAAGCACGAACATTTTCCAGTGACTGACAGCTCTCTGTGTTAACTGATTTACCTTTCTCTGAATTATCAAGAAGAATCCAATTTATTTTCCAGAGATTCTTAAGATAGCAAAAATGCCAAAGACTGAGTTCACTGATATTCTGTTGAAATCTTAATTTAATCTAATATATACTGTTTTATTCTAACAGCAATTTTTTTCCAGAGATGCTAACCATAACTGAATGTTATTACATATGTAGGTATTTGGTTTTATATAACAAAAATCTCCATGACTGAGAGCAAAAAAAGGAAAAATGCGAAGGATGTGTATAATAATATCTGCATTTAGATGTCCTGTTTTTGTTGCTTTACCAGTAACAGAGCCAGGCTTCCTCTTTGCATACAGATTGCAGCTCTGAATTTAAATGTTTACTGTATTTTTTAAGAATTTTTGAAGGTAACAAACACATGCATAAATGCAAAAATGTTTCTGAAAAATGTTCCTATTTTAAACAAAGCCCTCTTTATTTTTTCAGTTATGTTTCCAAAGAACTCCAAACAGATGAATAGTGATTGACATACTGTTTCTCACAGGTAACCTGAGTACACAGAGTGTCCACCAAGATGGCCTCTACAGTGTGCCAGCCTTATCTGCATGTATGGAGTTCTTTGGACGGAAGGTGCTCGGCTCTTTGTAGCACTGGGCCCTACAGTAATACGCTGTTCAATGCACATTCACAATGTGTAATTTTCACATACCCTTTGACATTGTGCTTTAGACATAATTGCTGTAACTGTAACTTTGTAACTCTCCATACTGCATGCTGATTTGTTCAGTGGAGCATTTAGTCATTCACGTAATGAGTTTTCTAATCAATATCTGCAAAAGTCATGCTCCTGTATTTTCTTATTCTACTATACATTTGCGAGAGTCTGTCTGCTGCTGTGTGTATACAGCTTCCTCTTATCATAACTTAAAGCAAGGTAAGGGTTTGGTTGTGACAGGAAAATGTGATTGCTTCTCAGAAAACCATGCAGAAAAGAGATAGAATTACCAGGCAGATGAAGGCTGGGAGCAGAGATCTGCTATAGAGTCTTACTAGTGTTTTGGACAGTCTAATTGGGCTATTACTATCCCCAAAGTACCTTCTGGTGTCAGGATGTTCACTGTAGGGTCAGTCTCCTCTGCCTGGAGTCCCAGGTTCTGATCTGCTCTCCTGAGTAGCTCCTTATGTGTTCTCTTGTCCATAGATGGCAGTTTTGCAGACACCACGTCATTGTTGTGGGAGGATGAAGGTGGCACCAGTGCTGGAGCCAGGTACTCATGTCCCTCCAGTTTGCAGGAATCACCCTGTGCCGATGTTTTATACATGCTACCAGGGAAGCACTGGCCCCATTCTCAGCACCAGCCTCAGCACCATCTTGGTGCCTGTCTTGGATCTTTGTCATGGTCCCCAAGCCACAGAAGATTTCAGGTTTTTCTGAGACAACTGATGTAGACCTCAAACCTGGCCCATAGAGTACAGAAGGGCCACTCTGCTAAGGCCAGGGATCATCATGGAGATTGACTGTCCCTTCCCTAGCCTCTATCAGTGCTGTTTTGGGGGGCGGGGTGTCAAAACGCATGTCTTCACCTCCAAATCCGAAGATGACTCAAACCATGGAGAGTGAGAGAGTGCCCAATAGCAGTGCAAAGGGGAAGGCAATCAGTGCTACATCATAGCCAGTTTGCTCTTGGAAGGCATAATGCCTCTCTGGGGTGCTAGAAAGTGGTGCAGGGAACTGCGAAGCTGTCATTGCTATGAGGTCCTAGGCCACCTCAAACACATGGGCTACGTCTACACTGGCATGATTTTCCGGAAATGCTTTTAACGGAAAAGTTTTCCGTTAAAAGCATTTTCGGAAAAGTGCGTCTAGATTGGCAGGATGCTTTTCCACAAAAGCACTTTTTGCGGAAAAGAGTCTGTAACCAATCTACACGCGCTTTTCCTCAAAAAAGCCCCGATTTCCTTTTTCACGATTGGGGCTTTTTTGCAGAAAACAATTCTATGCTGTCTACACTGGCCCTTTTGCGCAAAAGTCTTTCGGAAAAATACTTTTGCCCAAACGGGAGCAGCATAGTTTTTCCGGAAAAGCACTGATGATTTTACATGAGATCGTCAGTGCTTTTCCGGAAATTCAAGCGGCCAGTGTAGACAGCTGGTAAGTTTTTCCGGAAAAGCAGATGATTTTCTGGAAAAACTTGCCAGTCTAGACACAGCCATGGAGATGGAGGGAATGTCCAGATCCACCATGTGGCTCTCCTGTGCAAGAGGGGTCCACCAATACAGCACTCGATGGATCTCACTGTGAAATTACTGTTGACAGTGCTGGTTTAGTTGGAGCAGGGGCTAAGTATCCCAGCACTGGTAACACACTGCTACTCTGGACGTGGGTGAATGTCCTTTATTGGTCATCTTAGGCCTCTTGTTCAATTCTGGTGAATGTGAGCAGTGCCAAGCAATTGCTCTGGAAGAAGTCTTTGGTACCAGGGAATGACACTGCTAAGGGTCTCTACACCCATCGTCCTTCCTTGGCACCAAAACTTCTCTCACTGAGCCTGATGTGTTCTGCACTAAATGCTAGGTTTTGGGTCCACTGTGGTCTATGCCAGTGGGGGATGAAGAGCTGCCTCAGTGAGGAGCAATTTCAGTTTGAAGTCCCTCTCTTTTTTAGTTCTTGGATGGAAACCTTTACAGATCTTGCATCTGTCAGTGTGATGGCCTTCTCCCAAGCACTTTAAACAGGACTCGTGGCAGTCTCCTCTTGGCATAGACTTGTGGCAGGACCCAATGGTTTAAACCCTTGAGAATGAGGCATGCCCCCAAACACAGGAAAGAACATGGGGGGGAGCGCAATAGAGACATATGGTAACTCCTTAAAACTCCACACTGTAAACTACAGAGAGATTGTCCTCTGGGGATCCCTTGCTGTGGCAAGAGAGAGAAGACACTCCCAATGACCATTATGGAAGGTAAAAAGGAAACTGAAGAGCTGTGCCTGCACAGCCTCTTTTCCCGAAGAGGTCTACCATCTTCTGTTGTACACCAGGCAGGAATGCATTTGAGCATGTAGCCAGCATGCTTAGCTGGGCAATTGCCATATAAACACTCCACACCAAGCAAACCAGAAATGAATATTCAAAATAGCTTTTTAATAAGGGAGGGACTTGTTTTTGTGTATCTGGCTGTTGGGCAGTGAGTTGAAAACAGTGACCAGAGTAGTCACAATGGGACACTTTCTAGAGGCCACTTAAGTCAAGATGAGCAAGAGTATCTACTCTGCCTTGGAATCACCTGTGTCAGCTTAAGCACTACCTCTCTCATGAAGGTGGAGTTATGAAGTCGATGTAGCAGGCAAGTTACATCGGCACATGGAACACTGTAGTGTGGCTGCTCATGTTATTTGGTCGGTGTAAACTGCCTTATGTGGACCATTCTTTGTTGTGTAGACCATAGCTAAACTGTAAACAGGCAGCATGCTTTCATGTAAAATGCCGCATAATAGACTTAGTCAGTATTACTTTAATTTTACCTATCTTGGTAAAGAACAACAATACAGAGAGATGAATTTGAAAGAGGTATAAACCACATACAAGAAACAAATTATATACAGAGGCAACACTGCCTACAAGATGTTTCATTCCTGTGTGTGTTTAAAAGATTGGTTTGAATTAGCAGCTTCCTTCTTTTCTAATTCATGCTAGTCCATTTAGGAGATTGGTATGGCTTTCATGAAAAAACAGATTATATTGTCTGTGCTGCTTCCTAGTGGGAAAACAATTGAGAGGTGTTTAAAATAAACTGTTTTTAGATAGTTCACCTCCCTGCACTTAGCTTTTGTCCCCACATGAGCCGCTTGGAGGTTCTAGTGAATTCTACCCACATAGCTGCAGTACTATTATCTGCAGCGATCCTGCCTGTAGCTTTTGCAGCCAGGATTATCATGAGTATTGCTGAGATTATAGATAATGGCACTCTGCACAGTTTTCAGATATGGTTATAAAATTAAGTCATCTGTAAAGTAACTTGCCTTTTCATGTAATCAGGGGATTTGTTTGGAATACACTTGTTATAGTCACATTAATTCTTACATCACACTATGCCAGTATGTACTATTGAAGCTGGTCACATCAGCTGCAAATGTAAATTATGACACAATGTCACAAGATTGCTAAGTATAAAAAATAGAATCTGATACAGCTTCAGTTTTGGTAAAAGTCATCAATCAGCTGTATTGTAAAAATCATTTTCCATATTTTTTCTATCATCAACTGCAACCAGTAGTTAACTGAATGGCAAGGACATTCTTGTTACAAAGGGTCAGTCATTTTCAAGGAGTTTATAAACACACAGATACACTAACAACCACTTGTATCCATTATTGCATGCTGGCGATATAAAGTTCAGTAAGGAACAAACCAAAGTTGTTTTAAAATTGTTGTCAAGCTGTAGGCTGTGTTTCCTAGCAACAAGTGTTTTGCAACAGGGGAAGCAAGTTGGTATGTTTGAGGGCAGGGCAAAATAACATGCTATGATCAGGAACTTATTTACTTACAACACTGCAAACACAGCTAAATTTCTCAATGTGCTAGTGATTGAATAATGAAAGTGAGAGGCAGGAACAGACATGCAATGCAAACAATTGTTTAAGATAGATGGTGAACAAATAAAATGTTGACTGCAGGCATCATTTTGTTCATAGTCTGCATCTGCAGATGAGTGATCAAGTACATTATTGCAACATAATGGACCATATTTTCTTCATAACAGTGTCAGGATAATAAAGCTGCTAAAAAAGTTAAGGAAGAATTTCTACGTTTGAATGTCATATAGTGAAGAATGTCTTTTATTTCAAGATTTTTGTTAGCAAAAGTGAGAGAAACTAGTAGATAAAAGCTCTATAATTGGGAACACGTATTTTATATTCCAGTGCATCCCTTTTCTCTTTGCCAGAACAGATACTGTGGTTTGAAACACTTTACACATATGTTGAAGACTGACTTCACCCTTTTATTTAGTGTGCACCTATATTTCAAAATCTCTGAAGGACACTTTCTGGAGAAACACCATATTTAATAAATTTAAATTACTAATGACCAACTCAGTCACTATTACATTTTTTTTAAATTTCAGATCATAATGCTTCAAATTGATTCTAATTAAACAGAAATTTAATATTTTGAGGCGTATGAATCTTTCATTTGATCATATGAATCCAAATATATTTTAATGCAACATAAATATATTACTAAGCAAATATACCTTAAATGAGTGACACACAAACTTATTTGATTTGCCCTCCTTCTTTGTGCATGTAGTTGTTTACGGTGTGTACACACACAGCCATCCAGCTCTGAAGGCAGTGCCACACCAGCAGCAGCACCAAAGGATAACAATGCGAAAATTGAAATTTCTCAAGGCACACTTAGCACCCCATTGTCACCCTTATTTCTGCACTGCTACTGCCACCCTGCAGCTGACAATCAGAGACCTGTTGCCTTTAAGTCAGTGGTCACCAACCAGTAGATCGGGATCTACCAGTAGATCTTGGAGCCTCTGACAGGTGATCCTAACTAATTTGGCTGGGAAGCTATCAAGCGCTAGCATTTCAGTTGCCCCTTCACCGTCATGCTGCTCCAGCCCTGCTTTAGAGCTGCCCCCCGGGAGCCTCCTGCTGGCTGTGCAGGGTATGGGAGGTGCTGTTGTCAAAGTGTCCCTCCATTTTTGTACCCTGTCTCCGCACAGAGAAAAGGAGATGGAAGGTGCTTCGCAATGCAAATCTGTCACACTCAAAAACTGTGTGTGTCTGTGTCTGTTTGTCATTCTCACAAACACACTGTCCTTCACTCATCTCCTGACCCAACACACATGTGGGGGATTGTTGTTACTTCTTTTACTGCTTGCAAAGTATGGTATTTTGGGGTTTTGACTGGTTTGTGCATTTCATAATTTTCATTTCTCTTATGCTTAAATTTAATTCTTTGGGTTGTGAGCTCTAAAATGCTTTACCTGTTGTGGCTAGAGTAATTATCATTGTGGTAATTACTGCTCCTGGATATGGCTGGCATGTCCTTGCAGCCCCTGAGAAAGGCAGAGCAGGGGGTCTTCACATACTGTCCTTGCCTGCAGACACCACTCCTACAGCTCCCATTGATCAGTAATGGGGAACCGTGGCCAGCAGAAGCTATGGGCTCAGTGCCCTGTAGATGAAGGGCAGCACATAGTGCCATAGAGCAATTGCTTGCTGTACGTGCCAGCTGCTTTCAAGAGTGGTGCAGGGCCAGGGCAGGAGTAACCCTGCCTTAACCCCACTGCTTCACCACCCAGAAACTGTCTGTTACATGGTGCCCAGCCAGAGCCTGCTTCCTAAACCCCTGTTCCAGCCCTGAACCACCTCCTGCACCCAACCTCCTGCCCCAGACGTGAGTCCCCCCTGCACCAAAACTTTTTCCCAGAGCTTGCACCCTGAGACCCAACCTCAACCCCAATCCCCCATCCTGGGCTAAGACAGAGCCCCTCCCACATTCTGAATTCTTTGACCCAAGACCAGAGCCTGCATCCCAACCCCTACCACAGCCTACTGAAAGTGAGTGAGGAAGGGGGATAGAGTGAGCAGGTGAGGCCTTGGAAAAGGGGTGGAGCAGAGGCAGGGCCTCAAATAAGTAGCGGGAATGAAGTGGGCCAAAGGTATTTGGGTTTGAAGTAGATCTTACATTGTACTTAAATTGAAAAAGTGATCGTGTGGTTAAAAAGGTTGGAGACCACTGCTTTAAGTGAAAGAATGACTGAGGAGGGAGGAAAGTGAAGGGAAGGCAGACCACTCTCACTTCCCTTGGGAAGCCCACCACATAATTTGAGAACCGCTGTTTTAAATTAACCAAACAATTCAGACCAATTTAATAAATTTAACTAAATTTTTCAAGACAAAATTTATGATTTGGATTGTTTTATAGATGGATGAATAAGAGAGATGGCTAGTTTGAGAGCTAGCCTGTTGTATGCAATACAACACTCCCAAATAATCCAAGGCTAATTTCTTGTTTGATTTCAGGTTGTTTTTACTTAATTCGTAATTTCCAAGCAGATGGCAGCATCTGCATTTTTTTCCATTTACACAACACACATGATTACAAACGGATTAACTCTTCCATGTGCATTTTGTTTCCAAAGGAAAGAGCTAATAAATTATTTCCTGTAGAGCTGCATATTTCCTTTAAAGAGATAGGCCAACATATTTCATTACAAATAAACCTGCTAAAAGGGTATTACAAAGTACATAGGTGAAAGGGAATACATGGAAATACCTTACTAATTTTTAGGGATGTTAACTTTAAAATTAATCATGATTAATCATGTGATTAAAAATATGAATTGTGATTAATCATGCAATTAGTTGCACTGTTAATAATAGAATACCATTTATTTAAATATTTTGGGTCTTTTTTACATTTTTAAATCTATTGAAATTTTTCAATTACAACACAGAATGCAAAGTGTACAGTACTCATTTTATATTATTTTTATTACAAATATTTGCACAGTAAAAAAAACAAAAGAAATAGTATTTTCAATTGACCTAATACAAGTATTGTAGGGCAATCTCTTTATCATGAAAGTTGAACTTACAGACGTAGAATAACAAAAAAACTATTCAAAAATAAAACAATGTAAAATTTTAGAGCTTCCAAGTTCATTCAGTTCTATTTTTTGATCAACCAATTGCTCAAATAAGTTTGTTTACATTTACAGGCGATAACGCTTCTTTTTTGCAATATCACTTGAAGGTTAGAACATGCATTCCCATGGGACTTTTGTAGCTGACATTGTGTATTTGTGCACCAGATATACTAAACATTTGTATGTCCCTTCATGTTCTGCTCTTGTATTCTTGGTATTGGTGAAGAGCTTTTCCCTCATTAGGTTCTTCTTCCCCTCCTAGCTTTTCTTTTTTTTTTTCGGTCTGTTCTTTGTCTCTGTTCTGCTCCATTACTCAATATCATGGGTGTGAAACAACTGGGTGTGACATCACTATCTCTGTCCATCTCAGAAATGAGGACCAATGGGCCCAGTATTTGTGAAGGGGGAAAGTCACAGCAGCCTGAAGCTCCAAATCCAAGACAATTCTCTCTTACGTGTTTTTATGGTACAGGGCCATAGTAAGGGAGAAGACCGATATATTTCCCCCTTCTAAGTCCAAGAAAGTGGCCTCCATGGAAGCAAACACAGTGCAAATCTTAGAATCCAGTTCTTTATCTGTAGATCTGGAAAGAACAAAACTATCACTGGAAGATATTAATAGGCATGCTAAACACCTTCCAAAATAAAGAGAAGATATGATCTTTGCCACTAGGATCTCTCTATACACTAGCATGTTTTGTAACCAAAACCTGCCTTTTGGTGACAGTGTTTAATATCTGGAAACAGGATGGTCGGTTTGGGGTGGATGTGCTATAGAGTGTGATAAAATTTTGGAGCTCTGAAACACTATATTTGGACATGAATACAATTGCCAGAGAGGGGTGCCTACTCCTCCCTCTTTCATATCAATTCAGTGCTTTAAAAGAACTGAATACAATTACCACTGAGTATGGTTAAAATATTCCAAAACCTAAACTAGCAAAATCTGGATATTGTAAAGTCCCCAGACCCTGTTGTGCTGTAATTTGCACATAACTAAATTAAGAGACCAGTAGGCAGGTGGCAAAAGCAGAGGACTCCAGCATGTAGACTGCTGGGTCCCAGGAACTTCTGAGGAAATCCTGTAATAGTGGAAATTGGTTGATCAGACAATTTTTATTATACTGATAAAAAAACAAGTGCAATATCACTTGAGTGTTCCCCTGCCAAAACTGGATATTTTTATTAAACTCTGGCATCTGGTCTCCCTTTTAGATGGGTTTTGATGCATCAGAAGACTGGCAAAGAGATATGAAGCTTTTTATCTGTAGACGATAGGTTTCAGTTCAGCCTATATCTATTGCAGTCAAATGTATAACAATTTTTTCTGATGCCTAGTATGAAATGACTCTGTGATCTTAGTCTTCTTGGTCCCAGTGAACAGGATTCTTCATCACTAAAACAACCACCAAAACCTTTGTTGGCAGTCACAGCAGCGGGGCCTGAGTGTGACTGGGCCTAGAGACTGAACTATTCTTTCAGTCTCTGTAAAGTGGTGCCCTCCAGGACTAGCATGCCTTGGTGTGCGTGGTGAGAAGACTTACCCTTGTTACTGCCCATGTAATCGCTGTTCTGTGGATAAACAATTCACTTCTGTCTCCAATGCTTCACCAGCATCAAATACCCTAGCATCTGAAGTAAAACATGGTTACAAAGCAATTGCTGTCAGTAGTTTGTTGCCTTAGTAGATCATCAGAAAAAAAATAATGTACTATTGCCACAGAAAGTTAATGCAGATTTGATGCACTCTGTACTCCTATCAATCAAGCTAATACGTCTGCAAGACCACGATGCTTCCTTGGCTCTTGAAAAGCACAGTTTGTTTCTTTAACAAGTGTGCAAAAGGAATCTGGAATATTGAGATATATAGAATTTTTCATATACAAAGTACTAGCGTCTGTAACTTGGATAGGATAGGCAAGCTTCCAGAAGGATTTTTGTAAATAAATTGTAAAGAAAAGCATATACAGGTTGAACTTCCCTCGTCCAGCACCCATGGGAGGTCAGTGCACTGGAGGCTTCGCTTTTCCTCCTCGCCGCCCCACTTCTGCCATGGGCTGTGTTCTCCCCACAGCAAGGGGGCCTCTGCTGCCACCTGGGGCTCTGCGCTCTCCCCACAGTCAGGGAACTCTTCTCTTCTCTTCCCCTCCCCCCCAGCATTTTTCTGCTTGGGGGGTCCTGTGCTGCTGCCTGGAGCTCAAGGTTCTCCCTGGCAGCTTCTGCAGTGCCATCTGGAACTTGGGGCTCTCCCCGCCAGCTCTGCTGCTGCCAGGGGTGCCCTGCTGCCACCTGGGTCTCAATGCTCTGCCCAGCTGCTCTAATGACTGCTGACCTACCCCTGTTGACCAGGGGCTCCATGCTATTTCTGGCAGCTCTGCTCCCACCTGGGGCTGCGCTCACTTGGCCATCTAGTCTCAACACACTCCTGGCTCCAGCCCTCCAGGTCACCCTGACATTGCTGAACCTGAGGTCTAGCCGGACTGGGAAACTCCGGATTATAGCGTCTCAACTTGTATCTGCAAATCAATACCTTTTATTCATTCACTTTGGTGACAGTAAATTATAACTTGAGAATGTTACACTAAACCAGCTTAGTGCAGAGAATATCCATAGATTTCTTCCTGCCTCATTTTTTCTGAAATACTTTGATAGTCTAATTTTCAAATCTCTTTCTTGGAGGAGGAAAACCATCCCAAGAACAATTGCCTTGTTTGTGGTAAGTTAAAGTACAGATCACCACCCGCTGCAGTGCTTTCTCACTAAAACCTCCAAAAAAATTAAACTGCAATACCTCTCTGACAGCAGACCCATTAGACAGTTAGAAATTAGCCCTCACTGCATTTCTGCATTAAATCCATTGCAACCACTATTGTATTTGCTTTCTTCATGAATTTGTTCTCAACAGTCAAGCATTCATAAGTTGTATTATATAGTTCAGTTAATAGTCTGCTTACAATAGAAAGTAATGTCGTTGGCAGGGGAGAGAGTGAGTAATTGAGACTACAGGAATTTACAATGGATGGTTAAACAATTGCACAGAATCTCTGCACTCTTCAGTTACTTTTATACCCACTTGGTGCTCATGAAGGTGTGAGGACTAATTGTTTAGAGCCTGCTTATGCAGCTCTGCCAGTTCTTTTCTGTAGGAATTTAAGAACAGCCCACTCAGCAATAATTCTTCACCATGTTACTTAAAAGTTTTATAAAATAGACTGATATGCAAGATTAGGGATGTAAAGGGATAACCAGTTAATTGATTACCCAGTAAGCTTTGCCTCATGTTTGCTAAGGTAACTGGTTAACCGGTGCCTGGCCGGCTGGAGCAGCCTCACACCCAGCCAGTTTTAACCAATTAAACATTGTTCAATTTGTTAACATTTTAAATGGCATTTTATATCCCTAATTCAGATCATTCCACTGCACTCATTTTCATTCACAACCAAAAACAGAATTTAAACCCAAGTTTGTGAAGTAGAGACAGTGAAATGCATTAATCCACTTGAATCATCTATCCATTTTCAATTTTTCAGTGCTATTAGAGATAGCTTGGATCTGGTAAAAATCCTATCAACAGAGTTTTGTTCACGTTACTATTGCTAGTGTTCAGTGTATAATGTGTTGTTCTCAACTACTTCTGCATTTTCTTTATTTCATTGCAGGCTCTAATACTTCACCAATTAGGGCGCTATAGTTTGGCTGAGAAGATTCTCAGAGATGCTGTCCAAGTGAACTCTACAGCTCATGAGGTTTGGAATGGTCTTGGGGAGGTTCTGCAAGCTCAAGGCAATGATGATGCAGCAACAGAGTGCTTCCTGACAGCATTAGAGCTTGAAGCCAGCAGCCCAATTGTCCCTTTTACTATCATTCCACGAATTCTCTGAGATGATGCCTTGATCACAGAGCTCATCATGTTTCAGGTTTTGGATTTGAGGGTGAGGAAACAACACCCAGGTATCTCTGACAATGCAGCTTGTTTTCAAAAGTGACAGAAAGTACCACAAAATTTATTATCAGAGGAGCCTGACAAAGAAATGAAGTGATACAATATTTTAATGGTTAGTAAAGAAAACATGACTAGCCAAAAACAAATCACCACTCATACATCACCTACATTTTTTTCCAATGGTAGTTATGAAACCTGATTATATTGTTCTAATGAATAATGTGCCATATTTCATTAGGTAACATCTTAGTGTTATGTAAAAATTATAATGGAACCTACCATCAGATGTAGAGTAATATATTTGAATTAAAATTCAGTGGCAGAGCAGCCTATTTTTAACAAGACTGTCATGAAAACTGTTCTGTCACCTCCTCCATCTCAACCCCTCTTGGCCTAAAGTCAAACTGTGAATTTTCTGTTTTCCATCTCTATACTAGTCCAGGCCAGAAAATCAGTTGAAGAGTTCTTGGTTTTGGTTGTTAATAACTGTGATGTGTGGCTAATTGTTATCTTTACTTAGAACAAAGGCTGAGTACAAGAATATTTATATTTTACCAATGTATGCCTGTTACAAACAAAGAAAATATTCGTTATTTAAGTGTAACTTTTTTATGTGAATTCAGAGTTTATTTATCGATGGAAATATGTAAAAAGAAGCTTCAAATGGAATATTTACTGACATTCCTTATGCATATTACCCACACTTGGAAGATTATGTTAATAATAAAAAGATTTTTAAATGCTTCCCTCCCCCCCAATGGCTGTTCTGTTTGAAAGAGCAATGAAAGGAAGTGAACTGTTAAGCAGCTCGTTTGGCTTGTGGAAAGCCATTTGACTTTGAGATCATCTTTAGCTCTGCATACGTGCAGTGAGGTCAAGGGGAAAAGGAGCACATTCGATATCTTTGCTTAGATTTCTTGTTTTGTAAAATCTTTCCCCTACTTTTCCCCTCCCCCGAAGATAGAAAAATATCTGCTCCAACCCATAGTAAATATACACATGGAGTTAATTTGGACCATATAAAAATTTGAAAAGTAATCCAGTTATACAAGACCTTTTTTGAAAACAAAATGTTAGAAATCTGAGAGCTCATTTGGCTGCCATATCACATCTCACTGTTTTCTTGCCTTAACAGAATATTCATTACATGATACTTTGCTACATTGGCTGTCATGCTAGAAAGGTATATAAATTGATATCTGCCATCAGTCCTCAGATTTTCTATCTTGTGTCTCTCCGGAGAATCTTAGACCATAACACTTCCATAGATTCACACAGTGAATTCCCAGGCCTATTCTGAAGTTTCCTTTACCTAGTCCCTTGCAGTATGTGGAAAAACAAAGATCTCACACTCACCGGTTGTCTTGTGGCATTTCACAAGCATGTCAGTGGCAGCAGTTGTACCAGATTGTTAGTAGATATATTTATTTGCCAAAACTTTTGAGGGGGGTAAGTGATTAAGAATCCTCTACCGTGACTGCACAGAAAAGAGCCAGTCCTAACAAATTAATTTAACTCTTCATCCTAATATGGGGCAGATGTTGAAGCTGGGAAATTTTCCAGATTTCTCATCCAGCGAGGTGATCAGTGGTGCTTGCACAAATCATGCTCTTTTCAGTCTGTCACTCACCCACAAGAAGTGATTGTAAAGTGTTCAGCATGTGCATAAGATCATGAATGACTCTGGCAAATACCTTTTTTAGAGCAGCCAGAGGGCTTTACTGACTCTTGACTCTTCCATTTACATTCTAGCGTTTTCTGACTGTAAGAGACCCAAACTAGCACCATGCTCAATGGTGCACTGATTTTTTCTTCTTTTTATCTCTGATGGACAGTGAGACTGAAGCAGCTTTTAAATTTTACCTGTTAAGTTAATCCTTGGAACACACATCCTCTGTGAAGTGCATGTGATTGTGTACCTCCCAATTCAAACTAAGGCATAACCCTCCCAATCACCAGTCAGCACAGAAACATTACATTACACCCTCCCTTTTCTAAAGCACACCTAATTTGCTTTCTTCCCTTGACAAGATGTGGTTCTGTTTTCCTTGACAGCTGTCCAAGGCAATGTCTTTTTCAGCCAGCCATGAACCTTCTTACTGACTACAGCTCACAATGTACACTGTCACCTTTCAGCTCTTAGCACGTTTGATCCCAACAGCAATATGACCCCATGTCTAATAACTATAAGGAAATGCAGAAATTAAGGCCTGTGCGTGATGTATCCATGGTATACCTTGGTTTTACCACCCCTCTTCAGTTTCTTAAATACCATTTATCTGTTCTTGGAGCACAGACATTCCTACCCACAGTTCTTTAGCCATCTACCCTTTCACTATTGCAGGAAGGTTCTGACAAGGCAGAATGATTTGACATCAAACTCTGAGAAGACAGGCTCGCTTCTTCTCTTCTACTGCGTGAGCGTGTCTACCAGCCAGGAAGTATGCAACTACGCAGCAGAGAGGAGGGGGGCGGGAGCAGAGCAGAATGGAATCCCCAGGCCAGACTCGCTCATGCGCCCTGCCAGGAGCATGTGTGGGACAGGCAGCACGCCAGGATCTGTGTGCACCCAGGCCAGCCCGCTCCCCACCAGCCGGTTCCCCCCCCCCATTCCACCCTCCCAGCCAGCCCCACTCCCCCCAACCCTTATCAAGGCTAGCTCTGCTTCCCGCCATCCAGTTCCTTCCCCTCCAATCTCCTCTGGCCAGCCCTGCCCTGATCTGAGATTAAGTGTGTCCAGTATTTTCTTTAAACCAGCTGGTAACCCTACAGACAGGAGCAGAGGGGTTGGGGCACAGGCTCTGGTCTTGGGCTAAGGGATTTGGACTGTGAGAGGTTCTGAGTTGAGCCTGGGGCAGTAAGTTGGGGTAGGAGGGGATTCAGGGAACAGGCTCTATGAGTATGTTTGAGCTTAAGGGGCTCAAGACTAGGACAGGGGCTTGAGGAGCAGGAGGGGCTCATGACTGGGGCAGGGGTTTGGGATTCTGGCTCCAGCTAGATACTGCTTACCTCAGGTGGCTCCTTGGTGGTGGTGCAGTGAGGCTAAGGCAGGCTCACCCTTGCCCTAGCCCTGCACCACTCTCAAAAGCAGCCAGGAAATTCTCTCCATCCCAAACCTTGTGCCCCCTCTTCTCCCTTCCCTGTTCTGCAAAGCAAGCAGGAGGCTCCCGGGAGGGAGAAGGAGAAAGCTCCAAGGCAAAGGGCAGGAGATGCAAAGCAGGGGGGGGTTAGGGTTAAGTCCCTCCTCTTGGCTTCATTAGCGGATAACAAGTGAATACCTATGATGCACTTCAGAACACCTGTGCCAAAAAATTCAGAGTGCATTTTAAAATTCTGCATACATTATTTGACAAAATAATACAATATAATCATGCCAGTTTCTAATATTTTGATAAATGATTCCAAAATAGCTGCCAATAAGTATTTCTGTAACAATATAAATGACAAAACATTCAGAAAATGTTTTTTTAACAGATTCCTTACTGGGCACATTAATACGGAACTTTGAGTAACTAGTACATTTCTGTACTGTAGTTTACATGAATTTCTCCCACCCCCTCAGAATCAGTGCAAAGGTTTGGGGGAGTCAGAGATGATAAAGGAAGGACAGGGAGGTAATTGCTGGGAATGATCCTGGCAGTCAAGCTGGAGGTTTGTTAGGCCAATTAGTGAGGCAAATAACCCTAGAATGTCCCATAATTCACACCTATCAAAATTTCCTCTGTTTTCAATTAAAATGACACTTTTTCCCTGCTTACCAATGCTCATGGTCAGCTAGGGTTGTTCCCGTCTCTCTCATTATTCCTGGTAATAAAGGTCCTGAAGGCCAAATTATGTCTTCAGTATCATCTGTGCAACCCTACTACATCCAAATCATATTCTGTTACCACTGCTCCAGTTAATTAAAGGCTTGTAAAGCAGGAGTGGAGAACCATATGGTTTGTTATCCCCTAGTGTAGACCAGGCCTAAGGTAAACAAAGCATCTTGTGGCCTTTGAGTGGCTAAGTTTGAATTAAGATACACAACTCCATCTATATTAATTGGCTACGTCTAGACTGGCATGATTTTCCTCATATGCTTTTAATGGAGAAGTTTTCCGTTAAAAGCATTTGCGGAAAAGAGCATCTAGATTGGCACGGACGCTTTTCCGCAAAAGCACTTTTTGCGGAAAAGCATCTGTGCCAATCTAGACACGCTTTTCCGCAAAAAGCCCTGATCGCCATTTTTGTGATCGGGGCTTTTTTGCGCAAAACAAATCTGAGCTGTCTACACTGGCCCTTTTGCGCAAAAGCTTTTACGCAAAAGGACTTTTGCCCAAACGGGAGCAGCATAGCATTTCTGCAAGAAGCACTGATTTCTTACATGAGAGCGTCAGTGTTCTTGTGGAAATTCAAGCGGCCAGTGTAGACAGCTAGCAAGTTATTCTGCAAAAGCAGTTGCTTTTGCGGAAAAACTTGCCGGTCTAGACACAGCCATTGTGTAGCTGGAGTCGACATACCTTGATTTGAACTTTGGAGCCATCTCCATGGTGGGAGGTCAATGGAAAAAAATGCTTTCATCATCTGCCCTTTCTCCTCGCAAAAAGTAGGACCGGTGCCCTCCGCATTCGATTTAGCGGGTTCTTATTAGACCTGCTAAGTTGAATGCCCAAAGATTGACCCGCTGGAGTGTCAATCCATGGATAAGTATAGACATGGCCTGAGTGTCCACAGGCACAGCTCCCAGTGTCCACAGTTCACCATTCCTCACCAATGGGAGCTGTGGGATGCAGTGGCCCAGCCCATGCTGCTTCCCACAGCTCCCATGTCCAGGAATGGTCAAATGTGTGCTTTTGAAATAAGACGCAGTCAGAGTAAACAGTTTGTCAAATCATTTGAAATGGGAATTACGATAGCACACTTCATTCAATGACAGTTTACATTTCACAAGAGTGCTTCAAGCCAGGATGTCATCATACAGATGGATAAACTACAGCAGGTAGATCTTAAATCTGCAGTGGCAAAGTTGGACATAATCTTGACTCCACTCATCAGTTTAAATACAACCTCCACATAAATTCACATTCTCCATATGAAATCACCAAGTCAGAAGGTTTCTGGAACAACTGTTAGCCTCAGTAGCATAATCGGAAGCACCTAGATTCGCAGTTTTCTCAATCTTTCCCATGCTAGCAACAGCCACCAACCACATAGCCAGATTTACACTTAATCTATTCCCCTTTAGCAGTACAGAAGACCAACAGAGCTGAGAATCCAAACACCTCACTTTGAACATATGGGTTCCAAATAACATTCCTAGTACCACTCTGTTTTATAGTGTTTCTTACCCAGCCATGTGCACAAACTGTAGCATCTGAGGGCTACATGCACAAAAGAATTTACACACCTAAAATCAGACCCCGTTAGGGTTCACAACCTCCTTGCCCAGCTGCTGCTGAGTCACCTAATTTTTCTGAGCACCTACATATTTGCCATAAACATGCCCGAGGCATAATGTACTGCAGCTCCA
Source organism: Pelodiscus sinensis (assembly GCF_052426305.1). Classification (NCBI taxonomy): domain Eukaryota; kingdom Metazoa; phylum Chordata; order Testudines; family Trionychidae; genus Pelodiscus; species Pelodiscus sinensis. The sequence continues at coordinate 32,137,427 of NC_143056.1, forward strand.
GGCCAGGCACCTGAAAGCCTGCTCCTCAAAGCAAGTGGGCCCAACCCAGTGCATACACCCTGACCTCAGCTACTGGTGCGAGCGCCCATGGACATCTGGTTTGTAAAGGGAGGCTCTACCTATCCCACGCTGCCCCTCCCCTCCCCGCCTCCAATTTGCATGTGGGGTAGCTGTGGACTGTTGTTAGTATGGTTCAGGCAGGTTCCAGGGCAGCTGGGGAGGCAGAGTAGCAGGGAGCATCCTCAGAAGCCCTCCCACCCACCCCCAAACCTGCATGGAACAGTTACAGTCACATAGGCTCTCAGGCTGCAGAGCTCTGCAGCCCACCGGCTCCGAGAGGAGTGCCAGCCCTGCTGTGCAGAGAACACCTCACCCTGCTTGCTGTGCTGCTGCGGCTTGCTGCCAGTCTTTTGCCCTCCTCAGCTCCCTCCCTGCTTGGCCCCCTCACCCCATCCAGTCCCCCTCCCTGCATCCTGCCTCAGGGGGCGCAGGTGGTCTTCCTCGTTGCCCCTCTTTGCACTCTCCCTGTTTGGTTGGCACCCCCCCCCCCCCAACCCTGCTAGTGTGTAGAGTGCTGGTGGGTTTGGTTTCATTTTCCCAGTCCAGTTGCTATTGATCCCGCTTCCAGGGGGATCTTCTCCCCACGCATTCTCCACCTCCCCTTTGCTGGAGTGTGGAGCTGGGAGGGGGGGTTCGTCTAGCCCAATGAGCCCTGCAGAGATAGCTGCCTGGTCCCCTCCCTTTTTTTGTCTTTTCCCCGTATGCTTCCTGTTTTCTGTGCCCTGCAGTGGAGTTGGGTGGGGGAATGGGTGAGGGGAGCGCTTGGGCTTGGTTGGGAAGAGAAGAACGTGGGGAGCAGAGGGAAAATGGATGTGGTGGAAAGGAAGAGCGAAGGTAGGCTAGGTCTCAACTCTTAAGTCCCTTTTCAGTGGCTGGGAGATTACATTTTCCTGGTGAGACTAGTCCTGGGGATGTGGTCCAACAGCCTCCCATGTGCGTGCCTATTGGTGAGCTTTCACAAAACAGCTGTGTTGGGGCCACGTCTGCAGCACAGGGCTAAACCAGAACTAAGCGCTGCAACTTGAGCTATACACTTGACGTAGCTCAAGTCAAAATAGCTTAATTTGGCTTTTGGCGCTGTCTACCCAGCTGGAAGGCTGAGCAAGAACACTCTTCCGCTGACTTCCTTTACTCGTCGTAAAATGAGGGTTACAGGAGTTGGAGTAAAGTCCTCCAGCTCCCCATTAGTTTGGCATCTGAAATAACTGCTTGTAGTGTAGACGTGGACTATGTTGTTTCAGAATGTCAGCTATTCCAAAATAACAAAGCTGAATAGCCATACCCTCAGCCAAGAGAGCGAGCAAGACTGAAACTATAGCCTGGTGGTTACAGCATTTAGGTGGGAGCCCCCGTCGCCAACCTTCCCTCCCCCTCCCTCTCCCCGCCCCCCCAACCTCCACCCCGCCAATGACTTTTATTTAACTACAGTGGAACAGCTTCAATTCGGAAGACTGTCAGACATTTCCCACAGCCCTCACCTGAGCTGTGTCACACCCCTGGATAAATGCTTCCTCCTCTCAGGGAGAGAGGGGGACTTGAATGAGGAGTGGGGGGATTGTCTTCCACATCAGTGTACCCAAACTACTGTGATTGTCATCAGAACTGTTGTCTGCCTCATTTTCCGTGCCTTGCCCCAAGCTTCAGTTTCATTCTTGCGCTGAGCACCTTCCTATAGTACAGGGGTGGCCAACCCAGAGAGCCAAAACAGCGGCGGAAAAAATGCAAGGAGCTGCACCAGAATTGTCAAGAAAAAAAAAAGGAGGTTGCCCCTTTAAGAAACAAGCATATTAGGCTACGGTATTTCTACCAGACAGTCTCGTTTTTGTGCCCTCTGGTAAAAGAATTCAGGAAATACTGGACATGTGCAACGTCCAGTAGTTTCTGTTTTTCTGGCTGGGTGCCGGACAGAAGCCTGGCGGGGCTGGGAGGGCGTGGCTGGAAGGCAGGGCCACTATCAGTGCTGGGAGCCTGTGGTTGCGTGCAGAAGCCGGCCGGGGGGAGTGGCTGGGAGTCCCACCCACTTCCCCCATCCAGCTTTTGGAGTCACCGTCCTACCCATGGTCTCCCTCCCCCCCACCCTGCCATTGTGTTGTCCTGGGGTCTTCCTCTCTCTGCTTTGGGTAGCAGGTGGCTGCTGCCTCCCCCTGTGTTCCCAGCTTGGTGGCTTTTGGTAGTGTTCGGTGTGGGTGGTGGTTTTTGTTTTCTTTGCTTGACAAATTTTTAGCCCATGTTTTCAGTATTTTTGGGAGACCATCTGGCAACCCTACATCAGGCTCCCGTCGATGGATGCCATCTTGGGCACTATTTTGAATAGTCACCCCAGTGAGCACAGGAAAGCTGGGGGGGGGGGGCAAACCAGGACCCTTGGGGGGTGTGTGTAGGAATGGCTTTGTGAGCTGCACTTTTGGGGGAGAAGAGCTGCATGCCACCTATAATACTTTGATTAGCATCTATTATGAAGTTTATTCTCTCAGCCTCTTTCTTCAGGGAAATGTGTATATGGAAGAAGTTTTTGATATAGGATTTTTTTTTTTAAGTTACACTTATATCTCTTTAATCCGGCAACTCTGGGAAACAGGATATGCCAGATTAAGGCAGTTTTGCAGACCATCAAGGGCATGGGAGAGGGACAGAAGAAGGGTGTGTAAGAAGCATGGGGTTGAGGTTCTTATCCTTGGCAAGTGTTTGTCTAACCTGGTCTAAAAACCTCCACTGATGGAGATTCCACAACCTCTCTAGACAATTTATTTCAGTGCTTAACTACCCTGACAGGAAGTTTTTTCTAATGTCCAACCTAAGCCTCCCTTGCTGCAATTTAAGACCATTGCCTCTTGTCCTATCATCAGGGGTTAAGGAGAACAATTTTTCTTCTCATCCTTGTAAAAACCTTTTAGGTACTTGAAAGTTATGTCCCCTCTCAGTCTTTTGTTTCTCAGACTAAGCAAACCCCATTCTTTCAACTTTCCTTCATCGGTCATGTTTTCTAGAACTTAAAGAAGGGTCAGAGAAGAGCACCCAAAATTATTAAATTTGTCCATCTCTTTCCTGAAATGTGACACAGTAGTCCAGCTGAGGCCTAGTCAGCACAGAGTAGAGCAGAAGCATGGCTTCTTGTGTCTTGCTTACAACATTCCTGTTAATACATCCCAGAATCATGTTTGCTTTTTCTGCAACAGCATCACACTGCTGATTCATATTTAGCTTGTGGTCCACTATGACTCCTAGATCCCTTTCTGCCGTACTCCTTCCTGGACAGTCGCTTCCCATTCTGTATGTGTGAAACTGATTGCTCCTTCTTAAAAGCACTAGTTGCAACTCTCTAGCAGACACATTTTGCACAGGTACAGCTTGCCCTGCTCTGAAATGGGCTTTCACTGCACCAATATAAATCATGACTATGCCACAGCTTCGTATCACTGGTTAAAAAAATCCCAGTGCACAAAAAGCCTGTGTAACCGTACCTTCCTAAGGTACCTCAGCTGGATCTTAGAGCATTATGCAAGATCCTCTGTGCCCCAAAGAGCACCCACACTAAAATAAACAAGTCAGTAAAATGGCAAAGGAAAGGAAGGATCACTATCTCCCTTTCACAGATGGGAACTGAGGCATAACAAGAACTAAAGCATTCAGCATTTACCTCACTCTGCTCCTACAGACAAAATGGAAGCAAAGTAATTGCTGGTACTGAATGCTTTTGAAAACATTACCATGAGTGACCTGGCCCTGGTCACACAGAGAAGCCATAGCTGAGCTGTGACATACACAGGATACATCATGATGTGATTCAAAGGTTTGATTGACATTTGTTTGCAGAGACCCGCATCACTGACCAGTGGCTTTTCTATTTGGCAGTCATGCACCCATCCCAAGTTTGTGTCCATAAAACCTTTATGCTGCCCCCCCGACTCCCTCCACAAGCCCTGGAGCTGCAGAAGGGTAACAACCATCACCTGCATAGCACTGGCCCACTGCTAACAGAACCAGGGACTGTGATCTGATTACAGCTCAGTCACATGTTGCTTGTGCCCGGTACACAAAATGGCCATTTGGCTCATGACTTGTAGTTAGCAAAGCGCTTTGGAATGGCCAGTGGAGCACCATGTAGATTCTCTTTTCATCCTTCGCACTCTGCTCCGAAGTTGGTGGGGGGGCATTTCAAAGTATTAAAATTCCAAATGTTACTTTAAAATCCCTATTTCTATATCACTGATATTCTGAAAGCCTCTTCCTCCTGCTTTCCTCACGCTACCACATGCTCTCTGGGGGACGTATCCTGGTGGCTCATCCTTACCCAGGTTATTTAGTGTTCAGCACCCACCCTGAGAGCTACATGAGCTTTCCTGTAAAAAAAAAAAAAAAGAGCTGTTTACTGGTTTAGTCTTTTCCAAGTTAAAGCAGATGCTGCTCTCAAGTGCGCACACACACACCGCCCCTCTCCCCTATACCTCCCCCCCCCCCCAGGGTCACTGAGAGGAGAATTTTGTGCCAACCATGCCATGGAGTTAAAGCTCTTGCAGGCATGTGTGTCCCTGTTATCTCTCACTATTTCATTCTCTATGCCCCTAGCTCCAATCTGCTCTCTGCACAGTTACTGCAGCAGCACAAGCAGCGCTATTCCTCTCCTAAGGCTTTATCTGCACTGCTGCTGTAGCCTCAAATAAGGATGATTTTGATGTGCACAGATTTTAAGACACAGGCTTAGTGAAAATAGCTGTCATATCCCATTCAGAAGCTACAATTTCCACCACACCAGAGAGGTTTATCTGTGCATCTTCAGCCTGTGGAAAGAGGCTGTAGGTTCCATCTCACTTCTCAACCTGCTGTACATTTATAGATGCTCCTTTCACTTTCTGACACTTCAGAGACATTTCTGGATAAAGGGCAACTTGGAACAATGCCACAAACTGCCTCAGGGCTTGTATATGGCCCTGATTTTATAATTCACTGGCAGAGCTAAACAATATGCTCTGACAGCTCTTGCGTCCCAGTTCCTAGAAGAAATCCTCTGAAGAGCCATTCACTCAGACTGAGTCTTCAGGCAGAGCAGCAGCAGTCTGCATGGGATGGCATAAATAACTTGCTAGAGTAGAGCCAGGAAAAAAAACCGGTTACTTGCCTCTCGTAACTGTTTTTCGTCAAGATGTGTTGCTCGCGTCCGTTCCATGTAGATGTGTATGTGCCATGTGCATGGATCATTGGAAGATTTTTCCTTCAGCGGTACCTATCAGGCCAGCAGGGGAGCCTCCTGGAGCGGCGCCTGTATATCAGAGTATATATACCTCTGATTTCCCTCCACCCTCTCAGTTCCTTTCAGGAATGTGAATGACCAGTCGATTAGTCAGCTATCCAGTAAGCAACAGCTTATCAGATAGTCGACACACTAGTCGTCTAATCACCTCCCACCCTTGCTGCCTCTATCAGAAAGAGGCAGCAAGGGAGGGCTGAGGAGAGGGTGCTTCAAAGCAGCAGCACCACATGCAGTCCTTGGACAGACCCTGGACTCCATGCGGCGCTGCTGTTTTGAAACACTGGGTGTCTGGCCCAGGCTGTACGTTGTATTTCAAAGCAGCAGCGCCGGGTGGAGCCCGGGGTCTGCTGCTTTGAAATGCCATGTGCAGCCCAGGGGGCCAACTGGGGACTGGACTCCCAGCTGGCCCCAGGCTGCATGTGGTGTTTCAAAGCAGCAGCACTGACCTCGGACTCCATGTGGCACTGCCGCTTTGAAATGCTGTGGGGAGCACAGGGCCAGTGGGGGACTGCTTGAGTCCCCTGCTAGCTCCATGCTCCCCACAGTGCTTTGGCCTTCGAAGTGTAGCAACAGTCCTGTGGCTGCTGCTACACTTCAAATGCAGATGTGTGCTTATCAACTAATCGAATCGTAGACTATTAGTGCTTATCAACTAATAGCATTGACTATTCGATTAACCAGTTAGTCTAAATTTAACATCCCTAGTTCCTTCTTGCTGGAGTTCTCCGACGAAGGGGAGGCGGGCGGCAGATTTGGAATGGACATGAGCAACACATTTCAAAGAACAACAGTTATGAAGGTAAGTAACCATTTTTTCTTCTTGGAGTGACTGGTCATGTCCACTCCATTGTAGGTGACTCCCAAGCAGAGCCCTTGGAGGCAGGGTCAGGGCTTTAACGTTCAATGGAATGGAGCACTGCCCGACCAAGGGCCACATCATCCCTAGCCTGGTGCGCTAAGGCATAACGATTAATGAAGGTGTGCACCGAGGACCAGGTGGCTGCCCTACAGATGTCCAAGACAGGCATCTGGACAACAAAAGTGGCAGAGGAGGCCTGGACCCTAGTGGAGTGAGCCATCAGAGGTAAGGCCAATAGCCCAGCCAGATCATAGCAAACCTTAATTCAGGAGGTGATCCATGATGAGATATTCTGGGCCAAAACAGGGAGGCCCTTCATTCTCTCAGCTATTGCAATGAAGAGTGGAGGGATCTGCGGAAGGGTTTTATTCTATCTAAATAAAAAACTACAACTCTCCTAATATCTAGTGCTTGTAAGACTTGTTCCTTAACAGAAGCATGCGGTTTGGGGTAAAACATGAGTACAAAAATATCCCGAGAAACACGGAACTTGGACAATGCCTTGGGCAGGAAGGGAGGGTGAGGACGGAGCCTGACTTTATCCTTGAAGAAAACAGCATGGGGGAAGTGGAGGTTTGAAGTGACAGCCCTAAGTTCAGACACCCATCCAGCCAAAATAATGGCCACCAAAAAGGACACCTTCCACAAGAGGTGCAATAGCAAACAGGCTGCTAGGGGCTCAAAGGGGCAACCAATTAATTTAGTGAGGACCAAGTTGAGATCCCATGGGGGAACAGGTTGGCGAACTTGCATCTATAATCTGTCCAGGCCCTTGAGAAAGTGATGAGCCATAGAGTCTGCAAAAAGTGATTTACCTTTAGAATCCGAGTGAAAAGAGGAAATAGATGCCAGTGAACCCTAACCAAGGATGAAGACAGCCCCTGAACCCTTAGGTCCAGAAAGTAGTCAAAGACAGAGGGGATCAGGGTGTCCATTGGGGAGACTCCCCTTTGGGCAGCCCAGATAGAAAACCGCTTCCACTTTGCCAAATACCTGGCTCTAGTACATTTCCTGCTCCCCAACAGGACCCTTTGGACCCGCTCCGAGCACCGCTGTTCCAGTGCTGTCAGCCATGGAGCTTCCAGGCTATGAGGAGGTAGGACTGCAGGTTTGGGTGGCACAACCTGCCATGGTTCTGCCTTACTGGGTCTGGGTATATCAGGAGAGCCATTAGCCACTGTATGGAGAGGCTTAGGAGGGATGTGAACCAGTGCTGCTGTAGCCACACCAGTGATACCAGGACCAGACAATACCTGAACTATCTGACCCTTAGGATCACCTTGTAGACCAGGTGTAAGGAAGGAAATGCATACAGCAGGCTGGGAGGCCACAGGATAAGGAGAGCATCCGCCAGGGACCCTGGGCTGTGGTTCATGAAGGAGCAGAAACAGGGGCACTTTCTGTTCCTGCAGTTTGCAAACAGATTGAAGTGGGGAAATCCTCACTTCTGGAAGACGTGAAGGGTGACATCCACGCTGAGGGACCATTCATGACCCAAAAAGGACCAGCTGAACTGGTCCACCAGGGTGTTGTGGGCCCCCAGGAGGTAAGAGGCCACTGGGTGAATGCCCTGCTCTGCAAGTTTTTGCGGAAAAATTTAAGCCCATTGCTTCTTGTCCTAGCCTCGGAGGCTAAGGAGAACAATTTTTCTCCCTTGTCCTTGTGACACCCTTTTAGATACCTGAAAACTGCTATCATGACCCCTCTTAGTCTTCTCCTTTCCAAACTAACCAAGCCCAATTCTTTCAGTCTTCCTTCATAGGTCATGTTCTTTAGCTCTTTAATCATTCTTGCTGCTCTTCTCATGACCTTCTCCAATTTCTCCACATCTTTCTTGAAATGTGGTGCCCAGAGCCGGACACAATACTCCAATTGAGGCCAGAGCAGAGTAGAATGGAAGAATGACTTCTCATGTCTTGCTCACAACATTCCTGTTAAGGAGGAGACCAAGATCTAGAAAAACTCCCTGAACCAGGGATTCATACTCCAGCACCTAAGCAGGATAGGATCAACCAATCATCCAGGAAGGAGTAGAGCTGAATTCTGCGCTTCCAGAGGAAAGCAGTTCCCCCGCCATGCATTTGGTAAAAACTCTGGGGACCACAGAAAGGCCAAAAGGGAGCACAGTAAATTGGTAGTGGTCCTGGCTCATTGTGAAGCAGAGGAAGCATCTGGGAACCGGGGGTGATGTATATATGGAAATAAGTATATAGATCAAGAGCAGCGTACCAGTCTCCAAAATTGAGGGAAGGAATGATTGATGCCAACTTCACTATTTTGAACCTCATTTTGGCGATGAAAACATTGAGATTCCTCAGGTACAAAATGAGGCAAATGTCTCCTAAGACTTTTGGGAACCAAAGTTAACAGTGACGGTGGTCCTCTCGGGTAAGAGCCTGGGTAGTGTTGCTGAGGCTACTGGAGCCGATAGGTCAATGCAAGAGGGTTCACTGTCTTGCCCTCACACCGTTCTGGAGGGGGAGGCTGGGGAAGAAGTTAGCTCAATGAGTTCCCTTGCAGCCTCAAATGTGTCTGGCGTGGAGGGCCAGTCCACCTTGGCCAAGTCATCATCTGGACTTGGGCCGATGTGGGCTCAACAGGTGCTGACCAAGAGCCAGTGCCCTGGATGCCATGGCCAAAGAAGCCAAGTGCCATGCCTAGGGACGCACTTTTGGCGCAAGCCTTGATGGAGAACTGCCCTTGCTAGGCTTCTTCTGAGTCATAGGGGACTGGGAGCGGTGCTTGGTCACAGTGCGCTGCAATGCTGGAGATGAGCAGGAATGTCCCGGGGCCTTCTGCACTGAGGTCACTGGGTGGCTGGTGCTGCTTCAGCGCATGGTGCTGGACAAAGAGCCACCTCCATCAGCATGATCTTCAGCCGAGAGTTCCTCTCCCGCTTGGTACGGGGCTTGAAACCATGACAGATCTTGCAGTTAGTTATCCATAAGCTGGGCTTCTCTGAGGCATTTTAGGCAGGCTTCATAGAGGTCACCGTAGGGCAGTGGTCAATGACTAGAGCCAAATCCCTGCAAGCTGTATGGAAACTTTTTAAAGACACCATAATAGAGGCCCAACTTAAATGTATACCCCAAATTAAAAAACATAGCAAGAGACCTAAAAAAGAGTCACCGTGGCTTAACCACCATGTAAAAGAAGCAGTGAGGGACAAAAAGGCATCTTTTAAGAAGTGGAAGTCCAATCCTAGTGAGATAAATAGAAAGGAACATAAACACTGTCAAATCAAGTGTAAAAATGTAGTAAGAAAAGCAAAAGAAGATTTTGAGGAACAGCTAGCCAAAAAATCAAAAAGAAATAACATAAGTGTAAAATAATGCACATCGGGAAAAATAACCCCAACTATACGTACAGTATGATGGGGGCTAATTTGGCTACAACAAATCAGGAAAGCGATCTTGGAGTTATCATGGATAGCTCTCTGAAAAATTCCACACAGTGTACAGCGGCGGTCAAAAAGGCAAATGGGATGCCAGCAATTATTAAGAAATGGATAGAAAATAAGACATAGAATATCTTACTGCCCCTGTATAAAACTATGGTATGGCCACATCTTGAATACTGTGTACAGATGTGGTCTCCTCACCTCAAAAAAGATATTTTGGCCTTGGAAAGGGTTCAGAAAAGGGCAACTAAAATGATTCGGGGTTTGGAACGGGTCCCATATGAAGAGAGGTTAAAGCGACTGGGACTTTTCAGTTTAGAAAAGAGGAGACTGAGGGGGGATATGATAGAAATCTATAAAATCATGAGTGGTGTGGAGAGGGCGGATAAAGAAAAGTTATTTATTAGTTCCCATAATAGAAGAACTAGAGGACACCAAATGAAATTAATGCGTAGTAGGTTTAAAACTAATAAAAGAAAGTTCTTCACACAGCATGTAGTCAACCTGTGGAACTCCTTGCCAGAGGAGGCTAGGACTATAACAGAGTTTAAAGAGAAGCTAGATAAATTCATGGAGGTTAGATCCATAAAAGGCTCTTAGCCAGGGGATAGACATGGTGTCCCTGGCCTATGTTTGTCAGAGGCTGGAGAAGGATGGCAGGAGACAAATCACTTGATCATTGTCTTCGGTCCACCCTCTCTGGGGCACCTGGTGCTGGCCACTGGAGGCAGACAGGCTACTGGGCTAGATGGATCTTTGGTCTGACCCAGTACGGCCGTTCTTATGTTATGTTCTTATGATTAAAAATTACCCTAATTATCCACAGCCACTATAGGAGGAAATTAGTTCAAAGTGCAAAGCAGGAAGTGACTTGCCAGCCAAAAAACACAACAGAAAGGATATGTAAGGCATCTGGCCACATTGCGTCTGACAAATGCGCACACACAGCTCCCAGTCCCACAAACACCAATCACAGAATCACTGAAATGTAGAGCTGAAACGGCTCGAGAGATCATCTAGCCCATCCACCTGCCCAGCAGCAGGACCAAGTGTTAGTAAAGCATCCCTGACAGATGTTTATCTAACCTGTTCTTAATCCATTGAGGCAAAATGCTATTCCACCAGATTTACACTTTCAAGCGCCATTATGCAGCTCTCTGGTCAAATGCTCAAAGTCTGGAGATTGGGGCCAGAGCCCCTTCAAGGGACTCTGATATTTCCTATTCTCCCCAGTCCCAAACATTAATGGGAGACATCATCCAAGAATGCCAGTCCATAAGAAAAGTCCTAGAAATTGGCCCATAATGCCCGTACCTTTTTCAACATCCACATCTGAAAAACCAGGCCTGCCTCAAATTTCTGTTGATAAACGCAAGGTTAGAGGTTGCTCAGCACAACACAAGCCAGGGGGGATCCCTGAGCAAGCAAAATAAGACTAAGGGAAATGAAGAAGTAGCCCTCACCCCAAATCCTCAGAATCCCAGGCAGTCTCAGGGGGAAAGACTAGAAGATGCACTCCTACAGGTGGTCACCTGAAGACCCAGCAAACTTTCAAGAACAACTGATGGATCTACTATTGGAATTCCCCAATTACACTGTTCTTAATGACAACCAATACCCAAAACACATTCCTAGCAACTGAAGTCCTCCATCGACCATAGTAAATCTGAGTCCTCATATATGGCCAGATACTTGGAACTGATCATTAGACTAGGAATTGAAATTGGGGTCAAACATTCTGCACATCCAGGAAAAGATCACAGTCTTCCATGCATCCCAGGAAAAAAAGGAGTACACAGCTGGTTCACTGTGCCTCTCATGATTAGATAATGTTTACTTTAAGGTCTGGCCTTTTGTTAGCATTAGAAACTAAGTTGTGTCTCTTCTCTGTATTGCAAACTAATAGTTTCTTCTAATAAACAATGCATTTCACACAGAAGTTAACAGGAAACTCTCTGTGAATTGCTTGGTGTGAGTGGAGGATGTGTGTGAAAACTATCAGATATGTCCAAATGGTCAAAAAGACATGATGACAGGGTTTCAGGAAAGAAGACCTGAGAGACTTGGAGATAATCAGAGAACATCCATTGTGCCTGAGGCTGAATGAATTAGCAGAACAGATCAGTCCTGGAGGCAGGCAGACACTCCCAAAGATGAGGCCACAACAAGAAATAATGAAGCCTTTCCATAAACATTGAAAGATAAATGTGGGAAACCCCCAAGATTAACATATAAAGGATTGCAGCATGACAATGTAAAACCCATAGACTCAAATGGGATCTCCCAAGTATAAGATGGAGTGTTCTTGCCATGAGACTCTGGGTTTGGTCCTGCAAGCCAAGCCTCAGAGGAGCCTCGAATCGTGATCAATAAACCCCGACTCCTCATTCATGATCTGTCTAATTTGGCCACTAAGATTGACTTGAGCCACGATAGACTGGTAACTATAAATCATCTGCAGGACCTGTGTGGGATACATGCGTGTGCGTGTAAATGCATATGCTGCTTTTCATAATGTATTCTTAATAAACAGAGTATTGTCTTTTCCCCTGAAAAAGATCCCATGTACTTCTTATAAGCATAACAGCCCATTAAAAGCCAGTTATCCAGCTAAACAGGCAATATGCTGAAAGCTAACAGAACAGCACATCCATCTGATAGCCACCACCACTATCTTGTCATGAAGATCTTTGCAGTTCTCAGACCAGCTATGGCAGATGAAACGTTTATCTCAATAGTGACACAAACCCATTATGAATCCACTCACCAACACACACAGAATTTTACAGAACTTCACCACTGCAACAAAAGAAGCTCAGAAAGCCCTTCTTCTCCATCACAGCAGAAAAGAGGCAGCCAGCAGAGATATTCCACGTCATGAGCCAGATGGTCAAGCCAGATTGCTTTACCTAAACATCAGACACAGGCATTGGCCACAGTGAAGCATGAAGGAAATATTGACCAAATAGGAAATGAACTCACTGTGGCAAAAATACATTCAACCGGCGTGAATGGCAACAACCACCCTGTGGAGTTTAGCCCCATCACACATGAAAGAGAAAAGCCTGCCCCTTTCCTACAAAACAAATCCATGTCTCTCCTGGCTAGTGGAGGCCATCTAAGAACAACTGTGCCCACTGCCAGCAGAAATTAATGGCTGTTTAGCAACGTGCCATCCCTACTGGAGACAGCAGAGAAAAGAAAATAGCAATCAGCTCAATCCTAGAGAAGCCAACAGGATGCAGTGAACTTCTCCAGCTACTACTGAATCTTCAATTACCCCATTCTTTGGGGTGAAGGAGGGAAAACCTGAGAAAGCAGTGATAACCAAACTCCAGAAATATGGAACATCTGCAGACATGTGGAATCCTTTTCAGTCAAGCTTTTGCTTTGGATATGGCACACAAACAGCCCTCCTGGTGCTAGTAAATTATGGCCTCACCACAGTGTTTAAAGGTCATATCTTGGTAACCTTGAACTACCCAACCTCTCTGCAACTTTTTTCACATGGCTGAACATGAGGCATTGCTGACCTGCAGCAGTGCAGCACCACAATGGTTTTAACTATTCCTCTCCAACAAGAGTAGGCATGAGCAGCTACTCCTCTTCCCCAAAAGCCTTCACTTGTGGAGTCCCACAGGGATCTAACTGGCCCTCCCCTCTCTTCATTTTCTACAAGACACTTAACAAGAGTGTGAGAAGGTGCTGCTGTAAAGCCTCAGTACTTCAACAATGCTGATTCCTCCTTATTGAGCTTCCCCTTTAAGGCCCTGAGTCAACAAAATACTTAGTGTATAAATGTGGTGATGAATCAGTGCCTGAGGCTATGTCTATACTGCAGGTTTCTTGCACAAGAAGCTTTTTGCAGAAGAGATCTTCCGCAAAAACTTCTTGCACAAGAGCGCATCCACACCTCAAAAGAACATTGAAAAAGTGATGCGCTTTTGCGCAAGAGAGCATCCAGACTTCATGGACACTCTCTCAAAAGGAAACTCTGATTGCTATTTACAGAATGGCCACCAGGGCACCTGTGTTTTTTTTCAATTGCCTCTTTTTGCACAAAAAAAACCTGTTCCCTGTCAACACACACTTTTTTGCACAAGAGCTCTCACACAAAAAGGAGTTATTCCTCGTAGAAGGAGCAATCCCTACACTAGAAAAACCCCTCTGTTCTTTCATTTTACTTGCACAAAAACACGCTTGAGGTGTGGACGCTCTGTGCGTTTTTGCAGGAAAATGGCTGGTTTTGCACAAAAACTCTGTAAACCCAGCCTAAGTTATTTGTTTCAACACCCTCTCTTGCTACGTGGAGATACTTTTACATGGTTTTGTAGATTTTGCTGGACTAGAATTTCCTATATTCAGATGAGGCTGCACAGGAACATCCTTCTGCCCTAGAGACATTACCGCAACTCTAGAGATTAGGGATGTGAATGTTAAACTGGTTAACCACTGGGAGCAGGAGCGGCCCCTGCCTGCCACGGTCAGGGCCTGCTCTCGCCAGGCTGGAGCAGTTCCTGCCTGCAGAGCATCCTAGCCTACCACAGGCAGGGGCTACTCCAGCGTCCCAGCTAGAGCAGTCTCTGTCTGCATCAGGCCTGGGTGTCCCACAGGCAGGGGCTGCTACAACCAGGCCAGTGCAGCCCCTACCTGTGGTTGGGAGAGGTGCTGCTTCAGCCCAGCAATCGGTGGGAAGTTGTGGAGCGACCCCCACACACACATCTGCCCTCCCCTTTAATTGGTTGACAGGTTAAACAACTAGTTAACCATTTAAATGGGATTTTACATCCCTATTGGAGATAGCAGAGAATCTCAAGTATGGAGGCCTCCAAATAAGGTTCCAAGAAGTCCAAAACTTTGTCAGCTTGGAGTGCTTCAGAGGCATTTGCCTCTAAGCAGATACCTGACCCAAAGGTCAGTTTTGCATCTTTGCCGCCTAGAGAGAGACTTTCAAAGAGGCAGGTCTCAGGGTTCAGGATATCAGTGTAGAGCAGGGGTGTCCAAACTTTTTTCAAAGAGGGCCAGATTTTAGGAAGTGAACATGCGTGAGGGCCGACCATTTTGCCTGTCATTCTTTGAACCATTAAAATTAAACGCAAATTAACTATTTTATGCAAAGTTTATTGCAAACGGCATACTTTTCATTTCATCACATGGATGACAAATCTAAACAGATGTTAAATCACTCTGCCTTTCATATCTGAAGGCCAGATGAAAAAAAAATCCAGGAAGCTGAAATATATGTCAGGAACATTGTACATTACATATTATTGGTAATAAAGATTGTCTGTCAACTTTTAAGTTAAAAAAATACGAACAGGAACATAACACCAAGTATACATGTTGTGTCCAAATATATTTATAACTGATTTAGACCAACTGACATTAACTGAGATTTTACAATGTATTCATCTTAATACATATGGATTCGTTGGGGGCCATAAAAGATAGATATTGCCAAATTACCTGTGGGGCCGTATTAAACCGGAACACGGGCCGCAATTGGCCCACGGGCCGGACTTTGGACATGCCTGGTGTAGAGCCATCACATAAATCTACCGTCCATGGTAAATGCAAAGCAGCCCACTCTGGAAAACACTTTGATGCCCTTCTTCTGGGCAAATTTTCTCTCCGTCACAGGCAAAACCACCAGAGAATAACACACAAATATGATGCAGGCTGGGGTTGCATAGGCAGATGCACAGTCCTACCAAGCTTGCTCTCAGGCCTGTTTCTGGATCAGCGGATTTCACAGCTCTGCCCTGAGTTACTATTGCTTCCTCATTTGCTAGGCATAATCTAGGCTTTCTGCACCCTGTGACCAACTCCCTATCCCCCTCCCCCCCCCCACACATATATCATCTGTAACTTGGTTCTGACTCCAGCATGCATCATTCACATTGTGAAGTCCCCCATCTATGTGAAGCGCCATCTGTCAGAATAAAATCTGAATCCCATATGCTACTTGGATAAACTGAGTTCTCATTAGTTAGGCCCAGATCACCCTAGAGACATAAATATGCACTGTACCAACAGTCACCCCCCAGAGGCTCAGCAAGCCCTGCTGCCATTGGTAACGGCAACGGAGCTACAGCAGAGAGACTCTGTCAAAACACAGTTCTCTCACATGTAAGGATGCCTGCTCTCCAGTCACTGTCAAACTGTCACTAGCAAAAGCCAATAAGGTATTCATTAAATAATGAAGATAATTCAGCCCCAATCCCTGATATGTGTTTATAGGATGGACACGACTGCCTCATGGGCATATGAGTCTGCAGTTAAGATGAAGTAATTTCAGTGTATTCTGCCCAGCACACGAGTCTTTGGGATTTGCCCACTGTTGAAAGAGGAAAAAAAAAACAAGTATGCTCTGGAGCCTCCTCCACTCTGGGACTCAGCACTTGACTCTGGGTCACGGCAGGTAGCTCAGAGCAGGCCCTAGTGAGCAAGAACCTGGACAAATTCCAGACAATAAACATATAGAGAGAAAAATTCTTGGAGTCTATCAGACTTGCCTGATAATATGCAAGGCATCTGGTATGCTTCTCCAAGTTCCATTGTACTGATATGAAATGCCCCGCAGGCCTGGTGGAGGATGCTGTTATGGAGAAGGAAGCTGGAGCACAGAAAAGTGCTAAATGAAATATACGTAAACAACACAGTCTCCCTCTCTCAAGGGGCAGGAGGACTGACTTTTTTTATATCCGTGAAGGGACATGTAAGTAATCAACCCTTCTGATTAGTGGAGTGGGAGTCAAGAATTTTGAAAGGGCTTTTGATACCTGTGTGACAAGCAATGGATTGAGGTACATATCAATATCTGCTCAAAATTTCAGGCAGTTGCTGCTAAGTGCCACTGCAATTTCTTGCAATGGTGTTAAAGGAGGTTCTGAATATGCATGTCAGCCTCTCTGCTGACAGCTCAGACTCTGATCTAGTGAAATGCATAAGATCTGACAAAGGAACAAGCCCTGCTGAATAAATTAACAAAGTGATACAGGCCATGAGTTTGGAGATGAGACTTCAGCCAGCTGAATCCTTCTCAGTAACTCAACAAATCAGAACAGGAGATGGGGAGGAACACTTTCTAATTCTCTTGTCTCTGAGGTGTTGCACTCCCTTTGCCCACTGTCACCCCATGCAGGGGGTGATAGTGGCTTTTGTTCATGCAATAATTTGCAACCAGGTGTTTCAAGCACATTTAAGGAAATATGCAATTCCCCATAGGTCTGACTTCCTCTGCAGAATCTACTAGTCTGTCCGAGGCTTTGGTCACAGCCCTTCCTAAGTAGCTGGCTTCATCGTTGGAGAAGGAACACTCACTCCCAGGAGTGCCAGAAAGGACAGGAAACACACAGTGATTTTTAATCACTATTTGGCTTCAAGTTCCAAGACCAGGGAAATACTTGTTTACCTAATTAAAAACAAGCTGTTACGTACACATACCCAGTCAGTAATTAGGACCAGAGTGTAGCAGACCAGAGTGTAGCAGACAATACCCTCCTGGCTGAATGCATATCCCTGGGCTATGTATATTCTAGCGTGACAGTACCTTGAGGACACTGATATCATAACACCTGCCTCTCTCTAACAGTCAGTACCAGGATGGGGCATGCAGATAGCAGTACCCAGCCTAGTCAAAGCAGAGAAGAAGCCTATGCTCACGGTATGCAGCTCCTCTTCAGTTAGGGACAAATTCTCATCTCAGTCAGGAACAGCTGCCTCTAACGGTGCCACAGGACTCCTCATTGTTTCCACTGATGTCAGTAAAGTTTAAATGGTGAGAGTGAAATCAGAACCAGGTTCTTAGTGTTTTAGCTATGTCGGGGGGCAGACCTAGCAATGACAGCTTTTCATAGGCCATAGGTAAAGAAGGTGTCCGTTTAGCTGCAGAGATTAGATGTCAACTGGAACTTGCTTAAGCCTTGGAATTTCCCTTTACGTGGCATGCATGTTGGCAAATTACAAAATGGAACAATGCCTGGAACACAGCTGTTACAGAGTGCCGTGACCTCGCTGTGGTTCTAGTAGAGACGGGTTCCCAAAGATAAACACCCTGTGGGTGAATGCCAGGTCGTCTTATGATCGCCCCACCAAACACCAGGGGGAGTGAATACATTCCTTTGTCTTCTGGGATGGAGGGAACAGAATATTCTTTGCTCATCTATCTACAGAGCATGAGCTCAATTCATTGGACTTCCCTTGTGTAAATCCACTGATGAATTTAGTCACAGGGCCATACTGGGGATATGCTTTGCAGAGTTAATTGGTGATTTCCATCTGAATCTTTTGTTAAGCTTAGAGAATCAGATGATGCAACTTTTACTTCAGGGCTTTTTGACACAATAGTCTAAAAATAGCTTCACTTACTGGATTGTTCGGAAACTTCTGCAACCTTACTGCCTCTCCTGAGTCCCAAGAAATGCAGGACATCTGCCTTTTGGACTGCAATAACTGGTAATCTGCTGCTTCCCAAGTTATTTAAATTAAGTTACATATTCCTAAGGATAGTGATAGAAATGTAGCCGTGTTAGTCTGGTGTAGCTGAAACAAAAAACAGGACTATGTAGCACTTTAAAGACTAACAAGATGGTTTATTAGGTGATGAACTTTTGTGGGCCAGACCCCTCATGAAAGCGCATCACCTAATAAACCATCTTGTTAGTCTTTAAAGTGCTACATAGTCCTGTTTTTCATTCCTAAGAATAAGTTGCAGATGAGCCACAAATAAGAGAAGACAGATTCTGAGTCCAGTTTTCACTTGTTTGGGGATGCACTTGCTATATTGAGTGGTTGCACTTCCCACTAGGCCTGGCACTAGACAATGGTTTCTGAGAAACTGGAAGAGAGAGAAATTCAAAGAACAATTCTGCATCCAGCTGCACAGAGCTGATGGCATTCACTGGGAAGCCTGCTCTCCTATTTCCCCAAAAGATGTTCTTGAGTTGTCCATCTTCCATTTCTGCCTCTTCTATTTTCTGGGGCTCTCTGGGTTCCTTGGAGAGTGCATTTGTCTGGGTCTGCAACTCAGCTTATCCCTTTGGTAATTAATGTTGCATAATATCCTAAAACTATCATCATGCTCAACTTGTAGTTTGTCCCACACTTACTCCATATTAAATTCAATTAAAAAATAAAAAACTGTGTATCCAAAGGGCCACAGAACTATGACCAAGAAACAACAAATGGAAGTTTATACAGGACAAGTTGGCTTTTATGAAACATAATCCTCTTTTGAGGTGTCCTACAGAAGGACTGGGTTCATTGAGTGGGTCACAGAACATAAGCACTTCCTGCCATATTTAAATACAATGGCTCACTTTCCAGGGGAAGTCACTGAACAGCACAAAGAAAACAGTTTGGCTTATCAGCTCAGCAGCTCCCACCTCAGCAAGTGATGACTGTCAGTGACAGCATGTAATACTCTCAGAGGTGGTATCTAATTAAATTTAGTTCAAGGAACCAAAAGAAAGGTGTGAAGCATGTACCAGGCCAGCGTACATGCCTACACACACTGGGACATGAACACAAAAGAGGTATTTAACAGGAACTTATCCGTGTCAAACCCCTTATAGGTTAAAAGGTGGAACAAAGGGAATACCAGCATCATACTGTCAGTGATGAGTAATCTGTCACAGTCCTTTCATTAGAAAGAAGATGCTGGGACCAGAAACTAACCAGCTAGATAATTAAGGAATCAAATTATCACCTTTAATTGACAAGATATGGGTGTGAACCAGTAGAATCCCAGCAGAAGATAATTTTAGCACAGTAGACACTCTACTGTTTCCTGCACTGACACTAAGGCCAGAGAAAGAACTTCCCTAACACATCCTTTTCAAAGGGAGATTGATCCTGACCTCTTTGAGCATGCTCAGTGGAAAAGAGGATTGTCTGCTTTTCCCTCTGCCTGATTACAGAGGCATCTGGGAGCTGCCTTTCTAATGCAGCAAGTGACAACAATCACCATGGAAAGAGGAAACAAAAGACAGGACTATGTAGCACTTTAAAGACTAACAAGATGGTTTATTAGGTGATGAGCTTTCGTGGACCAGACAAAAAGAGCTTCCTCTTTCTCCCTACACATGCTCCTCTTAGGTAGACGTTCTTCTTCCTTTGATTGGGCTCATTGATCCCAATGACTGGTGATTGGAGGGGGGAGAGGGAAGAGGAGTTGGCTTGGGACAGAATTAGGAGCTCATCAGGCTGAGAAAGTGGTCTGGCTCCACTGTCAGAACAAAGATTTGTTTGCAGGCCACACAGACTTCCCCTGGCTCCAACATGGAACACAACATTAATGGACCAAGGAAAAAATCAGCTGTTCTCAACCGGGAACCTGGGGTCCCCTGGGGACCCACAAACAGTTTTCAGGAGGGCTGCTAAGCAGGGCTGGTGTTTGACTCACTGGGGCTCAGGGCAGAAAGCTGAAGCCCAATTGCACAGGGCTGAGGCGTGGGGCACTGAGCCCCACCATCTTTGGCTGAAGTCAAAGCCTGAGCAATTTAGCTTTGTGCAGACCTGAGCAGTTGCCCTGCTTGCTATCCTCTAAAGACAGCCCTGGCTTTTCTATGCAGAAAAACAACTGTGGTGCAGTTTTTTGTTGCATGTTGAAAGAGGGGGGCAGAAAGTAAAAGGTTGAAAAGGCCTGCAGTGGATGTAGTATATCATAAATAACTAATTAGCATGAGTCCACCTCCCAGTGGATCAGCTCAGAAGGGCTCATCTATGTGTCATAAATCCTACAGTATTAACAACTGAGGAAGATCCTTCTTTGGTAATAGAGGCTGTTGCTTTTGGAAGATCTTGATTCTATTCCTGCCATCACTGAGAAGTTTCTGGTGCCATACGTGGGCAACATACAGGTTGGCAAAGCCCAAAGCATGATAACAGCTTCATTTTACTAATACATTTCATAAAGCGTCATGGTTATTTGGGTTATTAGTATATGGCCTCAGACATTAGCTCTGTCAAGCGAGTTGTACATTATTTCACAGAACAGTTAAATAGCTAGCTAGCTATGAGTAAAAGCAATGTATCACGTTGGAAGAATTGATCAGAACAGGCTTTGTTTAACATTTTAACCAATCTGGAAAAATAGGTTAAGGAGCATGTTATAATTTATTGTTCCTACGCAGGGCCATCCTTAGAATTAATTGGGCCCCCACATAGTACTAATAAATTAGTGCCCCTGTGCCCAAGGGCAACCGGGGCATGACGATTTTTTAGAGATGTGATTTTATAATCTTGAGCAACACACTGATGAACTATTTTAAAGTGAATTTTAAACTACGGTCCTGTAGACTAACACAGTAAATTCAGAAACTGACCATATATTCCTCGGGTTGGTAAATGCCTGTTAAATGGCTTTGTTACTACTTGAATGGCTCTTTCACAGGCTAAATGTCTGCTAATAGGTCTGTCAGGCTTTTTTACTTTTAAGTTAACTAGGGAGCTGCACCCCTGCTCGCTGCACTTGCCAACTCTCCTGTAGCGGGTGGGAGGCAAGCCCAGTTCTCCCCCCGGCTGCACCAGTACAGGCCCCTGTTCCCGTCCACCAGCCCAGGCCCCTTCTCCTTCCCCTTCCTGCCTCTCCCCCCCTTTCTCTCGCCTCACTCTGCCAGCCTGGGCCCCTTGTTGGTCCCAACTCTCTCCCTTGGCCAGCCTCACAAGCCACAGCTTGCTGACCTCATTATAGGGTTAGCAAGCAGGGAGGAGAGAGGGAGGAGGCTGGGTGGCTGAGGGTGGAGGGGCTGCAGGATACAGAGTGACGTAATGAGGTTTCTCTGTCGTCCCGCAGGAAAAACTTTTTTATAGTTATAGTAAGACTAGATCCTGTCTGGAGGAAACAGAGCCACAGAACAGAGACAGAAAGAGGTGGGTGTATGGACATTAAGACACAGTGGTGACCTAGATTTTCAGGTGCCCTACACAGTTGCATATTCTGTGTATGGGTAAGGACAACCCTGTTCCTATGGCACTATAGGTGTGTTCATGGTGTTTGCAGATAAATGTTATGAATAGGTCCCTCTCCTCAAAGCAAATCTAAGATTACATTTTTAGAGGATAATACACAAAATGGAGTAGTGCACGCCAGGAGCTGTAATCTCTATGGGCTGAAGAGGAGAGCCACTGCAATCTGCTCCATTTCATGCTAGCTGTGGACAATGCTTGGCTAGACAGATTCCTCCATTCTATGCCTTGCATTTACTGAACTCTTGCAGATTGTAGATCATAGTTGAGAGCTGCTTGTTGGCCTGGCACAAATTTGCCCACTGCAGTGAGGTCAAAATAGAAATCAATATTCAGAGCTTCAACGAGAACTGGGTATTTGCCAAGTCCAAGCCCACTTTTTCTCTAGCCAATGTGAGCCCAAGAGGAGACTAACCCTTTCCCCAACATTCTTGTTCAATTCAATTTGGCCAAAATCAGTATTCTGGAGGAATTCACTTTGTACCCAGTTCTGATTGTATTTTTAGTTCAGCGCTTAAGCATGAAAGTAGAAAAAATACAAATCACATAATGCAGCTGTGGGTGGAAGAAACAAAATCCTGCCCCCCCCCAGTGCCAGACCTCACATAAGGAATTGCTCCTGCTACTGATTCCTCTTCATCTCACGGCCCAGCCAGCTTTGTCAGCAGGTTGCATGAGCTCAGAGACAGTCAACTTCAAATTCTGAGGCCGAAAGTGGGACTTTATGAACCCAGCACCCTCCCCATTCTCTTCCAAGCCCCTCGGATGGGCTCCTCAGAGTAGCCATTACCTTTGATAGCGGTCACTCACCTGCAAGTCATTCTCCATGGTCAGATGTGGAGTAGGTGGCAAGATTCTGGCCTCCTCCCCTCGCTTGTGTCCTAGCAATGGTCTCCTAGAGCATAGGATTTTCTTAGCTGGCAGAGAAGAAAGAACTCATTATAAGGGCACATTTTATACCAATGTCCTTACACATATGGTAGATTTCTCTCTCTGCATATAACTAACTACACTGTTCACTATGCAATAGTGCAAGTTATTCCATCCAGAAACAATGGCACAGTACATAATTTAAATAGAAATGCTTCCCAATTGTCTACTGATAATGGGAGCTGTCTTCTGAGTCACACATGGTAAATTTCCCTAATATAGGGCCTCCTCAGAGACACTCAGGCCACTTGCCCTGGCATCTGTGTTTTCTCCTTTCACCCAAATTCACAAACTCCATCCAGTTCTCCTCCTTGCCTTTTCCTTCATAAGTGACTTGGGCTTGGCTGGCTTCTCATTTTAGGTGACCAGAGCCTGGACTCATCTTTCCAAGGTAGCTTCAGTCTGGTGTGCCCAATTATTATACCAACTGACCTTGGTACAAACCTATTTTATGGTAGAATTTCTGCTCTTAGATTACATTTGAGGGACTTTGTCTTCTCCAAGTTCTTACCACGTCAAGGCAGCACATTCACATAAGACCAAATCCTTCCCAAGCAACTTTTCTTTCCCTGGAGATTCTTCAGTAAGAGACCTTCTGTTCTTTGTGTAATGCCCCTAAATACACCCCAAGCAAGGGTGGCTGGAGTTCAGAGTCTCATCTGCCAAACCAAACCAAAAATTCTGAAGTTGGATTGAGCAATCCCCAGTGTAGCTGAACCAGAGAACACTGAATTTTGTCTGAAGTATTCACATTTCCCTTAATTCATCACGATGGCCTCTCACATACTGTCATGAGAGATTCGGGCATTATTGCTCAATGCCATTTGGAAACATCAGGACAATTCCCAATAAAAACATTTGCATTAGAACTTAGCTGGACTTGCAGAGGTGCTGTGCAGTGCTCACAAGCCACACAGATTTGGGGGTAATTTTGGCCTTCAGGCTGGAATTTGGGACGCTACATTTAGGGCACGTCTATACTTACTGAGAGATCAGCACTGTACCAATCGATCCTTTGGGGGTTGATTTATCAGGTCTAGTAAAGACCCTGCTAAAATCGACCACTGAACACTCTCTCATCAACTCCAGTATTCCACCAGAACGAGAAGCATTTCCCCCCCACAGAGGAAGCCCCCATGGCAACTGCACCTAACATACATCAATATTGCAGTATTCACATACCTAGAGTTAGCATACCTTATGTTATCATTGTCCCATAGCAGTTGTCCCCAACCATTTGAGGCTGCCGGGCACCAGGGGGTGTGGCCGTTTGCCTGCTGGGTGCCAGAGGGTGGGGACACTTGCACGTCCGGGGGCGGGGCCCCCCCATAGCCGTGCGCCCGGGGCCGGCGTCCCCCCACCCCCACCCCCACCAAGTGCCGCGCACCCAGAGCGCAGGCAGTCAATCCACTGCGCTCCTGGGGCCGGTGCTCACCGTGCACCATGCGCCCCAGGCTGGCTCCGGCACCATGCATGCGCCACGTGCCCGGGGCCAGGGCAGCCCCGAGCACTTGGCGGGCGCACACAAATGCCGCTGGGGGCGCCATGGGTCTGCCAACAGTATAGATCTGCCAACAGACACAAATATTTCTACACAAACCTCTGCCTGTGACTTTTGTTTTTACAATTCTTTGTCCTAGTGTAGGATTGTTTTATTATTGTTTGTATGTTTATATGTAGGAAAATGGACCTATCCTAGGTTCTAGGCATGTGCACAGCACACAGAGTGACATTCTCTCCTCCTTGTTTTGTCTTTCATAAGCATTTGGGATATATACAAAAAAACAAGAAGTAGCTAGCTGCTTCCACGGATTGCAAACACCTAAAGGCAGCATACACTGTCCATTATCATCCGTGGACCCTACTGGAGGCAGAGCATCTGGATGTATAAATTAATGAGAGATAACCCACTTTGAAATAAATACTGCAAGAATCATCCTGAACCTTCAGCCCTGAACTTGAATTGATTGGAACTCGTGACTCTACAGGAAAAGCTTATTTAACTGTTTTCATTATTTTAAATTTTGCTCCCAAACTCAAACTCTGAATCTTTTTTCTTAAACACCTCCTCCCCAGCAAGTAGGCTGTATTTGTAGTCTCCCTCACAGGCAACAATAGGTATTGCACCTTGCTAAGACACAAAAATGAAGTAAGGTTCAGATTTGAGAAGGACTTTGCTTTTCCAGTGGTAATTCATTCGTAATGAAAATAGGAACACACACAGTACTTAGCAAACAGTATAACTGAACAAATCCACATTGCTTAGATTACATGAGACAGATTTGATGCACCTAGGTAGCTGGCTGTGTGAAATTGTGATCTTGACTGGGTACTGGTGCTTCAGTGCAGAGCAAGTTTCATAACAAAGCACAGCACAAGCTTCCCAAACCCAATCTATAGAATGACGTCTTAAAAAACAAACAAACAAACAAACAAACAAACAAACAAAAACCTTTATGGGGCTCAAAATCCCTAACATAGTCCCTGGCCAAGACTATGAGCTGTGTCTCTCAGGAGGCATAATCCAGTGAGAAGGGAGGAAAAATGGCCTTTGAGCCACTCAAATTCTGGGGTATTCCAGAGGCTGGTGAGATCCCTGGCATTCAGACTGCTCTAGTCTATGTAAGATTCCCACAGCTGCCAATGGGCCACTCAAAGCCTACACAGATGGATCACAGAGCCCCTGGGCCTGCCTAATGCCAGGACTCTGACAACAAGCAGCACAGAACATTATACCTACACTAGCAAGGCAACCCCTTTGTGGGAGGAGAATTTTCAGCAGGGGAAATCAGGCTGTATCGTAGGCCTTCTTTGTAACGGGCAAAGTGGGATGGAGCTAAAACACAGCTGAGGATCAATGTCCCCCTTCACTGCTTTGGAGAAGGATTTCTATTAGCTTAGGCATAAGATAGAGGTAGAATTATTGGGTTTTATTCTCCACTCTGCCACCAGTTTCCTGGGTAGCCTTTGTGAAGTCAGCATCTCCCCATGCCTCAATTTACAGAGTCAGCTATGGAAAGTGCTCATGATAGCATTATTGGGTGTGCTTTACAGGGCTTAGATATGGCAGCAAACAAACAAAGCTTGCCAATAAAGGGAGCAAGCTCCCAATTCTTTTTGCACATTACATCAGTTCAAAGACATTGCTGGAGTTCAGCTGGTAGAAAACTGGTGTAAATAAGAGAGAAAAAAGCCTCCCCATTCACGTACACCCCCCACAGTGGCATTATGATTAGTGTTGTAAAGAGTTTGGAGATCCCTGGATGAAGTATGATTTAGGTACAGAACAATGAGTACTCAGGTTCAAGGACTGTGTGATAATGCACTATAGTGCCAAAAGTACAGAGATAACAAAGACCCATTTCTTAACTGGGAGTTCTCTTATACACACACCAGTAGGCCAGCCAATCAGTTTACTCCACCAGCTTGTATAAAGCACACCATATATAGCCAATACCACCATTAAACAGCCTCTTACTTTCTTTCTGGTGCAGCTAAACACTTCCAGGCTCAGTTGTGGATCATAGTCTCAGCCAGCTACCCTTCCTGCTCTGGAGCTGCAACAATACCACACCCTCTGTGTCAGCAGGAGAGACTGCTACCAAAGTTTCCCATGGCATGTGCTCCTGGCTAGGATCCAGAGAGGCATGTGTGTGCTGGCCAAAGGGCACAGTCATTTCCTCCCTTCCCATTTGTGACCCTTCATTGCCCTTGTGCCTTGCTTTAGACCTGGAAATGCTTCCTTGCTCAGCACACTGAAGGCAAGAGAGCACTACATGCTCAGAGCTGGCTTGCGCAATGATTACACAGTGTCTAACAGTGGAAAGATCCACTCCCTGGAATAATTGTCCCAGCTGATGCTATTTCCCCAACATCTTCTCAGGGAGCTGAGCCAGCAATTAACCTCAGGTCTGATACCAGCTCCTTCTGGGACCTCAGGCTAGCAATGTAACCGCTCTGCCTCAGTTTCCTCAACTTGCAAAATGGGATAAATAATATTTTCCTGACATTGGGCTTCATTTTATTTAATGGTATTACAGTAGTGCATAGAAGTCTCATTTCAGATCAAGAATCCATTGTGCTAGGTTTGTACAAAGCTATAGCTGGAAAATCTGCTTTGAAGAGCTCACAATCTAAGGATAGGAGAATGGAAGGAGTCTTCTTCTATTTAAACATTAAATTGAATGATGCATTTATACAGTAATAAAGAAAATAACAATAGAGCATGAGGATTAATGGTTACGAAGGGCTGTGAGGAAGAGAAGTATAGGTTAGTCTCCATGGGCTGAATGAGTATCAGTACACCAGGTGCTGGTGGGAGAATCCAGTTATGATGAACCCTATATTGAACTCCTGTCATGCTTAGGGAACCATACGACATTAAAGCCAGGAACACAAGCTCCTTTCCAAAGAAAGCATAAGAGGTCAAAACAAAGCTTCACTAGGCAAAACAAAACTTCTGAACAAGAGTCCCCCTTGCATATTCCACATACCCCAAGCACCTGCCCTGAGCCCCCCCAACTCCTGATCCTGACTCCAGCTCCTCCCTCACTCCACCCCCTGCCCTGAGCTTCCACCCACGTAACTACACACACTCCAACCCTTTGCCCAGCGCCCCCTACGCTCCACCCTACACTTACATTTTTCTTAGAGATACTGTCATATCACAGTGCCCCCAAACCCTTGCACTGAGCCCCCCCCTCCATCCCAGGAAGGGTTGTAATAGGACAGTAAATGTAAGACATTTAAGTTACTTTCACCGCTGCTAGTGACCTTCAGGAGCTTAGTAGTCCTGCTTCCCGGCCTGTAGGATTGTACACCCCTCACTTTGGATATGCACTCTCACTAGCTGGTTGTCCAAGATGCATACAATTCATTGCAGATCTACCCTAGAGCAGCCAGGGCTTTAATACCACCTTGGATGAACCAGCTCCATGTTGACAACAGTCCCAAGGAAAACTCAGACACACCCCTGCCAGTGTCTAACAAAAAAATAAGTTAGAGAGTTATCACCACAAACTTCACAGAAGGTCTTATTCTGCTAATCCAGCTTGTCAGAGAGGCCATTTTGAAAGCACAGCCCATGCACTACAAGATTTTTCAAAAGCACTTCAGGGATGATCAGAAGCTGTTCAGTTCCCAAGAGCACTCAGTAACAAGCCCTGGTAGGGTACAAAGACCAGTAACAGGACTGCAGTCATTAACATATGAAGTGGGGGAAGGACATCACAAGAGAACAGTCTGGATTTACCGCAGGTTTCTACTCTCTGGGTAGAAAATGTTGATAGAGGCCCTGGAAGATGGTTGAAAAGTGGAAACATTCAAGACACATGATTTATGGCACAGTAATGGGCCACTTCCCATCTCCCTGGTTTCTCTCATACCTGAGGGGAGTGAGGTTAGGCCAATGCTAAGTGTTCCTCTATTTCCCTGTCTCAGAATCAGTATTTCTTAGGGCAGCATTTCTTGTCTGTCTGATGATGGCGGCATATACTAGATACTTCCAAAAGAGGGCAATTCACATTTCCCTCAAATAATGCACCTGAACAATTCTCAGGACTACCTCATAAAATGGAGACAAAGTCAATTTCTTCCGGAGCCCAGCCCAGATCAGTTTACATTCTGGCTATGTCTACATTACAGAGCTTTTTCAGAAAAACGGCTGTTTTTCCGAAAAAAACTTCACTTACGTCCCCACTGCAATCGTGTTCTTTCGGAAAAAAATTGAAAGAACAGAGGGGTTTTTCCGACATTGGCAAACCTCTTTCTATGCGGAAGAAGCCTTTTTCCAAAAGAGCTCTTTCGGAAAAAAAGTGTGTGTGGACGGGGAAGAGGGAGTTCTTTCAAAAGAAGAGGAAAGGGGAAAAAGCACAGGTGCCCCGGTGGTCAATCCGTCCATAGTAATCACAGCTTAAATGCGAGATAGAGTCTATTCAGCGTGGATACTATCTTTTGAAAAAGCAGATCACTTTTTCGATGCACTTTGGCAGTGAGGACGCTCTCTTTCGGAAGAAGTTTTTTGGGAAGATCTCTTCTGGAAAAGCTTCTTCCGAAAGAAGCCTGCAGTCTAGATGTTGCCTCTGACTCTTGAGGATTTTCCACACATTTCAAATTTATCCTACTAAATGCTATTGTTATAAGTGCCTGATCTTGTTTTGAAATCTACTAAACTACTTTGAAATTTACAAAGCTGTTGTCTCGATGACAACCTGCACCAGCCAGTTCCATGTTTTTGCAGCATTAAGTATTTATTTTTTCCATGAAATGTGTCAACATTTAAATTTCAGCTGCCTCATTCATTTATTATGGAAAAGGCTAAATCAAGGTGGTGCTAAGGGCTGGCTGGGGAGGAGGTACAGTGTGGTCTAGGTAGCGCTGAAGGCTAGCTGCTCCCGGCCCTGCCCCATTGTGCCCAACGCCCTGTCCCCCCAGGAGTTCAGAGTTAGGCTTCTTCCCACCTTGCAATTCTGTCAGCCTCCCTCCAAGAGGTAGTCCCTACCCCACCAAGCTTATAATCTAATTAGGTAAAACAGAGAAAGGGTGGGAGGGGAAAGAGAGGCACAGAAAACGGAAGTAACTCTGTACAAGGTCAGAGCTATATTTGGGAACAGAACTAGGGTTCCTAAGTTACAGTGCAGTGCTCTCTACTCTAAATCACGTGGCATCTCTATTTGTTTTTCTATTTCTGTCATTTCCTTGATGAGATTTTGATGACATTTGAGCACAGGGGTCAAAACAAGGAGAAGCTGTTGGTTGTTGAGTGGCAGGTCATGGCTGTGGCATATTGGCAGGAGAATGAGTGAGAAGTGTCTGCGGCCATTGTCTATGCTGTCTCGGCTGTGCTGGTATAGGGAAGCCTTGGGGATGCCAGCCTGGCACAGTCATTAGTAAGAAGTGAAAATGTTCAGTCCCTTGCCAGAGTGCTGGGAAAGGGATGGGAAAGTCTGAACTAATACGAGGTTGACTCAGCATCTTTCATGGGCTCAACTCGCTTCTGTATAAAAAGAAGCAGAGCTCCCAGGGGAGAGCAAATTAGCAAGTAGCAAGTGCCACGTTGTTTGTCTTTCTCCTGACAGATGAGCAAATTTTTCCTCTCTTTTAAAGTGATAGCTGGCTGTGCTTTCTTTTTAATGAGTTTTTGGACCAGAGCCCAACACTGTTCAAAGCCATCAGTGGCAGGGGATGGGGGGCTTGCTTTAAAAAAAGAGAGAGAGAAATTGCACTTTTTATCATTGAGGTGAATAATGCAAACAACACTGAATCTGCATTGCTTCATCAGCAGACAGCAACCTGCCTGCCAAACTTACCATGCACTGTATACAGACCAAAGAACTTTCCCTTTGTTTGTGTACTTTAAAGGAGCCGGAGAGTGGAGGATGCAAATAAGCAGAGGGATTGTTTCTGAACCAAGACATTTTCCTCCTTGCCAAATAAAGTAGTAGTTGAGGAAGAAATTAGAAGAGGATTCATGAATGATATCCCATTTCTTATGTGGCACACTGGTCACTAATGACATAATACTAATGCTACAGCCATAGATAATGCTGGCACTGGGGTAGGTGCAGTCTTTTCATGAAAGGAAAATGGGATCAAAGTGGAAAGCTGGGACACAAAGCAGATCAGAGTTCTCAGAGAGAGATCTGAGTGCCAGTGCACAAAACAAATCACACACAAGATTCCAGGAGCAAATACAGTCTAGAATGCAGAACTGGCAGCCAGGAGAGATGAGCTCTGTTCCCTTCACTAACCTCATTTGCTCATGACCCTGTGTAATTCATTTAACATCTCTAAGCCACATTTTCCCATCCTTAAAATGGGGATAGAGACTCGCACCATCAGTAAACACTCTGAGATCTATAGATAAGGAGCACTCTTAGCCCTGGTCTACTTTAGGGAGTTATTTCGAAATAACAAGCAAAGCGTCCACACTACCAAGCCTGTTATTTCAAAATAACTGGCTGGTTATTTTGAAATCTGTGCTCCTGCTTTCCTTGGGGGAATAACACTTATTTCAAAATTGTTATTTTGAAATAGCGTGAGTGTGGACGCTCAGCTGCTGCTAATTCAAGATAATTGGCCTCCAGAGGTCTCTCAGTTACACTAGTGGCCACTTGGCCACATCTGACAACTCTAATGCTCCACTTCTTCTGCAGAGCTTAAAGCAGCAAGCAGAAGAGAAAGAGCTTGTGGCACGAGGAGAGCTTTGCCAGCCCTGTGCCACACAGCACCCATCACTGGAACCATGAGTGACCCCCGCACTCCCTCTGTGTCCCCCACAGCTGCCAGCACTCCTGCAGCACCCTCGGAGGGCACCGGCCTACACTGGTGCAGAGACCCTAGATCTCATTAAGGCCTGGGGGAAGGAGACCAACCTCCAGGACATCTGCACCAGGAGGAGGAATGTGGATGTCTATGGCCATAGGGCCACCAGCCTGGCTGACAAAGTCCACATGCAGACCCTTGACCAGGTCCGCATGAAAATCAAAGAGCTCCAGCAGGCTTAGAGCAAGGCCAGGGAACGAAGTGCATGCTCTGGACTGGCTCCTCACACCTGCCACTACTATGAACATCTGGATGCCATCTTGGGAGGGTAGCCAGTCACCTCCACCCCAGGACATGCCCAGCCTCAGCCTCCATGAGAGCAGGGCTGTGGATGAGGACAAGCATGAGGAGGAAGCAGAGGAGGACCAGGCCAGTCAGGACACGATGCCCGCCACCCACAGGCTCCTGGCCTGGCTGGGACCCTACCATGCGTGTTTGTCCCTGGGCTGTGGGTGTAACCAGGATCCCCTGGGACATCTGTGCCTCTGCAAGATAGTGCCCACTGTCTAGGCCACAGATGGCCTTGCTCAAAGCACATTGCCATTGTCTGAACCAAGACCTTCGGTTTCAGAGCAGAATTTAGGGCTGATACAATCTTAGGCACCAGGATGGGGATGTGAATGCCATCTCTGGACCCCTCACCTCAGTTGGGGGAAGCCCATGGAGGCAAAGCTAACCACAAAGGGGTTGATGTTGCTCAGAGAGATGACACTCCACAGCAAGATGTTGCTGATGGCTTTGACTACCTGCAGGAGCACAGCCCTGAGCATGGATTTCCCCTGCCACAGGAAGAGTCTGCTTTCTTGGTGCCTTCCCCAGAGTGCTTCCAGGGGCTTTAAATCTGATGCAGACTCCAATCAGTGTGGGTGCACTATTTCAAAATTATTATTTTGGAAGTTAATATTTCAGAATAAATTATTTTGAAATAATTTCCTAGTGTACATGTGCCCTTAGTGTTGTTACTAAAGTGACAGGCTACAGGCTTAAAAGGAAAAATCTCAAAAACTTATGACTGTCAGGGCTGGATTATGTAAGCCAGCCAATTTTCTTCTTAAAATTGGTAGCGCTTATACAAGTATGGAAAGTGATTAGCTGCACACATGCATCTACTGGAAGAATAGGAGTAATTAGGAAGCAGGATGTAATCTTAACTGGGGAAGCACAGAAAAGATGGCAGTGGCAGCAACAGATATGTTTGTAAACAGAAGGGAAAGAAAATTCCCTTAAGATCTGCTACTGCTTCTTCTGAACATGCTGGCCTCTCTGGTACTTGTAGGATCACAGGAGATGGTACATCATGTTCACTGTTAGCAGAAAGGTTACCGAAACCACGGAGCCTGGAAAACTCTGAATAGAAAGAGAACGGAACTGCTAGGAAGTCTCAGGAGGTAGCCATGTCAGTCTGTAACTTTAAAAACGAGTAGTCCTGCAGCATCTTAGGGTACGTCTACACTGCATCCCTAGGTCAGACTAGGGATACAAATGGAGACGACCAAAGTAGTTAATGAAGCGGGTATTTAAATATCCCGCACTTCATTAACATGAACTCGCCGGCACGCTAGTTCGAATCACAGCTGATTCGAACCAGGAAGTGTGCGCCAAGACGCGTTAGTTCGGACTAAAGCCCTTAGTCCGAACTAACATTACTCCTCAAAAAATGAGTAACGTTAGTTCAGACTAAAGCCCTTAGTCCAAACTAACGCATCACGGTGCTCACTTCCTGGTTCGAATCAGCTGTGATTTGAACTAGCGCGCTGGCGAGATCATGTTAATGAAGTGTGGGATATTTAAATACCCGCTTCATTAACTACTTTGATCGTCTCCATTTGCATTCCTAGTCTGACCTAGGGATGCAGTGTAGACCTACCCTAAGAGACTAACAAATTATATATATCATTAGTTTTCATGAGTACAACCCACTTCTTCATATGAGTTGCTAGGACCTGCTAGGTAAACTAGAACTGAGATAAATGAACTAGGACATGACTCTGGCATCAGTGTGATCTGGTAGAATGATCCATGGGGTTGGGAGCTATAACTACTACTGAATTGCTATCTGTTTCCCTACTTGGAAAGTGGGGATAATTGATACACATGCTTTGTGACACATATAGCTAACATTCATGCAAGCCTATGGAACTTTCGGATGCTACAGAACACTCAATATTCTTGCATCACTTTGCCTTAACGTATAAACAAACAAACAAAAGGCTCCTCTGAAACTAGAGGTATCTAAAGTCTAACCTAGTACTCTGAAATGCTACTACACAGATATTTCCTCATTCTGGAATTGCAGGAGGTGGACAATAGTGATCCGATACAGGATTCTATGCCAGCAAACCCCCAACAAAAAGCAACTGTTCTTAGAATCATAGAGCTGGAAGAGACCTCAGGAGGTCATCAAGTCCAGCCCCCTGTCCAAAGCAGGACCAATCCCAATTAAATCAACCCAGCCAGGGCTTTGTCAAGTTGAGACTTAAAAACCTCTAGTGATGGAGATTCCACCACCTCCCTAGGTAACCCATTCCAGTACTTCACTACTCTCCTGGTGAAATAGTTTTTCCTAATATCCAACCTAGACCTCCCCCACTGTAACTTGAGCCCATTGCTCCTTGTTCTGCCATCTGTCACTACTGAGAACAGCCGTTCTCCTACCTCTTTGGAACCTCTCTTCAGGAAGTTGAAGGCTGCTATCAAATCCTCCCTCACTCTTTGCTTCTGCAGACTAAAACCCAAATCCCTCAGCCTCTCCTCATAGGTCATGTGCTCCAGCCACCTAATCATTTTGGTTGCCCTCAGCTGGACCCTCTCCAATGCATCCACATCCTTTCTATAGTTGGGGGCCCAGAACTGGACACAGTATTCCAGATATGGCCTTGCCAGAGCCGAATAAAGGGGAATAATTACTTCTCTAGATCTGCTGGTAACGCTCCTCCTAATGCAACCTAATATACCATTAGCCTTCTTGGCTACAAGGGCACACTGTTGACTCATATCCAGCTTCTCATGCACTGTAATCCCCAGGTCCTTTTCTGCAGAACTGCTACTTAGCCAGTTGGTCCCCAGCCTATAATAATGCTTGGGAGTCTTCCGTCCCAAGTCTATGTCTAGACTACATTCCTCTGTCAAAAGAGGAATGTAAAAAAAGGCAATTGAAAGTGCAAATGAAGCACAGATTTAAATATCCCATGCTTCATTTGCATATTCACATCCAAGCACTTTTTCAAAAAAGGGTTTTTCGAAAGTGAAAGCGCAGTCTAGACAGGGTTTTTTTCAAAAGAACTTGTACTCCTGAAAAAATGAAGAGCACAGGTTCTTTCGAAAAAGGTTTTTTTCCTCCTTCAGGGAAGGAGAGGGGGGGAAAAGGGAGGGCGGATGGGAAACAAGGAGCAGAGGGTATGAAAATATCAAAGGTAAAAACAAGTAGGCAGAACTGGAAATCTATAAACACCTGAATAGTTAAAAAGAAGCAGATAAGGATCAAAGGACAGCAATAGATAGGAAGGGTACTAACCGAGAATCTACACAGACAAAGAGCTGACTACTTGTTTTTACCTTTGATATTTTCATACCCTCTGCTCCTTGTTTCTCATCTTCCTCCCTTTCCCCCCCCCCCTCCTTTCCCTCTCTCCCCTCTCTTCTATTTATTTTGGGTCTGTACATCCTAAACTCAAAACTCCAGTCATCTGAAGAAGTGGGCTGTACCCACGAAAGCTCATGATACCATCTATATGTTTTGTTAGTCAATAATGTGCTACCAGACCATTTGTTGTTGTTTTTTAAGTTTATCCTGTACAGACTAACTTGGCTACCCCCTGAAGCTTCTTATATAATTGTAAATCTTTTATTTACAATTCCGCTGGCGGTCAATGGATTGTGACATCTGATCCAGCGTGGGTCACTATGTTTGTTGTCACTGGAGAGCTAGCAGTGGGATTCTCCCAAGTGCACAACATATCTCAACATCAACAATATAGCAAAATCTCATGACTTCATATTCTAACTATTTTTCAAATAGATGTTATTAAGGGCAAAAGAGGAAACTATCCCACTGTGTAGGAAAGATGGAAAGTATAGCAAGAGACCACACTGGCTTAACCAAGAGATTTTCAGTGATCTGAAGCTCAAAGAAGAGTTGTACAAAAAGCATAAACCAGGTCAAAGTATGAATATAAGCAAATGACACAAGTAAGTAGGGGCAAAATTAGAAAGGCCGGGGCATAAAATTAGATTAAAGAAAACATCTGACAAATACATCAGCAGCAAGAGGAAGACCAAGGACAGGCTAGGGCTGTTAGTCAGTGCGGAAGGGGAGGGAAGACAACAGAAAATGTGGAAATGGCAGAAGCGTAAAGTGATTTTTTTTTCACCCCAAAGGTTGGTAGCAACTGGGGATGTAAAATCCCATTTAATCAATTAACCTGTTAAACGTTGCTTTTAATCGGTTAACCACTTACTCAGGATTCCATAGGCAGGGGGTCCGGCCAGGCTAAAGAGTACTCCCACACACACTGTCCCAGCATGGTGTGGGGCTACTCCAGCCCATCTGGGCCCACTGTGCCATGAGCTGCTCTGTCAAGGCTGGGCCAAGCCTATCATAGGCAGGGAGCTGATGTTCCGGCCAGTCCAGGCCACCAGTTAACTGGTTACCTTACTGGGTGATGCTTACCTGTTAACTGGGTACTTCCCTAATAGCAACTGGATGTCTAACATAGTGACTAGTGAATGCCAGTAAAAATGAAGTAGGATCAGAGGTTAAAATCAGGAAAGCACAAATTAAAAATTACTTAGACAAGTTAGATGTGTTCAAGTCACCAGGGTCGATCAAAATGCAATACTTTAGGAGCTACTGAGGAGATATCTGAGCTATTCACAATTACCAGTGAAAAATCAGAAAAGATGGGAAAGATTTCAAAAGGACTAGTACAGGGCAAATTTAGTTCCAATGTATAAAAAGGGAAAGACAGACAACCCGGGAAGT
Source organism: Pelodiscus sinensis (assembly GCF_052426305.1). NCBI lineage: Eukaryota > Metazoa > Chordata > Testudines > Trionychidae > Pelodiscus > Pelodiscus sinensis. Next base: position 32,173,197 of record NC_143056.1, read on the forward strand.
TGCAAACCAGTGAGTTTATCTTCAGTATCCGGAAAGATAATGGAGCAATTAAGCAATCAATTTGCAATCAGCTAGATCAGGAATGGGGAACCTTTTTTGGGTTGGGGTCACTAAGCCACAGAAAATAAGTTGTGGACCACTGTAAATGCGTCTATCGGGCGCCCCATTGGCACCTCACCACCCCTCCCCCACTCCTGAGCTTCCTTCACCCCTTTTTGTGGGCCCTCCAGCGTCTGAGTCTGTCTTAACCGAGGTTCATAGGCCCTCCCTTAGTTTGGGGCTTCACTGGCCCCCGAGGCGGGGCCAACCTCGTTCCAAGCACGGGAAGAGGGGGGGTCCGGGCTCGCCCCCTATCACGGACCCCTGCCCAGGGCCCTGAGGACACAAACGCCTATGCCGTCTGGTCCAGCTGGCGAGGTGTCCGCCGTAACTCACCAGCCCACAGGCTCCCTTTGCCCGCCCTGGGCTACTTCCTCACTCCGCAGTCAACACTTCCCCTTGCAGCCGGGCTCACCTCCTCACTTTGGGTCCCATCCGTGGCTGCTCCTCAGCGTGGGGCTGCTCCCTCCGAGCTCCCCCCTTCCCCGGCATCTCCCAGGGTTTAAATCCCCACGCCGGTTCCCAGCCCACGGGGCCCCTCCCCTTCCGGCGGGGCCATGCTTCTGGGCCAGTGGCGGGGCTGTGCGCTGATGTCACCCCGTTGTGCCGACGTCTGGACTCCCAGCCGTACCCAGGCGTCCTGCTGGGGCGGCCGCCTGTAAACAAGCGGCTCACCGTCGGTAAGCCGACTCCGGCACCGCTCAGCTCGTGGGTTGCGTCGCGCCCAGCGTCGCTACTCTGCCTCCTGCCCCGAGAGCCGCCAGAAGAGCGGCCACCGGTGGGACCGGATTGCGGGGCGCCTTTGCCCCATCACAACCATACACAAGTGAGAAGCAAAAAGTCTTAAAAAAAACCAACCCTCACTGGCTTGGCCCCCAAGTGAGAGGAAGAAGAAAAAACCTCAGAGATGTGTCCCCCTAACCAAGAAGCAGGGAAAAAAGACATTCACTTCACTTCCCTCAAGTTCCAGCCCCATGGTGGGAGAGGGGTGAGGCACTGAGGCTTAGGGTGGATTAATTTCTGGGAGCCCAGAGCTAGTAGATTTTGTGGAGCTAAAAATGAGAGATCCAGTGTGTGGGAGAGGGCTGCTGGGAAACAGGCTGGGTATAGGGATGTGGTGTCTGTGTGGGAGGTAGAGTACAGGAATGGGCAGGGGTGGGGGGGAGTCTGGGCAAGAGGTAGGTACAATAGTAGGCTGGGGGTCTGGTTTGGATGGGTGGGAAAGGATGGAAAAGTGCAGAGTATTGGGGTGCCTACCTGGTACAGCTCCTGGACGGGTCGCAGGTGTATCTGCACACAAGCACTCCCTGCAGGCACTGCCCCCCACCACTCCCATTGGCTGTAATTCCTGGCCAATGAGAGCAACAGGGAATGGTACCCTCAGGGAGTGCTTCCTTGCAGCATGCAAAGCCACTTCTTCTGCCAGGTAGAGCATGTTTGCCATATTCAGCCCTAGTCTGCCTTGATTGGGCCCACGAGTCTCAGGCCTCCTCCCCGCCTAGGAGTGGCGTGTCAGCACTGGTACTCCAGATGGCTGGAACACCAGGGCTGGATGGCCCGTATGACGGATCAAGGGAAGCTGCAGGCCAGATCCAGCCCACGGGCCATAGGTTCACCATCCCTGAACTAGATAAGATAATGAATAATAGTCAAAATGGATTTATCAAGAACAAATCATGTCAAGCCAACCTGACAGCTTTCTTTGATATGGAAACAAGCCTTGTGTAGGGGATGAAAGTGGTTGGTGTGCAATATCTTGACATTAGTAAGGCTTTTGATTCTAGTTTGTACAACCTTCTCATAAACACACTGTGAAATACAACTTAAATGGAGCTATTACAAGATGGGTGCAAAACTGGTTGGAAAATGGTTCCAAGAGAGTAGTTATCTATGGTTCATAGTCATGCTGGGAGGGCATAACAAGTTGGATCCCTCGGGATCAGTTCTGGGTCTAGTTCTATTCAATATCTTCCTCAGTGATTTATATAATGGTGCAGAGAGTGCATTTATAACGTTTGTTGATGATACCAAGATAGGAGAGGTTGCAAGTGCTTTGGAGGACAGGATTAAAATTCAAAATTATCTGGAAAAACTGAAGAAATGGTCTGATGTAAATAGGATGCAATTTAATACGGACAAATGGAAAACACTCCACATAGGAAGGAACAAGCAGTTGCACACATGCAAAAATGGGAAATGACTGCGTACTGCAGAAAAAGATCTAGGAGCCATAGTGGGCGACAAGCTAAATATGAACCAACAGTGTGACACTTTCAAAAAAAGCAAAGATGATTCTGAGATGCATTAACAGAAGTGTTGTAAGCAAGACAAGAGAAGTCATTCTCACACTCTACTTAACACTGATTAGCCTTCAACTAGAAAATTGTGTCCAGTTCTGGGCATTGCATTTCAGGAAAGATATGAACAAATTGGAGAAAGTTCAGAGAAGAGCAATAAAAATGATTAAAGATCAAGAAAGCATAACCTGTGAGGGAAGACTGAAAAAAAATTGGGCTTGTTTAGTCTGGAGAAGAAAAAAAGACTGAGGAGAAGGGACATAAGTTTTTAAGAACATAAAAGGAAGAGGAAGAAAATTGTTCTCTTTAACCCAGTTTGCAGGGCAGTCCCAGCTGGAGAGATTGTGCAATCCAGCCTGAGACTCCTGGCAAGCAAAGGGGGAAAAATCTATCCATTACTGGACCCCAAAACCTGCCACTTCCCATCATTGCCATGCCCTCTCCCCCCGTGGTGCCCCACCCCCCACATATGTGGCTTTGGGGATCACCGAGGGGCCCTGGTGCTGCATGCCAGCAGCAGTCACCCCCCTACTTCCACTCCCCATGGTGGCAGAACCCTTGGGGAAAACAGAGCACACTGGGCTGGTGCACTGTGGCCAGGACTTTGAGTCTCCTGCTTTAACCTTTGAAGAGACAAGAAGCAATGGTTTTAAATTACAGCAATGATGATTTAGATTATATATTAGGAAAATCTTCCTGTCAGGATGGTTAAGCACTGGAATAAATTGCCTATGGAAGCAATGGAATCTGTATCATTGGAGATTTTTAAGATCAAATTAGAAAAACAATTGTCAGGGATGGTCTAGGTCAGGGCTACTCAACACAAGACCCACAGCGCCTTGAACTGCTTCCCGGGCCGCCTGCCTGCCTCATTGCTGGGGCTCCAGCGGCAGCACCAAGCGGAGCTGTACGGCTTTGAGCCAGTCCACGTGCGCAGAAGCTGCTGGCCAGCAGGGAGGAAGTGCCTCCCCGCAAGCAGAGCCGCGTTGGCACGTGTGTCAGAGCTGCTGGGGATGGGGGGGACCGGGAAAGATGACAAAAGGTGCGGCAGAGCCAAACCACATCAGCACGTACGCAGGAGCTGCTAGGAGTGGCAAGAGGCACGTGGCAAGGCAGTGGCAGAGCTGGGCAATGAGACAGTGAGGCGGTGGCAGAGCCAGCAGCGAGGCCAGGGTGAGAAAGGTCTGTGCTGGGGCTGGGGTTGGGTCTTGGGTAGTAATCAATATAATGGTCTTCTGTTGACATGTGTTTTAATAGTTAAATTGCTGAACTGTCATTGCTCATTAAAAGTGCTGTCATATGGGTGGAACTCGGGTAAATATTTCATTTTATTAACATCAGCAGATCTGACTTCAATCTGGCCTGCGTGTTGTGTAGTCTTGCCTTAATCTTTGTATTCATGCCCGTCAGCATCAAAGAAACTATTTGCATATATTTGCAACCACGCTTAAATTGAGGTCCTCAGCATGTACTGTGAGTATCATTGAGGCCTCTGGGGCTTCCAAAGTTGAGTAGCCTTGGTCTAGGTAATATTTAGTCCTGCCATGAATGCAGGGAACTGTATTAGATGACCGCACAAGGTACCTTTCAGTCCTATGATTTTATGGTATACATATTTTGACAGAACAATGAATTTCAGCAGATCATGACCTTTCATAGGATACCTTACAAGACATACTTTGTATGAAAGATCACAAGTATAGAAAAATGATGAATATGGAGGTTACGGAGTGCTATTTTGAGGTACAGCATGCCACAGTATGTTAAATTCTAAGTGCATGTACAAGTGAGCCAACACAGTCCTCAGCTCCTGGCAGGTTGCTGAAATACAGCCTTTTGTGTCATAAAATATAAACACAGCTATGCTTGTGGTGTATTCCAGATGGCAGTTCATGACAGCAGGAATCTGGGACTGGCAGTATAGGTCCTAAAGAAAGTGAAGAGATTCCCTGATTTATTTGTTGAACGTGGTGCATGTAGTTATGTAACATTGATGGTTTTCCTTTCTGTAAACTGTCCTTTGTAGACAGCTGTCATTTTATGTTCTTTTCCAATGCAACCTGTTGCAGAGGGGCACATATGCTCTGTGCTCACTTATGGAGACTCAATTTTGTTTTCTTCTTTCATTTTTATCCTCAATCAAAAATAAAAGCCATTTGAATTAAAATGTATGGCTGCTCCCTGTTTGTAGAAGTGCACACAACATTCAGTGATTCAAAGGTCTTTTTTATGTTTTTTCCCCCAAGTGCAGAGGGAGCCAGACATTCAGAATATAACAGAAAACATAATTAGATTCCCAAATAAGACAAGGCATAGTGAAATATTACAGACATGACCCATCATGTGCTAATGGGCATTCCCCAGAGTTTCCTATTCACTGATGTCTATTCACTGAGTTGCTTGGCAATACTGTTTCTGAAAGGGGAATAGCAAGGGAATGGAGAAAGTCATTAGGCAAAGGAGAGTGACACTTATTACAGAGGAGGGTAATGCCAGGAATCTTCACATTTCAGAAAGAAGAAAGAGAGGCTCCATGGAGGTAGAGTAGTGACCTATATATACAATGGAGGCACAGGACAGAAAGGCCACCCACAACATTTTGAAGGGTGTAAACACCAAGAGGAATTATTTAGGAAATACAATGAATATATCTAGGCAAAACAGGATGAAATTAGCAAGGGTAATTTAGGCTACTACCAGGTAACACTCACTGTGGAAGGTTTTAGCTTAATCTTGTCTGCGTAAAAAGGATGTTTTTAATTACTGTGCATTTGTTAATACCAACCAGAGACGATTCACCCGCAGTTATTTTTGCAAGATAGACAGGTGAGGTCAGCACTATATCCTCACCTGGGTGGGATTGAATTTGCCTAGTTTATGTCTACACTGCATGGCTATTTCGGGATACCTTTGGTCTACACAAGCTACCTGATATTTCGAAATATTTTTTAAAATAACGGACGCACTATTTCGCCATCCCGGTAAACCTCGTTGCCTGAGGGTTAAGGGATGGCTTAAAATAGTGCGTTATTTTGAAATCTGACACTGTGTAGATGCACTAAATTTCAAAATAAGCTATTTCGAAATAGATTCAAGATAAGATACGCAATTTGTGTAGAGCAAAATTGCATATCTTTTTTCGAGTTTAGGCACACCCTAAAGTGCCTTGTTTCCACTAGAATTTTACAGCAAGGTCACTAATATAGAATGGACTCAATCGTGATGAAAGTTGGTTGGGGCACTACCAACTTAACAGCGGTTGAAGGTGCAAACAGCTCTTTGCGTAGACTCCTATGTCAGGAAGGATACTATCAAGTAACTTTGATTCTTATCTGTTTCGTTTTAACTACCTAATCTTTAGATACTCACTGATTCCCTCTAGCTCCCTGTCTCCCAGCCCCCTCCCCCCACTTTTTTTCCCTCTTTCCCCACCCCTTCCCCTCTCCTATTTATTTCGGGTGTGCACATACTAAACTCATAACTCCGGTCATCTGAAGAAATGGGCTGTGTCCACGAAAGCTCATGATACATCTACATGTTTTGTTAGTCTATAAAGTGCTACCAGACCATTTGTTGTTTTTTTAAAAGAGTATATTAGTTACCTTGCAGTAAAAGCAACCTTGACCTCACAGGTATTATATTAGCACCCTCAAACTCTACACTGGGGAGAGGTCCCATATTCATGTGAGCTCTTATGGCATTCTATTCTCTTCTAGATGGTAGTAAAGCACAAAGTTTGGAGTGCAGTTTTTTTGGCAAGTTGGGAGTTCCTGGCATATGATACTCTTAGTCCAATTACAGAAGTTAGCAACTCTCAGCATTTAAGATAAGAAAGATGAATTAAAGTGCAATCAAAACTAGAAAAAAAAAATCTGAACACTAAGCTTGAACAACCTGGTTACAACAAATGGCCTTAACTGATCACATTGTAAAGAAACAGAAGTGGCGGTGTTTCTTATACTTGATGCAGTAACTAGGCACAGTGGATGGAGTCAGAAGTGTTTTTCATTCTTGACTATATGAGTTGCCATCCAAATCAGAAGGACTTGTAATCATTTGTAGAGATTTTTAAATTAATAGAACTGTAATCTTAATACAGGACAAATTCACCACAGACTCTCTTTCAGTCTCCATTATCCTAACAGATAAACCAATATGAGAAGTACTTCACTAAAAGAAAGCTGGAAACAAAGGGCAGAGTGCAAGAGACAGCACTGATAGCACAGTGGTTCCTTTCATCTCTCTACTGCCAGTTCAAATGCAGTCTAGGTTAATAAGAAGCTGAAAGCCATTACTGGCCAATATAAAAGGAGTTTTTAATTTCAGTCCATTTCCTTATAGAAAGGGGTCCACTTCCTGCAAACCCAGCTGCTTCACTTGATATTTTTGATGGCGGTCTCAAGAAAGAGGTTAAGAACTGTATCAGCACTGGAACTATATTATCTCCACTACTCCCATGGTTGGTCCCTGCAGATGAGAGGCTATAATGCTTGCCTGTGCTCTTCTGGCTTTGTGGACACAGGGGGTACCTCAGGCTGTCTGCACTGCCCCTTTCAGCAGCCTAACTATAAAAAAAGGCAGGAAAAGAGGTTGGTGGAAAAGGAGAACTGATGCCCCCCGTATATCTTACACAAACTTAAAAATCCCAGAGGTGTAGCTGTGTTACTATGTAACTTGAAAAACAATGAGTAGTCCTGTAGTACCTTAGGGTACATCTAGACTTCAGGCTTTTGTCGACAGAGGCTTTGTCGACAGAGGCTTTGTCGACAGATACTGTCGAAAAAGCCTCTGTTGACAAAGAGCGTCTTGACTACAGCCAGTTCTGTCGACAAAGCAAGCCACTTTTTCGACAGAGTCTAGACGCTCTCTTTTGAAAAAGCACAGTGTGGATGCAATAGCGCCTTTTCTCAACAGAAGTCTGTCGATAAAAGGTGTTATTCCTTGTAGAATGAGGTTTACCGCCTTCAACAAAACTGCCACATTCTGTCGACTTACTGTCAACAGAACTTGGCGGTAGTGTAGACGCAGGTATAGTTTTGTCAACTAAAGTTCACTTTTGTCGACAAAACCCAGTAGTCTAGACACACCCATAGGGTATGTCTCGACTACATGCCTCTGTCTCCAGAGGCATGTCAATTAGACTACCCGACATAGTCAATGAAGTCAGGATTTAAATATCTCCAGCTTCATTAAAATAAAAATGGCCACCGCAGCGTGCCGGCTCAAGCTGATTGTTTGCACAGCGTGCAAGTCAAGATGTGGATCGGTCGACAGGGGAAGCCTTTGTCAACCGCTCCCTTATGCCTCGTGAAACTTAAGGCAGCTTAAGGATAATGGCGGTATCGCCTGGGCAACAAGGCTTTGCCACCTCTGGTCTGTGGACCCTGCCGTCCTCAGGCTCAAGTCGGGGCTGTGCTGGTGGAGGGGGCTGCAGATGGCTTTGCTCTAGCAGGGAGGGAGGGGGGGCAGGTGTGACAGACCGGGCCAGATCTGGCCACAGCTGAGGGCATCTGCTCAGGGCGAATTGCTCAAATCCGGGGCTCCTTACAGCCCCCAGACTGGAGACCGTCCCAAATAGGCCACAAACCAGTCCCACAGAGCGCTTCAGCTGCCTGCCTGAAGCCTCATGAACAAAACCCCTCCGACACCCAATATCCGTGCCCCAGATGGCCCGGGCCTCATACACAGGTTAGGGGTTTTAGAGCCCAATCTCACCTTCCCCCAACAAGTTCTGTCCGGTTCCAAGAAACCAGCCCCAGATCCCAGGTCAATTTACCCTCTGGACCTTGCCCACAAGTTCACGCTGAACCAATCCTTTAGAATCTAAAATCTAAAGGTTTATTACTACAAGAAAGAAAAGCATGAGAGTAAGGTTGTTACATGCGTCGAATCTCCCAGTTCTCGATGCAGGCTTGCAGCAGAGATGTTATAACTGCTGGCTTAAAAGTCTTTGATGTACATCCTACGCCAGGATGGGTCCACAGTTCTTTCCGGCTCTTCGATCCCTGTACTGCTGCCTCTGGGATGAAGGGCTGAGCGGAGTACCAAGATGGAGTCAGCCTCATGGCATATTTATACCTCCTTCCTGGTCTCTTCTTGGCTGCAGCAGGTCACCTGGCCCGCGGCCTATCCCTGTGTCCCCTGCTGGTAGCACTTAGATACTAGTCACCATTCTTGAGGTGTGTCCTTGCCCTATAAAGGGCTATTGTTCCATAGAGACTTGCTCATTAGCATGTCCATGGGCAAACATTCCCAGCCCATTGCTCTGCCTCAGACAGAGAATCTTTCAGCATCAACACAGAGTACTTATTTATAACTTCACACACAGACAATACACAGGTATATGAAGAGCATATACAGAATCAGTAGAAAGTAAGATTTTGTTTGACACCTCACATGGCCCCCTTTGTACCCACTTTTGGGGCAAACACTTCCCCATGGGTGCAGCAGTGATCTGGCTGCTCCCCTCAAAGTCCAGTAACGTGACACCCAACACAAAATCGATGCAGGAAGTGATGCCAGTAACATCACTGAGAGCATCATAGGTCTCCCCATGTTTTGGCTCTGTGTCATCACATGTTCTAATCCAATGTTAGAAACAACAGTACAGAGCTGCATGAGTGTATGAGAACCCAGTTTGCCTAAAATAGGCTTCATTATTGCAAGGTCCGTCATAGCGAAAACCACATCCTTGCACTGTCTTAGAATCCCAAAGTAAAACTTGGTAAAACCCCTTGCCTAGCAGAGACAAAGGCCTAGCTGGGTGTGTCTTCCTGGCTCACAATAGCCATGGAATTCTCTCCCTCCCCCCACTCAGTGGGGTAACAACAATAAGCAACCCAGGCCCCCTTCTGATCCACTGCTTCCAGCTTTAATCGCTTCTTCCACATGGAACCAGCTATCAAATTCCCTGACTGATTATGAGTGTCCTCAGTGTCTAGATATGGGAGCTTAACTGCCATCTCCTGCATCCTAGAGAGAGAGTTACCACACAGCTGTTCTGCTCTGCATACTTAGCTACATAGTCCTTCTCCTGAATCTGAGACACTAATTTTCCATTCTCTTCATCCATCTGGGAAGAATCCTGTCCCAAAGACACTGACTTCCCAGCCAACTGGTTGCATATAATCACTTGGTTATCAGACTGCTCCAATTCTCTGGCTGTTCCTGTCTCATTTGGAACAACCCTCAGTTCCTCTGAGACTTCTCCACAACCATCCACACTGGATTTCTCTAAATCCAAGTCAGTAGAGTCACTGCTAACAGACAAATTCTGTCTGTCAGGAACTGAAACAAGTGCCTCACACATCAAGCTGCTGCCCTTTACAGGCAGAGCTTTCTCCTGAATGCCTTCTCCAAGCAAGGCACTGTCACCTGTCTCAGTTACTGCAAACTGCTTGCTGAAAGCCCTGCAAGGACTCTTTTCCCTATGCAACAGTTCACCCTTCTCTGGCCCTGCAGCAGCATTGCCTTGCTGAGCCACAACCAACTCCTCCTGCAATTCCCTTACTCCCTGGGTCATCTCTGGCCCCTCAGGTGGATTCACAGACAATCTCCTCTCAAGCAAACAGACAGACTCATGAGTTATAAGGTCAGAGGCATTTTCCTTCCCTGTGCAACTTCCCCGAAGGCTGCAACCTTCCGCACCGTCATTAGGCACCAGAGTTAACATGTCCTCACTCTCTCCTTGTGTCCTGGCTAAGGGGTCACCCTGATCCCACAGAGTCAATCCCCCATCTTCCAGCAACACACCAGCACCAGGCAAAACCTCAGTGCCACAACTGTCTGATCTCTAGGATTCTGGCAAGACACTACCTGGATCTACCCAAGTCACAGCATCCTTCTCCCCAGCAGACATAAACCTTGGGCCACCCCCTTTCTGGGCCTTAGCTGTATCCAGATCTAACTCTGGGACAACCGCACTGCTCTCAGCCATCACAGACTGTGGGGCACCTTTCTCAGACAAAGGAAGAAACTCTTCCCCACACACAGACAGACAACCAGAGACAGTTTCTCCTTTGTCCCAACATCCCTGGCTAACCTCAGGCATACAGCTATTGACTGAGATAGCTTCCTTCACTGACCCACTGCTACTTCCACCAGCCAATCTGCCAGCTTGCACACACTGTGCTTCTTCCCACAACTCACCTCCAGCTTGTGCCAGTGTAGCTTCACAAGCATCACCAGACAATGAGTCATCACCCTCCAGAACTTTATCTTTTTTCTTAGCTAACACTCCACTCTGGCCAGCCGCTCCAGACTGCCCCACAGAAACAGTAATGAGGTTTACCGCCATCGACAAAACTGCCACGTTCTGTCTACTTACTGTTGACAGAACGCGGCAGTAGTGTAGATGCAGGTTTACTTTTGTCGACAAAACCCTGTAGTCTAGATGTACCCTTAGAGACTAACTATATATATAGTACCATGAGCTTTTGTGGGCAAAACCCACTTCCTCAGATGAGCATGATACTATATATATTTAGTAGTCTCTAAGGGTACATCTACACAGAAGTGTTATTCCAAAACAACATAGTCCGCATCTACACTACAAGCTGTTATAATGTCCAAATAATGTCGAGCTGAAGGACTTACTCCAATTCCTGTAAACTTCATTTTACAAGGTGTAAGGGAAGTCGGAGGAGGAGTGCGCTCAGGCTACGGCCACACTAACATTTTTTGCAGAAGAAAATATGCAAATTGTGCTCATATTTGCATATCTTCTTCCAATTCTTTTTGTGGAAGAGGTTTTGCTGTTATTTGGCCCCAGGTAGATGGGGCCAAATGTTGGGAAAAAACCCTTTCGCAAGACCCCTTATTCCCCATAAATTGAGGTTTACAGGGTCTTGCAAAAGAGGGTTTTTTCCGACATTTGGCCCCATCAACATGGGGCCAAGTAACAGCAAAACCGCCTCCACAAAAAGAATCAGAAGAAGATATGCAAATGCAAGCGTGATTTGCATATCTTCTTCCGCAAAAAAACAGCACTGTAGCCGTAGCCTCAGACTTCCTGATATGTAGACAGCTTATTTTGGCTTTTGGCACTATTTCAATTTAAGCTCCTCAATTGAGGTAGCTCAAATTGCCTAGCTTATTTCAGCTTTAGCCCTGCTGCGCTGACGTGCCCCAAGGTGCTACAGGACTAATCATTGTTACAAAATCCCAGTAACTCAGCCTTCAACAAAAAACTCTGGGCTAAATGCTTCTGAAATCATCATCTTCTCTGAATTCTTCTTCCTGTGAATTCCTTAGGGCTCATCTAGACTACGGGGAACGGTTGAAAGAAAATCTTCCGATCGCACTTTCAAAAGCAGAGCTTTTGAAAGTGAATGTAGTTAAGATGCGGCTTTTTTTGGTGAATCCCCCCCCTTTGTCAAAAAGCCACGTAAACCTCCTTTTTTGAGGAAGAGCTCTGCTTTCGAAAGTGCAATCAGAAGAAGATATGCAAATTCCCGCAGAATTTTCATTCCTTCTTTTGACCGTTCTCCGTAGTCTAGATAAGCCCTTAAGGAATTAACAGAAAGCTCCCAAAAGTCCCAATTTTACTCTTGTTTTCTGTTCCCAGCAAGATGAACATAATCACAGCAAAAACTTAAAAACAATGAATAGTCTAGCAGCACCTTAAAGACTAACAAAACATGTAGATGATATCGTGAGCTTTCGTGGGCATAACCCACTTCTTCAGATGAGTGGCGTATTAAAAATTCCAGATCCACTGCAGATACTCCAGTCATCTGAAGAAGTGAGTAGTGCCCACAAAAGCTCATGATATTATCTATATGTTTTGTTAGTCTTTAAGGTACTGCTAGACTATTCATTGTTTGTTAAGTTTTTCCAATTACAGACTAACTCAGCTACCCCTCTGAAACTTATAATCACAGCAGTTTTCAAGGTTTCCTTTCAGGCTGACAGACTCTCAGCTATCTATCTATCCTGCATTTCACATAGAGACTTTTTGGGGTTTCTTTCCCCCTAAACCAAAAGTGTTTGCTTTATAAAAGGACTTTCCTGTTGCACTGTTCAAAGGAAACAGCCCTGCAATGGATGTTTGCTTTTGTAGGCCTGAATAACTCAGAAAGTTGTATGTATTACAAATCAGTAAAGGTCAAGAGCTTGTGGATTAACCACATCTCCATACAATAGGCTGAGATAAAAAGGCAGGATATCAAGAGGATTCAGATTTGAGAGGTTTTGAATAAAACCAATACAAAATGCAGCGAGAGAGGCTACCAGCCCAAATCTTTCCAGTTCTCATGCAGATTAACTAGATCTCTATGCAGTGAGATCAGCTACACTCCTGATTTTGAATCCCCATTTCTTTTTTACATCTAGAAGTCACCTGAGCTAGATAACATCTGTCCAGTTCCTCATATATCTTACTTGCACCTACTCAAATTACCCTGTCAGTAACTAGCCCAGCCCAACCAGGAAGGGTTGTTAAAAATATCATAAATCCTGAAAATTAAAGTTTACACGAGACTAAGTTGCCCTGGTTGCATTCTCAGCTCTGCCATTGGCCTTTTGTAACATCTGGGGCAGTCACATCATTTCTCTGTGCTTCAGTTTCCCCTACTATAAAATGGGAATAAATTGCCACTACTTTCTTCCTGGGGATGCTATCAGGTTTCATCAATTGTTTCTGCAGGTCATGGAGCTACTTGCTATGAAGTGTAAATTATTGTTGTAAGACAAAACTTCTCAGGAGTGATATGAACTTCCTTCTCTTTGGCTCCATTTTAGAAATTATTGCCAAAGAGGATGGGAATAATGACCTCCAAGATGGCACTTCTCTGTGATTGAATAAGCTGAGGTAGAAAATAGGGGGGAATAAAATAGTTGACTAACTGCATTAATTCTTAGTGGTTAGTGGACTATTTTATAGTCCCTAGGGTGGGTCCAGCAGCCAGTGCAATCCAGCCCCACTCCTGCGGAGCCCCCTGCCACCCTGTGCTGCTGCCTCTGTATCAGAGGCAGCAGTGTGGGGTGCAAAGTGAGAGCCAGTTCACGAGGGGACACAATTTAAAAATCAGCTCCCTGCTCAGACTGGCTGCCCAGCACTGCTGCCTCTGATACAGAGGCAGCATCGCGGGATGGCAGCAGCCCTTGTCCGCGGGGGATCCGAGCTACCCACAGAGGCTGCTGGGGGGGCAGGGAAGGCTGTTGTGAAGCAGCCTCTGTCTGTGGTGGCCCAGCTGGTCATGGAGAGAGGCTGCTCCAGCAGCAGCCCCTGTCCGCGGGGAGTGTGGACCCCCCACATGGATAGGAGCTACGTCGCTCCTATCAGAGGTAGCAGTGTGGGGTGGGGAGGCATCACCACAGAGCTGGTGCGGAGGGGAGGGCGGAGATCTGGCTTTTAAGCTGGTTCTCCCTAGCACTGGCTCCTGCTTCCCCCACACACTTGCTGCCTCTGATACAGAGGCAGTGGGGGTGATGCGAGTAATCGACTGGATTAACCGATAAGCCTCGGTTTACTACTTGTTCACATTCCTAATACAAGAGATTAATTCAGTAAGATAAATACACAGCAGCCTATATAACCTAGTCTCTGATACTGGAGAATTTATTTGAGTTAAACATGATAAACCCATGTAGCAGAATCTGAGAAGTGTCAGATCTCTACCACAATCTGTTTAAAAAAAAAAAAAAAAAAAGGTCTGAGGTGAATATGACTGTGCAATGTCCCTGGCATACTAGAGAAAGAAAGAAAAAGTGCATCAAAGCAGATACTAACATGTCCCATTTTTGCCGCAAGAGGCCATACTCTCTAGAGATCAGAAGGATCTCTCAAAAAGGGAACAGCTTTTCTTCATGCCCGTGCTCAATTTTTTTTTTAAATAATATTTGGTGTTATAACTTGCTACCTGATTTGCAAGATTGCCTATGTTGTTGTTTAATACATGGGTCAATTAACAACTTAAAGATTTTAGCTTTGAGTGTGTTAGTTTCTCTGAGACTATATGACACATTTCAGGCAGTTTTACTGTGATTATTATTTACATCAGGGGTCTCAAACTCAATTTACCATAGGCCCAGGGCCAGTCCTCAAATCCTCCTAGCGAGCCAAAGAGTACCACTCTCCAGCAGGGCTCTGTGGAGTGGGGATCTCTGCATTTAGCGCCCCCCCTTCCCGCATATCTCCCAGGCCCAACTGCTACCCCCGGACAATTTTAAACCTGTTGGGAGTACAGCAGGGTAGTACAGCAGGACTAGAGTGGTAGTACAGCAGGACTAGAGTGGCTTCCTGCTGGTAGCGCCATGTTGCTGCCCACAGGTCTCTGTGTGTTGCGGGAGGTGTTTTTCTGTAAAGCCCCAGCCCCATTGTAATAATTAAGCCAGATCTAGGAACTTCACTACCTGATGCCTCACGCACCGCTGTCAACTATGATTGCTCTTACTTGCTTGTTGGTGCTTGGTATTTTTTTCTTTTCTTTAAAGGACGACTTTAAGTCTCATGGTTTGAGGAGAAAAGCTAGAAAATGTGCCCTGAATTTTGCCAAAGATCTCAAACACCAGATGCTAAATAAAAAGATCCCCAAGTATATTTTCATCTGTGATTTCAAGAAACCATTCACATCTTAGGGATGGGGAGCTGATTCCTGGGTTTTGAATACTTGGGGTTGTCAAAAGAATCATAGGACTGGAAGGGACCTCGAGAGGTCATCGAGTCCAGCCCCCCGCCCTCAAGGCAGGACCAAGCTCCGTCTACACCATCCCTGACAGATGTCTATCTAACCTGTTCTTAAATATCTCCAGAGAGGGAGATTCCACCACCTCCCTTGGCAATTTATTCCAATATTTGACCACCCTGACAGTTAGGAATTTTTTCCTAATGTCCAATCTAAACCTCCCTTGCTGCACTTTAAGCCCATTACTCCTTGTCCTGGCCTCAGAAACCAAGAGGAACAAATTTTCTCCTTCCTCCTTGTGACACCCTTTTAGATATTTGAAAACCGCTATCATGTCCCCCCTTAATCTTCTTTTTTCCATATTAAACAAGCCCAGTTTATGAAGCCTGGCTTCATAGGTCATGTTCTCTAGACCTTTAATCCTTCTTGTCGCTCTTCTCTGTACCCTTTCCAATTTCTCCACATCTTTCTTGAAATGTGGCGCCCAGAACTGGACACAGTACTCCAGCTGAGGCCTAACTAGTGCAGAGTAGAGTGGCAGAATGACTTCACGAGTTTTGCTTACAACACACCTGTTGATACAACCTAGAACCATATTTGCTTTTTTTGCAACAGCATCACACTGTTGACTCATATTCAACTTGTGGTCCACTATGACCCCTTGATCCCTTTCCGCCATGCTCCTTCCTAGACAGTCGCTTCCCATCTTGTATGTATGGAACTGATTGTTCCTTCCTAAGTGGAGCACTTTGCATTTCTCTTTATTAAACTTCATCCTGTTTATCTCTGACCATTTCTCTAACTTGCTAAGGTCATTTTGAATTATGTCCCTATCCTCCACAGAAGTTGCAACCCCACCCAGTTTGGTATCATCTGCAAACTTAATAAGCGTACTCTCTATCCCAATATCTACATCATTGATGAAGATATTGAACAGTACGGGTCCCAAAACAGACCCTTGCGGAACTCCACTTGTTATCCCTTTCCAGCAGGATTTAACAACTCTCTGACTACGGTTATCCAGCCAATTATGCACCCACCAATCGTGGCCCTATCTCAGGGTATGTCTACACTACAAAGTTAGTTCGAACTAACGGACGTTAGTTCGAACTAACTTTGATAGGCGCTACACTAGCGCTCCGTTAGTTCGAACTTAATTCGAACTAACGGAGCGCTTAGTTCGAACTAGGTAAACCTCATTTTACGAGGATTAAGCCTAGTTCGAACTAGCTAGTTCGAATTAAGGGCTGTGTAGACCCTTAATTCGAACTAGTGGGAGGCTAAGGCTTCCCAGGTTTCCCTGGTGGCCACTCTGGCCAACACCAGGGAAACTCTATTGCCCCCCTCCCGGCCCCGGAGCCCTTAAAGGGCCACGATCTGGCTACACAGTTTGTGCCAGTTGCAAGGCTGCCAGCACCCGTGCCAGCAGACCCTGCACCTGCCACACTATGAGCCAACCACCCGAGGACACCCAGCCCTCCACTGCTCCCCAGGACCAGCCTGGCGGCTCCCAGGAGCCTGCCCGGGGGCGCAAAAGGCGGGCGCCCGCTTGGTCAAGTGCGGAGATCGTGGACTTCATCGAGGTTTGGGGGAAGCCTCTAATGTCCACGATCTCCGCACTAGCCACAGGAACACGGCCGTCTACGGCCGCATTGCTGCCAGCCTGGCCGCCAGGGGCCACCAGCGTAGCCAGGAGCAGGTGCGCTGCAAGGTCAAAGACCTGCGGCAGTCCTACTCCCGGGCCTGCCAGCCAGGGGCCAACCCGGAGGCCTGCCCCCACTTCCACGCCCTGGACCGCCTCCTGGGGGCTCATGCCGTCCCTGCCCCCCGGGACGTGATAGACCCCGGGGCAGAGGGCCCGCTCCAGGAGACGGAGGAGGAGGAGGAGGGCTCTGAGAGCCAGGAGCCTGCCGCCAGCCTGCCTGGGACCTGGGACCCCCGAGGCACCCCACAGAGCCGCTCGCCTGTGTCGTCCGAGGCCGGGGAGGAGTCCACATGTGAGTACCATCGTGTTCCCCTTATGTGTACGGAGGGCTGGGGCGAGAGGGAGCCCTGGGACCGTGCGCCTGGGCCTTGCCCACCAAGGAGCAGCAGCTGGGGATCCTGCAGGGGCCCTGGCCTTGCAGAAGGGAGCTGGGTTTCACACACCTGGGCCCCTGGGGTAATTGACCACTGGTCTTGTTGCACCACAGCTGCAGCACCTGGGCCTGCAGGGTGCACCACACCGCCTGCAGCAGCTGCCCGTGCCCGGGCAAGCAGGAGAGCCAGGAATGAGGAGTAGTACCAAAGGCGGCACCTCCGGTTCATGGATCACCAGCTCCGCACCCAGGACCACTGGGTCCAGGAAGACCTGAGGCTGCGCCGGAGGAGTCTGGAGGCCCTGGAGGAGCAGGGCCGTGCCCTGAGAGGCCACCTCCAGAGCCTGCTCAACCGCTTCCCATTTCCTCCTCCTGCTGCTCCCCCTGCTCCTCCTGCTCCCCCTGCTCCTCCTGCTCCCCCTCCTGCTCCCACTCCTGCTTCCTCCACACCCCCTGTCCCTCCTGCCCCCCCCAACCATTTCCCACCGACGCCCCCGGACCCGCAGTGTGGTGAGATGGGAGAGGCAGACGGACTCCCACCCCTGAGCTTTCCTTTCCCTTCCTCCCTTCCCTCCCCTTCCAGCTCCCTCGTTCCAGGTTTCCCCCTCCCCTCTCCCACCCTCATTCCTCCCTTCCCCCACCCCAGTTATGTGAAATAAACATACGTTTTTGTTTGAAAAACAGGTGTCTTTATTTTACAGTAGGTAGGGAGGGGAAAGGGGAAGGGGGGTAGGGTGGAAGAAGGCCCCAGAGGGACATGCAGGGAGAGGTCAGTCCTCCTCCTCCACCAGGAAGCTCTCCCGCAGGGCTTTCCGGATCCGGACGGCCCCCCCGCTGGGCTTCCCGGATGGTGGCGGTGAGGGGATGACCATAGTGTCCAGCCATGTGGTCAGCCTCAGCCATCCAGGCTGGCAGGAAAGCCTCCCCCTTCCGCTCACACAAATTGTGGAGCACACAACATGCTGCCACCACGGGAGGGATGTTGTGCTCGGCCAGGTCCAGACGGGTGAGGAGGCATCGAAAGCGGGCTTTCAGTCGCCCGAAGGCCTCCTCCACCACGATGCGGGCCCTGGTCAGCCTGGCATTGAAGGCCTGGTGAGAGGGATTGAGGTGCCCCGTGTAGGGCTTCATCAGCCACGGCTGCAGTGGGTAGGCGGCATCCCCCACCAGGCACACGGGCATGTCCACGTCCCCGACCCTGATGTGGCGGTCGGGGAAGAAGGTCCCGGCCTGCAGCCGCTGGCACATGGAGGAGTTGCGGTACACCCAGGCGTCGTGTGCTTTGCCGGACCAGCCCACATTAATGTCCGTGAACTGGCCCCAGTGGTCACACACGGCCTGCAGGATCACGGAGAAGTACCCCTTGCGGTTGATATACCGGGATGCCTGGTGTTCCGGGGTATGGATGGGGATGTGCATCCCGTCGATGGCCCCCCTGCAGTTGGGGAAGCCGAGGGTGCCGAAGCCCCGGATGACGGCGTCCGGGTCGGCGAGGCGGACCACCCTGCGGAGCAGCACCCGATTGATGGCCTTGACCACCTGCGGAGAGAGACACAGCAAAGCGCCAATCAGTGGGGCGCCCGGGTGGCTGGGAGCGTTCGTGCCCTGGCAGTGCCCCGCACCCCACTCCCGGTAGCAACCCCCCTGGCGGCATGTAGTACGGCCGGGACAGACCGACCCCTCCGGTGCAGGGCGCTTTTGCCTCCTCCCGCCTCCCCTTTGTCCCTGGGGCGGCCCATCCCCTACTCGCAGCCCCCCTCCCTCCTGGCTCGGTGGCCGACGAGTGCCATACCTGCATGAGCACCGCTCCGACGGTGGATCTCCCCATGCCGAACTGGTTCCCGATGGATTGGTAGCTGTCCGGCGTGGAGAGCTTCCATAGGGCGATGGCCACCCGCTTCTGGAGGGGGATGGCGGGCCTCATGCGAGTGTCCCTTCTGCGCAGGGCAGGGGCGAGCCACTTGCAGAGCTCCAGGAAGGTGTCCCTCCTCATCCTGAAGTTCTGGGTCCACTGTCGGTCCTCCCAGCGCTCCAGGACGATGCGGTCCCACCAGTCGGTGCTGGTGTCCAGACGCCAGACGCGGCGGGGCACGCCGGTGCCGGGGCACCGCCGCAGCTCCTCCACGGCCCCCAGGGCAGCCAGGCGGAGAGGCAGGGGGCTGACATGCACCAGGAGGTGCCAAGCAGCCTCAAGCCATTGCTGGCAGGCTTGCAGCAGCAAGTCCAGAAAGTGCACCAGAAGGTGCAGGGCGAGCTGTGGCCCCATGTTGCCACCTGTGGCAGCCCCCCCCGAAGGGAAGCACCAACACAGACGGGCACAGAGACCAACGCTTTGCTGTCCCTCGGCGAGGTTGGCAAGGAAGCAGGAAAAGCTGAGAACCGGCTGTCTGGGGGGGTCCCTTTAAGCTCGAGCCTCAGATAGCCTCAGACAACAGCCACACAAAGCAACTACTGCCCTGATGCCCTGCCAGAACCAGTTTCAGCTGCCCTTAAATGCCCCCTGCGTCCAATCAGTGTGGACGCGCTAGTTCGAATTAGCAAAACGCTAATTCAAACTAGTTTTTAGTTCTAGATGCGCTAGTTCGAATTAGCTTAGTTCGAATTAACTAATTCGAACTAAGTTAGTTCGAATTAGCGCTGTAGTGTAGACGTACCCTACGTTATATTTGCCTAGTTTATCAATAAGAATATCATGCGAGACCGTATCAAATGCCTTACTAAAGTCTAGGTATATGACATCCACCGCTTCTCCCTTATCTACAAGGCTCGTTACCCTATCAAAGAAAGCTATCAGATTAGTTTGGCATGACTTGTTCTTCACAAACCCATGCTGGCTATTCCCTATCACTTTATTACCTTCCAAGTGTTTGCATATGATTTCCTTAATTACCTGCTCCATTATCTTCCCTGGGACAGACGTTAAACTGACCAGTCTGTAGTTTCCTGGGTTGTTCTTATTCCCCTTTTTATAGATGGGCACAATATTTGCCCTTTTCCAGTCTTCTGGAATCTCCCCTGTCTTCCATGATTTTTCAAAGATCATAGCTAAAGGCTCAGCTACCTCCTCTATCAGCTCTTTGAGTATCCTGGGATGCATTTCATCAGGACCTGGTGACTTGCTGACATCTAACTTTCCTACGTGATTTTTAACTTGTTCTTTGTGTATCCTATCTTCTAAACTTACCCTCTCTCTGCTTGTATTCACTGCGTTAGGCACACCTCCAGACTTCTCGGTGAAGACCGAAACAAAGAAGTCATTGAGCATCTCCGCCATTTCCAAGTTTCCTGTTACTGCTTCTCCCTCACTAAGCAGTGGGCCTACCCTGTCCTTGGTCTTCCTCTTGCTTTTAATGTATTTATAAAAGGTCTTCTTGTTTCCTTTTATGCCTGTTGCTAGTTTGATCTCATTTTGTGCCTTTGCCTTTCTAATCTTGACCCTGCATTCCCCGTGTTGCTTGCCTATATTCATCCTTTGTTATTTGTCCTAGTTTCCATTTTTTATATGACTCCTTTTTTATTTTGAGATCATGCAAGATCTCCTTGTTAAGCCAAGCTGGTCTTTTGCCATATTTTCTATCTTTCCTACACAGCAGAATTGATTGCTTTTGGGCGCTTAACAACGTCCCTTTGAAATACTTCCAACTCTCCTCAGTTGTTTTTCCCTTCAGTCTTGCTTCCCATGGGACCTTACCTACAAGTTCTCTGAGCTTATCAAAATCTGCCTTCCTGAAATCCATTACCTCAGTTGTGCTGGTCTCCCTTCTACCTTTCCTTAAGATCATGAACTCTATTATTTCATGATCACTGTCCCCCATACTGTCTTCCACTTTCAAGTTCTCAACTAGTTCCTCCCTATTTGTGAAAATCAAATCCAGAACAGCTTCTCCTCTGGTAGCTTTTTCAACCTTCTGGAACAGAAAGTTGTCTCCAATGCAGTCCAGAAACTTATTGGATAGAGTACATGCAAATTGTTAGTGTCTCCCCCTGTGTCTAGAAGCCCAGACAGAGACCAGAATCCTACCAAAGGCATGAAACTGAGTCCTCATCCTGACACCCCTATGTCCGTGCACTGGGATCCAGTCACCACTCACATGAACACCTGAAATGACTAAGGGGGAGGAGTTAGGCTAGAAGCCTATAAAATCATTAATAGTATGAAAAAAGTAAATAAAGAAGTGTTAATTTCCCCTTTACATAACACAAGACAGGGTCATCTCATGAAATAAATAAGCAACACCTTTAAAAACAAACAAAAGGAAGTACACTTCTTCAATACAACACACAGTCAGCCTGTGGAACTCATTGTCAGGGGATGTTGTGAAGGCCAAAAATATGACTGAGTTCAAAAAATTAGGTAAGTTCATTGAGGATAGGTCCATCAACACCTATAAGCAAAGATGGTCAATGATGCAACCGTAAGCCCTGTGTTTTCTTAAACCTCTGACTGACAGAATCTGGAACTAGATAACAGGGTATGGATCAGTCAATAATTGTCAGTAAGGCTCATTTTTACTGAAGCATCTGGTATTGACCACTATTGGAGTATCAAGAGACTCTGATAGAACAACCATTGATCTGACCCAGTCTAATCTTATATTCCAAATACTGCATTCTGTTTTGGCATTAAAAGGATGATAAAAAATTAGAGAGATTGAAGAAGACAGACACAAATTATTTGAGAGGCCGTAGAGAATGCTTTAGAGGCTGTAGAGAGATTTTAAGAGCTAAATCTGTTTATTTTATCAAAAAGAAGATTAAAGGGTGACTTGATTATAAGTACCTTCATGGGGAGAAAATACACGCCTACTGAATGGTTCTTTAACCTAGTGGGAGGGTGATTAACTGCTGGAACTACCAAAGGATGTGGTAGATCCTCCTGTGATACTGTGCTCCATGTTTTTATGGAAATACATTTTAATATGCTTTATGCAAAACAGGTCAAGTAACCTATCACTCAAGAATCTGTGATTCCCTGAATGTGCATATTTTTATTTGTGTGCATATATCATTCTTGTATGTGAAGTTAGAAATGTGAAATGTAACCTGCTTGTTAATCTAGAATTCCTAGTGAAACCCATTAGTAGTAATAAAGGAATTTAATAGCCCAGTGATCAAGGCAATAATCTCTAACTGGTTTTGTTTTTTCCTGCAAGACTAAACTCTGGTTGGTCTTACAAAGACACGTGACTTATGCCACCTCATGCTGGAATCAATCTTGAATTTGGTATTTTTCCAAGGGGATGGGGAGAATAAAAGAAAAGATTCCTGCCCCAGGAAATTCTATCAATGATAGTCTTTAGCTGGCTTTTGAAACTGCGTCTCCCACCCAAAGAAGACACACGAGAATCTGTTAAACCCGGGCCAGAGAAAAGATCAGCTGCGACTTGAAAGATTTTACCTAAAATAAGGAATAGGATGATAAATATGATTTGTAACAATCTCTCAGGCTAGGTCTACATAGCAACATTATAGCGAAATAACTAGCATTATTTTGAAATAATATAGTCCGCATCTACACAGGTGGCAGTTATTTCAAAATAATGTCAAAATAGTGTCAAGCTGGAGGACTTTGTATCCTGACTCCTGTAACCCTAATTTTATGTAGAGTAAGGGAAGAGCGGCAGAAGAGTGCTCTATTTCGAAGTAAGTGCTGTGTAGACAGCATCAAAACTCGAAATAAGCTACGCAATAGACGTAGATCAATTTGCGTAGCTTATTTCGAGTGAAGCCCAGCTGTGTACATGTACCCTCTGTGTATTAGGCTTAGCTGGAGGGCTTTATTTATTTTTGATTAACTTACTTTGGTCTAGTTGTTTTCACTTTTATACTTAATAAAAACACTTTTGTTTATTATCAAACCCAGTGAAAATAACTGTTACCTGGGGGGGCGGATGGCAACAGCTATGAACCTCTCTCTTTCATTGATAAAGAGAGTGAACGCTATGAGCTTTTGCTGTGTAATACTTTTATACAGAGTAAGATGGATTTATTTGGATTTTGGTCCCTTTTTAGGTCTGTGTTCCTGGATGAAGTCAAGTCCCTGTAAATAAGCCTTCCCAGAGCTGTTAACAGTTCCTGTGTTATTCTGCTGAGGGAGACCTGAGCATCTGGTCCAGTGAGACAGGGTGCTGTGGTGCCCCAGAAAAGAGGTAAGTGGGCTCTGTGGTATGACCTGCACATTGGGTGACAGTCCCAAAGGGACCTTTGTAATCCAGCCTGCCACACCTCCATCTCTTGATGTCTAAAGATGGAGACTAGATGCCTTTCTGGAAGATATGCTTCTGTCAAATACAAATTATGGGGCCCAATACAGAGTAACTAGATGAAATTAAATGACTTGTCATACATAGGAGGCCATGTTAAATTATCTATAGTCCCATCTAGCCTTATAGGGCTATTATAAGGTGAATGCATAACTGGATGAATAACTGTACTCAAAGAGTATTTATTAATAGTTCACATTCATGCTGGAAGGGCATAACAAGTGAGGTTCCACAGGAGTCTGTTTTGGGACCGGTTCTGTTCAATATCTTCATCAATAATTTAGGTGATAGCATAGAGAGTACACTTATTAAGTTTGGAGAGGATACCAAGCTGGGATGGGTTGCAACTACTTTGGAGGATAGGGTCAAAATTCAAAATCATCTGGACAAATTAGAGAAATGGTCTGAGGTAAACAGGATGAAGTTTAATAAGGACAAATGCAAAGTACTCCACTTAGAAAGGAATAATCAGTTTCACATACACAGAATGGGAAGTGATTGTCTAGGAAGGCGTACTGCAGAAAGGGATCTAGAGGTCATAGTGAACCACAAGTTAAACACGAGTCAACAGTGTGATGCTGTTGCAAAAAAAGCAAACATGATTCTGGGATGCATTAACAGGAGTGTTGTGAGCAGGACACGAGAAGTAATTCTTCTGCTTTACTCTGCGCTGATTAGGCCTCAGTTGGAGTATTGTGTCCAGTTCTGGGCACCACATTTCAAGAAAGATGTGGAGAAATTGGAGAAGGTTAAGAGAAAAGCCACAAAAAGGTATAGAAAACATGAGCTATGAGGCAAGGCTGAAGGAATTCGGCTTCAGGGCCGTCCTTAGCCATAAGCAGTTGCCTAGGGCACCAGTATTTCTGGGACACCACTCTCCCGGGACAGACTGGAAGCAGTGGAGCATGTAACAGCAAGGCTGGATGGGTCCTAGAGAGAGCTGAATGCTCTGCCTGCAGCACAGTCTGAGGGAGGGGATTCGCTGCTGGGGTCTCTGGAAGGGGAGAAGGTAGGGGTGGGGGAAGGAACTCACAGGGGCTGGCTGGAATTATCACACACAGCTGGCTGGGCTGGGGATAGGGTGCCAGATAGCATGTGTGAAAAATCAGAACAGGGGGTTGGAGTAGGGTGACCAGATGTCCCACTTTTATAGGGACATTTCCAATTTTGGGGTCTTTTTCTTATATAAGCTCCCCTTCCCCCCCACCTCCTGTCCTGACTTTTCACACTTGCTGTCTGGTCACCTTAGGTGGGGGGTAATTGGTGCCTATATAAGACAAAGCCCCAAATATCGGGACTGGCCATATAAAATCAGAACATCTGGTCACCCTAGCGAGGGAGACACACACTCCCCAGAGCTGGCAGCAATCCATCTCATCCGGGGGGAGCTGTGCAGGGCAGGATGTGTGGGTGCCCCGTCCCTGAGATCAGATGCTGTGCTAACTTCACCATGGTCCATGGTGCTGGTGGTGGTGCCTAGTGGTGTGTGATCAGACCTAAGGGTTTGCTGCTGCTGTTGGCACTCTGCACCCCAAGAGGTGGATTTTGGGGTCCTGCAGCTTTCCACCTATCTCCTCCTCTACTGCAGCTGTTGGACCAGCGAGCTGGGGGGAATGCCAAGTATGGAAGCAGTACTGTGTTGCCATTTAGATTGTTATTTAACAACTCTGTTTGCCAAAATGCTTGCTAACAATCCTGAATCCAATTTCAATATTTTTTTTAAATCAATATCTTAGCCAAAAACAGAAAATTAAGTTGTTGACAATTATTTGTGACAAGTTTGGTTTGGGGTAGGGAGTGGGCCAGTTTTTAATCAGAGAAACAAAAAATGGTGACTGGCTTTCCTATAGCCCTGTTACTGCTAAATAGAGCTCTCCAACAACTGTAATATGCTCATCTCCTTTCTAGTGGATAGAGTGACCATATGTTATACTAAGAGTCTCTTGCTTTTTTTCCACAGTGAGTCAGTCAGTATAGCTTTTGCCAGCCCAGAGGTTGGACAGCCAATGTCTTACATTTTCACAATGTTTTGTCCAACTTTCATAAAGTAAATACATGGTTAATAGGAGTTAAAAAGGCCAGGGACACTTCATTGTGAAGAATCTGTGCAGCAGATCATGCTAGAGCTGTGAAAAAGTCAGTTTTTGATGGAACTTTAGAGGCTTTGATTTATTGTGTATTTCTGGCATTGCCTAAAATGTGCTGTTATTGCTAACGTCTTTCCAAACAAAAATAAGGCACAATAGGACTTCTGTAACATTTCTGTGCTAACTTAATCTAGATGGGATGATTCTGTGTGGACTTCATTTTGGTCATTTTATGCTTTACCTAGGAGTAAAACTAGGGTTATACTTTCCCACTGCTTGGAAACCCAACTTAGAAAACCAGATAATGCCATTGATCTATTTACAGTATAAGGCTGATATAGAGTTGTAACTAACGTTAAGACTGATGCCCACTATCCATCTAAAACTAAAAAGTGGCTTTGTAGAAATGACATGGGTTTCCAACTCTACTGTGTCTCAGGTCAGGGTGGAGCATCTTGTGAAGTGTCTTCACACTAGCTCAAGGTCACAGACCCACAGCTATCCTATATTAGTTATTTTAAATAATATTTCTGATAATCTGACAATAATTTAAACAGTTGTTTCTTTTAAAAACACCCTTACAAATTATGTCGCACTGAAAACAACTTTCCGGGTCACAAAAAAGAGAACGGAAAGATGAAATAGGATTAGCTATACAAGCACAGAAGGATTCTATACTTAAGTTTGTATGTCATGAAAACAATGAAGTTGATCAAGATCACCAAGTAACTGCCAAAGAAAATGTTTCAAAAATATTCAAAGCACATGTCAATGGTATTATCATTAAGCCTCTATCTGAGACACGCTGGGAAAGCAGAGTAGAAAGTGCAAAAACATTGAGATATCAATCTGAGGAAGTTTACGAAGCACTGGTTGCTATTTCAGAAGAAGCCAGAGATCCAAAAGCAAAGTGAAGCCTCTGAAATATCCAGCTTCAAGTTTCTAATATCTGTCATAATCTGGTATGACATTCTTGTTAAAATCTCAAGTGTAAGCAAAATAATGCAGAGCCCAATGATGCAGCTTGATTCAACACTTACCATACTAAACAACACATGAGACTTTTTAGTGAAATACAGAGAAAATGTATTCAAAGAAGCACAAGTTACAGCAAGAGAGCTTGCACAGGCACTCGGTGTAGAACCAAAATTTCCATGTCCGAATGTGACATGAGTTTCAAGGAAAAAATGGCAAGTGGAATATGAAGGAGCAGATGAGCCCATAGATGATCCAGAAAAGAAATTTGAGGTTGAATTTTTTAATGTTGTGATGGATAAAGCAGTATCTGCTGTTGATGAAAGGTTTAATACCTTACGAGTACACCATGAACAGTTTGGATTTTTGTATGACATAACTAAATTCAACGAAATAGGAAAACAAGAGCAGCTAATGACAACGTGCAAGAACCTAGAGAGCCTCCTGAAGCATGGTGATAGTTTTGATTTAAATGGACTTGAACTGTACAAAGAATTGAGTACATTGTCATCCATGTTGCCACATGCAAAATCGGTGATGGAAATTGTACAGTTTATTCATACCAGCAAACTTGTTGACATATATCCTAAAATGTACATTACCACTTGTATTCTACTGACAATTCCTGTAACAGTAGCTTCAGGAGAGCAGAGTTTCTCAAAACTAAAGCTCATTAAAAACTATCTCTGTTCTACTATGAGTCAGGAACGCTTGACTGGTCTTGCTATTCTTGCAATCGAACAAGACATCACTTTGTCTTTGTCATATGATGACATTATTACTGATTTTGCAGCCAAAAAAGCCAGAAAGATTGCTTTTAATTAAAAACAAATTCTTGTTTCAATACCTCTTCATATAAATTTCCAATAAAATGTTGACAATTTAAAAAATATATATTATTTGCATCATTCTGTCAATAAATCAGAATTTTTTCTATAGTGCTACTTCTTTAGTGCTAGTCCATCAGCATTACAGCGTGCTTAATTAAGTTAAACTGTTTTTAATAATGTGCATGTGGCAAGTTTTCCAATACTGTAAGCTTATGTTTGTGTTGCTAAAAGCAAGTCAGGCATAGGGGCACCAGTTTAATAATCCCGCCAAGGGCACCATAAATCCTAAGGACAGCCCTGTTTGACTTTTTTAGTTTGGAAAAGAGAGGGGACATGATAGTGGTTTTCAAGTATCTAAAAGGGTGTTACAAGGAGGAGGGAGACAAATTGTTCTCCTTGGCCTCTGATGATAGCAGAAGAAATAATGGGCTTAAATTGCAGCTAGAGAGATTTAGGTTGGACATTAGGAAATAAATCCTAATTGTCAGGATGGTTAAACACTGGAATAAATTGCCTAGGGAGGTTGTGGAAACTCCATCACTGGAGATATTTAAGAGCAGGGTTCGATAGACATCTGTCAGGGATGGTCTAGATAGTGCCTGGTCCTGTCATGAGGGCAGGGGACTAGACTTGATGACTTCTCAAGGTCCCTTCCAGTTCTAGGAGTCTATGATTAAAAAATAAATCTATGACCTATTTAATGTTCATACAGAAACCCACATGGAACTCAGATTTACCTACTTTTGCTGATGTTTGAACCCAAGGATTTTTGGAGTCTTTATGTTTTAAAATCTGAATTGGGAGAACAAAATCAATCCTCTACGGTCCTGAGTGCTTCCTCAAATTGCAGAAAACCTGAAAATCCCACCGACTTGAATAGGAACAAAGGGCATTCAGCACTTCAGAAGTGTGGTCTCTTAAGGAGAGGAATATATAATATGTTGCTCTACAAGGTCATCAACAATTTTAGTAGGGATTTAGCAAAATATGCTTGGGTTGGCTTCTATGACTTAATTGTTTGTTATGATAATCATTGGTGCAGACTGGGTGATCTGGGGCTGCAGCACCCACGGGGAAAAATTAGCTGCCAAGCTCCTCTTCCCCTCAGTGCCTCTCACCTGCTGACCAAGTCCTCCCCCTCCCTCTAGGTATGGAGGTATGATGTGCACTCCGGGGAGGAAGCAGGGCTGGAGGAAAAAGTTAAGCACCTCCTGGCGAGAGAGGAAGTTTGTGATAATAATATAACGAAAATCCTAAGTCAGCCTCAAGCATGTTTCTCTCACCTGCTTTGTCTGGCATTTTCTTTTGTACGCATTAAAAATGGATCTGTATTTGCTTCGCTAGAAGCTCGTGTGCTATAAGAAGGGGAACAGCACAACTGCAATCAGAGATTGGTTTTCCTGTATGAAAGAGCAGCCAGGAGGACATTTCCCAGAAAAAGCTATTGAAGTTCTCTTCCATCAGTAGCCTTTTTTTATTTTATTTTTGAGATCAGCAGAGATGACATTATTGAGCAGCAGTGAAGCGTAGAGGGTACAATGAAGCTTTCAGAGGATACTGTTCCTTTTGCTGCATTCACTTGGCAAAAAATAAGTCAGCTTTCATACCCAAAGGATGGAGCTTTCCCTTCTGCTGCAGCTCTCATTTCACTAATTCCCCCCACAATATCTATACTTGTACTGGGTCTTCAAAAAGCAAAACAAGGAAACATACTGCAGGCCAAGTGAAGCTTGCAACCTACATCGGGCTAATGAATGTGTTAACAAGGAAGGTGTAGATGATCACAGAAGCCTAGTACTAATTATTTGCACTACTTCATATAGGAATAGATGTGCAGAATTTTGGTTAATTAATTAAAAGCTAAATTACATTAAACAACTTCATTAGTGGCTCATAATTACAGTTATTACAACAAACACCAAAAATAAATGACTAAAGGATTGACCTCTTCCAACTGAAAATATGCAACACATGTCTATCACCAGTGCCAGCTTTCTGAATTTTCAGCACTTATCTTCACTCTCATTAATTACTTGGAATTAGGATAAGAACGCCTTTTTAATTAGACATTTTCAGTCAATTGCTGAATGAAAGCCTTCCCCATTATTCATAATTTCTGCAATCTTGCACTTACAGTCCAAAACAACTACTCTGTCAGCTCATTTCTCCATGTGGCTCACAGCTGCCCTCTCCTTTGCTTGTAATCCAGAGAAGCCACTGTTCCAAAACCTTCCCCAATCATGTTTCATTACCTGGAATTAAGTTTATTACACATGACCCCTGAAGCATTTAATACAGCTGGTGTCAGAGATTGGATAAGATGAACCTTGAGTCTGATCCATTCTTTCCATTCTTATTTTCCAGCATTCCTAGGGCCTCATCCTTGGAGCCATTCCCATCTTTAGAATGAAGAACAGAGCTAAAAAGTCACACTTATTAGTCAGTCAGTAAAAGCCAAGCATAATTCTTGTGCAGCTCCCCAAACCAGATAGGTGAGTGGGTCATTAAAGATTTTGCTATCCTATTACATACCCTTTATGTTTGCTCAATATTAGAATATAATGCACATTTTATTGACAGATTTATTACAGAGAATCATAGAATTGCAGCAGAAATGTATTGTTTCTATTTACTAAGTCAAGTGTTAGCTAGTAATGCAAGTGAAATAAATAGCAGGGTATGTCCCACCACTTAATCACAGATACATGGGGATAGTTAGAGCTAGACAAATAATAAAAAAACAAAAAATAATAACCACATGTACATGAATATCATTTTTAATTTTTAAATAAATTTGCTCTACCTGTTCCTCTGCCCTTTTTGTGTTGGATTTCCAAGAATGTGCAGAGAAAACAAATTTCTAAGTCAAATTTAGTCACTGACCCTAAATTTCCAACACACGTTTATGCACAATGCATTTGCTTGCACATTATGCAAGTCAGGAAACAAACACTGCCAATGACTGACCAATACCAAATAAGCAGTATTCCCAGTAAAATATTTGCTGAATAAACCAATACACTTAAGGAAATTGACCTGCTTATGGATATTCTGCCAGCAAGAGTGGTAGAAGGAAGAGAAAGCACTAAAGGTATGAGATGGATCTGTTATTATCAATGATATTGCATCAAGGACTGAGTGTATAAAAGTCTCACCAAACAGAATTATAATAAATACTACACATTACAAATTATTTAACAGATTATCTCTCTTTTTAGAGGATCAAAATATTACTCAAAAAGTAGATATGGTGTAACTAACCTTGCACTTCAAATCCCTTTGCTAAGTACTTTGAGCAAATACTCTATATATTTCAATTGTCTAATTACAGAGCAAGTAAGTTATCTGTGCCATTTAATAACATTAATAATGTAGTAGTTTCAAGTTATATAGTACTTTGAAAAATTGTACACATATAGGAATTATTTCATTCACCACTGAAACATAACCCACAACAGCTTTAGAACAAAAACAAAAACAAAAAAGTATCCAGTAGAGGCTGTGGGGTGAACTAGTACATACCACCACAAGCTGGAATCTGGCTAAGGCATGATGAAGGACACAGTAGATAGAGATTAGGTAGACAGAATGCCAAATGCTTTGTTCACATAAAAACCACCATGGGACCAATAAACAGAATTTCAGTTGTATAGCTTATCAAAATGTGAACACCTCCAGCAGAGCTCTGCTCCTTAATACAATGTTGAATGGATTCAATTCTGCCCCACAGAGAAAAACACTGTCTACTGAATTATCAACACCATTTCCCACAGCATCCGACTTTGCCTCTGAAGTCTCATTTTACTACTAACCCAGCCTGCTCTTGATTAACTTTAAAGATCTGTCAAGATCAGAGCTTGAGGTGCAATTGCAGCAAGCTATTTTGATCTATTATTAATGTTAGCGGGGGACATTTCGCAGTCACATTCTTCAGGCCTAAGGGTCTGCAACATTCTATTTGTAGAATTATCTGTGTCACTTAGAATAAATGGGAAGTGACCTGTAACCAGATGAATGGACAGGCCACCTATGGGAAATATGAAGAGTAAAGGGACTAGGTTGGTAAGAAAAGAGAACTTGCTCTGTTTAATGTCTACAGACCCAGCATCTAAAAGTAATAATCTGAGTTGCACATTTCATCATTCTCACACAATCCCAGCTGGAATATGTTAAAAATACATCCCCACTCAATGGAGATGTTTTGACCCTTTTATATGCTAGACAAAAATGTAGCTTTGTAATTTAGAGCCAAAACCAACATCACACATCACAAGGTAAGCACAATGCTCCTACATGTATATGCAGCTGCTTTCCAGCTTGCCTTTATTTTAAAGATAATGCTTTGCTAATTTGTATCTGGCATGCAGAATTATGTTCTCTTTTATAGCTATTCAATGCCATTTCCCACTCAGAATAAAGTAATGCATTTAAAGAGATGTGTCACCCCTCTTTCTTCCTATAATAAAAGATGTTAATCAAAGCTCACCTCTTATTTCATCACAAATGAAAGAAGATGACCCAGTCATAACCCACGTAGTCTCCACCAACCCATTGCTTTGTTAATTGGTTTTCTCCGTTCCAGTTCTATTATCATTACCTTTTATATCAAGCAAGAGATCAGTTTACGATGTCATTCAACAGCATCTTGCTACATACTCTGTTCTAAACAAAAATCATATTAATCCTTCATAGCTCCTCTGTCCATCTGTTTATATTTTGGGACACAGAATAATTCTAATTTGGAACGTGTTAGAATAACCTATCTTGTTCCAGATTGGAATCCCAGGTAAATTATTGTCATCTGTTATTGCTATTCATACAGCTCTTGGTCTCAGGCCTTCTAATTTAATGTCTGTAGCTAGTGGAATATGCTAGGATAGAAAAGTTCAAACTAAATCCCTCCTTTGTACCCTTAGTTGCTATGTGTACTAATTTATTTAGTCAATAAACAGGAGGTGCCTGGAACTACCACACTCTTATGTCATGTCAACTCTCCTTCCAGGGCACATTCTTGTCTTTCCCATATTCAGTCTGTACTTAACACACACAATACTCTTCAATAGGCTTTTACAGATTTTCATACTGAGACAGATGCTTGTGCCACGGATTTGGTATAGCATTCTAACATGTTCTAACTGCTTAAGTCTTCAGAGTTCATGTTTTTCCAATGTTTTAGTCTCAAGTGACTGCTCTCCAATACAGTGACCCATCCTTATTCTCAAGAATGAAAGCAAAGTGCCGATATTTATGTATATTAAAGAAAATGCCTTTGGTAGTCAACTCTTCGGGGCAAGAAAACAAGTGATTACAAAAGCCTTCAGTCAGGTTTGCTAGTTCTCATGGGTATGATGGCTCTAGAGAGTAGTAATAGGAAACCAATTCTTTATCTTACAGCTCACAAGTGCAAAAAGTACTCCATGTCAGTTCTGAATCAGGATAAGCACTTCCTCCCAGCTGACTGCAGGCAGAGGCTGTGTGTAGTCAACTAACAACTTGACAGAGATTGACAAGCCCTTAAAGCAACATGCAGGCATCACCACCAGGCAGCTTCACTAAGAAGTCAAGGGATGAATTTCTACAGTTTTCTAGAGGTGGTTTTGTAGGGCAGGGGTGAAGCACAGCAACTGAAGGAAGAAAGGGAAGCTTCCAGTCTGCTCTGTGGATAAAGGATTTTAGTCTCCCAAGCTGTCATTCAATGCTTTTTGACAGAACAAAGAGACTTTCCCAAATCATTTTTTCCTCACCCCAAACTGTTAAATTTTAGCCACAATGTGTTTTAGGATAGTCAAACACCCTTCAGCTGATCCGGAAGAAAGGGGATTTATTCAGCTGTTATAGGACTTCCATGTGAGTTATCTTACTATACTAGACAATTAGTCCGTCATAAGACGGGATTTTCAGATCTCTCCTCCACGTTGGTCTTCTCTCCTGAGCCTCCGGTCTCTCTCTTCGTGTCTCTCCCTCTCATTCTTTCTCCCCTCCTCCTCCTCCTCCTCCTGCCTCCCCCTCGCTCTCTCTCTCAGCTCTCCTCCGCCTCCTGCCTCTCTCTCTGTCTCTCTCTTTCTCTTCTCCTCCCACTCCTGCCTCTCATTCGGGGGACAGCGGAGCCCAAATGTCCATTTGGGCTCCACACTCACTATGCTGCATGGGGAGCGTGGAGTCCAAATGGTCGCTTGCGCCACTTGCTTCCACGTGGCAGCCCGGCTGAGCGGTGCAGAAGTCAGCCGAGCACTACAGTGGGAGGCAAAGGGGGGCAGGGCGGTGACGTTCACAGCCAGGGGGCAGGGCCTGGAGCTGCTGTCACGCCATATGTAAGTGCCCTGCCCCCCTTCGCCTCCCACCGTGGTGCTCGGCTGACTTCTGCGCCGCTCAGCCGGGCCACTGTGAGGGAGCAAGCGGCACAAGTGGCCGTTTGGGCCCCGCACTCCCCATGCAGCATGGGCCGCACAAAGGGAACAGCCAGCATTTCAGCCTCACAGACATTGGGCTACTTTCTTACTATATATTTTAGAAATATGCATCCGTTTGTTCAAGAACTCCTCCTAAATGGTAAGAGCTAGGATTTGGCATGCAGCTTTCTCTTATCACGACTTAAAGCAAAGTCAGGGATTGGTTCCCAGGAAAATGGGATGTGCATGGAATTAGACTGTTTCTCATAAAATGAAAAGGGAGGGGTCTAGCAGGAGGGAGTTATACGTAGAATAACCACAGGGGAGCAACAAAAGGACAGAGATTGGGACTGGGACAGCTACAACCCCATTGGTTTAGCAGGGGGCAGGGGTGGAGAAACGGACAGCTATCTACTATATATTTCAGATAATTTCCGTGTGTGTGTGTGTGTGTGTGTGTGTGTGTGTGACAGAGAGAGCTGGGGCCATGCACCCCTCCTCCAGCTGTGCCCACTGAAGCAGCCATGGACTGGCACTTCTCACCTGGCCCCAAGCTGCTGATACGCGAGAGGGCTGTAGTTGTCCTCTCTTCCCATGGCAGCCTGCATACTGAACCCCACATCTCCAGCTCGACCCAGAACAATGATTTAAATGAAGAAAAACAACACTTATTTGAGTTAAGGACCCGAGCAATAAGTTAAGGACCTGGGTAAAACTTCTAATAGCTAAATAAGCAGAGATTATTATAATAAACTCATAATTTAACAGCACCTTTCATTGTGACATGTTTATCAAGGCAAATACAAAGCTGTCATCCCACAGGTGGCTGTATATCAGAGGTGCAATGAGCCTGATTTTGATCTCATTAACTTTGGCATAAATAAGAAGTGATGTCACTGAAGTCAATTAATCTGATGTGTACACCTACAAAATTGATTAGCATTTATATAGACTCATACTGCTGCCAGTTGAGGGGAAAATAACGCAAAAATGTGTAAGTCTAGAAACATTTCCAGGATGCAGTCACTTCACTTATGCATTTATTCCATCTTTACTCACTTCCCAGTCTTTCACTCCTATTCCAGCCAATCTCTCATCCATATAAAGAAGTCCAAACAATCAACCCAGATCTATACCTTCTATGGACACACTTAAAATTTCATTCTTGTTTCAGAAGTATCATCAGTTCCAAAGACACTCCATTCCCTACACATATGGGCTGTGTCTACATTGGCACCCTTTTCTGGAAAAGGGATGCTAATGAGACAAGTCGTAATTGCAAATGCCGCGGGGGATGTAAATATCCCCCATGGCATTTGCATGAACATAGCTGCTGCTTTTTTCCGGCTTGGGGCTTTGCCGGAGAAAAGCACCAGTCTAGACGGGATCTTTCGGAAAATAAACCCTTTTCCGGAAGATCCCTTATTCCTGATTTTAAGAGGAATAAGGGATCTTCCGGAAAAGGGTTCATTTTCCGAAAGATCCCGTCTAGACTGGCGCTTTTCTCCGGCAAAGCCCCGAGCCGGAAAAAAGCGGCAGCCATGTTCATGCAAATGCCGTGGGGGATATTTAAATCCCGCATGTCATTTGCAATTACGACTTGTCTCATTAGCATCCCTTTTCCGGAAAAGGGTGCCAATGTAGACACAGCCATGGTGAAGAATACTGCTAAAAATAGAAATCTCTCTTGCTCTCAAATGAACCATTGTATTAGAAGTATATGTAATCTAATCATTCATAAATATGAATGTTGGTAATATCTGTTATACTTGCTAAAATGTGAATGACCCCAGCTGCTCTTGGGGACGCCTGGGGCAGAGCAGCTGGGGTGCTGCTGGTGCTGCTGGGTTGATGTTTTGTATATATCAAGCATTTAACTAGGTACTTTATGTAAAAACAAGCTTGGATATTGACAATATATTTTCTGCCTTCTCCCCATCCAAAAATACTGTAGCACTTCTACTCAAGTAAGGCCAACAAAGCTCACTAGTCTCTGCCCTCTCCCCCTCCCAGACACTCACTCTTACATCCAATAAAAACTGAGGAGGCCATGGCCACCTGGTCACCCCGCATTCCAGGCCCCCAGCATGTATGAGGTATTTCTCCAAGTAAACTGTGCAACCCCTAGAAGACAAGTGCTTCTCTGACGTACAGAAGTATCAAAAGTTGGCTCTGCCCCTGCAATATGAAATATGGGTTTGCAGCCCACTGTTATAAGTCTGATGCCTTTCATGCATACCAGATTCATTTAAAAAGGCAAGCAGTGAGATACAATACATGTAATATGATGTAATGGCTGCCACAGACAGCAGTCATGAATTAATGATTGAGCTCGTGTACAGACAGTAGCTAACAAAGCCTGGGGCAACTCTAAAACACAGACAAGCACCTGAAAAAACTGTTAATATGGATTTCTTTAATTACATTAAGATAGTAATGCCTAGAATAAGATCTGCAGAGCACTTCCTGGTGATTTTGGAAAGCTGGCTAGTCACATGATACTGCCTCTTCCACTTGTAACTACAGTAAACTTCTGATAATCCGGCACCTTTAGGACCCAGGGGGTGCCGGATTATCAGATATGCTGGACTATTGGAAGGGGGGGCTATGAGGGGCCTGGGGTGGGGGGAGGTGCCACCCCAGGCCCCTCATAGCCCCCCCTTCTGATAGTCTGGCTCTGCCCCAGGCGTCCCTGATTCAGCCGCTGCTGAAACTGACCAGCAGCGGCTGAATCGGAGACGCCTGGGGCAGAGCAGCTGGAGTGCTGCCGGGTTGGTCGGGGTAACGCCGACCCTTGGCGCGGCGAGACCAACCAGGCAGCACCCCAGCTGCTCTTGGGGACGCCTGGGGCAGAGCAGCTGGGGTGCTGCTAGGTTGGTCCCACAGCGCCACTCCTTGGCGCTACTGGATCAACCCGGCAGGACCCCAGCTGCTCTGCCCCGCCCCAGGCGTCCCCAAGTCAGACGTTGCTGATATCGATCAGCAGCTGACTCCAGGAAGCCCGAAGCAGAGCTGCTCTGCCCCGGGCTTCCTGGAGTCAGCTCTTGGTCAATTTCAGCAGCGGCTGACTTGGGGACGCCTGGGGCAGAGCAGCTGGGGTGCTGCCAGGTTGATCTAGTAGCGCCGAAGAGCGGCGGTGCGGGACCAACCCAGGGGCAGCGCTAGGGGACCTACCCGGCAGCGCCCCAGCTGCTCTGCCTCCGGCTTCCCCGATTCAGCCGCTGGTCAGTTTTAGCAGCAGCTGAATAGGGGAAGCTGGGGGCAGAGCAGCTCCAATGGTCCGGCTGCGGAGCACTTCCGGGTTCCTGATGGTGCCGGACCATCAGGCGTGCCGGACCATCAGATGCTGGACCAATGGAGTTTTACTGTATTTGTATAGACAAGCAGGTTCTAGCTGAAGTAAAGAGCTTAGAGGCCTACAAAACATTTGGAAACCTAAGGAGCAACCTGCATAGCTGTCTATGATACAGTCCACTGCTATGTAACAGTGGGAGAGGAAACAGGAGTCATCCTCAAGGACCAGTGCCACCAGCCACCACAGGGACAAGTATGCAAAGAGGAGAAGGGAACGGGGCAATTTTATCCAAGAGACAATAGAACAAGGTAGTTAGTCAAGGTGCATTGGAGAGAAGTAAGAGGGGATAAAGCATCAAGGAACTAGAGAGAGGGGAATAGAGGGGATGGGAGGAGATAACAGCTAAAGGAGATGGGGAATTTTTAAAAAAAGGATAATGCATTAAAGACTACTAAAAATCCAGGATATGCTTTCCTTATATTATTGCTGCATAGAATCATAGGACTGGAAGGGACCTTGAGAGGTCATTTAGAGCAGTCCCCTACACTCATGCTAGGACTAAATACTAAGTATTAAGTAAATATTAAGTGAGCAACTGCTTTAGTGTTCATAGGGATGTAACATGAATGGTAGAGAGACTGCACTACACAACTCAGAGCAAAAAAGAAGTATCCAGGAGACAAATTCTATTTAGATGCAGACCACATGATGAAAGTGACTGAGGAACCCTGTGCAGGGTTAAATCTGTGTCTGCTGACACAGCTTCCCTTCCTTATTTGCTCTGGGCTCTTTGGAACCAGAGATGTTTACCATTTGTGCATGAGTGAAACTTTATTTGCTCAATGGTGGTAACAAAAAACTGTTCATTTTCAAACAGATTCTGTACTGTAATAGGGAGGATCTGTTCTAAGCACATAGTTCATAGCATAATCACCAGATTTGTATAAGAGAAATTTCATTTTAAATTAGTTCCACCTATATTCTATTTGTTAAGCTACTGACAGTTGGCCTAGTTCTAGAAATCTGTAGCATTCAAAGACATCAGAATCAATATCTAAGTACCTCAGTCAAGTATCTCCAAAATACACTCTTGCACATGTTGTAGAGTTTAAGGGTGTTCAAATTGTCCCAAAGTGACTTAAAAATTAGGATAATTTACCAACTGCTTATGCTGTTATACATTTGCATGCTAGAAAGAAGACACTCTGTGGACCATAGATCCTGAATTTTATGTTGTACCTAGGTGAAGTGATGATTTTTTAGGAATTATTTACTATTTAAAATGTACTTAAATAGTCTCTGTCTACTTTTTTACTTATCACAAGAAAAATACCAACTTGAAGATTTCAAAAATTTGTTTTTTGCCCACAAATAGTGTGTTCTGTTTTATGGGATAGAGACTAAGTATATATGAGCAAACAGAAATGACATCTTGTCACTTAATTCTCTTTATCATTATGAAAGATGACAGAGAATCACAAAATATTAATCAGCTCTCATTATGACAGTGATGGTGGATGAACGGTCAGGAAAGTGTCCAAGATGGCTCACACTGTCAAACTACACTGTTTATTCATGTACAAAATTAGAAGTGGAACAGTGATTGAGATGTATGTGTGTGGGAAAGAGATGAAGAGATTATTTTAGCTATGAGTAAGGGCCCAAAAAGAATTTTTTTAAAAGTCAGTGGGGTTTCTTTTTAGTTTAAAAAGGAACACTGACAGCACAGCACACTCAAAAGATTATTTGCCTCTCATGAACCATAGATCCTCATATTATTATGGGTGAATAGATTTTTTTTCCATGCCTACCTATCATAATGATTGATGTTCTATAAAATGCCTAAAATCGACTGATTTTAACATTTAATTCACTCTGAGTGCTTTTTTTATTGTAAGTTCCTCAGGGCAGGTACTCTGTGTGTTTTAGAGCACAATGCACAGTCAGCACTTAGATTAACAACTAATCTTTGCCATTTATGCTATTGCCTATTTATTTTTTTGTGTTTCCATTAGCTTGGGAATGCAAAATTAAATGGGCTGGTTTCATTTCTTTGTTCCCATTTGCTACTATACTGCCATTGTTCAGATTTCTAATACTGTGGGGGTTCAAAATCACCGCTCTCCCTCCCCAAACCTGGTTTCATTCTTTTCACTTTAGGAGGAAGCGGAGGCAATGTAAGGCATTTTATCTCCAGCTCCTGTTATCATCCTCACGGGTTCAGAGTGAATGAGGTAGTGGGGGAGCCAGAGGGTGAAGGGCTGCTAATAAGATGAGATGCAGTAGCACCAGCATATTTGGTCTTACAGACATATGAATAATATGACCCTTCTTTGCCTGTGGTTACCGCAGTCACAATGCTGGCCAGGGAGCAGCAGCAGCAGCAGCAGCAGCAATGAAACACATTCTTTTTAAAACAGAAAAATGTGGAAGGAGGAAGAGTCATGAAGAGAGAGCAGTGGGAATCTGGGAGAGGGGATTTAAGGAATTGTTTTCTTGCCCCTCTTACTTTCATGCATCTCACTTTTGCTTACACTGCCAACCCTTCTCACTTCGGGACTACTTTCATCATAACAGGCTCCTTTAGTCACGTAGCTTTCCCAGGTTCTCGGTCAGACCCACCAACAGGGAGGGAAAAGGTGGAAGTTGCCCCAGAATCTGGCAATTTTAAAGGGCCTGTGGCTCCCAGATGCTGCCTTCACAGGGGTTCTAAGGGTATGTCTACACTACAAAGTTAGTTCGAACTAACGGACGTTAGTTCGAACTAACTTTAATAGGCGCTACACTAGCGCTCCGCTAGTTCGAATTTGAATCGAACTAGCGGAGCGCTTAGTTCGAACTAGGTAAACCTCATTTTACGAGGATTAAGCCTAGTTCGAACTAGCTAGATCGAATTAAGGGCTGTGTAGCCCCTTAATTCGAACTAGTGGGAGGCTAGCCCTCCCCAGGTTTCCCTGGTGGCCACTCTGGCCAACACCAGGGAAACTCTATGCCCCCCTCCCGGCCCCGGACCCCTTAAAGGGGCACGGGCTGGCTACGGTGCCCATGCCAGGTACAAGCCTGCCAGCACCCAGCCAGCAGACCCTGCACCTGGCACGGCACAGAGCCACCCACCCGATGTCCCCCAGCCCACCCCCTCTTCCCGGGACCAGGCTGGCGGCTCCCGGGAGCTTGCCCTGGACCGCAAGAGGTGGGCACCTTCCTGGGCTAGTGCGGACATCGTGGACCTCGTCCACGATCTCCGCACTAGGCACAGGAAAGTGGCCGTCTAGGGCAGGAGAGCTACCAGCCTGGCCACCCAGGAGCAGGTGTGCATGAAAATCAAGGGGGTCCACTGAGAACCCCGGCCCTGAGCCCTGAGCTTACAATGGCCGTCCTGGGTCAAACCAAAGGTCCATCTAGCCCAGTAGCCTGTCTGCCGACAGCAGCCAACCCTAGGGACCCTGGAGGGGATGGACCGAAGACAGTGACCAAGCCATTTGTCTCGTGCCATCCCTCTCCAGCCTTCCACAAACTTTGGGCAGGGACACCACTCTTACCCCCTGGCTAAGACCACTCCATGGACCCAACCTCCATGACTTGATCTCACTTCCCTTTCAACTCTGTTCTAGTTGTAGCCTTCACAGCCTCCTGCAGCAAGGAGTTCCGCAGGTTAACTATTTGCTTTGTCAAGAACAACAACTTTCTCTTACTAGTTTCAAGCCTGCTACCCATTCCTTTCCTTTGGTGTCCTCTAGTCCTTCTTTATGGGAACTCAGGAAGAACTTTTCTGAATGCACCCTCTCCACCCAACCCCTGCTTTTAGAGACCTCTATCCTGTCCCCCCTCCGTCTCCTCTTTTCTAAGCTGAACAGTCCCAGTCTCTGTAGCCTTTCTTCATCTGGGACCTGTTCCCAACCCCTGATCATGTTAGTTGCCCTCCCTTCTCCCAGCCTTTCTCTTCCCCTCTCCCACCTCCTTTTCCCAGTCTCCCCCCAGTTTTGTTCAATAAAGACAGAGTCAATGTTGGAAGAAACGTTATCTTCATTTTGTACATCAATAAGAAGGGGGGCTAGGGAAGGGTAAGTGGAAGGAGGTGAGGGAGGAATGGGGTACGAGCCCCCGATGGGGAGGACTGGGCTGGCTCTGCGGGCTTCTGGGGGTGGAAGCTCTCCTGCAGCCCCCCGATTAGCCCCTCTCCCCAGATGGCAGCCTGCGGCAAGTGCAGCCGGGCTGATGGCCGAGTGGTGTGATGTGCCCAGTGTGGGTACTCCGGGCATTCCAAGCCAGAACTTCTTTGCAAGCGGGGCACCCCTTAGAACTGTGTGTCCGGGGTGGGGGTCGGGACCCTTTAAGCGCAGCCCTCGGCTAGCCTGAGACAGCATCTCCATGCTCTAAGTCCTCCTCTTATGCCCTGCCGGCACTGCTTCCGGCCATCCTTAAGCCCTGTTCAGAGTCCACTCAATGTGGACTTGCTAGTTCGAATTAGCAAAACGCTAATTCGAACTAGTTTTTAGTTCTAGACGCGTTAGTTCGAATTAGCTTAGTTCGAATTAACTAATTCGAACTAAGTTAGTTCGAACTAGCGCTGTAGTGTAGACGTACCCTAAGGGATGAGGGAGGTGGCACTGAAGGCTGCCTGCCCTGGCTCTGCCCTTTTGTCCAGGCCATACCCCTCCCTCCCACACGTTGCCCATGGGCCTAGAATGGCTGTTGGTTCCCTTAATCTGGACACAATTGGGGCTTGAATAAGGCCAGCTGGCTTAAACTCAGGCTATGTCTACACTGGAAAGGTTTGGGAAAAGTTCTGTTGACATGCAAAAGTAAAAAAGAGTCATAAACTGTTTTGGGGTTGTTGTTTTTTTGCCTCCCACTGTTGACAGTTCATGGCCACATTGCTAGCACTCTGTCGACAGATAGGATAGAGCAAAGCAGTGTGGATAATTATCCCACAGTGCAGTGTTGTGAAGGCAGAGCTGATCCCTGCCTTTCTTGGGATTCTCCCCAAGTTCTCCCACAGCATTCTCAGCTACTGGGAGCAGCATCATGAGAAGCGCTGTAAGCTCTCCATGCTGAGGAATGCACAGCTGTCTCTCCAGCCTTCCCCCTGCAGCAGCAGTCTGTCTGCTGCTGTGTTTCTAGCAGGGCAAAACAGGAGCATTCCAATGATTTGCTCTTTTTGTTTGTTCCCCAAACTGAGCAGCTCACTCAGCTGTTAGTTACTTTGTAGAGCTTTGAAAAGGGAGGGAGGAGGGATTGCATGCCTGAAGGGCAGCAGAGATCACAAAACACAGAGCACAGTCACCAGGGCAGGCATTGTGGGAACCTGATAGAAGCCAGTTCTCTCAACAACACCAACACCAGAGTCCATATTGGCTCCTTGTCAACAATAAAGGGAGGGGAAAAGACAAAAGTCTCTAGCAGAGGTAGAAGTTTTATTGCCAAAATTGGGTGTTTTT
Source organism: Pelodiscus sinensis (assembly GCF_052426305.1). Lineage (NCBI taxonomy): Eukaryota > Metazoa > Chordata > Testudines > Trionychidae > Pelodiscus > Pelodiscus sinensis. The sequence continues at coordinate 32,215,574 of NC_143056.1, forward strand.
CCTGACAAAAGTTGCATCGTAGAGTATGCTCTCTCACTGTTTTATAAAAAAAAGCAGTTTGTCAGCAAAACGTGCCAGCATAGACAAAGCCTCAGTCAAAGAAAGATGGAGCTCCTATCAGTAGAATGGATATGTGAGGAGATGAACCACAGGAGACGAACCACAGGAGACAGCTGAGGCACTAGTCAACCGTCAGCTGGATTTAGAGGTCTTGATAAAAAATGATAACTAGAGGGGCCACCCCCTTGTCACCTTTCCCCATCTGTGCTTGGCAAAAAGACTGTGAGCTATTCCATTCTTCTGTCTCATTTAGGTTGGATTACTCTCGCTGCACATACCATTACACCTGAAGGCCACTTGTAAACTTTGACTTCAACAGAAGCTGGAAACTTCAGCATAATACAACTGCCCCTCTATCTGCTGAGCAGTATGTCTAGATCATATTATACCGGCATTTAACTATCTGCACTGGCTTCCAACTCATTGCCAGGCCAAATTTAAAGCATGTTTTTTGATCTACCACAACCTTTATGGCTTGGTTCCAGTGCTGACATCAATGGAAGTTTGGCTTGCCCGAAAAGTATATCATTTGGGCCCTGAATATGTGGTATGTTTGAAATTTAAAACTTTCTATTGATTAGAATGTTTCCACTCCCATTTCCCTCCCCTCAAGTTAAATATTTTCATTTTTAAAATACAAGAGTTTATGTGGAAATTCAATAAAGACGACAGTATGAGATCATGAAGGAATTTTAAGCTATGTGCACTTCCATATAAAACGCCAATTAAAACCCTGCAGGGATTTGTAACTGACAAACTATACTTTAATTATTAATAGGCACATCAACCTATTAACTACTTGAGCTTCAAAAGTCCAGAGGCTGTCCTAGCTGTAGTCTGAGTTAGCTGCAACTTTGCTTTATAAGCCTCTTTACTGGAGAGTATCAGAGGGGTAGCCGTGTTAGTCTGAATCTGCAAAAGTGATGAGGAGTCCTGTGGCACCTTATAGACTAACTGAAATGTAGGAGCATAAGCTTTCGTGGGCAAAGACCCACTTCGTCAGATGCATGCATTACTCGACGAAGTGGGTCTTTGCCCATGAAAGCTTATGCTCCTACACTTTAGTTAGTCTATAAGGTGCCACAGGACTCCTCATCGCTTTTACTGGAGAGGCCTCTGATCTTCATTGAGAATGTTCAGGTTGGGAAGATCCTATGTGCTGCAATGTGGCCTGACAGGCTACAACTCCAATGTTACCTTGGGAAAAGGAGGGAGACACCTCTCTTCCAGGCAATGCAGAGAGAGCAGGCCATGGGTTCCATTTTGGAGAATGGAGCCAGATTGCTGGTGTGGATGCTAATCACATGGATGGCATTGTTTCTACTCAAAGATTGGATGCACTCTCATGGGCTTCCAAGTGAGTGCATGTACATGCAAATTTAAAACTGGTTTATAATTTCTGTGAATACCTGTGTAGGCAGCTATTTGGTGCCCCTTTTATGTGTTTGCTTTCCAGGAATTTTACCGACAAAAAGTTATTTTGTGGAAAGTCAATTTCCAAATATGCCTAAAACATACTGCACCATTTCATTAAGCTCACTGGAAAGTTTTGGTGAATATTGTTTCAAGTGTGCCCTTATTTACGTCTCACCTTCCAGGCCTTATATTCATCTCATTTAGCACAAACCTGATTTCTGTGCACCCAGACCATCTGCCTGAGCTGAATGGCAATTCTGGATGCACAAAGAATGCAGAATTGGACTCTCATGCTGTGCCATCTCACATAGCTCTCAGGAGGTGCTAATGCACTGAGAGGCAGTTCTGCAACTTTCAGCGCTTTCCTGTGAAGAACAGTTCCAGAAGAGAACATGTACATTTATTTTTAGGGATCATAATTTAATTGATGTGGGTGTTACTTCCTTGGAAGACACAGTATTAGATGTGGTTTGGCTATTGTGTTTCACTCACACATACACTCTCTCACTCTGTGTCACACACACACTTTAAATTATAAGTATATACATAGTTATGGCCCACAGGACCAAACTCATGGGCTATATATCACTTCAGGTTGCTCAGGTGAGCTAGTCATCTCTTGGATGGGTGAAAGCAAAGGACACTTATGGTCCAATTCTTCCTTCATGCACCTACGAAAGCCAGATCATCCTCTGACACCATATGTAGAACAATCAAGCAGATTTAATAATGACCTAAACATGAATTTACAAATGTCATGTTGTTTTACACATTCACAAAAAAGTGACTTAGAATTAAAAAAATTTTTTAAAAGTTAAATGATGTGGAAACCAACTAATCCCCAGAAAAATGAGGGTTGCACCCAGAACCAAGGCCAATACTCAAGGATAACACTGTCCTCTTCCGCACATATGCTTAGTAATCTCTCTCAGTGTTCTAAGACTCAGCAACATCCAAGAAGCACAGTGGGGTGGATTAAGGACAGAAAAAAATCGCAGCTTTTTAAGAGACATTTTTCATCATTTCCTCCCACAGCCATCCTGCCACATGGTGTTAAAACCTTACTCAAATTTCAACTTCAGTAATTCCATGATGCCTCTCTAATTTCCTCTTCCAATTGAGTCCTATCTGAGCAGGCCAGCTGACGGAGGTGGGGAGCATAGTTGCCCCGCGGCCCAGTGGTTCAAAGGGGTCCAGGGCTCCCAGCCACTGCCATTGTTTCTCTGGCAGCATCCGGATGTCCAGGCCCTTTAAATCACCACTGGAATGCTGCATGGCACATTCTGTGTGGCTCTGAGGACTTAGGGAAGCATGAAGTGCTGGCTGCCCCTGGTCTCACCCTTTCAGGGATAGTGGAACCAGGCTCCCCCACACCTTGTCCTGGGGCCCATGGAGGAGTCTGATGGCTCCCCTGAATCAGAGGGATGGCTGCATGTCAGTAATTCCCACACACATGCCCTGCCCACTTTAGAGATGCATTCTGAGGGTTATTATTTGTAAAGAACTCATGATCCTCAGATGGAAGGTGCTATTTTAATCTGTTTTTATCTTACATTGTGGAACATTTTAAAATTCCTTAAGACAGCTCTAGTTTGGATATCATTTCTCATAATAAATTACTCCACTGGCCTGTCCTTCGCTGACATATACTGACTGACTTTACATACATGTAATTTCTTTTACTTCAGAATTACTCCTGATTTACACTGCTGTAAGAGAGAGGAGAAACAAGCCCAGTTTATGCTCTGAAGGATGAAGTAGGCTTGGTTCGAATCCTCCATACATACACTGAGTAAGGAAGTTCTCTGGGGCTATATATATATATATACACATACTCCTGTTTTACAGATGGGAAGATGAGGCACAGAAGAACCAAGTGACTTGTCCAAGATCGTATAGGAAAGTCTGTGGTGGAGCAGGGAATTGAAACTGATGTCTTAAATCTCAGGCTTGTGCCTTAAACACTAGACTATTTTGTCACCTAACTTGACAGGGCCCTTTTAAAACTTCTCTTGATTTCTGGGTTTTAACTCACACCTTTAATATAGTACATCTAGGAGGCAGTTAACTGACTTCCTAACAACACACACACACACACACACACACATTATATATATATATATGGTTACAGTGAGTGTGTTCAAAGTGAAGCCAAGTTACACCCACACGTTAGCCTCCTCTTTTCTGATGCCGCAGCCAAGAAAAGAACTTAATACCTAGTCCATTCTCCTGTCACCATAGCAACCACTGGTGAAAAGTGTGATTTCCAAGAACCCAGAGATTAAAGATTGTTGAGGAAACCATAGTCTCATCACTAGTCACCATGTGCCAGAAGTCCACACTAAGTAGCCATCCACATCTCAGGAGCACAGAGCCTCTGATGAATTGCTCATCTACAATCCCAGTCAAAGAAAACTCTGAAGAGTGTCCATTATTAAAGCCAGGACAGAGTAAAATAAAGCCAGCTTTTCCTAAGAATAGTTGTACTTTAGGGTGTACAGAACTAGTCTACAGCTCAGCTGATGAGCCCATTTCTACATCACTATTGATAATGCTGGAAGTGTCATCGCTCTGCTGACGTGGCTGTAAGAAGGTTTTGAGTTTCAATACTTGCAACCTTAATTGTGAAGCCCGTTATCTTTTTGGTACTTGTATAGCCTTCAGCTCAACATGAATCAAACCTCACTATGAGTCAAAAAAAGTTTGGTCTTTTGTGTTGCTAACATGTGATTCCCCATAGCCTGTCTAAAATTGAACTCATGAGGAATCGCTATTTTGTTCTTCTTAAGGATATTAGCTATCGTGTAATTGAATAGCATTTAACAGCATGAACTCTTAGCAGTTACATGACTATTGTCCCTAGAGGCGGGGCCAGCAGCTGGTCCCAGCCCCACTCCTGGGGAGTCCCCTGCCACCCTGTGCTGCTGCCGTCTATCAGAGGCAGCAGTGTGGGGTGGCAGGAAGGAGCTGGTCTACCAGGGGAGTCAGTTTTAAAACTAGCTCCCCACACAGACTGGCTGCCTGCCATCCTGCACTGCTGTCCGTGGGAAGCTCGGACCCCCTGTGGACAGGAGCTGCTGCCACAACCAGGCCACTATTGACAGAGGCTACTTCGCAGCAGCCTCCCCTACCCCAACCCCCATCACACAGCTGCTTCTTAAGCCAGCTCCCCGCAGCACCAGTTCCTGCCTGCCCTCCTTCCCCCACTGCCTCTGCAGGTGGATCTGCGGAGCCAGCATGTGCAGGGAGCCTACCTGAGCTAGCTCCCCGAGCGTATCAGCTCCAGCCCACCCCCCTCACCCTCTGTACTGCTGCTGCTCTATCAGAGGTAGCTGCAAAGGGATGGGTAGGGAGGTAGGCAGATCTGGTGCTTGTGGGGAGCCTGCTTAAAGCCAGCTCCCCACAGGTACCAGCTCCTGCTCCCGTTTCTCCCTCCCTTGTGATACAGAGGCAGCGGGGGGTGGGGTGGGGAGTGCATGTAGTCAACACGATTAATGGATAAGCCCACACTTATCAGTTAATCATGTAGTCGACTACACGTTGACATCTCTAGCTCTTCTATGTCTCCGTCTCACCCTACCAGCTTCCAGTTCTTATCTCCTTCAGATACGTCAACAGTATTTAGGGAGCATGTTTTAACTGTTACACACAGGGCTTAAATTCTCATATACTATTTCTGAGAGCCTCCACCACCGACCCATTCAGGGTTGGGGCTTCAGCCCCACAGGTTGTGCCAGGGTTGCAGGTTTAAAAATATTTACTGGATCTCTGATCTGCAAAGCTTCAGCTGGTTACACGGGTCCTCTCAAGTTTTTTTTTACTTTTTTTTTTAATAAAGTTCTTCATAACATCTCACCACAGCAGAGAAACTTTAAAACTTCATGTTATATTTGACTCTTTCAACATTTACACAACTCCCAAGAGCTGATAAATAGCAAAAGCAAGTATCCACACACACTAGTCCTGATTTTGCACTGCATCAATGCAGTTCCATATCTTCACTGGTTATTGGAATCACACCACAGGGAATTAAATTAAAACACTATTATGTGTTTTACTGGGGTCCTCTTCAGAAAACAAGTGGCTACATATGTCTGTTTTTTAGTAGCTCCAAGGCATTGCATTATCACAGTAAAGGTCAAGCAGTTACATTTTTAGGACCTTCCTCCCTACAAAGATAGGTGGAATCAACAGCAACCAGGGACAGCTTCCATATTTAGGGGTTCCTCTTAACACTACAACAAAGACCCAGCTCGAGCCCCCATGCTATAATCTAAGAACATTTACTCCTGGGTGCCTCTAAGAGGCAATACTTAGCCACTTGCAAGCCTGAGTCAGTGTAGAACAAAAGAGAACTTTCATTAAAAGGGAACCCAGCATTAATTTGGGAAAACACCACAACCACATTAAAAAAAACAACATGTAATCATAAGCCAACCTGATCCCACCATGCACTGAGGAGTGTCTTTTGCCTCAGTTTCCCAGCCTGTATTCATCTAACAACCAAATGAATGTCTCTTTAGCACACCATTCCTGTCTCCCTCCACTATGCCCAACTCACGGTTGGCTATCCCTGGTCAGACAAAGACCCAGAGTTCAGGGATGCATTTGGGTGGGTTCACTTCCCACCACAGGAAGGTGGAGCACTAAGCAATGCCTTTGTTGCTGCCACTACTACTGACTCACAGTCGCTATCATTCACTGGTGCTGCTGCCACCACTAGTCACTCTCTGCAGCGCCACAGTCTGAGCTTCTACTACTGACCCAGCAAAGATGGTCTGGTCCTAAAGTGCTTACTCTCCTGCTCATCACTAGCTGTCAGAGGACAGCTCATTCAGAGCCTGTTTACCTTAGAGGCATGAGCAAATGAAGGCTATACTTAAATAACTGATCGAGGTGCTCAGCCTCAACCCCTGCTATTGTCAAACCAAGTTTCAAAAATCATTAATTTGGCTCCGACCTCACCCAAATAAATAAATAGCGAGCATGACTTAAAATGAAAGATTTTTAAAATAACTCGGGGGTTCTTTTTATGTGGTCTCTTGGCTGTGGGCCATGTACATTTATGTTTTCAAGCTTCTCTCCATGACCACGAGGGCTAAAAATACGTTTTAAATGTAAAATCCTCATGGGCTCACCTGACTAAGACAGGCCTGGGCAAAATACGGACCACCAAGCCACCAGATCTGGCCCATGGATGCAGTGGGGAGCCCCAGATGGGTTCCCTGCTTGACTCAGATCCCCAAACGCCATCCAGAAAAGGGGCCGTTCCTCTTTCAAAACTGTGATCCCAGTGGGGCAGGGGGAGGCTTCAGGCACTGCCTCTGCCCCGAGCACAATCCCATTGACTGGTTTCTGGCCAGAATAACAGGCAGCACATGAAGCACCATGCCCCCATATCCTCCAGCTGGTAGTTATTCACACACGCACATGGCCCTGCTGCCTGTGCAGGGGAAAGGCAGGCAGGCTGCCTGAGAAATGTGTTGGGCTGCTGGCCGGGAGTCAGCCAGGTAAATCTCCTGGCCAGAGTCCGCCTCTGCCATCTCAGTCCTTCCCTTCCTCAGCCCTCTGTCTCCCCACTCCTGCCCTCCCACTCTACATACTCAAACCCTCTGGCCCCTGCTCCTGCATGCACACCCTCTCCCATTGAGCACCCCAAACCCCTACCCCAGGTCACATCCCAAACTCCTGCACCCCACTCTAGTGCCCCAGGTCACAACCACCTCCTTCACCCAAACTCCCTCCCAGACTCCACTCTCCCTCCTGCATCCCAGAAAGCTCTGATGGCCATTCTGTGAACGGACATCAGAGCACCTGTCTTTTTTCTGATAGTGATTTCTTGTGCAAAAACCCCTCTGGAGCATCCACACCTGCCTTTTTGTGCAAGAGCTCTAGCGCAAAAAGGAGTTATTCCTTGTAGGGAGAGGAATAACTCTACTGGCAAAAGCCCTCTGCTCTGTCGATTTTCGTGTGCAAAAACACACATGAGGTGTGGACACTGCCGTTTTTTGCACAAAACCCACTGTCCCAGCCACTGTCCCCGCCCTGCCCCACCCTGCCCGGCTTGGCTTTTGCACATGAGCACAGGGCTCCCAGCACCAATTGCGGCCGCCTCCCAGTCACTCCCCCACCAGGCGTCCGTCCGGAGCCCAGCCGGAAATTAAGAAAATACCAGACATTGCACGTGTCCAGTATTTTCTGAATTTTTCTACCGGACAGAGGGCGCAAATACCGGACTGTCTGGTAGAAAACTAGACACCTGGCAACCCTATGCATAATTCTAGGCTGCTGAAGGCGTGCAGTGTGAACAAAGGAGTAATTTAGACAGCTCTGGGTGACTTCTTAAACTATGGCAGTTCTACAGGAGGCAGTGCTGCCTGGAATCCCTACAGCTGTGTCTTCGCCCCCACTTGGGCCAACAAAACTGATGTGGATTCATACCAGAATCTGTCCATATGTCTGACAAGTAGGTTTGCCAACTCTCCCAGATTAACCAGGAGTTTCCAGGAATCAGCCTCAGTCTCCTAGTTTCTATTAAAGGCAATATGGGAGGTTTAATAGGCCAAAGTGGTGCAATAGGGGCAAAGACAGGTACACTACCTGCCCTGACTCCATGCCACTCCTGGATTTGAGTTGCATGTCCAGCTCCTAGGTGCATGAGAGTCTCTGTGCGCTGCCACCACACTAAGTGCCAACTCCACAGCTCCCACTGGCTAGATACTGCAGCCTATGGGAGCTGTGGAGCAATGCCTGAAGGCAAGGGCAGCACACAGAGCTGCCTGGCTGTGCCTCCACCTAGGAGTTGGACATTCCAGTTGCTTCCATGAGCCATCTGAGATAAGTGCCACATGACCAGAGCCTATGCCCCACAACCTGTCCTGCACCCCAACCTCCTGCCTCAGTTTTGAGGACTCCCCCCCCCCCACACACACACACATTTGGTGCCCTGGGTGCCAGCCCTGAGCCCCTTCCCACATCCAAACTCCCTCCTAGAGCCTGTACCTCTCACCCTGACTCCTGCACCAGGCTCAGCCTAAAACCTCCTCTGCGTGCGCGTGCACGTGTGCGCATGTACGCACACATGCACACACACCCCCTCAGCCCCAGTCCAGAGCCTGCACCTCTTCTTATACCCCAACCCGCCTGCTCCAGCCCAGTCAAAGTGAGGGAAAGCAAACAATGGAGGGAGCTGCAGCCCACAAAAGTTTATGCCTTAATAAATTTGTTAGTCTTTAAGGTTTCACTGGACTTTTGTTGTTTCTGCAGCTGTGACTGTCTCTTTATTATGTGTCTGCACAGTGCCTGGCTCAATGGGACTCACCAGGCACTCCCATAATAATTATATGCATTAGCATTCCATTTAGTGAAGTTGGAGGTGATAGTTTCAAAGAATATCTTCAGACATGGTGTGTCTTGGGAACAACCTCAAAAAGCTCATATACATATATGTCCCTGTATACACAAGTAGTTCAGGTAAAGCTTGCTCCACTTCAAAACTGGGAGTCTAGTCCCAGTTGAAGAAATTTTTCTTTGTACTGTTTTTTCAGGCACAAATCATTTACTATCTCCCCACCAAAAGCTAAGTAAACAAAACATTCTTTCCCCTGACTTTGACTGAGTAATCTACCACACTGTCTCAACTTTCAAAGAATGATTTCTTCTTTCTGCCTACAGTAGGCAACTTTTCCTACAGCCCAATCTCTGCACACCATACCCTCACCTTCAGCTCCTCTTTCCCTTTTGGGGAAATACTAACATGGAAAAAATGTTTAAAACAAAATAAGTCTGGGAAATAATCCACATTCCAATTTAAATTAACACAGGCAACAATGAGGCAAGCAAATGGCTTTGGTGGGGAGGGCATGCTGCCTCCTCAAGACCTACCTCAGTTCTACTTCTACTCAGTGTCCTGGAATCACTATAAATCCTGAGATGGTTAAATCAGACCATAAAGGTTTGAGGTCAGACAGACAGGTATATTTTTACTATTTACCCTGCTGTTTGCTTTTTCAGACCTGCTTCTAAATAGCAGCTTCCTTTCTAGCACTCCCCTGGCAGCCAGCCCCTAATGAATAAAGTGACTCAGCTGACTGCAAACACCTTAGAATTATTCTCCACTCCACATATCCAAATGCAGCCTCTTTCATTAACCCCTACTTCTCTCTCTCTTTTTTTTTTTTTAAAGGAAAATAGGCTTCTCTGTGTCTTTTAAGTACAAAGAATAAGATCTATTCATCCAGATCCTCAAAGATATTTGGGCATCCAACTTCCATTAAATTCACTAGGAGTTAGATACCTAAATACCTTTGAGGAGCTATATTGCTACCACTTTTAGACCAAGCAGTTCATTATTATTCAGGAGTCTTGAAGATTGCTTCTGTTAGCAGAAGAAAATTATTAAGCAAATCAAGTATCTTCTTGCTGCAAACATTTTTATTTACCAAAAAATGTAGACAGTCCTGTTTCCCTGAATAGAGTAGTAATGAACAAACGGTGGCAGTTAATTTATAAATATCCAAGGGTCCTTCCAACTGGTCATTTCCCTTAAAAAAAGGTCTCCCAGGCTTCCTTGAGGGCCACACAAAAAATGCTTTTCTGGCTCCCAGCTCACTTTCTGTCTGCTTTTGTAATCCTAAATTGAGAGAGAGCTCCTTGAGAGACCTATCTGGGGAGGAGGGATACAAGTGAGTGGGGGGGAGGATCGTTGCTAGGCAGATTTAGAACTGCACATCCAGAAGCTTCTTGAATTGGATGTGATAGTTCCCTGTTACTGGTGTCAGACTCCATGAGAACAAGCAGTCAGGGTGTCTGTTTTACAAAAATCCCAATGCCCTGGTGAATTGGGAGAAGCTGAATGCAGGAGCAGGCTCTTTCCCTAACTCTGAAACAATTTGCAGTAGGTTCATAATCATGGTAGTCTGACTACTGTATTTGGGGTACAGGAAGAGGGGTACCTAGAGGCTCTGCAGTCACTGCTCCCTGCGGGCTCTGCCCAGGGCCATCACTAAGGAAGCACCTGGCCTGCAGCAATCCCTCCTCCCAGTGCTGCAGACAGAGGGTAACCCCCTCACCATAGGCTCTGCCTCGCCTCTGCTTTGCTCCGCTCCACCCCTTCCACCAAGCCCTGCCCTGCCCCGCCCCTTCCCACCCATGCAAAGCCCCCTTCTCCTGAGCAATGTGAGCTGGTGCAAGATGGCAGCAGGGATTCCCCCCTGCACTCAGTGCTCTCTGCTGCTGCAGTGAAGCAGAATGCAGCAGGCTGGGAGACAGGGGAGGAGCAGGCTGCTGGATAGATCTTGCACTTCCTGTTGCTGCCCCATGCCTGGCTCCCAGATACTCCCTCAGGCTGCCCTGGGACCAGACCATAGGACGGTTGAAGCAGCCACCGTGGGAGCCCTAGAGCATGGGGCCTGTGGTAGCTACCTTAAAACATGCTATGGATGGAATGACTGTCTCTGTCTGTCCATGATCTGCATCCCTGCCCATGCAGCTCTTGCTAACCTGGGAAGCACTCAAAAAAGGCTACAGGCTGAAATGCAACTCCAGGCACCAACAGCAAAATATGGTAGCCACTTGGCCCATGGAATCAGCCAGAACACTGTCCTCCCCATATTGCCCTGCCCTGCCTGTCTTCCAGCCTCTGACCTGGTCAGGTGCAGGGCTTTAAGAATAGGGTTGCCAGGTGTCCAGTTTTGAACTGGACAGTCCAGTATTTGAGCTTTCTGTTTGGGAAACAAATTGAGAAAATAGAAATGAGAAAATATAAATGTCTGGTATTTTTTAAGTAAGATGTAATGTATATTGTGATGTAATGTCAAGTGTGTCCAGTATTTTTGTTGAAACGATCTGGCAACCCTATTTAAGAATGAGGAGATATAGAACTGCCCCTGGAGCTGTCCGACGGTGGTTATGGTGCTGCATTTTGGAAGGGCAATATCCCCCGTGACCCATGCCCCCTAAAGTTACCCATGAATAGGTTAGTGATATTGTTAACCCTCCAAGAGGGATAAATGGGCAATGTTAATTATACAAAGAAGAAACTGGGAGCAAAAATAGTTTAATTGTTCACATTAAATGTTTGATTTTTAGCCAAACTGTTTAGTTCAATAGTCCCAACTAGTGTGATTCATCAACTTTTCTTTAAATGTAGTAACGGGGAATGAGTCATTTATATTATTTTGCTATTCTCAGTTTTGCATCTTCATATAGCAGGTTTTTGTTTTGAATCTATATATTTAACTGAGTGTTTGGTTAATCAGTTAGCTGACTGGCTAACAGTGATTTTCATGAAAGATGAGGAAGAGTCTTCATGCATGGATTCCAATTGAAGATTCCTATAAGCAAGTGGATGGATGATCTTGCTTTTGATGTAGTCTTTGATCACCAAATCAATAGTCTGCTGAGACTCAGATGAACTCAACCTAAGCTTTTGGGAACTCTGAGTTTCTTCTCACTATGTTTCAGTGGGGGCTGACCTGTTTAGATAGTATTTGTTTTCTTTATATATAACTGAAGATAATGTATGCCTACTACAAAATAGCTATGTTGTATTGTAAAAATTAAGTTACTTTCTTTATCATAAGACTGTATAATTTAACAGCTTTAATGTCTTTTTTGGACTTGAATGTGGGGAGACTGACACTGTGCAATCCTTTCTGAAAATAATTAGAGACTGAATTCTGGGTCTTCAGCTACTTTTCTATGGAAGTTGGGTTTTTAGGCATTGAGAAAAACATGGAAGTAAACTCTAGCCCACCCAAAGGTTACATTCTCTCTTGGCTTTCTGTTTTGACACATAGCCCTACCCCTTGGCTACGTCTATACTGCAGGCTTCTTGTGCAAGAATGGCTGTTCTTGCGCAAAAACTTGTGAAACGTCTACACTGCACGCACGTTCTTGCGCAAATAAATTTACAGTAAGGCATGGGAACAGAGGGCTTCTTGCACAAGAGTTATTCTTCTCCCCACAAGAAATAAGCCCTATTGCACAAGAGCTCTTGCGCAAGAAGGCTGTGTGGACAGGCAACAGGGGTTTCTTGTGCAAGAAACCCCTATGGCTAAAATGGCCAGCAGAGCTTTCTTGCACAAGAGAGCGTCCACACACTGCCATGGATGCTCTTGCGCAAAAGCACATGGCAGTGTGGACGCGCTCTTGTGCAAGACCCTTTGCGCAAGAACTCTTGCACAAGACAGTTCTTGTGCAAGAAGCCTGCAGTTTAGACGTAGCCCTTGTGTTTCCAACCAATTCTGAGGGAAATTCCTTTTATTCTCTCTCACTTAGTTGATGCTCAGGTCTTTCATGTGTCCAGTGCTTTGGGTCTTAGCTAAAACAATAGAAGCCATCTTAGTCCATAAAAGAGCTTAATTTCTTCTTTCAGTTTAAACAAAAAGAAGACTGCCTCCTACACCCATCAATAACGTCTGTAACAGGCCAGATATCAAAGACAGGCTTACCTGCACTGGTCAAAACTGAAACCTAAATTCTATATCAATCATGGGTCCAATTGATAGGTGGCAGATTCCATCCACCTTGGCTCCATATGAAGTTTGGAAGCACCTGCAGGCCAGAGCTATGCCACATGTACAAAGTAGGACCATAAGCAACCCTATCCTAGTCCCCTCACTAACCTTGTTACAGGTGGGAAGCAGGAGGATGCATGAGAGGAGCAGAAACGCCTCTATCATACATGCTGCTATGGGGATTCTGAGCTGCTCTGGACTGTAGTCAAGGACCTAGGCAGCCCAGAAAAGTGTGCTCTAAATTAGAACATCCCAGAACTTCTTATTTGCACTGTGGGCTGTTTTGGCTTCTGGTGCAGCCCAAATTCCCCAGGCACAAAGGTGCCTTAAAGCCTCCTCCCCTCTGGCAACACAGGACAGTCTCAGCTCAATACTTTTATCTTCTGGGACTAGTTATTCTCAACACACCTTAAAAGAACTAAGCAGAATCACAGGGCAGACTCCTGAGGATTCTTGCCTGCTTGTGCAAGAACACCTCCTAAATGGTAACAGCGCGGGCCACCAAATTTGGTATGCAGCTTCCTTAAAGCTAACTTAAAGCAAGGTCAGAGTTTGGTTGTGCCAGGAACATGGGAAGTGGTGGGAATGGGGCTGTTTTCCAAAACATTGAAAGGGACAGGCAGAAGACAGGAGGAACGCGATCTTCACACTCACTACTGGGGACAGTAAGCAGGGACAGAGCAATAGGGTCAGCCACACCAGCATGAGACGGACCAGCTGGGGATGGGGCTCTGCATTGTTGCTGTCCAGTTCTCACCTTTCTCCTTACAGCAGTAGGGCCTGGGCATTACCCCCCACCTAGCTAGCATACTTCCCCCCCATCCTCCCAAGGCTTCACTGGAGCATGGGGATTCTCTTTGCCTTCCCCCACCCCATGCCTCCTCATGGGTCCTGGGGATTCCTTCCCCTGCTCCTCCCCTGTTCAACTGCTCATGGGGGTCTAGGGATGCCTTCCTTCTCACTCCCCTTCTGGCCAGCTCCCCCCATCCAGCTCCTCACTGGGCCCAGGGATGCCCTCCTCCCTGCAATGCTCCTCTTGGGACCTGGGGATTCCCTCCCCCACATATGCCTCTTCAGCCGGTGTGGAGAGTTAGGGTTAGTTCACTTTCATTCTTTTATTATACAAACGTCTTTTTTCCTTCCTTTTTGAAAATTACAATAATTTACATAACACATCTGCATTTTCCTTTTATTTCTCAACAAAACCCAACCAACCATTTCTTGAGTTACACACCCAAGCAATGCCGGGTACATCTGCTAGTAATAAATGTAAAAAAGGAGCTTGCCTTATCCTTGGTTCACTTTAACATCTCCAAAAAAGACTTTTTGTATCAAAACAAAATTCCAATCTTATACCAACACAATTTAATATAATGAAATAAGGTACCAAAAGACTGACTTTGCTTGTGACTTTAACTGTATCATTTAGACTTTGTGCCTTGTTTTCCTCACCTTTCAAGTGATATTTCCCTAGCCCACAGGCAGATTGTGTGGCTATGACCTTTAATGACTGTAAAGCTCCTGACTAAGGGTGCTGGAAAGGCCAAAGTGTGATTGTCCTGCTCACAGCTTAGCAAGACTGAGAGGAAGTGCAGCACTGCAGGCACAAGACTAGGAATTGGAAGATATGGCTTCAGTTCCCAGCTATACCACTAACTGGATGAGAGTCTTTCTACTGAAGTTGATGGGCACTGAATCATACCCTAACTTGTTGTGCCTCAGTTTCCCCATATGTAAAATAGCAATAAGCCACAAGACAGATATTAAATGGATTGGAGATGGTTCAGAGAAGAGCACTGAGCATGTGCTTATACTGTTAAATAAAGAGATTTAGCTCTGAGTCTAACAAAGAGAAAGTTAATAGGTGATGATTACAGTCTATAAATATCTGTGTGGAACAAATATTTAATAATGAGCAGCCTAGCACAGAGAGGTACAAGATCCAAATCCTGGATGTTGAAGCTAGACAAATTCAGACTGAATAAGGTACATATGTTTAACCTTTAGAATATTTAACCAAGGAACAATTTACCAAGAGTGGTGGTGGATTTTCTTATCATTGACAGTTTTTTAAATCAAGACTGGATGTTTTTCTTTTTTAAAAAAAGTGCTCTGGGAATTGCTTTGGAGGAGTTCTATGGCCTGTGTTACATAGGAGGTCATGCTAGATGATGACAAAGGTCCTTTCTGGCCTTGGAATCTCTGAATACACACTTTACAGAGATATTCTGAAGCTAAATTAACTCTAAACACTTTGAAAGAGTGACAAGGAATCCTGTGGCACCTTATAGACTAACAGATGTATTGGAGTATAAGCTTTCGTGGGCAAAGACCCACTTCATCAGAGGCATGTAGTGGAAATTTCCAGAGGCAGGTATAATTATTCAGGCCAGAATAAGGCTAGAAATAAAGAGGTTAATTCAGTCAAGGAGGGTGAGGCCCACTTCTAGCAGCTGATGTGGAGGTGTGAACACCAATAGGGGTTCGTCTACACTGGCAGCTTCTTATGCAAGAACAATTTTGTGGAAGAGTTCTTGTGCAAAAAGTCTTCTACAAGAGAGCATCTACACTTCCATGTGCTTTTGTGCAAGAGATGTGCTTTTGCGCAAGAGCATCCATAGCAGTGTAGACACTCTCTTGTGCAAGAAAGCTCTGCTGGCCATTTTAACAATAGGGGGCTTCTTGCGCAAGACATTCATGTTGCCTGTCTACACTGGCCTCTTCTGGAAGAGCTCTTGCGCAAGAGGGCTTATTCCTCATGGGGAGAGGAATAACTATTCCAGAAGAAGCCCTGTTTTACAACGCTGTACTGTAAATTTAATTCTGGAAGAACGCTCGTGCAGTGTAGACAGCCAACAAGTTTTTGCGGAAGAACAGCTGTTCTTGTGCAAGAAGCTGCCAGTGTAGACATAGCCCAAGAGAGGAGAAACTGCTTTTGTACTTGGTTAGCCATTCACAGTCTTTGTTTAATCCTAAACTGATGGTGTCAAATTTGCAGATGAACTGTAGCTCAGCAGTTTCTCTTTGAAGTCTGGTGTTGAAGGTTTTTTGCTGCAGGATGGCTACCTTTAAATCTGCTACTGTGTGTCCAAGGAGATTGAAGTGTTCTCGTACAGGTTTTTGTATATTGCCATTCCTAATATCTAATTTTAAACACTTTGAAATCCGTGGTTGGAAGATGATATATTATTACTAGTGCCTGAGATACAGACTTGAACTAAAATTACAGAGAGGAAAAAAAGAATTAGAAACTGATATGGACAATATAATAACTACAGTTACATTAGAAAGGGTTAAAATATTTAAAATGCCTATAAATCCTTATTTCTAGTGCATAAGCTAAGTGCTAACTAACTGGGGTTGGATAAGAAGCTTCCCTGATAGGCAGGTTATTTCATAATAGTGCATTACAGAGCTTCTTGCAGCTTTCTCTGAAGCATGGGGATCACTGAAACAATTTACCAAGAGTGGACCATCAGGGACTGGATACTGAACATGAGGTGGATCACTGCGGGCCTGGCAAGTCCTATGTTCCTAAGGCTTCATACACAGATAAGTAAAGGACCTCACCTAATTTCTCTATTTATTTTTTTTGGTCTGTGTTACACAATTACAAAGAGCAGTGTCACAGAGCTTCCTATGTGTTCACACTGGCATGCTGTAAAACTGGTCACCACTTACATTTCAATGCCTAGATTTAAGGGATCATCCAATCATTGCAAAGCACAGTTTAAACAGGCCAGACTACTGATTTTATCTAAAACGTTACAGGATTGGAAATAAATCCCAGAATGCTAATTTCTGTGTATACAAACACTCCCGGCTCTAACAAAGATACTCACAAATTAATATATATGTATTACCTCCTATCTAGCTGGTTAACCCCTTTAGTGTCAATCTCATGGGTTTTAAAGGATAGGCTTGGGTTCTTCTGGACCACACCACCCACTCAGCAGGGTGTAACTTCTTTTTTTCTTTCCATATGAATTTGTGTGACAGTGTCTCTGTCCCCCTTCTCCCTTGCTCTTTCCTGGCAGGATCACCAGTGCATCATGGGAAGAAAATCATAATCATAGGGTAACCCTCAAGTACTTGCCAGATAGTTGGAGATTCCTAAGAAATAAGAGAAATACAACAATATATTCAACATAGTAATTATATTAAACAGGTGATAAACTTTAACTTAGCAGTGTAAAACACAATTCTCAGGGTTACCAGTGCCCATGCTGATAATATCTGTGAAGTTATCCATTAATGTGATCTCATATAGCAAACATAAAATTAGTATCCCATTGGTACACATACTTGTATGGGCCCTTGATGACCTGTGACCACAATATCTTCTGTGCAGCAGTTAGTGATATGGCTGACAGGGTTCAGTACAGCCCAAAAGTGGAATAAGGTGTTAAGTCCTTCTGCAGATTTAATATGTAAGCGGGGGAATGGTCCCGCTATTGTGGGGAACTTTCCTGGCTTCTATACACCCCGGTGAAATGAACCAGCGAAAGGATCTGAGTCCCCGCTCCCACTTCCTTTACCCCACGGCTCCCTGATCCTGAGGGTTCCCCCTCCACTCTCCTGAGTAGCAGAGCCCTTGAAACCCCAACAAGGCTGGGCCCAGGTTTCCTGGGGCTTAATCCCTGACCTTGTAGTCACTAGGGGCAGGAGTTAGGGTGTCCCCACTCCGAGGTGCTCTCTTTACACTGCAGGCCTTCTTGGCCCAGTGACCACTTCATAAGGTTCAAAGCAAATACAATTTATTAAACAACAACGGATTAAAGAGAAAAGAATAAGAAAAAAATGAGAATGGTTAAATGAGAACACACAGCTCTGCTCTGTAGCACAGGGACATCAACACAGCAGCCTGCAGAGTATAAGGACAGTCCACAGTCTCTTTCTTAGAGGCCCTGGATATGCTGCAGGGGGGGCTACAGGCTGGACACGCTAGCTCTGGTAGTGACCACACAGTCTCAAGCTCGAAGTGGCCAGACCCCTCTCCCAGTCCAGAGCCTTTCCCCACACTTTGCTGGTCCCAGGTGCTCACCACATCCAGCTGCAGGCTGTGCTGCTTGGCCAGTTCCAGCTCCTTGTGTTGCTTCTCTGTTCCTTTTTGCTCTCTGAGCCCAGCCAGTCTACTGCTCAACACAGGGTCTGCTCTCCTTGAGTTGTGTATGCCTGGCTCTGCTGCTGCAAAAACTGCCCCTCAGCACAGCTTGCACTCCTCTTAGCAGTGTCTCAGCTCTCTGTTCCTTTTGCAGGACCTCTTCTGCACACAGCTTGTTCTGCTCTTTCAGCTCCCTGTTTGCTCAGAGAGAGCCAGAACAATCCCCACTTACAACCTGTCAGTCAGGCTGAGCTGGAGTGTTGACTGCTTTCCATTGTCTCTGGGGTCTGTCAGCCTCATGAACCCTTCCCCTTCTGAAGCTGATAAACCAAAAAAACTCCCACAGAGTTTTAGTAAGGGGTAACAGTCCCCTTACAAATAGGCTGCAGGGAATACAGTTCCCAAATCCTTACCCCCTGGCTTGAAGATACAGTTCAGGGACTAAGGGGTCTCCCAAACAATTTTCCTGACCAGATAACTCAACTCTCAACTCTGCGACAGATCTTCAGGTTCAGAGATGGCTCTAGATGCCTCAATCACTGCAGAGAGCTGATGAACACGGACATCTTATCTTCTTCGTGCAAGAGTCAGGCTGCTTCCATTGCCAGGCTTTTTTCTCACCACAAAGGGGTGCAGGGATCAAGGGGCAGGTTACAAAACTATACTAAAAATCCAAACATTTGTTTCCTATCCCATTGCTCAGACACATTTACAGTAGGCAGCAGCCCTGAACAAACACCCAGAGCAGAGCTTGCTATGTATGACTGATCTCACCTAGGAAGCTGGGAGGTTAACTCAGCTTGGCTGGGGAAGTTTTCCCAACAAAGCTTTGGAAAACTGGAAGTCACATTGTAGAGGAAGATAGCCAAGCTGAGGGATCTTGCCTTAGATCCACGAAGGCCAGTTCTCTGGGGAAACCTTGCATGCAGACCTAGGCCTAACCACTGCCACACACAGCCAGTCCTACCTTTACCTTGACAAGCTCTAGACCTTGCTTCAGAATGGCTTCTACCCGCTCTTAAACTCCCAAGGAAGGGCATCTTGCTCTCTGTTAGTCACTGGGCAGACTCTGAAGTAATTCTTCCACTGTACTGTGTGCTGATTAGGCCTCAACTGGAGTACTGTGTCCAGTTCTGAGCATCACATTTCAGGAAAGATATGGAAAAATTAGAGAGGCTCCAGAGAGGAGCAACAAAAATCATTAAAGGTTTAGAAAATATGACCTGTGAAGAAAGATTGAAAGAACTGGGTTTCTTTAGTCTAGAAAACAAAAGACTAAGAGGGGACATGATAACAATTTTTAAATACCTAAAAGATTGTTACAAGAAGGAGGGAGAAAAATTATTCTCCTTAACCTCAGATGATAGGACAAGAAGCAATAGGCATAAATTGCAGCAAGATTTAGGCTGGACATTAAGAAAAACTTCCGAACTGTCAGGGTGGTTAAACACTAGAATAAATTGCCTAGGGGAGGGTTGTGGAATCTCCATCACTGGAGATTTTTAAGAGCAGGTTAGATAGACACCTGTCTAGGATTATCTTGACCGTGCTTGATCCTGCCATGAGGGCAGAGGACTGGATTTGATGACTTCTTGAGGTTCCTTCCAGTTGTAGTATTCTATGATTCCGTCCTTGGCTCCTCCTTCCTAATGGGATAATGTGCCTCTCCCTGAGCTACCAGCACACGGAGCCCCAGGAATCTAGGTAATCTCATTGGGAGTTGAACATATGGAGTATGTCTACACATCAAAGTTATTTTGGGATACCAGAGGTATCCTGAAATAGCTAGCCCGCGTCTTTTGAATGTGTCTGCTATTCCGAAATATAGCGGATATGCTATTTTGTCATCCCCATAAACTTTGTTGTATGAGGAGTAAAGGATGGCTCAAAATAGCACTTTATTTCAAAATTTGGTACTGTGTAGACAGTGTCAAATTTTGAAATAGCCTAATTTGAAATAGACTTGAAATAAGTATGCAATTTCCGTATCTTATTTCAAGTTTATGGTGCTGTGTAGATGCACCCATAGTAAAATATACAGAAACTTAGATAGGCCTGAACTAGGTTCATAAACCCTGTATACTCCCAAACTTTTACATATGAGTTTAAAATATAAGCCATTTCTAAGTCTGAATTTCTGGATCCATAACACCTGTAGACTTTGGCATGGATGTGTGTTCGCCTACAGGGCAGGAGTAAAGTCAGCACTTAGATTCAGAATCAAATGTTGTGAGTTGGCCAATCTCTATGTAAAAACAAAAAGAAAGGAGGCCCTAATGTATTAGCCCTTGTGTGATATAATATATCCCTGTGCCCACTGTTCTAATAATTTTGAATAAGGTATGCCCTGTGAAGTATCATTTGTAAACTCATACATCACTGATCTTTATTGTACTGGTAAAATATGTGTGGCAATACTATGTAAAATTATAAGATTCCACTGTATGGTGTTATTAACACATGTTTCAAACCACAGCCCTGTTCAAACAGAAGTTGGCAAACAGATTTGTCTAAAATGAAAGAACGTGTGCACTGCTGAATTTGCATTTAAGCAGTAAACTATGTCATCCAATAGGAAGGGCAGAAAAAAACCTCAAATAGGTGAGAAAAAATACCAGGAAACATCATTTCCTGTACATTCTGTCTCCTAAATATCAGCTGAAAACGTTTTCCAAGGGAGGGACTGACACAAAATAAAGGGTGACAAATAGCCCAAGGCACTCCTCCTTGTTCTCTCTCTATACACTGATTCCTTGCATCAGAAAGAACAAAGGAAGCAGACACTAAACAGAAGACAGGATCCTGACCTATGAAGTTTGGCAGTAAGACTGAGAGCATATGGTGAGAACAGCTTAGGTTTGAATGTAATAAAGTTTGTTCAGTTAGGCATTAGTTACATTTTGTCTTTTCCTTGTAACCATTTCTGACTTTTAAGTCTCATTATTTGTATTTATTTAAAATCTCTTTGAAGTTAACAAAATTGTTGTATCGTGTTAACTAATTCTCTGTGTTTGAATGGAAGAGTTTTGAGATACTCAATTTGGGGTAACAAGATATGTGCATAGCATGTTCTATTAATAAAATGATGAATTTTATGTACGTTTGTATTGTCCAGGAGTTGATTAGGCAGTACAAAGATATATTTTTGGGGAGAAACCTGGGACTGGTAATGTGTGGGGGTCACTCTGCAGTATAATTCAGACTAGTAAGAGCCTGGGTGTGACTGACAAGCTGCAGGTGCACACAGACATAACTGGGAGTGACTTACATGCTGGAGGCTGTTCGTGAGCAGTCCTGGCAAGAGGCTACAGCAACAAAACCATATAAAGGGCAACGCAGGTTACCAGCGAGTTCATAAGTTAACGCAGGGGACACAGTTACTCATTAGTCTGGATTGTAGCCTGGGCATGTCACATCCCATTTATGAAATTCTCAAGAAAAAACAATACAAGTGAAAAATAAAATGATTCTGGATTGATCAAGGATGTATTACAAGAAATAATTGCCTAAACTAAAGAAAAAAAATTGTCTGCTTTTTGTAACTGTTGGTCTTTGAGATGCGTGGCTCATCTCTATTCCATTCCAAGTCTCTGTGCACCCATGTGCGTCATCAGCGATTTTTCCTTAGTGGTATCCATAGGGTCAGTTGTGGCACCTTCCTGAGCACCGTGCTCATGCATGGGTATATTCCATTACCTGCCCTATACCCTCTCAGTTCCTTCTTGCTGTCAACTCCAACATAAGGGTAGGAGGGCAGGTAATGGAATGGACATGAGCAACACATCTCTAACTGAGATCCCATATTCTGGTAATGCTACCTGTAGATGGCTTGTACAGTGCACATAGTCCCAGTCTGATCCAACATCTATTCTTTATCAAGAAATCAGTATATCTTAGCCACTTAACTCCTGTTACCATAATAACTGAGCACCTCACAGTCTTTAATATATATTCATCCTCGCAACATCTGTGTGAGGCAGAGCAGTGCTTCTGTCCCCATTTTACAGATTGGAAACTGAGGCACAGAGGGACCAAGCGTCATACAGGGAGTCTGTGATGGAACAGGGAATTGAAAGCTGACATCCCAGATTCCAGTTAGTGGTATATCCATTGGACCTTCCTTCTAAAGAAGCATATGCTCTTCTAAGATGTACAAAATGTGAATGAAAGACCAAAATGGTTTGTGAGTGCTCATTAATGCTGTCATGCCAGCCTTTGCCAACGAGACAGGCACAGAGCCAAAAGGAGAGGCACCCACAAGTCTACTACTTACAACCGTCACAAAAATCTATTTTAGGAAAAGTAACGTTATCAAAGTGGAAAGACAACCGCCTAGACAATTACCTAAATCAGGGCTGGGCAGGAAGTTGTCAGCAAGTCAGATCCAACCCACCTGGCCCTTTCATCCAGCCCACAGCACCTCCTGGGTCCCCCCTAACATGTTGCCTGGGAGCCACTGAGAAGGCACAAGCCCTTTCAACTCCTGCTATTTAAGGAGCTCGTACCTTTCCAGCAGCTGCCAGGCAACATGGTAGCAGTAGGCCAGGAGCTGCAAGCCCATCCAACTACTTCTAGTTAAAGGGCTTGCACCTTCTCCACGGCTGCTAAGGTACAAGCCCTTTAAATAGCAGGAGCTGAAAGGGCTCGCAGCTCCCAGCTCCACTGCTAACTCGTTGCTGGGAGCCACGAACCCTTTCCACTCCTGCTAATTAAAGGCTCCATCCCTTCCGCCCGAGAACCCGCCCCTTCCGGGATGGCCTGTAACCACTTCAGAAATTTTTGAAGTGCTCCCCCCCCTTCAAAAATTATTGCCCACCCCTGAACTAAATGCTACTCTGACACTATTTGGAATATGTGGGAGACTTCATGATATTGTTGACACCAAAATTATAAAAGTGCAAGGAATCTAACCAGACACACCATGTGGGGTATTTACAGAAATGTTCTAATTTGCCAAGTATGATAATCTTATTTATATGTAAAAACAACAAGTAATTCTGGGGCACCTTAGGGCATGTCTATCTTATTCCTCTTCACAAGCAGGAGTTATTTCAAAATAACTCCCCTTAGTTCAAAATAACAAGGCAAGCAGCCACACTACCAAGCTTGTTATTTTGAAATAATGGGCTTGTTATTTTGAAATAATAACTTCTGCTTGTGAAGAGGAATAAGCATATTTCAAAATAGTTATTTTGAGAGGTATTATTTCAAAATAACTTATTTCAAAATAACCTGGTAGTGTAGACATAGCCTGAAAGATTAACAAAATTATATAGTATCATGATCCTTCATGGGTAAAACTCACTTCATCAGATGAGCTGGAGTGGAAATAACAGAACCAAGATATTTATAACGGGGATGGAAGGTACCTGTCAATTGTAGGACTGGTGCTAATGAGGCTAATTAAGTGGGCTGGACGAGTCCCATTCTAAGCTTTTGATATAAAAATGCAATTGATAGAGACAAGGGAGACTGGCTTTATAATGGGACATCAAGTTAATGTCTGTTCAAGCCTAGTGTCAAACTTGTAGATGAATGCAAATTCCACACTCTCTCTTTGTAATTGGCTGGTGATATTCCTTTGTAGAAGAATGGCTACTTTTAAATCCATGACTGAGTGACCAAGCAGGTTAAAATGTTTCCCTACAGGTTTATGTGTGTTACCGTTATGTCTGATTTGTGTCCATTTATTCTTTATCAAAGAGACTGTCCAGTTTGGCCAATATATATAGCAAAGGGACATTGGTGGTACTAGCTGTGCAGAACTCAGATTAAACTGAGTTTGGTAACCTCAATTTGGTTCCTGCAGTAACCTACACATTGCAAATTCTTTCCCTGAATCTTTGTACATTGGAACACAATGGTGATCCTTGATAAGTAAGGGCTCCTTCAGAATCTAAATTTTTAATAGTTTCCCGAGGACCAGTATAGGGACTAATTAGTGTAGGCTTTGGGGGATTGGATGGATAAGGAATTTGGTAATAGTGTGTGAACCCTTTTGCCTTCAACCCTAGTTGCAATGTGGCAAATGTCAGTGATGATGGAAAGTTATCATGTGAAAGATGTTCAGAAGTCTATGTGAAATGCATTGGGGATCTCACTTCAGTTCTTGAAGGTTACATTTCTTAAGTACAAAAACACTTTTCACAACCTTTACTACTTATTGGCTACATCTAGATTGGCATGATTTTCCGGAAATGCTTTTAACGGAAAAGTTTTCCGTTAAAAGCATTTTCAGAACAGAGCGTCTAGATTGGCATGGATGCTTTTCCACAAAAGCACTTTTTGCGGAAAAGCGTCCGTGCCAATCTAGACGCGCTTTTCCGCAAAAAAGCCCCAATCGCCATTTTCGCAATCGGGGCTTTTTTGAGGAAAACAAATCTGAGCTCTCTACACTGGCCCTTTTGCACAAAAGCTTTGTGCAAAAGGGACTTTTGCCCAAATGGGAGCAGCATAGTATTTCCTCAAGAAGCACTGATTTCTTACAGTAGGAAGTCAGTGCTTTTGCAGAAATTCAAGTGGCCAGTGTAGACAGCTGGCAAGTTTTTCCGGAAAAGCAGCTGATTTTCCGGAAAAACTGTCCAGTCTAGACACAGCCATTGTCTTTTGAGGGTTCTCTTTGCAGTGAAACCAAGGATAAAACGGCCCTCAGAGAATGAACAAATTGAGACACACATAGAGGGGGTGTTAGAGAACTTGTGCCACTAGAAATGAGTTCAAAATGTGTCATTGGTTTGACAGTACAACACATGATGAAAGCATGTGTGGTTTGGGCGGGGGGGTAGGATAACTATCTATTGAACATTCACTGAAGCTTTACATTGTTCAAAAAATCATGATGCCTAAATGCAAAAAAGAATAAAAGAAGGAGCTATCACAAAGCAGTGAAAGTGATGCTCAGTACAATATAAATCCTGTTGAGAGATTCACCTTTAGATTGCTGCTCTTCTCAGTTTTCTCTGATTTCCATCTGTATACAGGCAGTATTTGTTTATCTGCCTTCTCCTTGGTGATATTCTGCGAGCACTGGCTTATTCATCCTCTATTGTATGCCTCAGCTCCCACTTTTCTCCTTCTCATTAGCATACAAGGAATGCCATTACTTTTGATTGCAGTTACTTTTATCATATGAGGTGTGGGAAAATCAGGCCTTTTGAGTTCTCACTCTGAAAGTGGGGAGAGTTCATAGGAACACTGTATTTTCAGTACCTCATGTGACATACTAATGTTCTGGTTTAGGGAAGCAAGCTTAGAGGTTCTGCAACTACTTCATGCTCAATAGAGGTGAAAGCAGAACCAAAACTCCTTTCTTGGTCATATTGCATCATAAGCCAAGACAGAAGAATAAGGAGGAGGACAAATAAGAATATAAAATCTTTGGAGCCAGAACTGTGTCTTCTTGTGTTTGTGAAGGGTTGTAATGTGAAGGGAGCTAGCTTGTGTTTGTGAAGGGAGGAGTGCTGACCAGCACCTGGTGACTAAAGGGTTAAACTCAGGTAACTAACATGGCTACATTTCTATCACTGCTTTCTTTGTGTGAGAGAGAAAAAACAAGAGTTGAGAAAAAGAGAATGATTTAAATGCAGGCAAAAGACTACAATGCCTCCAGGGAATTCAGGGCATGGAAGTGGACTGAACCAAGAAAAGATTGTAAGTAAGTAAAGGGGAAATAAGTGAATCTAGTTGCGTTCAGGGTATTTTTTTCTTTATTTTGTGGTTTGGTTTGACCTGCTCTGTGTGAATCTATGCCTCCCCTCCCCATTTACCATCTAGCATTGTGCCCAGAGACTTTTCTCTCTGTTTTACTTTGTTTTCCTGAGTTGCTCTGTAACATTTAGCAGCTAAGTATTGTTTATCAAGTTTATCTTTTGTTTTGTAATAAAAAATGACTTTTTTTAAGGTGATGATTTGATTCTTGTGTCCTAGAAAGTGTCCTGGAAGGTCTGTCTGTCTCTGTGCATATCTTCATGCCTCAGACTGAAAGGTCAGCTACTAGAGACTGCAATTTGTTTTTCTCTTTTCTTTTTTTAAGCTCTTTTAGGAGAGGCCTGCCTTACTTCTGACACCAGGGTGGGACACCTCCCACCACAAGCCACACTAGGACTGCGTCTAGATTGGCATGATTTTCCGGAAATGCTTTTAACGGAAAAGTTTTCCGTTAAAAGCGTTTTTAGAACAGAGCGTCTAGATTGGCACGGACGCTTTTCCGCAAAAGCACTTTTTGCGGAAAAGCGTCCGTGCCAATCTAGATGCGCTTTTCCGCAAAAAAGCCCCAATCGCCATTTTCGCAAACGGTGTCCCTGGCCTCTGTTTGTGGAAGGCTGGAGATGGATGACACGAGACAAATGGCTTGGTCATTGTCTTCTGTCCATCCCCTCCGGGGTACCTGGTGCTGGCCACTGTCAGCAGACAAGCTACTCGGCTAGATGGACCTTTGGTCTGACCCAGTATGGCCATTCATATGTTCTAAGCTCAGGGCTCAGGGTCAGGGGTCTCACTGGACCAACTTGATTTTCATGCAAACCTGCTCCTGGATTTGCATGTGGCCTTTGGTGGCCAGGCTGGCAGCTATTCTGCCCTAGATGGCCACATTCCTGTGCCTAGTGCGGAGGTCGTGGATGTTGGAGGCCTCCCTCCAAACCTCTATGAGGTCCACAATCTCTGCACTAGACCAGGCGGGCGCCCGCCTCTTGCGGCCCCGGGCAGGTTCCTGGGAGCCGCCAGCCTAGTCCTGGGAAGAGGCGGAGGGCTGGGTGGCAGCAGGTGGTGGGTTCATGCCGTGCCGGGTGCAGAGTCTGCTGGCTGGGTGCTGGCAGGCTTGCAACTGGCACAGGCACTGTAGCCAGACCGTGCCCCTTTAAGGGCTCTGGGGCCAGGAGGGGGCAGAAAAGTTTCCCTGGTTTTGCCCAGAGTGGCCACCAGGGCAACCTGGGATGGACTAGCCTCCAACTAATTCGAATTAAGTGGCTACACAGACCTTAATTCGAACTAGGCATTAGAATGAGGTTTACCTAGTTTGAATTAAGCGCTCCACTAGTTTGAATTAAATTCGAACTAGCAGTTTGCATGTGTAGCCGCTATTAAAGTTAATTCAAACTAACGGCTGTTAGTTCGAATTAACTTTGTAGTGTAGACATACCCTCCCTGTGGGATGCCACCACAGCTGGACCCAGTGTGTGCATGGCATGGAGGGAAGCCCAGTTATCCCATGGCTTTCCTCCCATCTGCAGGCTCCCACTCAGGCCAGCACCTTCCCATGTCTGCTCATCCCCGCAATGCCGGGGTAGTGAGAATCCCCCCTTTGGACAGCTGCACCCCTGCAAAAAGGGCCCCTTTCTATTTTCCTCACTAGGATTTGACTTCCACTTTTTAAAAGATGTCTTTTTATCTGTCACTGCTTCTTTTATTTGGTTGTTAAGCCATAGCTTTGGTTCTCTTACTGTATTTTTTAATTTGGAGTATACATTTAAGTTGGGCATCTATTATGGTGTCTTTGCAAAGTTTTCACGCAGCTAGAAGAATTTTACTTTTGTCACTGTACCTTTTAATTTCTGTTTAACTATCTGCCTCATTTTTGTGTAGTTCCCCTTTCTGACATTAAATGCTACAGTGTAGGGCTACTGAGGTATTTTTCCCACCACAGGGATGTTAAATTTTATTACATTATGGTCACTATTTCCAAGCAGTCCAGTTATATTTACCTCTTGAACCAGATCCTGTGCTCCACTTAGCACTAAATCAAGAATAGCCTCTCCCCTTGTGAGTTCCAGAATCAGCAGCTCCAAGAATCAGTCATTTAGTGTATCAAGAAATTTTATCTCTGCATCCTGTCCTGAGGTGACGTGTACCCAGTCAATATGGGAATAGTTGAAATACCCCATTATTATTGAGTTTTTTATTTTGATAGCCTCTCTAATCTCCTTTAGCATTTCATAGTCACTAACACTGTCCTGATCAGGTGGTCAATAATATATCCCGGGATGACTGACCTTCTCTTTGTTCTACACAGCTGAACCAGATGCAAGAGGGGTGCACTCTACACCTCCTGTGCTATTCTCCCAATTCCACATGATCTACAGGCACAGGCGTGCTCACAAGGACTTCCAGAGAGGGCACATTGCCATCCTGCAAGCCCTGCAGCACTTCCTGGACTGAATACTGCAGGAGGACTGTCATAATCAGGAATGCTGACCAGCACCCTGTGACTAAGGGATTAACCATTGTCTTCAAGCCAAGGTATTGGGTGGTCAGCCAATAACAATGCAGGTAGGAATTTCAAACTGGAAAAGTGGAGTTTTTATCTGTCTCATTTGTTTGAGACGCAGAGCAGTTTCTCCCAACTATTGAGGGAGATGGGAGATGCTTCTCTCTCCAAGAACAGACTTCTTAAAATGTGTAAGTAGGGAAAAGTTTTAGATAGTCCATCAGGCTTTATTGTTTTCCTTGTTCATGGTAAGGACCTCACCTGTGTGTTTCCTCAGTTGTATCTATTTACCACTGTCCCAGTATTCCCTTTACACCTGTTCTTCCTAAAATCTTCTATGGGATCCGTTATTGCTCACTCTGGCTCATCCCTAAAAGGTGCTGAGCACTCTAGCCCCCAACCAAAAAAGCACATACTCAGCTTTGAGCAAGTGAATAAACCCATTGATTCAATTCAAAGTAAAGGGACTATTATTACATTGTGGTACTTGACGTCTGGACTAGTCAAACTGAAAGTCAAACATATGCTTAAATGCTTTGCTGGATTGGGGCAGAATGCTCACCATCCAACAGGGCTGATGTTCATCTTCTTTGTGGTCCAGTGCTCCTCTGTGGCTCACTGTCCCTAAGAAGTTGTTCTGTTTACTTTTTCATCCCGCCCCTTGATTCCATGCTCCTTCTATTACTGTCAGTGCAAGTTTTCCTGTGTCTCTGCATAATCCAAGGCTTATTTTGGCCAAAGTCATGTCACCCTGAGAATAAAGTCCAGATGATACATCCTATGCTGACCACAAAACTTAATAACTGGATAGCCCCTTTTCAATATCTACTTGTCACCTAAAGGAATGAAATATGGCAGCTTTTTATTTGACTCATAAGAGGCTTTGAATGGCTTGTTATGTAAATTAGATTCTGTTAAGCTAAGCTTTAAAGTAAAGAAAATTAAATGACTATTCAAAAGAGAAAAGCAACTTAAATGCTTGTGTAAAATTCTATTCACTGAATGAAACAAAGGGATCAATCTAGCAGAGGGGGTATATTATTCGGACGGGGGAACAGAAAGAGTGAAATATTAAAAGCTCTTTCTTTTATTTTTGTAAAATGAAAAACTTTGGGTATAACAGAAAAAAAGCTTCCTTGAAAAAAAAAATAAATCCCCAGATCACCCACTCTCCAACCATAATCAATTATGCTAAAAGCTTTGGAATTGCCTCTGAGACTGTCATATGGCTATGTCACTAATAGGTTGTTGATACTGCCTTGTTCTGTAAATCCTTCATAAGCCCTCTACACAAGTCATTTTATGAATAAAAAAGGGCTGCTTCCTGGTGGATGTAGGTGTTAGCATTGCAAAGCTGCACACAGAACTCTATTATCTACATCCCACGGGCACATAGATCTCTCATGTTTCATTACATTGTTTCTTTGTCTCTATCTAATCTGCCATCTGGGATATGCCTACCCTACACTAGTTGTTTAAGGAGTGGCTGCCAAAAAATTCCCACCATTGCTTGGGAATGTTTGGCTCCAGTAATGGTGGCCACAGGGGGAGCTCTACCTCAAACAAGGCTCACCAGATGACACCATTTTAAACACCAGGGATGAAAGCCCAGCCCCATTCCAATCAATGGAGTGCTGCAACCACTGACTTCAGTAAGGCCATAATTTCACTCCGGGTTTAGACCTCATCAGAACATGAATATATCCTAGAATCTATGAAGCAGGAATGCAAATGTAATGTTGTGATATGCTAAAGAGGAAAACTGCTAAAGAAATATAACCACACAATATTACAAATAATCCAACGCCTGGAAAATGATGGAGAGATGGCGAGATCTCTTCCTTTTGAGCTTAAAGTTCTAGCTATTACACACTCTGCCAGAAACACTAAGAAACTGTGTGAGTATTCAGAAGTAGGTCATCATTCTTAATATCTAAGAATACTGTGTTTCTGTGGTTACTTTACATCTGTCACCCTCTGCCTTGCCATCAAACAGAGGCAGGACCTGATTCTGATATCACACTACTTTCACTGTAGTTTAATTCCATTGACCTAAAAAAAGTTACTCTGGATTTACAGTGATGTATGATTAGAATATGGCCCATGCCATAACCAACATCCATGGCTAGAATTAAGTTTTATGTTGCCCACACAAACACAGAAGTGAACTCCAGGGTATCAGAACACTTGTTATTTTAGACCAGTGTTTCTTAAACTTTAAGACCGAGGAACACCAAACAATTTTTTTTTAAATGAGGTACACCAAGGATTTTTTGTTGAGCCAAAAAAAAAAAAAAAGTTGGGGGAAAAAGGGTCAGGGGAAAGTTATTGGAAAAAAAAACCTGCCGTGGAACACAGTTTAAGAAGCACTGTTTTAGATCCTCCTCTCTGACTGACAGGAAATGCTTCCAGGGCTGCCACTGAAACACAGCAAGGGACGTGGACCCAACAGGAGCCTTTGTGTTGTGTTTGATGTGCATGCAGGGAAGGAACAGGCAGTGTGATAAGTATGGTAAACCCCTCCTGCCTCCAGGCAACTATTGCAAGAGAATTTGATAAATTAGGTGCATTGCTACAGTTCCTACTGCTGCTATATACAGCTAAACATGTCTCTGACTGAGTCTGCTTCTGCACACAACCCAAATAGGATGATATGAAATGGACTCAAAGGTGCAGCTGATGATAATCCAAGCAGAGACTGAATTAATGCTATCCCTTAGTAACACAGTAACATGACAGAAGATAAGCAGTTCTGCTGTAGTCTTGCTCACCTCAGTTATATTGTGAGGCAAGAGGATAAATGCCTCCAGCTCTCTGATAAATGTGCAGAGATCCCCTTTAAGCAAGATTTGAAGTCCATGGAAGTCAGTGGAAAGAAAGACTCCCATTTCTTTGAGCAAGCTTTGAATTAGTTTCTCACTCAAATTTTTTCCTTCCTGCCTCCCTTTGGTCTTTCAGCACTATGTGTAACTTACACCCTATTTGCATACCCATTGATTGTCAGATGTAAATGATTTTTACTTACTTAAATTGACATTTATTTTGGGGGAATTTACCCCAAATATATAACTCATGCCACTATTTACATCCTTGATCATTTTGGACCAAACACATCCAGGAGAGACAGATCCACTGAAGATTGAATTTAGGCCTATGGACCAATTTTTTTTTAATTATTATGATTTAATATTTGCATTGCAGTAGCTCTGAGAAGCCCCAGAGAAAATCTGAACTTCAGCATGCTCAGTGTAAACACACAAAGGTACACCTGCCCTGATGAGTTCCTTACTGTAATATAACTCAGTGTAACAAACTATAAGGGGAAACAAGAGTGGAAAAGGCAAAGTTATTAGCAATAAGAGCATATGATCATATCAACTGCTCAGAGTTTAAGGCCAACAGGAATCATTAAGTCATCCAGTTCATGGGTGGGCAATTAGCAGCCTGCAGGTGAGAAGCTTAATGAGCTCAATCTGTTTGTATTAACAAAAAGAATAAGAGAGAACTAAGTCACAAAAGTACTTTCATGGAGAGAAGATATGCTACCCCTGGATGCTAAAGGGTTCTTTACTCTAGCACAATGGTTCTCAAACGTTTACCCTGCTCAATGCAGACCACCAGCTAACCACCTATAATGTCAAAATGGATGCAGGAGGGGATAGGGTCTGGTCAGGAGCTAGGTTGCAGGAGCAGATTGATATTGGGGGTGTCTGGGAAGGAGGGAGGGTGCAGGAGCAGGCTAGGAGTGGGGGTCTGACCAGAAGGTTGGGTGCAGGAGCAAGCTGTGGGGGGGAGAGTCTGGCAGGAATAGAGTGGGGTTGCAGGATCTCAGCATGACGGGGGACATGAGGGGGATGGGGGCGCTTACCTGGCTCCATGCCTCCTGCTGCCCCAAGGCACAACACCCACTGCATCCATTGGCTGTGATTCCAGCCAATGGGAGCAGCGAGAAAAGCCTCCAGGCCTGTGGTTTCCCGTGTTACCAGTCCCCCAGCCAGGTGCAGGGGGAGCAGCAGCGCATGAAGCTGTTATCTGCCCCCATAAGTTGGATCCTCCCTTTTGCATTGGGAAGCTGGCACTGGTGCTCCAAACTCACGGGAGGGAGGGATGCGGGGCTAGAACACCAGTGTGGACT
Organism: Pelodiscus sinensis; assembly: GCF_052426305.1. Taxonomy (NCBI): domain Eukaryota; kingdom Metazoa; phylum Chordata; order Testudines; family Trionychidae; genus Pelodiscus; species Pelodiscus sinensis. The sequence continues at coordinate 32,248,012 of NC_143056.1, forward strand.
CCCCACTGAAGGAGGGCAGGGGGGCAAGTCCTAAGCCTGCGGCCCATCTGCAAAACAGTCATGGACCACACTTGGAGAACCACTACTCTAGCAGAGAAAGGCAGAACAAGAACCAGTGTCTGAAGCCAGACAAATTCAGATTAAAAATAAGGCACACATTTTTAACAGCGTTATTAAGCATTTGGAGTAACAAAGTAAGTGGTAGATTCTCCTTCTCATGGTGTCACCAGATCAAGGCAGGATGCCATTGTGGAAGGGTTGCTGTAGCTACACACAAGTTATTGGGCTCAAAACAGGGGTCAATGACAAATGTTGTGAAATCTAGAATTCAGACTAGATAGAGGTGGGCAACAAGCAGCCTGTGGCCCAGACACGGTTCATGAAGGTTAGCCCCTTCATACCTCCAGATGCTTTATTTACCTGCATGTTCACAGGTACAGCCACTTGCAATTCCCATTGGCCACAGATCACCATTCTAGGCCAATGGGAGCTGCAGAAAGCAGCACTGGCTGGGACACTGCTTCCTTCAGATCCCATTGGCCAGGAAGAGCAAACCACGGCCAACAGAAGCTGAGGGTCGCCATACCATCACTTTTTATTCCACCTTGTAGTACTATGACAAGTGCCTGCCAAAAGTCTAAGGACATTATGTTTATGCACTAATCTTTATCAACTAAACATGTAATTTTATCAAAGGATGAAATGAGGTTTGACAAGATCTGTTTTCTATGAAACCATGTTGATTCACACTAATTCTATCCCTATCCTTTAATTCATTAACCGTATCCCATATTCTATTATTTTGCCCTAGATCAATGACAGGGTATCCAGCCTTTATGTACACAAGTCATCCCATTTGCCTTTATTTAAATATTGACATAACATTGGCACTCCTCAATCTTCTGGAATTTCCCCAGAAGAGCAAGATTTATTAAAAATTAACAGAACATGATTGAGCCAAAGATCTCCTCAGCTAACTATTTTTAGGACTTTTGGGTACAAGTTATCCAAGCCTGCTGATTTAGCTAGCTATGTGCATAAACTTGACAGTTCTAAATCACACAGGTCAAGGATCAGCATTAATTTGTTTGTTTTAATTTGCATTCTTATACCATCTACATGGATGATATAAGGATGCAATTGTATATCCAGCCATTCACAAACATATTATCTCACCTTCCTTACCCTCTCCCACCACTATAATCAGTGGTTCTCAAACTTTTTGGCCTGTGGCCCACCTGGCTCATTGCAAACCTTTCCATGGACCACCAGTTACTAATGGAAACTCACTGTTAATTACATAATTATACTCCAGCCATTTTGCTAGTGCTGGTGCGAGAGAGAATGATTTAATTTAATCAGTAAAAAAGGAAATATTAATTTAAATATTAAACAGATTAAGCGCTTTAACTTTATGTTAGTTTATCAAACTTCATTTTAAATAAAGTAAAATATTAATTTATTCCCAACACGAAAGGTTTCAATGTTTTCTTTATTTATGGTAGGGGTGGGGAACCTTTTTTGGGTTGGGGGGCCACTGACCCACAGAAAAATCAATTGGAGACCACACAAGAGAAAAAAAAAAAACCAAAATCCCTTCCAAAAATCCCCAATCCTCATTGATGTCATCCCCTGAGATACCCTACTTCCAGCCAGCGGAGTCAAGTATTTGGCCAGGGAAGCAGGTGCAGGAGCAAGCTGGAAGGGAGGGTGTCTGTCCAGGAGGTAGCGTGCAGGAGCAGGTCAGGGGTATGTATCTGGCCAGGGGAGAGGGTGCAAGGAAAGGCTGGGGCAGAGGATGCCTGGCAAAGGGGGAGGGTGCAGGAGCAGGTCAGGGGTATGTATCTGGCCAGGGGGGAGGGTGCAAGGAAAGGTTGGGGCAGAGGGTGCCTGGCAAAGGGGGAGGGTGCAGGAGCAGGCTGAGGGTGCATGGGGTCTGGGGATGAGGGGGCACTTACTTGCGTTTGTGCCCTGCGCCTCTCAGGCATAATCTCCCACTGGTCCCATTGTCCGGATTCCGGCCTATGGGAGTAGCGGGAAAAGCCTCTAGGCAGCGTGTCTGCATGCTGCTGCTCTCCTAGCTGGGGGAGAGGGGGCACTTCTTCCCTGCAAGCTGGATCCCATAGCAAGGCTCAGGGCTTTCTGGCCCTCCTCCCCCCTTCTGCAGCAGGAAGCTGACTTGGCACTCCAGCTTCACAGAGAGAGGGAGGGGGAGGCTGGAGCATCAGAGCAGGCTCCTTGCTGTGGGGAGAAGAAGAGGGGCTAAGCTTGAGCCACAGACCACCTGGAAGGCAGTCATGGACTGCACTACAGTTTGAGAACCACTGACTATAATTCACCCAGGCCTGAAGGGAGCATCATTGGAAGTGAATTCATTTTGCATTTGTATAGCTTGATATAGGAGGCTGATGAAATAATTGTAACGAAGATGGAAAGAAATAGTCAATAACAAAGCAGGGAAGACAAATTACCTAATATGAGCATCAGTATACGAAGTGGCTGAGAGAAATTCATCTCTCACCTTTTCCCTCAATTCTCATCCCTTTTGCCTTATTTAAAACATTGACACATTTTTGGCACTTTGACATCTGAGGGGCCAAACGGACAGGCTCCCGGGCTGCATGTGCACAAGACCAGCCTTAGGCTGTGCCTCCACATTATATTGTCAATGGGCACTGAGCTAGTCATTGTTAAAAATGATTCCCTGATCTTTGATTTGTGACAGCTTTCTCTTTTCCTTCTCCCACTTCTCGTCATGGTTGAGAAATATAATTTTAGTTTCACTAAAAGGCCACAGGGCCTTTCTTCTCTTGTTAGTTATAACCCTTGCCTAGTATTGATATTCATGTCTCTGTAGATGGCTGCTGTCTGCTAACCACCATTCTGAAAGATTACAGAAGGGCCATGAAAATGAGAGCCAAGGGACAGGCAGATGGATGGTGAGAGATGCCTCTATTACAAGGAGCAAGCACAGAGAGCTTGGATTAGGGTGAACAGCTGGTACAGATTCAATAATCAACTGCTCTGAAAGAAAAGCCTATTTTTTCTCATCCCATGGCATTAGAGAACAGGATACCAAAGCTGCCAACCTTACAATTGAAATCTGCCCACACAGAATAGCAAATTCCCCTTGGCTCGCATTTAAATACTCCTGGCTCATTATTATTCTATACAGCCTTGAATACATACATGTGGTCTGCATATTACTCTCTGCAAATAGAGCACTGCACTCTCTCTCTCTCAGCAGGTCTCTCCCTTCATTTCAACAAGATGGGAAAAGTGCAAAGGGGGGCGGGAAGGGAAATATGCTTATCAAGCTTATAGCTGCTGCTGAAAATATTGGTTTGATTCTTGCTGTTGGGTTAGTCCTAAGTTCCACACAGCCAGCAGATATGGACATTTAACAGGGGGGCTTTCTCTGGGACAGCCCAGGCAGCCCCTGTCAAAACACAAGCCAAAGAACCAAGCCATCATGAACCAGTGAGCCACCACAAACATTTGGTGAACAGTGATGCATTTAAATAGCCTGTGAGAAAGCCCAACAGTGCATGTGGATATCAGTAAACAAAGAGGTGCACCAGAGCTGGGTGCATAAGCCCTTGTGTAAATAGTGCGGGTGTTGAAGACTGTTTATTCTTTAAGGAAGTTTGATGGTGATGACTTGCCTGCTCTTCAAACGCTCAATATATTTGCAGCAACAGTTTAGGCTCCTGGTGCCCAACATGATAGCCACTAGCCACATGAGACTATTTGGATGGTTGAGTGTGGCTAGTTGTCTTGAACAATGTGGCTATTTGGCCAGTTGAATGTGGCTAGTTCACTGCAGTAGTAACCACGATAGTGGCTACTGCTTCAGAACTGGTTGGACGCCATGGGTTTAGGCTTTACCCCTTTCTCCTCATCCTGATGACATGACTCAGGGTTGACCCTGAGGAATTAACTCTAGGAGGTTAAGGGGAGTTCAATCTCTTTGCTCACTCTATATCTGAACTCTTTTGAGACTGCAAATGGATTGGGGGGGAGGAGAAGAGGTACCATGAGATGCTGAGAATAGCCCCAGTAGGATAAGAGTGTGATGAGTAGGGCATCAAGTATCAGTTGCAGAGTATCAATTTTCAGTCACTTCTTCCAAATTTGAATCAAAGGAAAGGCTCTGTGGCTCGTTCCCTCTGCCCAGAGTCAGCGAGCCCCCTAGCTTTTTGCTGGTTTAAAAATGTGGGCAAAGTTTTTTTTAAAAAGTGTAAAATGACAACTTTTAAGAGATTAAGCAAGGGAAACTGGTTTGGGAAAAGACAATAGAGGTCAGAAGCAGCATTTCCAAACCACCTAGCCACATGGGGTATATGGGAGCATTGGCAGTTCACGTGCATGGCTCATGATGTTCCAGGCTACCACCCTATAAATAGTCATGTCATATTCATGCTCACTAGTCTTTTATTAAGAAAGGATGTCACTTGCCCTCACAGTATTAGGACTTAAGGACTTCAGTGAGCTCCATGGGAATGGAGGACAAAGTATCCTGCTCTTTGCACAGAGCTGCATTAAATCCACCTGGGAGAGTCCTTCCCCAGCTCTATGCTGAAAAGCAAGGAAGATATTAATGCAGATTACTGTTACATAAATACATGTTGTATCAGGGACATATTTAGCACTTGTGGGGGTGTGAAGAACGGCTCCAAGCTGCGTATCTATTTCATAGGATTTTGCTGAATTGAGGCAAAGGACACAGTTTAAAGGTAAATTAATAAAAACACATGTTATTAAAACTTAGACACTTCTGAACTGGGCTGCACAACATGATACAGGAAACAGTCTCCTAGTCAGCCATTCTCTCTCCTGAGTGGAGCTTGCATGGAAGTAGAGCTCTGTAATGGTGCTTGTTTATCTGCTTAGTAGAGCCAGGAAAAGTTGATGAGAAAATTTCTGAGACACTTCAAACAAAAATGCAAGGTGACTGCAAGACTCTCAGATTTTACTTTTCTGACATATTCAGATCAACTGGAATTCCATTCCAAAAACATGCAAAATTTCACATTATTTTCATTTGGAATGGGTTCATTTTCAACAGGGGAGTGCATATTTTAGGTGAAAAACAGATGAAGCCAGGATATGTTTTCAGCAAAATGGATTTAAGACTAATTAAAAGAAAAAAAAAAAACTTAAGTTCTTAATAGCTTTATTGTGTCCCTTCTTTTTGCTTGATCTCAGTTCCCTTCTCTCTTTGGGTAATGCATTACTCAAGAACAATATGGCTCCCTTATGCCCACTGAAAGTACAGTCCCACCAATGAAGATGAAAATGAGTTCATCACATGCACCACACATGCAGTGACTATTTCCATGAATTCGGCAGTACTAACCCAGAACCAAGAGCAGTGTCCCATCCCACATTATACTCACCATTCAAAACACTGAATACTGGCCTGAGAATAGCTGAGCTCGATGCTATGTGGGGGTACAATGGGAGAGTTCATTTTTGTATAAGTATAAATTCATTGGAAAATATTGATGTTTATTTTTAAGTGTTAAGTCCACATTTGTGCAATATCCTGATTCAATTTAAATTTTTGCAGTTGCATGAAATTATCATGGCTAAGACATTATGGAGTGGGGAGCTAGAAAATAGTGTCAGGTAGATGTTAAAATTCAGATAATTGAAGTTTTATATCCATTTATACAGAAACTGTCAACACCCCATGTCAAATTTTTAGATTTAAACTCTAAATTCTCACACATCACTTTTCTTGCTATGACCACATGTAAGTTTCAGTTATTAGAAACAGAAATATTTTTGTGCACACACATGTAGTGGTCCCCCAGGTTCACAGGGAGGCCACTCTGACTGCTCCATCAGACAACAAACAAGTCAATTAGCAGTATAGGGCACTGCCCCTCCCCCTCAAGTAGGTCAGAGCAAGGAGCAGTTTTCATCCCAGGCTGCCTGGCTAGGGAATGTACCAATCACAGTCTGGGTTCTATGGAGGAGCAGAAAAATAAGTTGTTTTTAGCTTAGGGTCACAGGGCAGACTCACCACCAGCTCATTGCTCTGAGAGTTAAGCTTATTTGGCTCACTGGATGCCTCCCCATGTTCCTCTTTGACCACGGCATCCTCTTCAGGACACTGCCCTCCAGCAGTGCCCACTCCAGTCTCTTAGCGCCCCCCTTCCGGGGGGGGGGGGAGGTGTTGTTTACTTAGCTGTGCACTCCAGGGTCCTCCTCTTCAGGTCCCCTGTACCCACCTTGCCTCAGTGACTCACTGTCAATCTCCATTCTAGCCCCTGCCTCGGGGGCAAACTGCAGTCTTTAATGGCCACTCATCAGTGGCAAAGAGGTGTGGACCTACTGCCCCTGCCTGCCATGACTGCCCCTTGCAGCCCCAGTAGCTTCGGGCCCTGGAGCCTGGAAGCTTGCTTGGCCAGAGCCTCCCTAGCCCTGCCTTCCTTCCCCAGCACTGCTCTGCCTCCCTGGCAGTCAGGTCCTTACTATTCTCTATCCAGAGCAATAGTCAGTCCTTCCTCTCCCACCAGGAGTCCTTCTTAATAAAGCCCCCAGCTGGACCCTTATTAGTAATAAGTGCCTCATCTGGGGCTTCACTCTCAGCCCTCACTCGGAGCTGGGGTTTTGCCCTTAAAGGGCCAGTTCAGGGAAAATGCCCTATCACATTGGGGCTACGTCTACATTGGCATGATCTTGCCAAGAGTTCTTACGTTAAAGTATTTGCGCAAGAGAGCGTCTATATTGGCGGGACACTCTTGCGCAAAAGCAGGAGCCTGGAACCAGTTTGGAGAGGGCAAAAGGGCACCAGCCCTTTCCAGGGGCGGGGGCTGGAGCTCCTTTAAGACACGGGCTTAAAGGGATCTCCCCGGACAGCCGTTTCTTTCCTGCTGCGAGATTTAGGACCTCTTGCAGGGACTGACAGCCAGAGCAGTTCTATGTGTGGTTGCCCTCTGCCTTGTTGGACACCACAGCCTTGTGCCTTAGTGCCATTAGCTGATTTTTTGACCTCAGCTCTCTTTTGTGCCATGGAGCCAGGGGTGGCCTTGTGCCTGCTCTGGCCCCTTCCGGACATTTTGGAGTGCCTGCAGCTGCTGCTCCATACTGCTGCACTCCTTGTCCAGTACCTCGAGGCGCAGGTCACTCTGGACTCCCTCACCAGGGAGGCCATGGCATCCCTGTGCCATCCCCACCCCACTGTGGAAAGGCCCTGGTGGAGACTGGACACCAGTACTAACTGGTGAGACCGGCTGGTCCTAGGGCAATGGGATGACCAGCAATGACTCCGGAACTTTCGCATGCGAAAGCAGACGGTCCTGGAGCTGTGTGCCTGGCTCGCCCCTGCGCTCCAGAGAAGCACCACCCAGCTGCGGTCACCCATCCCCATGGACAAGAGGGTCACCATCGCACTCTGGAAGCTGGCCACCCCGGACAGCTCCTGATCAGTGGCGCACCAGTTTGGGGTGGGCAGATCGACCATCGGTGCCATCCCCGTGCACATAAGTCCTGGGCAGGGGAAGGGTGCTGCACTCCATGCCCAGGGACAGGTAAGACTCCAGGCTGGGGCGATGGGGAATGCCCCGTCACCCAGGGGTTTTGGCCGTCCCTCCCTTGCACAGGCCTGCTGGTGGGGGGGAGGGGTGGCCTGTGGGTCGAGGGGGCCCTGGTGTGTGTGAGTGTGAGGGCAGATGGCATCACGAGGGGGGTGGGAACCCCCCAAGGGAGCACGCACTCACCTTGCCTTATGTGATGTGTTCCCATGTGTTTCTGTGCACCCTTCTGCATGTCGTCCATGCCATCAACGACATCCTGCTCGAGCGAGTCATCCGCCTGTGGGACATGGAAGCTATGGTGGCCGGCTTCGCTGCCCTGGGGTTCCCCAACTGCAGGGGAGCCCTGGATGCAACCCACATCCCCGTCCGTGCCCCAGAGCATCGAGCGGTCCATTTTATAAACTGCAAGGGGTACTTCTCCATTGTACTCCAGTCCCTCGTGGACCACTGTGGCCACTTCCTAGACATTTATGTGGGCTGGTCCGGCAGGGCACACAACGCCTGCATCCTAAGAAACTCTGGCCTGTTTGGCAGGTTGGAGGTGGGCACTTGATTCCCCCAGTGGGAATTTACTGTCAGGGGCGTGCCCATGCCCACATGTGTTGTGGGGGACGTGGCCTACCTGCTGCTGCCCTGGTTAATGCGGCCCTACACGGGGCAGACAGACCATAACCGGGCACAGTTCAACAACCGCCTCAACTGGGCCCTCAACCAGGTGGAGTGCGCCTTTGGCCATCTAAAAGCCCAGTTTCACTGTTTGCTCACCCGTCTGGAGATGGGTGAGCGGAATGTCCCGGAGGTAGTGGCCACGTGCTGCGTGCTCCACAACATTGTGGAGAGGAATGTGGAGGTCTTCCTCCTGGCATGGATGGCAGGCGAGGGCCAGGCCTTTCAACAGCCCCGCACAGCTGCCATCAGCCAGGTGCACCGTGATGGGGTGCGCATCCAGGAGGCCCTGACGGAGATGTTCTCCCAGGCCCCACAGTAGGGTTGCCTCTGTCTCCCTTGACATCTCCCTCCCAGCCCCAACCCTTTCCTCCTCCCCCCCCCCCTTACCTCCGAATAAACAACCTACACAGGATTTTTGGAACACAACGTTTGGAACTTTTTATTTACAATGGGGGGACGTAGGGTGGGAGGAGGCTCTGAACTGGGAGGGGGAGGAGGCTCTGAACTGGGAGGGGGAACTACTGCTGGGAAGGGTGGCCCCTACGACTGCCTCTGTGGGGGCGGACCACAACGTGTGGTGGTTGAGGCCGCATCGGGGCAGGCAGCAAGGGGAGGTGAGCAGGATAGGGTGCATCAGGAGGGGCAGAAGGAGGGGAATTGCGGGAGCAGGAGGGGCAGGAGGAGGGAGAATTGCAGGAGAGGAGGGGCAGCAGGAGGAGGGGGCACGGGCATTGCTAAGGGAGGGATGGCGGGGGCATGGGGCAATGCCATGCCGTAATGTACGGCATGGCCAATGTGCGCGGTGAGGGTGGTGATGGCATCTGCCATGTGGTTACACTGGGCCTGGAAGTGACCCCAGATCTGCTGGCGCCACTCCAGGTCCGCCTGCACCTGGCGTGTAATGGTCATCTCCATGCATTCAACGGCCTGGGCGTGCCGCCGAAGAAATTGGTCCTGCTGCTGGACCCGCCGGCGTGGTGCTTGGGCGGTTGGGGGTGCTGCTGCTGCCGCAGGGCTGGAGGGTCTCCCGCTCCTGCTTGGTCCCGCTGTAGGGAACAGAGAAAAGTATGGGTCAGTCAGGCAACCCAGCCACTGTCCCTACACCCCATGCCCTCCGTCCCTGAGCCCAGGCGACATGACAGTACTGTGGCTTGGGCCCACTTGTTCCCCCCCTCCTGTGTATTGTATGTTTGCATACAGGACCACCCCCAGAGAAGGGTGCTCCTCCATGTATTGTAACCACCGGCCTGTGTCCTAGCCTCTTGGGGGGTGGGTGGGTGGGCGAATGTGTTGTGTTCACCTGCGGAACTCCCTGCTGGGGGAGGCTGTGAGGCTTTGGGCTAATCAATGATGTTTGACAGGGAGCAAGATGAATTCCCACACAGTGTCTGGGAGCACATATGGCAGACGTGGTCTGAGCTCCCAGATCCCCATCACATGGATGTCTCCTGGACGGAACCAGGGGTGACTGGGGAGTATACCATCCTTGCAGCAAAACTCAGGTGGCCCTGGGGCCGGCCCAAGCACTTCTCCCCTTCCTCTCCCGCTAGCCCTCACATACACTAACCTAGGGACATGTGTGGCCGCAGTGGGGGCACCGGGAGCAGGCGAGGGACTCAGTGGGGGCCATGCTCACAGGGCTGTGAGGCTGCCGTTTTCCCAGGAGCAGCTGGCTGTGCCTCACAGCCAGGCATGGAACAGTGTGCCGGTCTGTGTGCTGCATCCTTGCGGAGGTGTGGGCTCTGGCCTGAGCCCCTGGGGCCCTAGCTGGTTCTAGCCGGCATCCATCCTTCCCCCCGATCCAGATGTGAGTGAGCAGCATGGTCCCAGGTGTGCCCTAGAGCTGCCTGCTGTGGCCATATGCTGCTCGGTCACCAGTGGATCCTTCCCTGGCCTCCAAGGATGCACGGGAGACGCTGGGGCTGCCGGAGAGGACCTGAACCTGGAGGGTCCCGCTGCTTCCCTGGTCCTCCTTGTCCTCTGACCCACTGGGCAGCTGTTCTTCCTCCCTCTCCTCTCGGGGCCTGGTGACGGGGGGGGGGCGCCGGCTTGTATCCACGGGAACTGAGGGTCCCTGGGGTGGTGCCTGGCCCAGGATGCCGTGGAGCCGCTGGTAGTGGGGACAGGTGTCGGCTCCTGCCCCCTGGCCCTCGCTGGCCTGGACATAGCCCAGGCGCAGCTCTTTGACCTTAGCCCAGACCTGCTCAAGGGTCTGGCCTGGATGACCCTGGTCAGAGAGCACCTGGGCCATGCGTCAGAAGATGTCCACATTGCACCGACGGGAGCGGGTGTCGTGCAAGGCCTCCTCGTCAGCTCACAGGTGCAGGAGGGCCTCAATCTCCCCTGGGGACCAGGATGGGGCATGCCGCTTTGTGCCCAGGATGGGGCCTCCTGCGCTGGGGGTGCGGGTGGTTGTTCCCTCCCTGGAGCGGCCATCTTGGTGGTCTGGTGGCTGTTTGGGGAGGGAGGAGAGCTGCGCGGCAGAGCTGGATGGCAAAGGTGGCAGAAGGGCTTCTGCCTCGTGGCCTCTGCAGGCTCCGTCTGACTTTAAGGGGGCTCGGGTTATCAGGAAGTCCGGAGCTGCCTGCTCGTACGGAGTGTCCAAGCAGCCACTAGGGCTTTTTTCTGTTTGGACGGCTCTTGTGCAAAATCTCTTGGCTGCCTGTCTACACCGGCCTCTTGCGTAAGAATTCTTGTGCAAGAGGGCTTCTTCCTGAGCGGGAGTGCCAGAGTTCTTGCGCAAGAAGCCCTGATTTCATACATTAGAACGTCAGTGTTCTTGAGCAAAAACTCGCGGCCAGTGTAGACAGGCAGTAATTTTTTGCGCAAAAGCGATCACTTTTGTGCAAAATCATGCCAATGTAGACGTAGCCTCAGTCTTTAGCTTTGACGAAGACAGAGAACAAACATAGTCTGGTGTTCCAGGGCCTTCAGTGCATATGCAGCCAATCCCCAAGTTTGGAATTGGCAGTGAAGGTGAAGTAATAGGGGACCTGAGCCTCCCCTACTCCACCAAGTCCCAGCCCAGGGTTCTGTTAGTGGCAGACAGTCAGTGGGGAATCGAAACTCCACTGCCTTGCTTCTCAGCAGCACAGCCTGACCAAAGTCTGGTTCCCCTAGGCTACTTTCTACTGGCCTCCATCAATGGGGCTCCAGTGGGTCCTCAGTTGCTTCAGGATAAATGGCTGACGGCAGTCCCGATAACTTCTCTCAGCTTTACGACTCCTCTAGTGGCCAGGCAAGGCATAGCTCTGTGCCTGGTCTGGAGTCCTGAAAAGGCCTTGAGATGTCAATCTCCTCCTCTGGCTCAGCCCCAACTGAGATGTGGGGGCCTTTCTTCATATGTCCTGTCCATCCTTGCATTTCTGGCATGGGGACAGGGCTGGTTTGGCTCTGCCCAGAAGAAGTGTAGTGGTTCCTTGCTCTCAGGCTTGGAGGGAGGCCACTTTGCCTCACAACAGTATCAATGTTTATCAATATTTAGCAATAAAAATCTAACTCTTCCAAGCCTACCCATATCTATGAGCTTCACCGATCATGTCTGCACAGTACAAATATCTACAGAGCACTCATTAAAATGTCCCCTGACACACTAAGCTTAGTGTAAACGCTGGGAAGGATCCTACAGAGAAAACCACTTCCTTAGTTGCAAAGTCATGGACAAAAATCTGGTGGGGATTTTTCCAGGACAGTACAGTGACAGTCTGAAGAACGTTCTTCCTTTCAGAGAGAAGGGAATTAGCTTTTGGGGACTGTGTACTGCTCATAGGAAGGCCTCTTCAAGAACAAGCTTTCAAAAGATTAACTTTTGATTTTTTTTTCTCATCCTAATAAAGAGCTGATCTTTCTGAAGGTAAAAGATGAGACAACTGATCCAATAAAGACACTTCTTTGATAAGTCATGTGAGGTTAGCAATTTGGCTGACAATTTCAGAACATTATCTACTGTCAGGGTACCCCTTATCCCTCCTGCCCTGGGGCCACTCAGCTTTTGACTGTCTTGACCTGGCCCAGGGGAGGCAGGACTTGAACCCATGACCCTGTCCTCCACAGGTGAGTACCCTAGTCCCTAGCCCACACACAAACCTACCCCACCACCTTTCAGAACATTATCTTTAGCCTGGAGCTTTTCAACCGATAGCTCAGGCTTTGTCTGCACTACGAACTTTTTGCAGAAGAGGCAATGCAAATGAAGCACTCATTAGCATTTTCTCATGCTTCATTTGCATAATCTCTTCCAATGACTTTTGCACAAGAGGTGTTTGCGCAAAAACAAGCAGTGTGGACACATCCGTTCTGCGCAAACACCTCTTGTGCAAAAGGCATCGGAAGAGATTATGCAAATGAAGTGTGAGAAAATGCTAATGAGAGCTTCATTTGCATCGCCTCTTCCACAAAAACCCGTAGTATAGACATAGCCTCAGTGTACCTGAAATCATACCACACAGAATTACAGGGCACATGGTGCATTCCAGCTAACAGACTGGTAGACTCAAAGGTGTACAGAGGTGCAGTTGTGTGGATGAAGAGGGAAGAAGGCTGTTATTTGAAAATCAGCCTCATCACAGTACTTGCACTTACACAGCAGTCATGATCCAAAAGCTTTATAAACTGGGTAAGTATCATTATCTTCATTTTATAGATTAGGGCCTAAATTTAACGGGGACCAGAGGCCAAGAATCCTGTCTGTTCACATGCCCAGTTTCCTGGGTGAAGAAAGGAGAATGCTCTTTGGTGACATATCTGTAAATACAGCTAGGATTAAAATCTATTCACACATTCCTCCTTCCCCCGCCCCAACCATTTCATTGCTTCCCATCTGTTAACATGGCCTGGTTTCTGAAGGATGCAACCCCTAACTGAAATGTGGTGAGATTCTAATGAGTCAGAGGTCAAAGTTATTGCTAAGTATTGAGCAGATGGAGCTGAGAGGGAGAACTAAAAATTAAATGCACCCTAACAATCGGGACTGTTATGAGGGGCTCTGTGTGTCTTCTTTCACTGAAGGTCCTATACAGCCTAATTTTTATAACACACAGATATTCAGGGGGCTAAGGAAATCTCTGATACTAACCAAGGGATGACCCTTCTTGGCGGAGATGAAGAACAAAAGAGCCTCTGAAGCTTGAGTTTTGAATGAGCCAACTAGTCCATGGGTTGGCAACCTTTCCAAAGTGTTGTGCCAAGATTTAATCCTCCTGCCCTGGGCCGTGCCGCTCTCCCGGGAAGAAGGAGGGGCTCTCTCCACCACACACCCTTTGGACCAGGCTCAATGCAAACCCCTTGCATTGGCTCAATGCAAACCTTTCCGCGGACTACAAGTTGCTAATGGAAACTCACTGTTAATTACATAATTACGCCCGAGCCATTTTGCTAGTGCTGCAGCTGGGGAGAACAGTTTAACTTAAATTATTAAACAGATTAAGCATTTTAACTTTCTCATGTTAGTTTATCAAACTTCATTTTAAATAAGGTAAAATATTATGCCCAACACAAAAGGTTTCAATGTTTTCTTTATTTATGGCAGGGGTTTGGAACCTTTCTTGGGTTGGGTGGTCACTGACCCATAGTGAAATCAATTGGGGACCACATAAGTGAGAAGTAAAGATCTCCTCCAAAAAAACCCAACCCTCACTGTGGCCCCCAACTGAGACACCTCACTCCTCTGTGCTCCAGCCCTCCTCTGTGCTCCAGCCCCCACGGGGTGAGGGGAAGGGACAGGGACAACTGACATTCAGGGCTTCTCACAGGCCAGATTTACTTTTCTGGGGTTCCAGAGTTAGTGGATTTTATGGACCCCCTTAGGCTCTGAGGTGGAAACAAAAATGAGGGGTTCAATGTGCAGGACAGGCCTGCCAGTGAGTGGAATAGAGATGTAGGACAGAGTGAGGAGGGCAGGTTCTGGAAGGGAGTTTGGCGGCAGGAGAGGGTGAGGGGTGGGAGTATGAGAGTGAGTTTGGGAGTGGAAGGGAGAAACACAAAAAAGGTAAGAATGTAGCCAAATAGCTAGCTGGGGAGAGAAGCAAAGAAGCAGGCAGTAAAAGAAAGTGCAGCTTCTGCAAAGGAAAATTGTATCCCCCACCTCACATCTTCCCCCTGCTCCAGCCTCCCTCCCCTCAGCCCCATGGTCCCCCCATTGCCCCATGCCCCTCAGTGCAATTCCTGCCCCCTCCCATCCTGGTCCTGCTTTCTCCTTCACCTTCCCTCCTGCCCCCACTGCAATCACTGGCAGGGCAGCAGTGCTGGGGTAAAGAGAGGTGGGAGGTATAATCTCTTTCCTGCCCAGACCAGCCCTTTGCCTGCAGGCTGCGGCTCCGGGCAGGCAGAGCCCGGGGCTGCCCAGGGCTGCTCCAGCCCAGCCAGGCGCAGAGGGGCGCTGGGGAAGGGGCTCTCTGACCCTGCACACAGCCTGCAGGGAGCAACCCGAGCCCGGCACGCCATGTGTGACCTGCCACCCAGACCTGTGGCTCTGTGGAGCAGGCCTAGCCCTGGCCCCTCCCAAAGCAGAAAGCCTTTAGCACTGTTGGGGATAACTTCATAGCTCCCGGGAGCTGCACACCCAATGCTCCAGCCTGCAGGTGCAAGACAAGCTCCCAGCTGTGCGGGCTGAGGGGCGGGGCTGAGCTCCCATACCACATGCCACGGGAAATCGGCTCTCATCCTGCTTGTGGCACACATGTTGGGAGGGTTGCCGAGCCCTCGACTAGTCAGTGCTTCTAGAAGCCCCCTTTTGGCAGCAGGGATGGAAAATAAAGATGTTTGGAATGCTTCTCCTGGGGGAGAAAGACAGCGGAGCGAGAGCAACAGGAAAAACAACTGGTCATAATCATTCATTCATAACAAAGGAAAATCAAAGGAACCTAAGGAAAGTTTTGGGAGCCCCATTTAAAACTGGTTTGGAGGAAGCAATGAGGATTCATACTGCAAAAACCTATCCAGCACAGGCTGTGGGGAGGGGTGGATGGACAGGATGACACACTGCTAGAAGTCTTCTCTATCTCTGATTTCCGTTATCTTATTTAGGGATTCTTGGGGGAAAAGTTTCTTTCTTTTTTTCCTCTATTGTTTGGGCTTCTGTAACATAAATCTATGTACTACTAACAAGATTTTTTTTTTTAGGGTCTGTCAGTTGAGACTTTCTAGGTACTTAGTAAAACTCAAGCACAGAAAACAATATAGAGCATCAAGCATGTTAAAACATACGATAAGTTGCAAGCGATAACATCTATCCCTTCATAGCACCATGTCAACAAGCCACAGTGCTTTGTGTTACCGGTTAAAAGTTTCAAAATTAAAGGTTTTTTATTCCTTTTTATGGGAAGGGAGGGTGAAATGTAGTTCAGTGCTTGGAAGCAGGAAATGATCAGCAGTTAAATAGTGTGGACATTGAAATCACTATCTTAAGTTACAGTACCAGCTCTGACATACACTTCCTCTGCAACCTTTGAGCAGTTACTTGAACTCTCTACCCCAGTTACCCAGCTGTAAAATGGGGATAATATTTATCTCACAGAGACACTGTAAGCCTTAATTAATAATTGTCAAAGCTAATGACTGCAGGCCATGCTAGGGATCTGTAGATAGCAAAAGCAAAGTTACTGCCATATCACTTCCATCTCTTTCATGTCTTTGGGACCAATCTAAGAGGGTCAGATGGTAGGAGACTTATAGTAGCAAACTAACATGATTAATGTGGTTTCAAAATGAAAATAAAAGTATGTTGCTTTTATCCACGGGAAGTATGCTGGATTTATAGGGAACAGTGGAGACAGGGTAAATCATAGTGATTTAGCCCACATGGAAGAGGATACCAGCATTGATCTGGCCTAAAGATGGAATCACTTGTCCTTCAGAGAGAGTATACTGACCATCAAGAAAGTGAAGTGCAGATTTTCTGTTTTACCTACTTTGAAGAGCAATGAAAGATTACTAAGGGATGCATAAAGGTCTAAAGGACTGTATGAAAAAACACAGAAGGGAAAAAAAGCAGATAAGACAGAACTTCATAACCTATATAAGACGCACAGAATGGCCTTCATTGTCCTCACGTTACCACTAACCCTTACTGAGAGAGAGAGAGAGATTTTTATTAAGTTCGTGGACCAACAAGCCATTGGGCCATTATTTCCCCAGTGTAAATCTATTTACTTTAATGGATACATTTGTCCCAATACCTGCCTTTTCTCAGCAGCACTGTGCAATGAATGGCATTAGCAGATGACAAGCTATTTGTTTAATTATTTTAGACTTTTTTCTATTGTGTTATATAATATGCCCTTGGAATCTTCAAATTTAAACTAGTTTATGTGCACAGGTTTCTTTACCATGTATTTCTCTGGTGCCTGCTCACATTATTCTAAGCCTGCTCACATTTGCTGTGTTAGATTATGAGTGTTACATGTATGGATGTATCTGTATCTCTCTCTTTCTCTCTCTCTCTCTCTCACACACACACACACACACACACACACCAGAATAGGATCCATGGCAGAGCTATACACACACACACACACACACACACACACCAGAATAGGATCCATTGCAGAGCTTCACTTTCAGAAACAGACTTTCTTTAGACCTTTACCCTATAGCATGAGAAATCAATACACTAATTTTAAACTGCCCTTTGAAAGGTACGGAAGTGAGTAAGTGTTCAGTTGCATATTGACTCAGAGTATCCTCTGCTTATCATACACAGATGTTTGGAAGTTTGTTTTGTTAGAAGTGTTAACATAGATAGATAGATAGATAGATAGATAGATAGATAGATAGATAGATAGATAGATAGATAGATAGATAGATAGATCATTAATAACACTGTGTTAGAAAATCATTGATAGAAAATCATTGAAATAGCATAGGGTATGTCTACACTACCCTCCTATTTCGAAATAGGAGGGTAATGTAGGCATACCGCAATTGCAAATGAAGCCCAGGATTTGAATTTCCCGGGCTTCATTTGCATAAGCGGGGCGCCGCCATTTTTAAATCCCCGCTGGTTCGAACCCCGTGCCGCGTGGCTACAGGCGGCACGAACTAGGTAGTTCGAACTAGGCTTCCTAGTTCGAACTACCGTTACTCCTCGTGGAATGGTGGCGCCCCGCTTATGCAAATGAAGCCCGGGAAATTCAAATCCCGGGCTTCATTTGCAATTGCAGTATGCCTACATTACCCCGCTAGTTCGAACTAGCGGGGTAGTGTAGACATACCCATACAGCTTTAATAACATACACTATGCCCATGGTGCATGAGTTTATTCCCATAAATGAATCAAATGATTCCTTTCTCCCTCCCCCCTGACTAAACACTAGATGGATCACGTGTCTGTTTCTCTATGGAAATCTTATATTCTTATGTATTGAAAACATCTCTGTTCTTTCTCTGAAACTACTGCCCAGTATGGAACATACAGAAAATTTTATTGCCAACTCTACAGTCAAAAACAATCTAATTACCAGCAAATATTGCCCAGTAAATTCTGCACCCTCATAATTAAAAAATAGATATGTTGCATAACAGAGGTTCAAAAGCACATGTAGGGTGCATCTACACTGGAAAGATGTCTTCACTGGCCGCTTGAATTTGCGCAAGAGCACTGAAGTTCTAATGTAAGAATTCAGTGCTTCTTTCGCAAATATTTTGACGCCCCTGCTCAGGGATGAGCCCTCTGTGCAAAAATACTCTTGCGCAAGAATTAAGGTGCCTGTCTACACTGACCCTCTTGCACAAGAGGGCCAGTGTAGACAGGCACCTTAATTTTTTGCGCAAGAAAGCCCGATGGCTAAAATGGCCATTGGAGCTTTCTTGCACAAAAGCACATCTATACTGGGCACGGATGCTTTTGCGCAAAAACACTTTTTGCGCAAAAGCATCTGTTCCAATCTAGATGCTCTTTTGCGGAAATACTTTTAACGGAAAAACTTTTCAGTTAAAAGTATTTCCGAAAATCATGCCAGTCTAGACGCATCCATACTGTTTTTCACTCAGAGGTGCTGCCTGATTTGTTCTACATTTGCCTATTAAACCAAGCATGACCTCCAGACACTCACACTGATACCTTTTGGAGGATGGGCAATGGAGTAGCTGGACATTGGAGTTTTGTGACAGTTCCTCAGATATAGACCCCTAACTTCAGCAAAGCTACCATGAGAAGTTTTTACAGAAGTTCCTATCCAGGCAGCAGAAGACTGCCGGCAAGAGAGCACTTCATTTAAATCCAACTCAATTCCCTTATTTGTCCACTTTTCACAGATATTTTGTGATTTGTCTAAAACATTGTCCTGTACATTAGTTAATGTATGTTGATATTTCCATGGAGAGTGGGTAAGATGACCAAATAGCAAGTGTAAAAAATCAGGATGGGGTGGGGGATAATAGGTTCTTGTGTAAGGAAAAAACCCCAGCTATCAGGACTGCCCCTATAAAATCAGGACTTCTCCCTAGCAATGGGTAAAGCTTCCCCTGGGACAGGCTAGTTCTCTGTCCCACCTCTTCCACAGACACCTCTCCATTCCTGCTCTGTCCTAGGCCCTAACCCACCAGCCCACCCTGCTATGAGACATCCTTTCTGCCTGTCATTTGCCACAGCCCTCCTCACTCACCTACAAGAACCCCCCTCCGCCCACTGTGAGACCCCCATGCCTACTGCTGGCTTTCCAGGTCCCTCCTCACTCCCCCACTTCCCATGAGACCCCTGTCTGCTGTTTGCCTCCTCAATCCGTATGTCCTCTACTCGCCTCCTCATTTCCCCCACCAGAACACTGCCACCCACCATGTAAACCCACCTCCTCAAATCACCCTGCCCACAACCAGGCTCCCACCCACCTTCTGTTTGCCTCCTCACACCCGCCCCCCTACTACTCTTCACCCCCCACACCAGATATTCTCCCACCCAGATGCCTGTTATTTGCCTCCTCCCTACTACTCACCTTCTTATCCCACATCAGACACCCTCCTACCCAAACACTAGCTTGCTGTGCTCCTCCTCATTCCCCTGTCCCAGCAGGTGAGGCAGGATGAAGAGGGAAGCAGTGAGCAGCTGGGACAGCCAGAAAGGGAAGGGGTTGTTGAGTGGATGAAGGCTTACCAGGCACTGGGAGGCAGCACAGGCAGGCAGTGGGGGCCTGGGAAAAGGGCAAAGCAGGGAAGGGAAGAGGCGTGACCATCACCTCCCACGTTCAGATTTTTGGCAGTGGGGCAGTAGCAGCTGTGCCAGTGAAGGCTTAGTTAGCATCATGTTAGAGAATCAGATTCTATAGTATGCAAACACTGGGTTAACTTTTTGTGCAGATTCATCAAATCTATTGTAATATGCTTTCAGCTATTTTTTCTCTTTATCTGACATGTGTACACAAGTAATAGTATAAATATCTCTACCTTTCCCTCCAAACCTGATTACCAGAGAACAGCATTTTACCTCCTCAGTTTTGAATTTCACAGTTCTTGAACGTGAGTTCTGTCTACTACTTGAACTTCTTCCACTTATAAGGAAGTGTCAAGTTATTTCAGTTCATTTTAGGCTGTTTATTTCGAGGATGGTCCATAATGCTGCATAATTTGTTCTTTCTATTTCTGCACTTTTACAGGGTTTGTAATTCCATATGATGTTTTGGTATGGTATAAAACTTTGATCAGATGGGTATATCCTATAGGAAGTAACAATTATTTATGCTGATTTAAAGTTTCATTGGAACAAGGACCCAAACTCAGGCATAAGTGTAATTAGATGCCAGTCTAGCTGATTTACACTAGAGTTGAATTTGGCCACAGGACTCCTGAGATTCATTTCTCACTCTGCCATTGATTTGATATGACCTACAGCAACACTCTGAGCTTCACTGAGCCCTGGTTTCCCCCATCTGTGATATGAGTATAATAATATTTACCTACGTAATAAGGATAGTATGAAAGTTTACCCGACTGGGGGACCTCAGAAACATGGTACAATAGAAGCATATAGGCTCTATGAAGCATACAACCAAGACAAGCCCTTTTATAGCTCCAGTAACCAACTCCTTTGTTTTCTTGTTGATTGAGCAACTAACATTTTATAGAACAGCATGTTGTGAAAATTAACAGTCATTACACAAGCTATGAAATACAGTCACTGAAGGCTGGCAACAGCACAGATCAAGAAGCCAGTGCCAGTAACTAAACACAATCCCTTCTCTCAGCCCTCACCACATCTTGCATAATAACATTTCATGTTTTTATTAGATAAAATGCCTAACTCCTTGCTAGCCAATTTATATTTTGAAATTAAACATATTTCTTGTATTTGATATGACTTTGTGGTTTCTTTTCCTACACCTGTAAATGCAGCTTTTCAGTTGACAATCCCACTTGCTCTGACTGTGCTAATGGTATAGTTGAGAAAGCCTGACAGATTCTACTATTCATTTTAACCTTGAGACTCTCATGCTGAGCATGTAAGAGCCTGATCCTGAGAGTTAATGAACTCTCACAACACTTATTGATGGCAATACAAGATGCACACACTCAGCACTTCCCAGCACCATTTAGCACAGAGGCGGTTTTTCAAAGGTACTACCTGTTCAGTTCCACATTTGCCTACTAAATGAAGCATGAATCTAGTGTTAGGTTCTTTAGTGCTCATCCAATGCCTCTTGGACCATCTTCCCCAGCACAAAGATAATTAACAATTATTTTTATTTCCATGTGAAGATCTCAAAGCACTTAAATGTTCACAACGTTCTTTTAGGACAGGTGTTATTATCCCTACTTTACAATAAGGGGAACTGAGCTCACTGCAGTCAAAGGACTTTTTAAAGTGATAGAGCAAGTCACTGTGGGGAACAGAACCCAGGTATTTAACCAGCTGCACCTATGCCTTAACCACACAACCACCTTTCCCTCTTCTCAAGCCAACCTCAACATATGAGTGAGAATTCAGTACCATAGCTTTTAAAAAAATATTTCATTAACCTCCTTTGTCCACTGAATCAAGGCTGGAAGAACCACATCCCTTCCTGCAGCTCCCGTTGGCTGGAAATGGCAAACTGGAGCCATAAGACTCTGTGGCTACAGACCCTTTAGGTAAATAAAGTGGTGTGGGCCCGCTAGTGACTTTTCCAAAGTGAGCCCATGGAACTCTCTGAGAATGACTGATTTAGGGCAGTGATTATCAACCTTTCCAGATCAATTTACCCCTTTTAGAGATCTGATTTGTTTTGCATACACCCAAACTTTTCCTAATTTCTAATAGCCAGGATGGGTAGGAATGGCATCCCTAGCCTCTGTTTGTCTGGAAATGGATAACTGGAGAGGGATCACATGATGATTACCTGTTGAGTTCCCTTCCTCTGAGGCATCTAGTATTGGCCACTGTCGGCAGACAGTATACGGGGCTAGATGGATCTTTGGTTTGACCCAGTATAGCCATTCTCATGTTCTAATTTAAAAAACGACTTGCTTACAAAATCAAACATAAAAATACAAATGTTTCATAGCATATTATTAATGAAAAATTGCTTGTGTACTCATTTTTACCATATAATTATAAAATAGATCAACTGGAATATTTATTATACTGACATTTCAGTGTATAAGCATATAGAACAGTATAAACAAACCATTATCCGTATGGAATTTTAGCTTCTATAGACTTCGCTAGCGCTTTTTATGTATCCTGTTGTGAAACTAGGCAAATATCCACTGATTTAGCAGACATGATGACAAAAATAAATGGGTATTACTATAGGTGCAGTCTTAGTGTAATTCACATACACTCATGTGGTTTACTGTACCATGTAGTGGCACTTAGACCACATACAGCAAGAGCTAAGAACAAAGGAGCTCTAGAGGGTAAGTTAAATGCCAGCTGGCTTTATAGCTCAAGTGTAGAGGCTGCTGTACTTTGCTCCAGAGGTCCCAGGTTAAAATCTGCCTTGTGGTGGTTACATTAGGAAATGCTACAACTGTGAAAACTACCCAGCATTTAAGTCGGAGCCACAAAGAACTCTAGAAGTGAGCACCCTAGCTCTGATGGCTGGATTATTTGATGTGGTAACACTTTGTGGGGCTTGCCACAATTGGACCTACAAATGTACATAAATTGTGAGTTCAACTGTGTGTATATATAAGTTCATAAAATGTTACAATTACCTACAGTTTAACATTGAAGGAAATGGTACAAAGGGGAAACAGAATAACATGGGATGAGCTCTTCCATCCATTACTCTTTGTATAGGTCCTCAGAAGAAAAAGACTTTGTGGGGGAAGTATGAAGAAAATGAACAAAGAACAGACTACTAAAGCAGGCATCGCCATCATGGTTACCAGTGCCATCCCCATCATTCCCTGGAACACTGGGCCTTCATTATCTTGATCCTGAGCAGTGTCCTGACCAGAATGGTGCAGAGAGAATGGGGCTCAGCTATCAACGCCACCCTTCCCAGCTCCAGCTGAATCCCAAACACCCCAGGAATGGCAGTTATTGCCATCTTTGATTCCATCTAACAGCCTGTGAAACCACCCGCTTTTCCTTCCAAGACAGGACCTTAGCAACAACATACCCACTTAGCTAACTTCTTCTCTTTCCCCCAAAAGGACAGTTATTACCACATTCGATACCATCAAAAAGACTGATAAAACAACCTCTGGTGTTTCCTTCTCAGAATGATCTACAGCTAAAGGGAAAGGGAACAGGGGATATTGCTAAAATGAAGGCCTATTTAATTATTTAATAATGATTATTTAATACTGTGCATTTCAAATACTTTAACTGTTTGTTTCTTTTCTTTACTTTTAATAAAATGTTAAGGATTTTTAATGGTGTGTTTTCCATGGTGCTAAGCAGTCTGAAATCTCCTCCAGATCCAGCCCTTGTTTAACACTGTTTAATGTTTGTCAGGGACAGGGTTACATTAACACTGTTAGCCCTAATTTAATACAATGAACCAGCTAGGCAACTGTATTTATTATAGATATTAAATAAGTTCTCAGCACAATAGAGGAAAAGCCAGGTGGTCTCCTTACTCACATGGTCTCTCAACAGAGATGTGCTACATTCCTCGATAACCTTGACACTGCTACTGTAAATTAAAGTGTTGGGTACTAGACCCCTGCTGGAATTGAGGGCTCTGCACAAACTTAACTAGCCATGACTTAGGTAATGCATCCTGAGGCAGAAATCCATTATGGTATCAAGACATTTACCTCATAGGAAATGGAAAAGCTGTCCAAAGGAGATCTTCATGTTGAAACTGGAATGCATTACTAGAAAGGTTCAGTCACTTTCAATATTTTATGCTAAATGCTCCATCTATATTCCCCTGCACAACAGATGGCTTACTGTTATAAGTTTGCCAGGTGTTCGGTATTGACCCGGACAGTCCGGTATTTTTGCCTCCTGTCCAGTAAACAAATAAGAAAATACCGGACATTTTAGGTATCGGGTATTTTCTGATTTTTTTTTCCCTGCCATGAGGTGAAAATACCAAACTCCTGGCAACCCTACGACTCTCAGCAACCAGGCCCAGCCCCCGCCCCCCGGTTCTCCCTCTCATAGCTTACCTGGTTCTGCAGCGAAGCTATCCTCTGGCATGGAGGAAGAAAACAAGATGGCCCCCAGCAAAAAAAAGCCCTTAAAGGGCCATGCTGTGTTTCTTTGTATTTTTTGATTTTTTTTCTTAATTGTCAGGGTCTTTTTTTGGTCTCCCCCTTTTTTCTCAACAGTGTTTTTTTCGGGGGGGGGGTCGGTTTTTGGGTTAAACCATCTGTCAACCCTACTTACTGAAGGCCCAGCCCAGGTTACTGGAAAGAAAACCCACTTGGATTTGCTGTAACTGTGATCTTGGGGTTCTGGTCAGAGGCTGAAATAGGGATAGAATATAAATCTGTGTTTAGATTAACTGCAATTGTAATTTCATAAACTGATCTTATGAGAAGTGGTCCTAAATATCAGAAATTTCACAAAATCTCCCTCTTGAAATGTAGAAATTTTATTCCTCCATTTATGATCCAAAATTCTGGGTAAGTATATCCAAATTAGTACTGAAAATATGCACTTTGTAGTTTTTTAGACCAGTGGTGGGACTGGAGTAAGGAACCAAATCTGCAGAAGTAGGACATTCCAAAAGACCATGATTTGAGTGCCTGGTTTCGGTACATGTCAGGTAGCAATAATAGCTATTTCTTGACTTGCTTTGCTATTCTCTGCCTACTAGACTACACTGCCTCTTAAAGGTAACCTTTGAAGGCATAGGTTCCCTGGGGGGCTTGAAGAAATTCTGGGGGGAGGAGTGTGAGGTAACCCAGCTCCCCCCCCAAGAAAGAGCCCCATCTGTCTGGTAAAAAAATTCAGAAAATACCATGTGAAATGTACGGTATTTTCTGTTTTTCCTGGCTCAGGTGTTTGCCGGAACACATGCAGCTCAGGCTGGCTGGGTCAGGGGAAGGATGGAGTGTCCCGGGAAGCCTTCAAAATGGCCACCTTAAAAGGGCAATGCCTGCTCTGCTCTTAAAAGGGCAACTTTTTTTTTCAAAAACTTTTCCCCTGGAATATCAGCACTTTTATTTTACACTGGTCCCGGAAATTAAAGGGACCGTGACTGTTTTTCGGCCCCAGTCAGTTCCTTTTTTTGTTTTGTTTTTCAGCCCCAGTCAGTTCCTCCCCTCCCCCCCCAAGCTTTTTAAGGGAGCGTGATGCCGAAAAGTTTGGGAACCACTGCTTTAAGGGGTTGATCCTGCAAGATGCACTCAATTACAGTCAATGGGAGATGAGGACATGCATTCCCTGCAGCAACATGCCCTATGATAACATGTTGGATAACCCACTTTGGAATCTGGCCAGGACACGAAGGATACATCTACACTGCAATTTGAGGTACGCAAATTGCATATATTATTTCAATCTAATTTCAAAATTAAGCATTATTCCAACAAGTTCCTTAATCCTCATGGAACAAGGATTACAGGGATGCCAGAAGAGCATGCTTGTTATTTCAAAATACTATACACAAAATACTTTCAAAACAGATTTCGAAATAACAAGTGCATTTAAACATGCGAACAGCTATTTTGGGATACTTCCGGTAGCCCGAAAAAACGCCACTATCTAGACATAGCCCAAGGCTCCCAACCCTGCTCTTATAAAGACTGGCATAGGATCTTTAATGATTGCAGATAGTCAGGATCACAGTTTCACAGCTGATGCAAAATGTAAAAGCAAAGTGCCTCCTAATATTAGTTAGGACTCTTCCATCCAAGTGTAGCTCAACCCCACTCAATTTAGGTCTGACAAACAGTTGGCTAAAAACATTATTCCTGTCACCCATTTTATCACTATTTCTTACAGAACAGTAGCAATATCTGTTAATAATTTTAATTAGTTAAACATCACCTTAAAGTATTACAAAAGTTTCAGAGGGGTAGTCATGTTAGTATGTAACTGAAAAAACTTAAAAAACAATAAATAGTCCTGCAGCACCATAGAGACTAACAAAATGTAGATGGTATCATGAACTTTCGTGGGCACAATCCACTAAGAAGGGGGCTGTGCCCACAGAAGTTCATGACACCATCTACATTTTTGTTAGTCTCTAAGGTGCTGCAGGACTATTTGTTGGTTTTTACTTTTTTTTTAAGTATTACAGTTACTGGCAATTATTTCAAAAGAGAATCCCCTTATCAGAAACTTTTCAAAATGTACTGAAAAATATATATTTTAACTCTAACCATAGTTCTATCATTTGTACAATATAATATAATATAATATAATATAATATAATATAATATAATATAATATAATAGTGCTGTTGGTGAAAATACTCAACAGTATATTGTTAGTTCAGCTCATATCAAACTCTCTGTTTGCAATGTTTGCTAAATATTCTTGTTCTGCTAAATTATGTTATACACCCATTCTGTACACGGCTTTTGTGCAGATAAAAGGCATTTTACCATGTCAATATATGTGTGTATGCACTGTTAATCAGCATACAGCTGTGAGATCTCTTTTGCATTCCCCTCCTCCTTACTTCTAAAAAAAACCAAACCCATCTTAGCAGGCGGGTCATGTGTATGTAGGGATTTCAGTAGTGAATCAGAAGAACAATGCATAAATTCTCTAGGGCATATTGGCTCGAAACACCTCCTCTTAGGCACACATAATAGAAGTTTTTATCAGTGGAAAAGCTAAAATGGGTGAATAATAAAGATAGGTAGAAAAAAGGCAAGATTCTTCTTTTGTTTCTGGTTTTCCGAAAAGTCTTTGTGCAGTAATTCCTCTCCAGTCTCAAACAGCTATTTTCATGATGTGTCTGTCCATAAATATCTTGGCTGTAATCAATACAGAGGCTTTGGTATTATTGAATCAGACAAATTCATAGTGATCAGACAATATAGCATATATGAGTAGGGTGGAATACACCAACTGTTATGTTAATGAAGAGTACCCTGGAGAATGCTGGGGAATAAATGCTAACTTGCTGACAGCAATGCAGAGGAAGGATTTTATGCTACAATAATTAACAAGGTTATTTGATGAGCTGTAACTAAGGTTTTGTCAGAGTTTTCTCTATAAACCATTTCAGGTTTCAGAATTATGGTGAAAAAGGTATGCAGGGCAAAAATCTTTATACCAGGTCACAAGTCAGAACGAAAGAAAAAGTTCCATAAAATTTCACAGGGCTAGATTTTCAGCGGCTGTAAATTGGTATCATACTCCTTTGAAGTTAACTTGGCTTTTCCAGATCACACCAGCTGAAAATCTGGTCAGTGAAATTAAACACAGATTTATCTATTTTCTTTAGTTATATTTTAACCATCCTATGTTAGTTTGCAGCAGCAGAAACTGCATTTTTTGTTAAATTCTAGTTTCAAAAAGTCTATGGAAAGGTGATAATTTTCTATGAAACGCCCATTGGATTTTTCCATGTGAATTTTAAGTGGTAATGACAGAATGCAATTTCCCCCCTATTTTGCCTTGCAACATCCTCAGCAACCTCTGCCAGATGTTGTGGGATTTTAGTTCTACACAGTTCTACAGTTGGGAAAATACATTTTTGAAGTGTCATTTTTCAGGCCACTCATGAGTCCTCAGCATATTTTTGTCCGTTTGGGGGAAAATGAATTCCTTGTATCCTGATCATTTGTTTTCAATACTTCACATCAGGAATCATTCCAGGTTCTTGGATTCTAAGACACTTCTTGAACCTTGCATAAGAGGTATTTTTCTAGTCAGGAAATTAAGTGGATGATGTAGGTCAGTGGTCTCCAACCTTCTTAAGCACAAGTTGACTTTTGAATTTAACGGCAATCCAGGACCTACCTCAAACCCAAATACCCTGCAATGTCTCCTTCCCTGCCCCTTCTTCGAGTCCCCACCCTGCTCACTCCATGCCCCATCACTCATTTTCACCCGGCTGGGGCAGGAGTTTAGAGTGCAGGGTCTTATTTTTGGCTGAGGGGTTCAGAGAATGGGAGGGAAAGAGCCTGGGGCAGGAGATTGGGATGTGTGTGGGGGGGTCAGAGTGCAGTCTCTGGGAGATTGGGTGCAGCAGGGGATCAGGGCTGGTGCAGGGGTTCAGGATGCAGGCTCTGGTTGGACACCACTTACCTCAGGTGGCTCCAGGTCGGAGGTGCAGTGGGGCTAAGGCAAGCTCACTCCCACCCTGAGCCTGCACCACTCCCAAAAATGGCCATCGTATCCAGCAGTGGCTCCTGGGGGGAAGGGCAGGTGGCTCTGCACACTGCCCTTGTCTACAGACAACATTTCCACACCTCTCATTGGCTGTGTTTCCCTGTTCCCGGTCAATGGGAAATGCAGGGACAGTGCCCAGAAGCAAGAGCAACATGTAGAGAGGGCCTCCACTCCCCCAGGGGCAACAGGGATGTGCCAGCTGCTTCCAGGAGTGATGCAGGGTCAGGGCATCAGGGAATCTGCCTTTGTCCTGCTGGATTATTAGGGCACGTCTAGACTACTCTTGGCTTCTGAAAGAAGTTATGCAAATTCAGCGTGAATTTGCATATCTTCTTTCGATCCCTTTTTGGGAAGCGTTTTTTGGAAAGAAAAATATAGCAGTCTAGACGGGGGTTTTGCGCAACTCCCCCTTTTTCGAAAGAACCCCTGTTCCTCAAAAATGAGGTTTACAGGGGTCTTTTGAAAAGGGGATTTTGCACAAAAAAACCCATCTAGACTGATTTATTTTTTCAAAAAAACCTCTCCCGAAAAAAGGACTGGAAGAAGATATGGAAATTCATGCCGAATTTGCATATCTTCTTTCGGAAGCCGAGGATAGTCTAGATGTGCCGTTAGTGGCTGATCTCCCGATTTGGCTGCAGAAGCCTCCAGGAGATCGAGCCTGATCCTAGGAGACTCCTGGCCAGAGTTCTACACATGGATGGAAAAAATTAGAGGCAATTAATTTTATGTGCCCCAATAGTGAGGTAATGTGCAGATGTGCACCACTAGTAGAAACCAAATACCTAGCTATCATACATATTTTGTAAAAAATTACTTGAGCTACGACAGGTTAGGCATTTTAGAATTTACTACCAAAATAATTAAATTTAAGCATAAGAGAGAAATAAAAATTATGAAATGTACAAACCAGTTGAAAACCTAAAATAAGTAAAAGTAGTAAAAACAGAAACACAAGTATATGTTGGGTTGGGAGGTGAGTGTGAAATACAGAGTATGTTTGTGTGAGTGACAGAGACAAAAAGGCTATGTCTACACTGTAGCCTTCTTGTGGAAAAGCTTATGCAAATGAAGCGCAGTGTGGAATATCTCCGTCTTCGTTTGCATAATTAATGAGCAGCCACGTTTACGCAAGAGGCTTTTGCACAAAAAGGAACAGTGTATCTGGCTCCTTTTTGCACAAAAACTCCCTCTTGAGCAAGAGCCGTTCTTCCTGAAAAAATGAGGACAAACAACTTTTGGGATACGTCTACACTTGCCCCCTACTTCAAAGTAGGGAGGCAAAGGAAGCATACCGAAGTTGCAAATCAAGCCCGGGATTTAAATATCCAGGGCTTGATTTGCATGTTCCTGGCTGGTCGCCCTTTTAGAAATTCACTAGCCTGGAGTAACTGCCCGCGTCTACATGCGGCAGTGAAACAGGAGTCCGATTTAAAGCCCTAACTCGAATTAGCTGGTATTCCTCCCGCAATGAGGTTTACCAGCTAATTCGAATTAGGGGCTTTAAATCAGACTCCCGTTTCACTGCCGCGTGTAGATGCGGGCAGTTACTCCGGGCTAGTGAATTTCCAAAATGGCAACCAGCTGAGAACATGCAAATCAAGTGCAGGATATTTAAATCCCGGGCTTGATCTGCAACTTTGGTATGCTTCATTTGCCTCCCTACTTTGAAGTAAGGGGCAAGCATAGACATACCCTTGCGCAAAAAGGAGCAGTCTACACTGCTCTTTTTTGGGCAAAAGCCTCTTGCGCAAAAACGGCTGCTTATTAATTATGCAAATGAAGGGCGGCAATATTCCATGCCAAGCTTCATTTGCATAAGCTTTTCCACAAGCTTTAGACACAGCCAAACAGTGTGAGTGATAGATTCGCATTGCCCCTTTAAGTATGCTGAACACTTTCAGACATAGAAGCGCTGCCAGTGAGCTCCCTCCATCCCAGGGACCTATTATGTGCCCCCTCTCTGTGGAGATGTGGTACAGCAGTGGGAGAGGGAGATACCCTGACATCAGCACCCCCTTCCTGTATGTCCCCCACCCTGCACAGCAAGCAGGATGCTCCCAGGAAGCAGCTCCGAGGCAGAACAGGTTGGCAGTGACGAGAAGGTCAGTTGAAGTGCCAGCACTTGATGGCCAAACCGTTGGGTGTGGGGCATCAGTTTTATTTTATTATTATGTCTCCATTTTGTTTTCCTTTTCAAGATGGAAGTCAGCTTTCTGGTCACTATCTCAGTCAGGGAAGGCGGGAAAAGGGGTTACACAACCTTAATCTGCCTGGCAACCAGAGGGCTCATAAGGGGAGTTCACCCTCCCCTCAGGGCTCTCTGTGCATGTCATCAGCAAAACCCAGCAGAGCTAGGGCAACAGCTAGCAGGCTGTTTGGCTTTGTAGGCCATCTGGGGCAGAAGCCAGCATGGTTGCTGACAGCCCTTTGTGGTGCAGCAATCTAGTTTCACAACTGTAAAGACTGCTAGCTCAGGGTTTATTTGGTTTAGTGAGAAGGCTGCAGCAGAGCCAGTCATACACACACGCATATACACCATCTCATCCTCCAGTCCACACACCGCACAAAAGACGGTGTGTCAAGTATAGAAGAAAGGAAGAAAGAAGACCAGAAGCAAGAAGACTGTCCACTTACCTGGGCCTCTGTAATTTCGTCCCGTCTATGTTTGTTCCTTTCCCTCAACCTGGAGATATTCATCTACCTCTTTTCTCTGGACATTGAGACAGTGGTAGGACTGTTTAAATCATTCCTGTTTGGGGTTCTGGTCTATGCCAGGCTTTATTCTGATAACTGGATTTTATGTTTGCTTTCTAAGTTTAGTATTTTGTTAAATCAAACAGTTATTGTTTCAGCCATCTCTGTGTGACCTGATTAATGCGTGGTGATACAGATACAGTACAAGTGTAGAACCTGTGTCCCAATAGGCAGGATTCAGTCCTGGTCTAATAGAACTAGTCAGAATCACCTGTCAGAAGCTTCTAGCTCTACTAGTAGATCCTGATCTACTAGCTGGTGATCACTGATCTAGGTAATTAGTAGCAGGAAACTGTACTTCACCTCGGGGTCACCACCAGCTCAAGTCTGGCCTAAGTTTGTAGTGATGGAAAGTCATTACCATCTGATAACTATAGGCGCTCACACAAAGTGAGTAGATGGTCTCAGGTTGATTCCTTGAAAATAGGTATCCACAGTCACGGTCAAGAACTGCACAGGGATGGAAGCTGAAATAGTCCCTAAGGGTATGTCTAGACTACATGGCTCCGTTGACAGAGCCATGTAGATTAGGTTTCTAGACATAGGGAAAATCGCTGCTTAATTTACATTAAAATGGCTGCTGCGCTGTGCCGATCAGCTGTTTGGCGGCACAGCGTGGTAGTCTGTAAGCTTCGGGGTCAACAAGGGAAGCCCTTGTCAACTGCCCTGTTATGCCTCGTGGAATGAGGTTTACCGGGACGGTTGACAAGGGCTTCCCTTGTTGACCAGGGAGCATCCAGACTACCACGCTGTGCCGCCAAACAGCTGATCGGTACAGCGCAGCAGCCATTTTTATGTAAATGAAGCAGCGATTATTTAAATCGCCACTTCATTTCCCTTTTCAGAGTACATTAATCTACATGGCTCCGTTGACGGAGCCATGTAGTTTAGACGTACCCTTACTCATGGGAGGTGGTCCCTTCAGAAGAGGGTAAGGCAATGTGGGGAAGCAGGCAGAACTGTCAATTTAGTATCATAAGCAATAAGCCCTCTTGAAGAAAAGAAAATATATAAATAAACGCTTTCATTGAAATAGCATTACATTTGTGACAAAAACCAGGAAGTATTAATGTAAGGCTGCTCTGCCCATTAGTCACATGGCAGTGCTCTCTGTTTTGCCACATAATAATGGGCAAGGAAACAGAATCTGCCTCCACTCTGAATTTCCTGGCTTTTGTCAGTTTGTGTCACACTCCTAATATTATTCATACTGAGGTTTTTGTGTGTAACAGATTAATGTCTACAAAGCCCTTTCTAATGCCTTTTTAGGTTGCTAGGATACACAGCTCTGTAACCACCACAGAGATATCTCTAGCTAGGGGCTTAGATAAACCTTGACTTGTTTTGATTAGGTGAGCTTTATTACAGAAGAGAAGGCAGCTTGCTTGACATCATGAAAATGTGACCTGCTACAAAAGGGAAGATACAAAGATTGTTGTTCACAATCACAGTCGGGGATGAGGCTAAGAATAAATTTCTAGCCCATCATATTACTTCCACCCAGAAAAATCCACACCTTGTAATTAGGGTTTGACATGGTCTCTTGAGACTTGGATCTATTCCTGCAAGAATATCTGCAGAATACTACACTGTGGTGAAAACTCATTAGTAGTCTTGCTTTCATTTTGTGTTTCAAAGATAGTCTACCAGTGGTGAGTGCAGTCCAATAAGCAGATGCTGCTGAATTAGTGAATGACTATGAAAAAGTTCTTAATGTCTCAGTCCCTCACAGTAAATTATCTGTACAATGAAGATAAATATCCTGCAAAACAGGAAAGTACTATTATAGGCTTTCAGGTAGTAATTAATTCACATTTGTAAAGTGGCTGGGGACCCTCAGATAAAAGGTGTAGTGGGAAATACAAATTATTACTTAAGTCAAATCAAACCTGTTTTCTTTTTAACATCTTGCTCTATATTTTTCTAATGATAAAATGTTAGTGAATATATTATTTTATTGTTATTATTTATGATACTATGACTATGCCTAAAGTCCCTAACTGAGATTGGGACCTCATTGAGCTGGATAATGTACATACCAATAATAAGAGATGATTCCTGTCCCAAAACAACTTTCTAGTTGTAAAAAGGACTTTCCTCAAAGCTAATGCTATCATATCAATAAAAAAACCCATTAGAGGTAACATCTCCAACCCATAAACGGAGTCACCCTTGAAGACATTCTTCCCCACATACCTGCCTTTGGCAAAGGTCTGAGGGGCAGTGGTGGATTTTACAATGTGTTCTAAAAGCCAGAGATTCTCCAGATCAAAGGAGGAAGCAAATTTCAGAGTTACAGGCTGCTGCTGAGAATCTTATGCTTCAAGATATTACAGAGTGCATCAGCTGGGGAGAGTTTTGGTCTCTCAAATAGTTACAATCCAAGACAACAAAACCTTTATGGACAATGCTATCAGAGGCTGCTGAGAGAGTTAACAGAACCTACATGGACAACTGCCATTTCTTTAATGCTAGGAAAGCATCAAACAACATAACCAATATACTGCTATACGATGCCCAGGCATGAAACTGGACTGCCAAAAATCCAGGAAATCTGAGTCCCGTAGATACTGCCAGCACTGCTTCCCACCCACCTTCTTAATTACCTTATCCAAAAGCTCAGACAAGAGACAGGTCAGTAGTTAGTAAGATAACCAACATCACCTATGGAAGATTTCTTGAGAAGGGCCCTATTATCTCTGGGCTGCGTCTAGACTGGCAAGTTTTTCCACAAAAGCAGTTGCTTTTGCGGAAAAACTTGCCAGCTGTCTACACCGGCCGCTTGAATTTGCGCAAGAACACTGATGATCTAATGTAAGATTGTCAGTGTTCCTGCGCAAATACTATGCTGCTCCCGCTCGGGAAAAAGCCCTCTTGCGCAAATGCTTTTGTGCAAGAGGACCAGTGTAGACAGGTAAAAACTGTTTTGCGCAAAAAAGCCCCAATGGCGAAAATGGCGATCGGGGCTTTCTTGTGCAAAACCGTGTCTAGATTAGCACGGACGCTATTCCGCAAAAAGTGCTTTTGCGCAAAAGCATCCATGCCAATCTAGACACTCTTTTCCGCAAATGCTTTTAACGGAAAAACTTTTCCGTTAAAAGCATTTGCGGAAAATCATGGCATTCTAGATGTAGCCATTGAGATTAGTAGTGCTGCCACTATTCCCTGGGTAGGACAGACATTATAAATTTCCATCAATAAATTCCCCAAATTGTTTTAAAAATCCCAGCATTTATCTAATGCAGCAAATAAATGGTCAAAGCTCAACATGAATTGATACAGTGTTTGCCCATTCTAGATGTGGCCCTCTCCCCATGGATGCAGTCAAATCCATTCAAATCTGAACAATAGATTATCTAACGTAAAGCTTTTTCTGAGTGACTGTTGTTATTACTGCCATTAGATTAGACTTTTTAAAGAGAAGAATGTTGCATGGCGCACAGTATTCAGCAATAGATGAAGGTTTCACCAAAATGTACAGTTTTCATCTACCATGGGCTGCTGCCAGTGTACCACATCCCAAAACAGGTCAAAATCATTTTTAGTTTGGTCTGGCTCACCCATGACCAACCACTTACATTCAGTGCCAGTACTTTGCTGAGCAGAGTCCTTTGATAACATTAAGGGTATGTCTACACTGCAACAAAAGATCCATGGTGTGGCCCGTACTGGCCTGGGTTGGCTGAGTCAGGCTTGCTGGGCTCAGGATGCAGGGCTAAACATTGCAGTTTAAATGTTCAGGCTTTGGCTAAACTCAGTCTCACAGCTAGGGTTTCCAGGTGTCTGGTATTGAACCGGACAGTCCGGTATTTTTGCCTCCTGTCTGGTAAAAAAATTCAGAAAATACCGGACACCTAAAATATTGTGCTTACCAGGTTCCGCAGGGGAGCTGTCCGGCCCAGCACAGAGAGGCAAGATGGCGGGCGGCCACCAGCAGTCTGTTAGGGCCAAAAAGCCTCACCATGAATTTTTTTAAGGGCCCACGATGGGGTTTTGTTGTTGTTGGGTTTTTTTTGCTCAACAAACTTTTTTCTGGCATGGTTTTTGTTGTTGTTCTATATTTTTTCTGAAACCATCTGGCAACCCTACTCACAGCCCAAGACCTGAGATCCCAAATTAGCTGACCTGGATTACAGGTCTGTTATTGCTCTGTACATGTACCCCCAAGAGAGCCTGCTGATAGCAGCACATGAACCCAGTGCTATTTGTCTGTAGGATTATATAATCAGTGTGTGCAAATAAATTAGCACTTGTTTTCAAAGGGTATTAGAAGGTGTCCTTTGAACTGTATGCACTATAAGCCTTGATTTAAGATAAGGTGTGGTTCGCCCTCCTCTCAATTATAGAGATTGTAGTATTACACAGTTCACTCCCTTATCTTTATCTTCTAATGAAATTGAAAAATCTAGTTTCTCTGTCCTTTCCTTTCCCCCCATTACGTTCCTCCCACAATGTTTTAAAATCTAACTATATTCTGAAAAACCATACTGTGCAAATGTCACACTGGGGTTCCAGCATTGATTCTCCCTTATTGACTTACAGATAAAATTTGACTTGCTATATTCACAAGTCAAAAGATGGTATTTTGATCTATTGTAAGATGTTGGGATTTAAATATTAAGCAGTGATTTTTCTTCCTTTTTCATAATCATAGTGCCCTAGGAGGTTCCTGACCTATACTTTGGAACAGCCAACCAAAGAGACTAATGCTAAAGAATTGTGCTTATGTTTTACACTGAGCCCAGTGTCTGCTGGAAAAGGACTTTGGGAGTTTAGTTAGGTTATAAGACATCACAGTATTCACAATTCATAATGGCTCCTGCTGGCCTTAAAATGATTATCTAGTTCAGGGCTACTCAACATCAGCCCACTTGTTTGCAGCCTGTGGTGCGGTTTGGGTTTACACAGGGCTCAACACACAGCCCGTGGGTAGGAAACAAAACAAAAAAGTAGTCAATATAATGGTCTTCTGTTGATATCCATTTTAGTAGTTAAATTCCAGGACTGTCTTTGCTCATTAAAAGTGCTGTCATATGGATGGAAATCAGGTAAATATTGCATTTTATTAATATCAGCAGAACTGACTTAAATGGGGCTTGCGTATTGAGTAGTCTTGCCTTAATCTTTGTATTCATGCGTGTCAGTGTGAAAGAAGCTATTTGCATATATAAAACAAGCTTATTAACCAAAGTTTATTAATAGGATTTTGAGTTCAAGAATAAAGGACAGATTTAGAAATTATTCCAACCAAATAAAGGCCACTTTCTAGTGGCTAACATTTAACAAAGCTACAGTCTTGGCTCAAGGTATGATTGTTACCACAATATCTTCTAGCACAGGGGTGGGCAAGAGGTGGTTAGTGGATCAGATCCAGATCCATGAAACTGATGGACTGGGCCCACAGCCACCTCGCTGGCATCCTTACTACAAAGCAGCTGCAGACACTTTAAACAGCAGGCTGCTAATTCCTATGCAAGCTGGGAAGTGAGGAGAAAGCTTCCAGCACTGTCCCCACCCACCAAGTAAAATCCCCAAGCTTCCATTGGCCAGTTTCCAGCCAATGGCAATGAGAAATTTTGCTGAAGGCAAGGGCAGCAAATGAAGCCTCCTTACTCCCTTCCTGTGCTGGAGCAGTCCCCTCTCTCACCACATACAGGGAGCCTGTCTCAGGTTTGTGTAAAGCTGCTGATTGGGAGCTGCCTAGGTAAGTGCCCCCCAGCAAGAGGCTGCCTCTGGCACCCCATCTCTTCTCCCAACTACTTGCCCCTAGGCTACTCCCTAAACCCTCTGTATCCCCTCTTCCCACTTCCTCAGGTAACAACTCTCTCCCAGACTCTGCACCTCCCTCTATACCCTCCTCCAGGCCAGAATCCTCTCCTGCACCCATAACCCCTCCTGGACCCTACACCCCAAGCTCCTGCCCCAGATCATAACCCCCTCCTTTACCCACACTCCCTCCTGCAGGCCAGTCCTTTATCCCAAGCTCCTTTCCATAC
Organism: Pelodiscus sinensis; assembly: GCF_052426305.1. Taxonomy (NCBI): domain Eukaryota; kingdom Metazoa; phylum Chordata; order Testudines; family Trionychidae; genus Pelodiscus; species Pelodiscus sinensis. Next base: position 32,284,644 of record NC_143056.1, read on the forward strand.
CCCACCTTCTGTTCCAAACCCCACAGTCTCCACAGAAGTGCAGCCCTTCAGCACTCACCAAAATCTTGGAGTACCCCCCCCATTAAATGTTACTCCCTCCCTAGCTATATGACTCACCACTCTTCTGGTCAAGATCTCCCACAAAGTCCAAAGTGCCCTAGTTTCTTTGTCATCTTAGGTGAAAAGTAACCTGGACTTCTTTGCCCCTCTTCTGTAATCCAGTGAACCTTTGAAAATGATTCTTCTGAAAGTTAGACCCCAAAGTAAAAATAATTCAAGCTGTGAGAAGGGAGGCATGGAGCCTTCTGGTATTTGCTAAAATGCAAATTGATCTCTTTTTGCAATCTTCCTTCCCTTCCCATGATGCAGAGTGAGAAAGCTCCCTTTGTTCACTCGATGATTTTGTTTGCCTCTTGTGTATTCCCATTGTTTCTTAACCAGTGTTCCCTCTAAGCTATGTGGCAGCACAGCTTCACAGGTGATTACACCCCTTAGTCAGCTCCCTGCATGGAGCCCTGAGCCTCTGACTGGATGGGGCTGATTCATCACCTGTGAAGCTGTGCTGCTGAGCAGTTTAAGAAGGAATATGCTCTTAATGTGCCTTAGAAATATTTTTCAGGTGGCAGGACCACATTTCTTTGTCTAGGGTGGGATCACGTCAGCTCTGCCTGCCAAGACACTTTAAGAACGTACCTTCCAATATGTCTGTAATTTTGAATTTGTCCTACATACATACACTACACAAAATATTAGTTATCAGTATATTTTTAGCTTCCTACTCACACCTTCAGACATAGTTTCTGACAGCAGTGAGGTGGGGTACACTGAATTTCTCAGTCCCCCTGAAACTCACTACAGATATCAGTGAATCCCTTGCCCTGGGATGCTGTTAGGGTCATAGAGGTGCACAGCCATATCTTGGCCAATACAAGGGATCTGAGGACTTCCGAGGAACCTTCTCTACAGATCAAGTTAGGAAGCTAGGTTTGGGAGCTACAATTAGAATTTAGCATACAGTTTTATTGACATTATACAAAGCAGATTTACATGTGAGTTGTCAATGTATTCAGCTTTGTTTAAATCAATGGAGGTCACCACTCCTGCCCCCAAAAGGTTTAGGCTCCAAATTAGATAGACACTACTGTTCACAAAGAGTGTGGGATGAGCAGAGATTTTTTTTCCTGTTATAATTAAAACTGAAACACTTCTGTTGTTAGTGTATTAAGACAGACACCAGAGGAAGCAAGTTGAGGAAGGATCTGAATGAAGAGAAGGTGACTGTTTGGTTCAATTTAACAATATAAGAACATTTCTACTTCCATAGTTCCTTCCTTTTAAGGATGGTTCTCAAGACCTCTTACAACCATTGAATTTAGCTTTATAACATCCCGTAAGGGAGGCGACTATCATTATCTCTATTTCACTGAAGAAGAAACTAGTTTAAGCTTAAAATGTTAAAAAATGCTGTCTCTCAGTTTTGGGGTGTCCATCTTGAGACAACTGAAGTTTCATTTTTCATTTAGCATCTACGCCTCCCATTGACTTTATCTGAAGTTGTGGATGCTGAACAGCTCTGAAAATCTAATGGACACTTTTACAGTCATTTTTTAATCATGACTACACTTTAAATTCTAAACTGCAATACTTGACATTTGAGCTGTAACACCTGCCTTGCTACTATGTCCTGGTGGCTCCTCTGTATCAGTGGGGGCTTAGTAGTTTGGGCTGTTCCATGGTGGTTCTGATCCTGGAACTGGTGTGGAACCTTCTGTTCCACCAAACAAACCCCTATTTATTTCCAGATAAGCACAATTTTTTTGCTGAAGAGAACCCCCATTTCACAGTTTACCATACTTTTTTCAGTGAATTTCACTGCAAATTCCCAGATCACCTCCCTCAAAAATTTGACCTGGAGTCCCCAAAATCAATTGCATCCAATAAGTAATTCAGGTCTGCTATGTGTATGAAATCTCTTAACACCACAAAATATAAATGGATGGATAACTTCAAATACATGCACTGATAAGATTGAGCATACATCTTTTTGTAATAACTATGAGCTATGTATTCTGCTGTTAGACATAAGCTGAGTAAAGCAAGAAATACAGTATTGAATCACTAACAAACATATAGGGTGAAGAGACCCACTCCTCCATTATTGTTCTGTCTTGAAAATTAAGCAGCAACTTAAATAGTACTTTACATTTAATTCTTCACAGATAAAAGAAGCCCTGAACCAACAACTAACTGCCTACCAAGAGTAAACTAAATATGGGCATGATTAAAATTAGGTTTCCAAATATACATATATTGCGGAGGATTAAAAAAAGTTTAATACCTCTTAAGTAAACACTAGTTTCCTTGCAGAAAAAACTGCACTGTGAAGGTTAATAGCACTAGTGTAGTTACAAACCACTAGAGTAGTTTCAATAAAGATTTGTTATTAATCCTCAATTACTTTTTGTATGGGCAAAGAACACTCCTTAAAATGTAACTCTGTGGCTACGTCTACACTGGCCCCTTTTCCGGAAGGGGCATGGTAATTTTTGAGATCATAATAGGGAAATCCACGGGGGATTTAAATATCCCCCGCGGCATTTAAATAAAAATGTCCGCCGCTTTTTTCCGGCTTTTAGAAAAGCCGGAAAAGAGCGTCTACACTGGCCCCGATCCTCCGGAAAAAGCGCCCTTTTCCGGAGGATCTTATTCCTGCGCTTTTTCTGGAGGATCGGGGCAAGTGTAGATGCTCTTTTCCGGCTTTTCTAAAAGCCGGAAAAAAGCGGCAGACATTTTTATTTAAATGCCGCGGGGGATATTTAAATCCCCCGCGGATTTCCCTATTACGATCTCTGAAATTAACATGCCCCTTTCGGAAAAGGGGCCAATGTAGACGAGCCCTGTAAGTAGAGTTACTGTGGGAAACTGGATTAAATTCATCTCCTATAATTCTGTGACAATGACTTAATTCTGTCCAAACCTTTATATTATAAGCCCACAAGAAAGCCAAAGAGACTTTAATTCTCAGATTGTAAACTATTTGCAGGGCTCAAGTCCACTTCTATAGACCCATTGTACAGCATATAGCATAATTGGACCCTGATCCTGATTGGAGCCTCTGGTCACTGCCTTAATGTAAGTAAATAATAATAAATACAATTAAGCTTACCCCAGCTAGTACCTCACAGAAAATTAATCTTTAACTTCATGGAATAACTCTGGATAAACATATATTAAGCAACACAGAACATATTAAAGACCAATGCATTCAGTGCCAGACATTTGAGAGTTAATTAGAAAGCCCCACGTGTGAATGTTGAGTCTCCAGCCCTCCTTAGAATCTTTTATTCCAAATATTCATGACACTGCAGATACAGACTGCATAAGCAGACTGAAGCTTCAACCTGTGATTACCTACGCCCATCATTTTATGCCAGTACGCTCTGCAATGCAGCAGTAAGTGCACTGCGCTTTGATAAGCATTTACTTGTCTCCCTAGGTCTGTGCCAGTGAACGTGTATAGGCAGCAGCAAGCTTTAATAAAGCAAACTCTGCAGTAGACTGCAGAGCAAGCTGATTAACAGTTTAGATACTGCACATTCCACAGCAACAACATCTTTCTTCCCATCTTCTCCGTGCAGCCCTTAAACCTCATGGATCAAAGCTTTGACCAGCATCAGGTGGTTAAAAAAGAATTCATTAACTCATGTGGCTTTCTGTCTGCTTGCTTTAGAAAGGCTGCAGGATCTGCATACAATGATCATATACTCAGTGTGTTTACTAGAGTTCAAACAGCTTGTCTCTCTCATGCCAAGACCGCCCTTGAAAATTATATTAATTAAGCAAGCAGCTTTAATACAACAGGCAAATGACATGGTAATCAGTGATTATGGTGGCAAGCAAGTACATCCATTTCCAGAGACTCAGAGGGAACAGGGCAAGAACAAAACCTTATCTTATACATATGGCTTAGCTTGTGCTTTTGATCCATCCCTCTTGTGTCCTTTGTTCATGCATGGATTAGCATAGTGATGCCATTCCTTAGGCAAATGTCTTTAAAAGGGGGATTTGAGTAGGGGAGGGTGAGCAGTTTCCCTTTTTCCTTGTCAAATAAAATAATTTGGGGAAAGAGTACATTTCATGGGAAATTCTACACAACTAGAGAAGATAGCAATAACTTGCAAGAGGCTAGCTGAAGAGGGCACCCCTCTGGGCTGTAACAAGCAAATCAGTAAGTGCAAAGGGCATGAAGGAAGAATGCACCATAGCAGAGCTGTGGAAATCTTTACAGGTTTGGTCTTTACAAGATAGATGCATCATAGATAAGTGCATCACAGTCCAAACAGATGTGGATTTGAAATACAGCTTTTCTATGACTGAATGCTATAGGAAGTATTTAAATTTGACATATCTGCAGAGACCTGGTGGTCAAATACCACAATGATGAGCACATAAGTGGTTCACATAGATTCAATGCTTGGCCACAACTAGATGTAGGAATAATGAAGACAGGATGGAAAACACCCTGGCTACATCTACATTGGCATGATCTTGCACAAATACTCTTTAACGCAAGAGTTCTTACGTTAAAGTATTTGCGCAAGAGAGCGTCTATATTGGCTGGGACTCATCGTAAGAATGAGGCGCTTTTGCTTAAGAGAACGTCTACATTGGCGGGACACTCTTGCACAAAAGCAGGAGCTCGGAACCATTTTGGAGAGGGCAAAAGGGCACCAGCCCTTTCCGGGGGCGGGGGCTGGAGCTCCTTTGAGACACGGGCTTAAAGGGATCTCCCCGGACAGCCATTTCTCTCCTGCTGCGGGCTTTAGGACCTCTTGCAGGGACTGACAGCCAGAGCAGTTCTATGTGTGGTTGCCCTCTGCCTTGTTGGACACCACAGCCTGGTGCCTTAGTGCCATTAGCTGATTTTTTGACCTCACCTCTCTTTTTGTGCCATGGAGCCAGGGGTGGCCTTGTGCCTGCTCTGGCCCTTTCTGGCCATTTTGGAGTGCCTGCAGCTGCCGCTCCAGGCTGCTGCACTCCTCGTGCAGGACCTCGAGGTGCAGGTCGCTCTGGACTCCCTCACCAGGAAGGCCAGGGCATCCCTGTGGCATCCCCACCCCACTGTGGAAAGGCCCTGGTGGAGACTGGACACCGGTACTGACTGGTGGGTAGGGTTGCCAGGTGTCCGGTATTGCACCGGACAGTCCGGTATTTGTGCGCTCTGTCTGGTTTAAAAAAAAAACAAAAAAATACCAGACATGTGCAATGTCCGTTATTTTCTGATTTTTCTGGCTGCGCACCGGACGGAAGCCTGGTGTGGGCGGGGGAGCAGCTGGGAGTCCCAATTGGGAGGCGGGGCTGTGATTGCTGCCGGGAGCCCTCAATTGGTTGAGTGTGAGGAGGAGGAGGAGGGGAAGCTTCCTCCTCACTCGTGCGTCGCCAGGAGCCTGCGCGGGACAGGGAGCAAGTGCCCAGGTTAGTCCCGCTCCCCGCCGGCCACTTTGCCCCCCCCCTTTCCCAGCCGGTTCTCCCCCACTTCCCCTCCTGATATTCTCCATCCAGCCCCCCTGCACCCCTCCGCTCTGCTTCCCACCAGCCTGTTCCTCTTCCTTGTCTCCCCCGACCAGCGCCGCTGCACCTCTCCCTGCTCCCCCTTTCTCCTGCCCTCCCACTGCACCTCCCCTAACAGCTGTGCTTCCTGCTCCCCCTTCCTCCTGGCCAGTGCCGCTGCACTCCTCTGCCCCCTTCCAGCTCTGCTTCCTGCTCCCCCTTACTCCCGGCCAGCCCCGTCCCGCCCCCTTCCGGCCGGTTCCCCTTCCCCCAAATCCCGCGGCCAGCCACGTTCCACCCGACCCCCCCACAGCCAACCCTGCTTCCTGTTGCCCCCCCATCTCTTCCGGCCAGCCCTGTTTTCCCCCCCCCTCGTTAGCTGTTTCCAGGCCCCCCCCCCTTCTTGGACAGCACCGCTCCCTTCCTGGCCGGCCCTCCCCTTCCCCCACCAATGAAGCGTGTTCGGGGGTTTTGTTTTGTTTTTTTAAACAATTACCTGGTAACCGCTAGCAGTGATCCAGGTTCTCAGAGGTTGTATGTGTGGTTTTTTTTTTCTTTTTCTTTTGCTCAACAACTTTGGTGTCCCCCCCCCTTTATTTTCCCGTTTTGTTTTTTTTTTGGGGGAGGGGAGGAGTGTTCAGTATTTTTCTTTCAGCCATCAGGCAACCCTACTGGTGAGACCGGCTGGTCCTTGGGCAATGGGATGACCATCAATGGCTCCGGAACTTTCGCATGTGAAAGCAGACGGTCCTGGAGCTGTGTGCCTGGCTCGCCCCTGCGCTCCAGAGGGGCACCACCCAGCTGCGGGCACCCATCCCCGACACAAGAGGGTCACCATCGCACTCTGGAAGCTAGCCCCCTGGACAGCTCCCGATCAGTGGCGCACCAGTTTGGAGTGGGCAGAACGACCGTCAGTGCCGTCCTCATGCAGGTAAGTCCTGGGGGAGGGGGAGAGTGTGCTGCACTCCATGCCCAGGGGCAGGCAAGACTCTAGGCTGGGGCAATGGGGAATGTCCCATCACCCAAGGGTTTGGGCCATCCCTCCCTTGCACAGGCCTGCTGGTGGGGGGAGGTGGCCGGTGGTGCAAGGGGGCCCTGGTGTGTGTGAGTGTGAGGGCACATGGCATCACAGGCGGGATGGGAACCCCCCAAGGGAGCACGCACTCACCCTGCCTTATGTGATGCGTTCCCCTGTGCTTCTGTGCAGCCTTCTGCAGGTCGTCCATGCCATCAATGATGTCCTGCTCAAGCGAGTCATCCGCCTGTGGGATGTGGACGCTATGGTGGCTGGCTTCGCTGCCCTCAGGTTCCCCAACTGTGGGGGAATCCTGGATGCAACCCACATCCCCGTCCGTGCCCCAGAGCATCGAGCGGTCCATTTTATAAACCACAAGGGGTACTTCTCCATTGTACTCTAGGCCCTCATGGACCACCGTGGCTGCTTCCTGGACATTTATGTGGGCTGGCCCGGCAAGCCACATGACGCCCGCATCCTAAGAAACTCCGGCCTCTTTGGCAGGCTGGAGGTGGGCACTTTCTTCCCCAAGCAGGAATTTACTGTCAGGGATGTGCCCATGCCCACATGTGTTGTGGGGGACGTGGCCTACCACCTGCTGCCCTGGTTAATGCGGTCCTACACGGGGCGAACAGACCATAACCGGGCTTGGTTCAACAACCGCCTCAACTGGGCCTGCAACCAGGTGGAGTGCGCCTTCAGCCGTCTGAAAGCCCAGTTTTGCTGTTTGCTCACCCGTCTGGAGATGGGTGAGCGGAATGTCCCTGAGGTAGTGGCTGTGTGCTGCGTGCTCCACAACATCGTTGGAGCGGAAGGGGGAGGCCTTCCTCCCGGCATGGATGGCAGGCGAAGGCCAGGCCTTTCAACAGCCCCGCACAGCTGCCATCCGCCAGGCGCACCGTGATGGGGTGCGCATCCAGGAGGCCCTGACGGAGATGTTCTCCCAGGCCTCACAGTAGAGTTGCCTCTGTCTCCCTTGACATCTCCCTCCCATCCCCAACCCTTCTCTCCTCCCCTCCCCTTACCTCCCAATAAACAACAACACAGGTTTTTTTGGAACACAATGTTAGGAACTTTTTATTTACAATGGGGGGACGTAGGGTGGGAGCGAGGGAGGAGGAGGATCTGAACTAGGAAGGGGGAGCTACTGCTGGGAGGGGTGGCCCCTTCGACTGCCTCTGCGGGGGCGGACCACAACGTGTGGTGGTTGAGGCTGCATTGGGGCAGGCAGCACGGGGAGGTGGGCAGGATGGGGTGCAGGAGGAGGGGGAATTGCAGGAGCAGGAGGGGCAGGAAGAGGGGGAATTGCGGGAGCAGGAGGGTCAGCAGAAGGAGGGGGCACGGGCATTGCTATGGGAGGGACAGCGGGGGCATGGGGCAGTGCCATGACGTAATGTATGGCGTGCCCAATGTGCGTGGGTGAGGGCGGTGATGGCATCTGCCATACTGTTACACTGGGCCTGGAAGTGGTACCAGGTCTGCTGGCGCCACTCCAGGTCCGCCTCTATCCAGCGTGTGATGGTCATCTCCATGCGTTCGACGGCCTGCACGTGCCACCAAAGAAGTTGGTCCGGCTGACGGACCTGCCAGCTTGATGCTTGGGTAGTTGGGGGTGCTGCCGCAGGCCTAGAGGGTCCCCCGCTCCTGCTTGGTCCCGCTGCAGGGAACAGAGAAAAGGATGGGTCAGTCAGGCAACCCAGCCACTGTCTCCACACCCCATGCCTTCCATCCCTGAGCCCAGGTGACACAACAGTACTGTGGCGTGGGCCCACTCGTTTCCCTCCTCCCCGTGTATTGTATGTTTGCATACCGGACCACCCCCAGAGAAGGGTGCTCCTCCATGTATTGTAACCACCCATCTGTGTCCTAGCCCCTTGGGGGGTGGGAGGACGTGTGTGCTGTGTTCACCTGTGGAACTCCCTGCTGGGGGAGGCTGGGAGGCTTTAGGGTTAATCAATGGTGTTTGACAGGGAGGGAGATGAATCCCCACACAGTGCCTGGGAGCACATATGGCAGATGTGGTCTGAACTCTCAAATCCCCATCACATGGATGTCTCCTGGACGGAACTAGGGACGTGTACCATCCTTGCAGTGAAACTCAGATGGGCCTAGGGCTGGCCCGAACACTTCTGCCCTCTCCCTCCCACTAGCCCTCACATACAGTAGCCCAGGGACATGTGTGGCCACAGTGGGGACTTCCCTTGGGGGATGCCAGCCAAGGTACCAGGAGCAGGGAGGGACTCAGTGTGGGCCACACTCACAGGGCTGTGACACTGCAGTTTTCCCAGGAGCAGCTGGCTGTGCCTCACAGCCAGGCATGGAACAGTGTGCCGGTCTGTGTGCTGTACCCTTGCAGAGGTGTGGGCTCTGGCCTGAGCCTCTGGGGCTCTGGCTGGTTCCAGCCTGCATCTCCTCTTCCCCCCTGGCCTGGATGTGAGTGAGCAGCACGGTCCCAGGCATGCCCTGGAGCTGCCTGCCACGGCCACGTGCCGCTTGGTTACCAGGCTGCACGTGATTGCACATGCTGCATACTGCTAATGCTACACAGCGTGCAGCTCACGCTGCCTAAGTGACGCTCCCTCTCCCTCCCTTCCCCCTGGGGGCCTGGCACCCCCCTGCCCTTGTGAGTGCAAAGTGCAACACTCACCAGTGGCTCCTTTCCCAGCCTCCGAGGACGCACGGGAGACGTCGGGGCTGCCGGAGAGGATCTCCACCTGGAGGGTCCCACTGCTCCCCTAGTCCTCCTTGTCCTCCAACCCACTGGACAGCTGTTCTTCCTCCCCCGCCTCCCTGGGCCTGGTGACGGAGGGGAACCTGCTGGTGTCCACGGGAACCGAGGATCCCTGGGGTGGTGCCTGGCCCAGGATGCCGTGGAGCCGCTGGTAGTGGGGACAGGTGTCGGCTCCTGCCCCCTTGCCCTCGCTGGCCCGGACATAGCCCAGGTGCAGCTCTTTGACCTTAGCCCAGACCTGCTTGAGGTCCAGGCTGGATGACCCTTGTCGGAGAGCACCTGGGCCACACGTCAGAAGATGTCCACATTGCACCGACGGGAGCAGGTGTCATGCAGGGCCTCCTCATCGGCTCATAGCTCCAGGAGGGCCTCAATCTCCACTGGGGACCAGGACAGGACGTGTCGCTTTGTGCCCCTTGGGGCCTCCTGCACTGGGGGTGCAGGTTGTTCCCCTCCTGGAGTGGCCATCCTGGTGGTCTGATGGCTGTTTGGGGAGGGAGGAGAGCCGCACAGCAGAGCTGGGTGGCAGAGGTGGCAGAAGGGCTTCTGCCTTGTGGCCTCTGCAGGCTGACTTTAAGGGGGCTCAGGTTACCAGGAAGTCCGGAGCTGCCTGCGCGTACGGAGTATCCAAGCGGCCACTAGGGCTTTTTTCCGTTTGGACGGCTCTTGCGCAAAATCTCTTGGCTGCCTGTCTACACCGGCCTCTTGCCGAGAACAGTTGCACAAGAGCGGCTTCTTCCTGAGCGGGAGTGTCAGAGTTCTTGCGCAAGAAGCACTGATTTCTTACATTAGAACGTCAGTGTTCTTGCGCAAGAACTCGCAGCCAATGTAGACAGGCAGCAAGTTTTTGCACAAAAGCGGCTGCTTTAGCGCAAGATTGCGCCAATGTAGACACAGCCCCTGAAACATGGGATCTTTCCCAGAAGCACAATTTGGACATAGACTGTAGAAAAGAACAGCATACAATCAAAGAGTAATCCTAGATACAAAACATCTTACAGCCAACTCTGATGAAAATTCTGTGATGTGAAACAAAACCATGACAGCCAGAGGGCAAGTCATTTGGTAGAGAGGATATCAAGAAGACAGCCTCAGGCAGATGAAAACCAAATATGAGTCAACAGTGTAATGCTAGTGCAAAAAACAAAAACACTGAGAGGGGACATGAGAATAGCTTTCAAGTCACTAAAATGTTGTTTCAAGGAAGAGAGAGAGTTTAAAGGAGAATAATTTTTCTATCATAGGATGAGAAGCAATGGCCTTAAATTGCAGTAAGGGAGATTTAGTTTGGACATTAGGAAAAACTTCCTGTCAGGATGGTTAACCACTGGAATAAATTGCTTAGGGAGGTTGTGGAATCTCCATCATTGGAGATTTTTAAGAGTAGGTTGGACAAACACCTGTCAGGGATGGCCCAGATAGTGAGGTACTTGTTCCAGCCATGACTGGGATCTGGATTTTCCAGGGCCCTTCAAGCCCTATGATTTTATGATTCTACAAAAATAGCTGGAGTCCTAGCATGAAGGAACACCTATTAAATACAGAGGTTTCAAAAAGAGAAACTAGTCAGTTGTAAACAGTTAATTGGAACAAGATGGCAAGTTACTCTTGTTCCCATTCCCCACTTCCCACTTAATGTAATTGCTTTTTCCCTTTTGGTATTGTTCATCCCTTCCACCCACCCAAATAGTTCACCTACACAGAATCATAGAATCATATGGTTGGAAGAGACCTCAGGAGGTGAACTAGTCCAACCTACTTATTTTTCTTTCTGGCCATCTCTCATATTTTCACATGCCCAGCACCAAGATATCTAGGCCAAACATTCATTTTACAAGTGTGGAAACTGAAGCTCAGAGTGGTTAAGTGACTCAGTTCAAGAGTTACTGTAATAAGTCAATGCCAGAGCCAATTTTCAGTATGAAGCTCTCTGGCTCCTAAAAGTAACCTGCGGAGCCACCTGTCCCCTATGCTGCTGCCTCTAATACAGTAGCAGCAGCATGTGGGGGACGGCAGTGCTCGTGGAGAGCTGGCTTAAAAACTGTCTCCCCACAAGTGCCAGCTCCTGCCTGCTCTGCCCATATGTAAACATGAAATCACTGAAAATGTCAGCAGTTACACAATTACAAAAATGAATACATTTAACATCCCTAGTTCATATGTAGGATGTAGAATATAGGCAAGAGGATACTATTAATCATTATAGCCTCTTTCTCCTGTTCCTCAGTAGTTATTTATTTATTTATTTAATTCACAGGCTTCTCTATGGTGCTCATCTCTGTAGTATCAAGTGGAGAGTTTATAGGTGCTTACCTAGATATTATCAAAATGAGGTTGGCTAGCTTGCTTATTTATCTTCACTGTATGTAGAGCAGACTGTGTTCAGAGGCAAGCAAAGTGAGTTATTATGTTCATTTATCTTATTGAATGAAAAAGCAGGAACACATGAAACAATGTAATTTATTATCTGCTAGATAGAAAGTCTGTAAGGGGAGGGCAAGGGCAGCCAAACTGAACAATGTGTCAAGAAGCCCTTTTGCCTCATAGCTGCTGCAGGAAGAAGTGCCCCAGAAAGCTCAAGACGTGCAGAGATATAATTGCAATGAAATTCATCATCACATCCAGGCAGACCATTTGCGAGGCAGAATTCAATGGAATTGTCTCCTGAATCATTCACATGCTCTTCCTTTCTCTCTGTTACTTAAAAATAGAGCATTCACCCTGGAAACCCAGAGGCAGCACTGGATGTCTGTGTGCTGCAGACAATGGCCATTATAATAGAGACTCTCCAGGGGCTTTTCTAGTGAAAAATGTAAGTCTGACTTTCCATGTGACAATGTTAGAAAAAAACCTCTGAGCTAGCAATCTGGTAAGACAGGTTGGCTAAACAGTTACTCCTGTGTCTTGATCCTGACCAGCATCCTGTTTTCAAGCTGATGAAATGAAGAGGAAAACTTGGTCCATAGACTAACCGACTAGCTCTTTTCTATGATAAGTAAGGAATGGGAGCCAGTGGTTAGAGAAAGGATGAGCAAAAGGACCTTTGTGGGCCAGATCCGGCCCGCCAAGCAGGTTTATCTGGCCCATGGATGCCCTGCCACTCCCCCATCCCCAGGCCAATCAGAACCTGGGGATGGGGGAACACGTGAAGCCTCCTCCCCTGCCAGTGGCACGTGGTGCTTAGCGTGAACCGCCAGCTGCTGCTCAGCTTGTGGCTGACTCTAAGCACTGTGCTCCCTTGCTGGGCAGGGTCAGAGAGTAAGACCTGTGCTTCCCCTGCCCCAAGGCCCTGATTGACCTGAGAGCAGCGGCAGCATCCAAAGTCTCCTCCCAGTGCTAGGGGTGCAGGCACCTTGAGAGAACTGCCAGCTATTCAGAACAGCTGGCGGTTCTCTTCGGGGGACAGGCGGGGCAAAGACTTCATGTGCTCCCTCCACCCCCAGGCCAATCAGGGTTTGTGGGCAGGGAAGCACAGAAGTGTCACATCCCTGCCCCTTCTGAGGTGGCCCAGGGCCACTTGCAAATTTTTGAGGCAGCCCCAGCTAAAATTATTGCCCACTCCTGGGTTACAATATGGGATTGAGTCAGGATTCCTGGCTACTACTCCTGGCTTGGCCAAAAATTCCCTGCATGACCTTGGGCAAGTAATTTAGGGTTCAGACACAGCTGCAGACAAGATGGAAAACTAACTTCTTAGCAGGAGCTCTTGAAAACACTTTCCTGATTCAAGTCTGATGCTCCCCAGACCTCATGCAAAGTTAAGGGAAGCCCCATTTATGTGCCAGCCCTTCCAGGAATGCAGTGTGCCCTCCCTATGGTGGGGCTGGAGTTGCTGGTTGCGGGGAGGGAGGATGCATAGCCCTGTCCTTTTACTGGTCCTTTGGGGAAACTTAGGGTACGTCTAGACTACATGCCTCTGGCGACAAAGGCATATAGATTAGGGTACCGGACATAGTAAAATGAAGCAGCGATTTAAATAATCGCCGCTTCATTTAAGTTTACATGGCTGCCGCGCTGAGCCGACAAACAGCTGATCAGCTGTTTGTCAGCTCAGCGCGATAGTCTGGACGCTCCCCTGCCGACATCAAAGATATTTGTCGACCACCCAGGTATGCCTCATCCCAGGAGGAATACCTGGGTGGTCGACAAATACCTTTGATGTCGGCAGGGGAGCATCCAGACTATCGCGCTGAGCCGACAAACAGCTCAGCTGTTTGTCGGCTCAGCGCGGCAGCCATGTAAATTTAAATGAAGCGGCGATTATTTAAATCGCCGCTTCATTTTACTATGTCCGGTACCCTAATCTATATGCCTCTGTCGCCAGAGGCATGTAGTCTAGACGTACCCTTAGATAATATGGTGATGAGCAGATAGTGTTCATGGAAGTTCTAGCCTAAGAACCTTGTTCAGTGTTTGGGCTCTGAGTGGTCAAGGACTCAATAACCAGCCCACGAACAGCACCAAAAGGAAAAGGAAGGAAAGGAAAGGTTTCTTGGCCTTTTCCTGTCCTATGTGTCCACCCATGCAAGGCTATGAACAGTCAGCCTTTAATTTCTCTTGTGCTCTTGTTTATCCAACCATAAAATGTGGATAACAATTATTCTCGCTTCACAAAGAGATTATGAGGCTTAATTTGTTAATATTTGTAAAACACTTTGACTGGAAGGCACCAAAGGACAATATTTTAATTAATTACTATTATAATAAACACGTGGAGGAAAAAGATTGTTGCATGGAGCACAGCAAGACCTTAAATTATATGACTGTTTAGATCTGCTTTGTTCCTTTGCAGCCAATGAAGGCCAGATCTTTTTTTCCTTAAGCAGCCTAGACTTGTGAAATTGCAGAATAGAACAATATTTTGAACAACGCCTACCTTTTCACTGTTGGGATGTGACAATTTTTTTGCTTGTTTTTTAACATCAATATTAATTTCAGCCTCAGGACTGATGAAAACTTTTTTCTGAAACAGACTGATTACTCCTGTGCTATGTGTTCTCTAGGTTTTGTACAGGAGAATTGGAGCGGTAGATTTTGCAGTACAGGAGCGAGTCTAATCCAATGGATAGGGCACTGGACGGTGAGTCAAAACTGTGATGTATTCCCAGGTTTTACACTGACCTTCTATGTGACCTTGGGCAGGACACTTCCTTTCTGTAGGGTTCTATTTTGCCTCACATCTTGTATCTTGTCTGTAGATTGCAAGTTCTTTGGTACAGGGACACACCCTTATTATGTATATTATATTGTAATGCCTGCTGGCTCCAACTTGGTCTTTGTTGGAACCTTCAGGCATTACTATAATACAATTAAGTGATCATAATTATAGAATAGTAGGATTGAAAGGGAATCGGTCATCTAGTCCAGTCTCCTGAACTAAGGCAGGACTGAGTATTATCGAGGCCATCCAAGAAACATGTTTGTCTAACCTGATCTTAAAAGTTTCCAATGACTGCGATTCCATAACAAACACCTCCCCCCCAGTAATTTGTTCCAGTGCTTAACTATTCTTACAATTAGTAAGATTTTCCTAATGTTTAACTTAAAACTCCCTTGATGCAATTTAAGGCCTTTGCTTCTTGTTTTTTCCTTAGTGGTTACGAGGAACAATTGATCCCAAAGTCTTCTCTTCTCCAGACTAAACAAATGCAATTTTGTTCAATCTTTCCTAAAAGGTTCTGTTTTTTAGGTCTTTAATCTGCTGGACTTTCACCAGTTTTCCGACACTCTTCCTGAAATGTGCCCAGTTGAGGTCTTATCAGTGCTGAGTGGAATGCAAGAATGATTTGTTGAATCTTGCTTACAACACTTCTGCTAATACATCCCAGAAAAATGTTCACCTTTTTTTTGAGACAGCATAATGTTTTTAGCTCATGTCCTTTGTAACCCCCCAAACCCTTCTAGACAGTCATTCTGTATTTGTTCAATTAACAGTCCTGTAGTGTATAATTTATAAGATGTTTTGCTTTCTGTATGGAAATTCTTCCACAGACTTTACTGGGCTTTAGGTCAGAATCCAACTGCATAGTTGAGATCATTCTCCTACCTTTAGTCTACTTCCCAGCCCTCCTGGTTTAAAGCTACTGACACAAAGATGTGGTTGGTTAGTGTAACCACACTACTGCAACCTTTTCCTCCCCTGAACCACTTCCTAACCCCATTTTGGTACTGACTGTTGATGTATCTCCAATTCTAAATTAATCCAATTAGTTGAGATTAGACACCCATCTCAAGCATCACCTTCCATTCTTTGTAAGCCTTGGATGCTGCCAGGTAATTAATGATGTACTTGCAATGTTATTAATTAGCTCCCTTAACTTCACCATCCAAGTTATCAAAAAGAAAATTGACTTGAAGTTTCTGGGCTCCTTTGCCAGGCTCCCTGTCTGCAGAAATGAGCAGCTGCACTTTTCTTTTGGAACAGATTAATGATTCTGTGCTTTGCTTCTAACAGAAGTAGGCACTCTGGGATGTCTTGTTGGCTGTCCCCTGCTTTTTTTTACCTTGACAGACTTCATGAAAGTCAGTGACAGAACATTCACCAGCTTCTTTCATGAGATCTGATAGAACAGCTGTATTTCACAGTGTGTGCTTTTCTTTCATTCTCTTTGCCCTTTTGATGTTCTGCTCCCTGCTTGCACCTACAAAATATGTGTGTGCGCGTACACACGCATGTGCACATGTTATTGTTTCATTCATGGAGAACTCTGGAAGATGTCTGTATATCTCATAATATGACCTGACAAATAGCCTTCCAGATATTTTTATGTTTCGTTAATATATTTCTCACTACTGCCCCAAGGCATAATAACATAGTCAGGACAGTGACCAGTGCTAGTTACAGTAATGAAAGTTTTTTTATGAGTGTCTTTCTGGGGTTGAAAAGTTGCATACAGGCTTGGAAGAATCAGATTTTATCAGTTAATACTGATTTTAGCATACACATACAAACCAACAAAAATATCTCCATTAATAATAATTGAAAATTAAGATAGGCAAAGTAAGATAAATGTTTCTTGAGAATTCATTAGAATTACAATTCACAGAAATTAAAAAAATGAGTTAATCATTCATCCTCAGCACAGTATATATATATATATATATATATATATATATATATATATATATATATATATATATATATATATATAAAAATTAGGCCCATTTTACAGATTGGAAAACAGAGGCACAGAAGAGTTAACTTGCTTAAGGCCATTGAAGGAATCACTGTCAGAAGTGGACTTAGTTCATGATTCTTAGCACTGGCTTTCAGTGTGGCACAGTGGATTCTGTCCACTTAACTCCTGTATACCTTTATGAGATGTGTACAGCAGGATCTCTGTGCATGGAGCTGAAAGTTTATCTCTACCTAATGTTGCTAGATTATATTTTTAAACTTAATGGGTAGTTTTCTATGTGGCATCACTGTCATAAGAACCAAACACTGATTGGCCTTGTCAGTGTTGTTTTACCACCTTTTCCTACTGGAAATGGACTTTGATCATTCGAAGTCAAAGCCCAAGTAAGTGATGAACTAATAACTCCCAGTTTTCTGTACCTGGGCTCAACTCCAGTTGCACCCAGGGCTGTAAACATGGAAAGATCTTTGTGCTGAAAATGTATCGTCATGCACACAACATCCCCCCTTCCAACACAATGCTGTTAAAAGGTTCCCCAGCACTCTTGAAACTGATTTTTTTGCTTCTGTGTTTTTGTCTACTGCTTTCTGTTAAGATATCTGCATAATTCTTTTGCATAATTCTATTATTGAAGACACGCAGTACTGCTTGGTGCCGATCCAATATTGACCATCATTTTTTATTGTAAAGTCCAGATTACATCTGTGTCTTACATCTGTGCCTTACCAATTATCTTGCACTGAAGGTCAGATGATCCTTAACAAAACCTGGTCACAAGAAACTTCTATGTGGTAGGATCCTCTGCTTTGTTCTTTAGGAATAATCCAGGAGTGGGAATAAGCTAGTAAAGTTATACTGTACTGTATTGAATTCAGTCTGCTTTGATGGTGATGGTGAATTTTAAAGGTTAGTTACGTCTGTAACATGCAATATAAGCAGATGAAAAATGGACAGAATAAGTGAAGAATCAATGAGATTTCTGAAAGGTGTGTGTGTGTGTGTGGTTTAGGAGTTGGGGGTGTGTGAAAATTTAATGTTAGTCTAAGGATTCTATTCATTGCTCTGTCCACTAACTTGCTGTGTGGCCCTCAGCAAAAGATTTAACCTCCCTGTGCCTTTTGTGGAATGTGTTAGAATCCTTCCTTGCTTCATATTTTTAAATTTTGGCTCTTTTTAGAACCAGTTCCAGTTTCAAAATGTAATAAGCCAGCAAGTGAAGATTTTTTTAACATAATTCTGCTGCTCTTGGCTTCAGTAGTAAAAAGGATCCCCCAACTACTTACTAAATATTCCCAAAAAAACAAAAAACTCAGCCCAGCATAGATAACATTCTAAGACCGCAGGTGCATATAACAGTCCTACAAGAGTAGAAATCTAATTTGCACATCTCTATCAACATTGTTTCATGTGAACAGATGTGACCCCAATATTTTCATTTGAACATATTGCAACACGTTTGAAACTGACAGGGAATTTAATAAACATTCCACAACAAAGACCTATAATTTGCTAGAAACACAATATTGCTTCTCCCCCACCACATTCCCTTGTTAGCCTATGTGTCAACAATTTGTTTCACTTAAACTTACAAAAGAGCAGGAACTCTGTTTTAATTTCAAAGTCAAGAAATACAGCACAGGAATATTAATAGGATCCAGAGCTTTCAGCAAATCCTAACTGAAGTATAATACTTTACATTTGATTGTATTATTTTTCCAGCTTCCTAACAAAGCTGTGGGATAGACTGATGCCATTGGATCGTTGCCCTGCA
Source organism: Pelodiscus sinensis (assembly GCF_052426305.1). NCBI lineage: Eukaryota > Metazoa > Chordata > Testudines > Trionychidae > Pelodiscus > Pelodiscus sinensis. The sequence continues at coordinate 32,302,850 of NC_143056.1, forward strand.
TCTTTTCTTTCTAGCTTCACCTATCAACCCCACACATTCTAGAACAGGAAAACAACGCATGGATGATGAGAGGGCAGTTTCATCACTCCATTAAAATTGTAATTTAAAAAAAAACTAAAATGTATTTTGGAGACTCTCATTATATCTAATAACATAATATAGTATAGTATATAGTATATATAATATAATTAATAATAGCCTCTCACCATTTTTAATGGCATGGGGGGGGAGGTGTTTCTGTTCAGATACATGTCGTTTTGATTTAATACATTAAACTTTTATCCTTGTCTCCTCCGTATGTTTTTGCCAGCCAGGCAGTGCTGAGTGATATATACCCACATCAATGGTGTTTTAATGACAAATCACTCTAATACATCAGAGAGATGATAGTGCTCTCATGATAGATCAATGCCATATATCACCACAGTGAGGCACTTCTTATTATGAATTACCCAAACAATGTCACTGGAAAGGAAGGAAAGGCCTAGAAAACCTGGTAGGTTTTAATTTATTACATTTAAAAATACTTTAAAATACCCAGCCCAATAATACCTGCCGATATTTGAAGTGGAAGACCCATAACATTAAGAGTTAGGTCTGAAACTAATCTTTGCAGTACAACCACATAAATCAAAAGGCAGCTCAATTTTGGCTCTTTTTAGAACCAGTTCCTGGGACTGCAGTCGAGTCCTGCAGCAGCGTGGGGTCAGAGACCTGCAGAAGCATGGGGCTAGGACCAGAGCCCCGTAACACCCCTGGGGCCAGAGCCCCACAGGAAACCCCAGATGGAGCTGAAGCCTCTGCTGCCCAGGGAGCCCAACAGCAGCTGGGCAAGCAGCCCAGCCAGGTTAAGGTGAGGGAAAGGCAAGACAGTGCCTGCTGGGGCAGCCTTCCAGTAGCCAGCAATGGGTTTGGGGGCCGGTGGCAAGAGATGTCTGCTGGTCCGACAAATTCTCTCCTTTGGGACCAGTCAAGTCTCGATGGTGCCAGACCAGGGAGGTCCAACCTGTAAGAGTGTTTCAACTTGAATTACACACAGAATGACACCAGCAGACTCCCAGTCCCAGACTTCCCCCAGAAATATGTGCCTTTTGTACTCATCATGTGCTGAGGGAGGAAAGGGCGGGGAGGGAATTAAATGAAAGTCTCCCACATCCCAGCTAAGTTCTCTAACCATTGGGATAAAGTTTAAGGGAGGCTACCTTCCACTGTGGCTGTTTTGTGTAGAATTAAATGAGGTGAGTGAGATAATCTTTTATTGGATCAACTTCAGTGCATGAAAGAATCAAGCTTTCAAGCTCCCCAGAGTTCTTCTTCAAGTCCAGCATCTCAGCGCATCACCAGATTGGGCCTACCAGCAAGATGGACATTCCTCTACTGGCCTTAAGGCCAGCAGTGAGCTTTAGATGTGAGAGAAGAATCAGATGCCTGCCTAAGCCAGTAGTGCACATGTTCAGAGGCAGACACTTAGTCACCTAGGAACTTTTACAGCAAAAATGTAAGTGACAAGTGAGTTTAGGAGCCTACAGGGATAGGTGGCAGCCAAACAGGAGTTTTATATATCACAGCAGTGCCTAAACACTGAGACTTGGGTACCTATACATGGATTTCAGGTGCCTATATCACTTTGTGGCTCTCTCCTAGAGTATGTGTACACTACAGAGGAAGATCAAAGCTGCCACTATCTTCCAGGGTTTGAATTAGAGTCTAGTTAAGACAACTAATTTGAAGTGAGAGGGGCACCCCAGTCGATGCCGGTAAACCTTGCTTTCATGAGGAGTAAGGGAAGTTGAAGGAAGAGTACTCTCCCTTTGACTTCCTGCAGTGTAGACCGCATCAAAAACTGAGTTAAGCTACTTTGACTTCAGATATGTAACTTCAGCTATGTTAATTGAGTATCTTAATTCAACTTTGTCCCGTAGTGTAGACATACCTCTATAATCCCTAAAGGCCCCAAACCAGCAAACACTTAAGTGGGTTTAACTTTGCATATGTGAATGGTCCCATTACTTCACTGGAAATCCATATGTGTACAGCTAATCAGGATTGGGACCTTTTGTAAAAGGCGTATTTCAGTGTCTTTTACAAAAAAAAGGTACTTAATATTTGGTGGTGGTTGTTAATATCTTAGTATCCTCCTGTATTACAGTGCTGTGACTCCCCCATCCTATATATTATTGTATATAATCAATTGTAAACTGTATCTGTTGAGTTTGGAGCAATATTTATTCGGAAAACAAAGATTAATCAGAAAAATCACTGTTTAATAAAGAACTTAATTGAACTATATACAGTGGATACTCCTCTTACAGAACACTCGAGAAGACTATCAAGTGACAAAGAGAAAAGACACAGGCCATGCATTCCCAGCTGCACCAGGGACCTCTGCTTCCTACTACCCAGATGCAGTTGTGAGACTGGGGCCTGAAATAAGGCTTAGAAACATCACACTGATCAAACTCTTATTGGCTAATGATAACATAGAAGCATGATTTGCAATTTCTGAAAACTATCTTTTGTGCTTGTCACATTCCCCATAACATCCCAAATGAAGAAGGGGCAACAGGAAAAAAGATAAAATAACTTAAAGGATCAACAAATTAAAACTGGAGTGTGAATGACATGTTCCCTTCATAAAATACTATGTAATATGAGATGTGCCGTGCTTGAGGGGGTCTATCCTTTATGAATATACATGTGTAATTCCTACTAACATCAATGGGAATACCATCTATGTATCAAAGAACAGACCTCACAGTACCAAAATTACACTGACTCTTTTCAGCATTAATATCCAATTATATAATTCATGTTCATTTTTGCTGAAGCAACATGACAAAAATGACAATAAGCTAAACTAAAGGGTATATTATTTAAAAATGTAGAGGAGATAATAAAATGAATCTGTATATCTGTCTTAAGATCTAACAAAACAAAATAAATAAACCTATTTTATGCTAATATCTGGAAGGATGTAAGCAAAATGATTGCTGATCAAATCAATTATAAATTATTCACCCTTTGGCATCCTCTCAGCTTCCCAAAAACTCCTACCTGCTGATTACAATGCAACACTTGAGGAGATCAGGTTGTTTATTTTGGGATACTTCATACCAAGACAGCAGCAACTCTCAGTTTCAAGGTCAGGAAAGATTTTGAGCACCAAAGATTTTACTCATTATGCTTTATTTGTCCATTGGTATTGCCACTCTTCTCAGACAAATGAGGGATGGTTTTTGCTCCTTCCACAAACTACAAAGACGGAATTTGCATGGTGCACCCCTCCTTTACATTCAAAAGCTGACAGTGAATAGACAACGCCAGCGCGCTATGGCAATAGATGGAACAGTCAGGAATGCTGCCTGTATGTAACAGACAGGAATGTAGCCACCATTCTCCATAGTCCCTCACATCATGCTCAGACACAATTGCTGCAACTCTGCCATTCCTTGTCCCAATTTCTGACCTGTATTTTTCTCTCATTTCCTTCCCTCGTTTTCTTTTATTTTTCATTCTCTCCCTTATCTTTCTTCCCCTTTGTCCCTCTGCATTTTCCAGCTCTTCTTCCCTTCCCTCTCTCATTTCCCCCACCTGCTCTCTTCTCCTTTTCTCTTTCACTCTTTTCTCAGTTCTCTCACTCTCACATCTCCACTGCTCTCTACCTTGCTGTGTCTCCCAGTCTCCCCCCATATTACCGTGCTTTTCCTAGGCTACGTCTCCACTGCAATACTGGAGTATCCCAAAATAGCTAATCCACATCTTCACAGCAAGCCCGTTATTTAGGGCCCACTATTCCGATGTCCCTGTAAACCTCATTCCACGAGGAGTAAGGGATGTTTTGGAATAGTTGGTTATTTGGCTCTGTGTAGACAACGCCAAATTATGAAATAAGCTACTTTGAAATAAGTTTGAAATTGCATAGCTCAAATTGCGTATCTTATTTCGGGTTATGGTGCAGTGTAGATGCACCCCTATAATCCTTCTTCCCTCTGCTGTACCCTTCTGTATTTCCACATTGTGCTGTACTCCAGTTCTGTCTCCTGCTGTAGCACCCTTGCCCCTCCCAGGCTGAGAACCTCTGTGCCCTTGAGCCTCCAGCCTCAGGAGCCCCTCCCACCCAACCAAACACACCCCCATCTAACAAACGCTCGTACCTGATGCTGGGCCTGGAGAAGCAGGAGCTAGAGACAGCCTGGAAGGGGCAGCAAGACTAAACTGCATTAGTCCCACAGAGGCCTTTTGGGACCTGAAGCCCATGTATGATGTGGAATCCTGGGCAAGTGCCAGGAGTTCCCCAGTGCCTGCCAGAGGTACTGCAGCCATTAGAGCATCCAGTGGCTTCAGGTGCTCCAGGCTACCATCAATGCCCTAGTGCAGGGGTGGAGAACTTTTTTTGGGTCGGGGCCACTGACCCACAGAAAAATCTGTTGGGGGCTGCACACAAGTGAGATGTAAAAACAAACCCAAACAAACCCTTCACTGATGTGGCCCCTGTGAGAGAGAGACTCCCCATATTCCTGTCCCACACCAGAGCCTAGGGGGGCCCAACCTTGTAGATTCTGAGTGCTTCAGCCCTGTGGGAGGGCTGAAGTGCTGATGCAGGCTGTCCAATGCTGGAGGGGTCCCTGAGCCTCAGAGGCTGGATCCAGGCAAGCCAGGGTCCGCATCTGGCCCCCAGGGCCTGAGGTTCCTCACCCATGCCCTGGTGGCTGCAAGTGGTACAGGATCCTGCAATACAGCAAGCAGACTAAATGCTGCCAGTCTATTGTATGTAGCTGACAGCTGGGGTATTACTGATACAAGTTAGCTACTGTAGCTCCAATTGATCAGCCTCATTTGGATATATAGGTATGGTGATAACAGTAAAACTCAGCACACTTTCTCATCAATGCGCATAACATATTAGCGCATAGTCTTCCTAATATACTGTGTGATTTTAGCAGTTTTAGTATCAGAATGGCACAGGGTTCTTTGCAACAAAACTATAAACCTCTGTGAAGTCAGAGGGTACTTAAACTCTAGCGATTGTATTCAGAAAGACAAGCTCTTTCAATGGGCTACTTATGATCTTCTTTTGCAGATAACTTTCCCTCCTTTATCCTTCTAGGCTGCACTGAGTGACTTTGGCCTTCTGCACATTGGTTCTGAGATCACATTTGTTACTGGTTTGCACTCTCATTATTACTCCAAGCACTTTTCGATATTATCTGTGAGCCTGAGGTGACTAAGCATCTTTGCTTCAATCAGTGCCAGCTTGCAGGCAATCATGCTTGCTTCTCCTCTCACTAACAAAGGAACAACTCCACTGACTTCAGTGGAGTGTTTCCAGATTTCTGCAGATGCAAAAAAAAAAAAAAAAAAATAGAATAAGGCCCTATGTCACCTGTGGCATACATTTGTGGGACTGGAGGAGGGGAGACATCAATAGGCTAAATCCAGTTGCCTCTGAAATCAGTGGCAGAACTCCCATTCACTTTACTGGGATGAGAATTTGGCCCAATGACTGTGCAGAATATTTTTGACTATTCAGATCTACAGTTTTAGCTCCATGAAAAATGGTAAAAATGTATTTCACATGAATGAGATAGGGATGCATGCTTGTTCTGTGGGGCACATGCTTTCAGTTCCATTGTGCCAGAGGAAGGAAGCTGTCAACCACAGTCTCTGTCCCAGAGCCTTGGTCAATCTTTTATATCTCCAGGCCATAGAGCACTTTGAAGATAAAGACCGAAGCTTGAATTTGATTTGAAATTCTATGGGAAACTAGTGTAGAGGGAGCAGTTTGCTATGTTCATAATAGCCTGTGTTGCAGCATTCTGAACGAGGCAGAGTTTCTCAAGGGTGCTCAGGTTTATTGTATTGCTGTAATCTAGCCAAGAGATGACAAGAGCATGAATAACTGAGGCCCAGTTTCCTTATGCCAGGATGGCATAAAAGTTTCCTAACCAAGTAGCATGAGCATCAGGTATCAAAGGCAGGTGAAGGCTGAGTCTCCTCAAACAGCCTTGTGTGATCCAGACCACACTCTGCCTCCAAGCCTCTTCCTGCTCCCCAGTGCTGTGCTCCAGGGGGCTTTTCCCCTATGGTGCTAAGCTGGGGCTGGGATTAATGGGGGCCTGACAAGAGTGCTGGGGGAAAGAGGACATGCCACACAGCAGGCACTTTGGGGTATGGGGTGAGAGGCTGTTCTGTCCCCCTCCCTGACACATGGGGGGTATGTCTACACTACAAAGTTAATTCGAACTAACGGACATTAGTTCGAATTAACTTTCATAGGCGCTACACTAGCGCTCCGCTAGTTCGAACTTAATTCGAACTAGCGGAGCGCTTAGTTCGAACTAGGTAAACCTCATTTTACGAGGACTAAGCCTAGTTCGAACTTACTAGTTCGAATTAAGGGGTGTGTAGCCCCTTAATTCGAACTAGTGGGAGGCTAGCTCTCCCCAGCTTTCCCTGGTGGCCACTCTGGCCAACACCAGGGAAACTCTATTCCCCCCTCCCGGCCCCGTACCCCTTAAAGGGGCACGGGCTGGCTACGGTGCCCGTGCCAGGTGCAAGCCTGCCAGCACCCAGCTAGCAGACCCTGCACCTGGCACGGCTCGAGCCAGCCACCCGATGCCCCCCAGCCCTCCCCCTCTTCCCGGGACCAGGCTGGCGGCTCCCGGGAGCTTGCCCGGGACCGCAAGAGGCGGGCACCCGCCTGGTCTAGTGCGGACATCGTGGACCTCGTCCACGACCTCCGCACTAGGCACAGGAAAGTGGCCATCTAGGGCAGGAGAGCTGCCAGCCTGGCCACCCAGGAGCAGGTGTGCATGAAAATCAAGGTGGTCCACTGAGTCCCCCGACCCTGAGCCCTGAGCTTACAATGGCCGTACTGGGTCAGACCAAAGGTCCATCTAGCCCAGTAGCCTGTCTGCCGACAGCGGCCAACCCTAGGGACCCTGGAGGGGATGGACCGAAGACAGTGACCAAGCCATTTGTCTCGTGCCATCCCTCTCCAGCCTTCCACAAACTTTGGGCAGAGACACCACTCCTACCCCTTGGCTAATACCACTCCATGGACCCAATCTCACTTCTCTTTAAACTCTGTTCTAGTTCTAGCCTTCACAGCCTCCTGCAGCAAGGAGTTCCACAGGTTGACTCTTTGCTTTGTGAAGAACAACTTTCTGTTACTAGTTTGAAGCCTGCTACCCATTCCTTTCCTTTGGTGTCCTCTAGTCCTTCTATTATGGGAACTAATGAAGAACTTTTCTTGATGCACCCTCTCCACCCCACTCATGCTTTTATAAAACTCTATCCTATCCCCCCTCAGTCTCCTCTTTTCTAAACTGAAAAGTCCCAGTCTCTTTAGCCTCTCTTCATATGGGACCTGTTCCAAACCTCTGATCATTTTAGTTGCCCTCCCTCTCCCACCCTCTCTCTTCCCCTCTCCCACCTCCTTTTCCCAGTCTCCCCGAGTTTTGTTGAATAAAGAGAGATTCTATTTTTGACCACACGTTTTCTTTATTTTGTACATCAGGAAGGGGGGCTAGGGAAGGGTAAGTGGAAGGAGGTGAGGGAGGAATGGGGTACAAGCCCCCGATGGGGAGGACTGGGCTGGCTCTGCGGGCTTCTGGGGGTGGAAGCTCTCCTGCAGCCCCCCAATTGCCTCCTCTCCCCAGATGGCAGCCTGCGGCAAGTGCAGCCAGTCTGATGGCCGAGTGCTGTGATGTGCCCAGTGTGGGCACTCAGGGAACTCCAAGCCAGGACTGCTTTGCAAGCGGGGAACCCCTGAGAACTGTCTGTCCGGGGTGGGGGTCAGGTCCCTTTAAGCACAGCCCTCGGCTAGCCTGAGGCAGCAGCTCCACACTATAAGTCCTCATCTGATGCCCTGCCGGCACTGCTTCCGGCCAGCCTTAACCCCGGTTCAGGGTCCACTTAATGTGGACATGCTAGTTCAAATTAGCAAAATGCTAATTTGAACTAGTTTTTTAGTCTGGATGCACTAGTTCGAATTAGCTTAGTTCGAATTAACGCTGTAGTGTAGACATACCCTGGGGGAGGAAGTGAAGGAAGGTGCTCTTGGACTGAGGGAGGAGGCCATGCCACTTGCCTGGTACACTGGGAGGGTGAGCGACCTGGTGTGGATGGGAAAGCTTCTGGACTTTGTCAGGCAGGTTGAAGCCTCGGGCAGAAGAATGGGCTGAGCTAGAGTCTAGCCTTCCTGAGCCCAGTATTTGCCTGTCATCCCTGCCAAGTAGAGATGATAGAAAGCATTGCTTGCAGATAATGCTGTGTGAGAGTTTAGCATCAGTGAAGAGTCCAAGAATACTTCTAGAGTCAGACTATGGTCTGTGAGTATATACAGGGCTATCCCTAGGGTGGAATGACATGGGCTCAGGGGAGCGGAACACAGTGGGCTGGGGTGCTCTGCTTCCTGCTACTGCAGTGAAGTGGAGCAACCCAGCTGGGTTATGGCAACAGAGCAGAGCAGGCTGCTGCCTCACTCTGCTTCCTGCAGCTTCCACTGTCGCAATGAGTGCACAGGGACACGACCCCTGTGCCATCACACACCAGAACCCTGGGTGCCACGGCTAAAATAGAGGACTATCCCATCCATTGATCAGTTGGGATGGCCACCAAGGGGGCCCCTAAAGCATGAGTCCTGGAGTGGCCACCCCAATCCATCCTATGGATGGGACAGCTCTGAGTGTGGATCAGTTATGACTAATGCGGGTATGTATATTCAACACCTGGAGTCTGGACAGTGGTGGCAAGTTCTTCAAAATACAGTACAGGCAGTCCCCGACTTACGCGGATCCGACTTACGTCGGATCCGCACTTACGAACGGGGCTTTCTCGCCCCAGAGGTCGGGGCGAGAAAGCCCCGTTCGTAAGCTGTTCCGGTGCCCCTGGTCTGCTGGAGACCGTCTCCAGCAGACCAGGGGCACCGGGCGGGTTCCCGCGCTTCTGAGGCTTTGCCAGAGCAAAGCCTCAGAAGCGCGGGGAACCGCCGCTGCTGCCGCTTCAGTCTGGGTGCCTGTGGTCTGCTGGGGACGATCCCCAGCAGACCACAGGCACCCGGACTGAAGCCGCAGCCGTGGGGGGGGTCCCGTGCCTCTGAGGCTTTGCCAGAGCAAAGCCTCAGAGGCGCGGGGAACCGCCGCTGCTGCCGCTTCAGTCTAGGTGCCTGTAGTCTGCTGGGGACCGTCCCCAGCAGACCACAGGCACCAGGACTGAAGCCGCAGCCACGGCGGGGTCCCGCGCCGCTGCCGCTGCGGCTCTGCTCTCCGTGTCCCTGGTCTGCTGGGGGGGGGGGGGCGCAGCTAGTGTGCTCTCCCCCCCCAGCAGGCCAGGCTTTTGTTTTGGACTCTGGGGCAGAGCAGCTGGGGCGCTGCCGATTGGTCCTGCAGCGCCGCTCTGGGCACTACTGGACCAACCCGGCAGCACCCAGCTGCTCTGCCCCAGGTCCTGATTCAGTCGCTGCTGGTCAATTTCAGCAGCGGCTGAATCAGGACGCCTGGGGCAGAGCAGATGGGGTGCTGCTGGGTTGGTCCAGTAGCACCGGCGCTACTGGAGCCACCCAGCAGCACCCCAGCTGCTCTGCCCCAGGCGTCCCAAGTCAGCTTCTGCTGAAACTGACCAGCGCTGACTACAGGAAGCCCCAGGCAGAGTTGCTCTGCCCCGGGCTTCCTGGAATCAGCTGCTGATCAGTTTCAGCAGCAGCTGACTTGGGGACGCCTGGGGTTCTTAAGTTGATTCTGTATGTAAGTCAGAACTGGCGGTCAGTTTCAGCAGTGTCTGAATCTGGACGCCAGTTCCGACTTACATACAGATTCAACTTAAGAACAAACCTACAGTCCCTATCTTGTATGTAACCCGGGGACTGCCTGTATTTTCCTCTGCCTACCAGTATTACTTCTTTCTTGTTTACACTAAACTTTAGCCAGGATTTCATCCAAGAACTAATCTTATCCAAACACTGAGCCATCTTGATGGTAATGATGTGATCATGTGAGATGAAGGAGAAGTAAAGCTTCATGTCATCTGCTATTGCTGACATTTGAATCCATGTCATCCAAAAGTTCACCTAGTGATTGCATGTCGATGTTGAAAAGCCCTGGAGAGAGAATTAAACATTGTGGAATTCCTCATGTGAGGGTTCTCGTAGCGGAAGTGCAGTTTCTCATCAATACTCTTCAGAGGCATCCCTCCAGGAAGGACTCAAGCCATTTTAAGTCTTACTCTGGATCTCTGCCACCTCTCTTAAGTGAGACAGCAAAATCTTATGACCAACAGCGTTGAATGCTGCAGACAAGTCCAGAAAGATGGGGATGGATGTCTGTTTTCTACCCACTGACAGGAAAAGATCATCCAGCAGTGCCGTTTGAAATGATTTGGCCCAGCTGACGCTGAGGAGATTGTAGTAAGGCATGTAGAAACAGCACTAGTGACTGTCCAACGAATGCTCACAAGGTTACAGAGCCATGCAGCATATTGGGATTTGAAGGTCAACTGGATAATTCTATGGCAATTAATAACACTGACAGTTATGCAATCTATAATGAAGGTAACCTATTTTCACGCCTCAGTCCAAAACCAATCCACAGAAAGTTGAATAAGGAATCTCCTCTTCCTCCTATGCTGAGTATTGCCTTCCTTTGAAATATCAGGTACAAGGCACTGTTGGAGGCAGGATGGCCAGCATTAGGCACACCAAAGTTCTGCTCTGTTCTGGCAGATCTTGTGAGTAAAGATAAATTATTATTCTGAATTCTCTAATCTAGATGGTTACCATGGATGCCTTATTGATTACTTGTTTCTTTTTCTGTCTGACTCCAGTAAACTGTTTTTACCATTCTACAGCTGGCACATGTGCCTGAGGATTTGGCTTTTTGCATTAATTTAAACCTCTGAGACTAATACTGGAATCTTTGCTTACCACTCAACTAAATACACTGAATCATTTGTAGCTGGATTCTGTGTATCCTGAGCAAATTGGTTCCAGATACTGTTAGGGTACAATAGGGTACCTTATTTTGTTTTGGGGTCTTTTTAAGTAGTGAAAGGTGTTAGACTGTCTTTTAAATTATAAATGGTATCCATAGCGACCTTGACGTTTCCTACATTGTAGGCTTGAATTGCCTGAAGAAGTGGCACTTAGAATTAGATTTGGAACAATGCTAATTAGCAAACGCTGCATTTTAAACAAGCTTCACAGTGAGGTTTTTGTCTGATAGGAACGGTAACCATCAACTGACTGACCAAACTGACAAAGCTGAATTAGGGACAAGATGTTATTTCATTATTCATTGCACATTTTTCAGAGTTAACTACAAAAGGCGCTATTCCCTTTCTGAGAATCATCCACCCAAGTGCGAGCTCTTAGAAATTCAGAATAGTAAACAGATAAAATCAGCAAAATGAAATTAGCTTCCCAAATAACAGATTCAGCTGAGGAGAGGAGAGGAGAGGAGAGGCAGAAACAAACCTCTACAGCCATTTAACTGGAAACCCCAATGCACACCTGGAATGTGAATAATTACTTCAGGGCTCAATCCTGAGCCTGCAAGCAAAGTCCCAGTAAAAGGGCTTTCAGCAAGAAAACTGCAAAGAGGTTGAAGAATGGGGGCAAAATCCACATCCATAACCTAGAATTAGGCCTGAGACAGCAGTGCCATGTCCAGTTATTTCTGGGAGTGGAGAAGATTAATAGATGCATCCTTCTGCGTCCTGCCATTTGAGGTCTGTACTGGAAGTGGCTCAAGTGACCACGGTCCCAACATGCCCCATGTGTTCCCCTTCTGGCATGAACTGTGGAGACCTGCAGTGGATAATTCCACTCTGTACACCTCCAGTTTTTATTCTGTTTTTGGCCTTACCATGGCACATGCCACTTCCAGAGTTGGCTCAAAGGTAAGGAATTTGTGGTGTGTTAAAACAGACATTTTGAACTACTGCTGCTAATTAGAAAATTTGTTACATTAAAATGTTTGTATCTTAAATATATTAAAACCAAAACTAATAAATTGAACTAGAAGCTATTAAGCTGACAGGGTAAAGATATGAAGTAATGCTAAAAAGCTCAGGTTTCTTATTAGAAAGCAGTAGAACTGGAAAGTTTCAAAGCAAAGGGAGTTTTATGTCAATGTGGGAAGGATCAGCTCCATGTGCCTCATACTTTCTGTATAGTCATTTATGGTAATCTGTGTCATGTACATGCTCGTGTAGTAATATTAGGACTTCTAACCTCTGCACTTGTGTTTGTGGTTATCTTGTGGTAAGACAATAAGTTGACTGTCATGTTCTTTTCCTGGCTCTCACAACCTAGCTTTGTAACTTTGGATGATTGTGTGCCAAGATTTGCCTTGTATCCAAGGGCACACAGCCCCTCTGTATCTCAATTCCCCTCCTCTAAAATTGGGATAATAGCTGTACATTTGTAACCAAATGGCAGTAACTGATAGTGTACATGATTAAATGGTTAACTAGTACATGTGACCACCATCCCCCTCCCCCTCGTGCTGCTGACTCCTGATGACAGGAGTACTGAAATAATTGTTATAAGGGGTGCTGATGATGGAAGCCATGTATTTGGTCTTTGGTATCACTACTTCAAGACAGGAGATGTGGCAACGCCTCCATTTCCAGCACCACTGCTTGGTTGGTTGGTTATATGTTAATTTTAGAGTCAATATACTGCTACCATGTTTTCCTTATGCCAAATGAATACAGAGGAGAATGCAAATGCTATCTATCTAGTTGAATCTAATGTAGTCTGTTAAATACATGCACATTTAAGGTAGTATATAAATATTAAATACTATAATAATCGTCTAGCTCCACATAGGGCAAAAATTTATTTAATCTAGCTGTCTAAAGTGGTTTCTACTCCCAGTGTGTGGTCTGTTATTTCCTAATACTGCTTGTCCATGTAAGCAATTGCTGTAGTTAGTGCAAGGAAACTGAGTGAACTTAAATAAGAGAGAGACAGGTCACAAGACTCTGTATAGTAGTGATCCCTAGATCCCTCCTGTGGGATTTCAGAGTGGGGAAAGGTAATTGGAGGTTAAATCACTTTGTTTCCATATAAAAGGTAAAAAAGTGAGAGAAACGTTTGTTAAATTGCTTTATTCATTGCAAACTAAATGTGTTTTTCTGTTACAAAAGGAATAAATTACTTAGATATTTATTCAATATCTACAGAAAATACCTCGGGAGCTGACCTAGCTATTTGATCTTTGGCTGCATACTGAATCTCTTCACAAGCATTTTTGAGCAGTTTAGCCTAAATCCATTCATAATCTAAACCCAAACAGAGCCTGCTGGCTTGCAAAGGATAGATTTTAGTTATGCAGTAGGGTATAACTAGGAATAGCGAGGTGGAAGTTAGAAAAGGAAATTTGGACTAAAACTAGTACTGGGTTTACAGTGCTGCCAATGGAACTGGGCCACACTGGGAAAAGGCCCATTATTAGGGTTACTAATGTTCTGAATACAGAAAACTGAACACCATTGTCTCACCCCAATGGGAGCTGTGGAGCCAGTGCTTGGGGCAGTGTGTGGGGCTCCCATGGCTGCGCCTCTGCTTAGGAGCTAGGAGCCCTGCAGAGCCAGGGCAGGCAGAGAACCTGCCTTAAGCCCACTGCATCATCAACAGGACTTTTATTGGCCTGGTCAGCAGTGCTGACTAGAGCCACCAGGATCCCTTTTTAACGAGGTGTTCCAGCTCTACCCATTAGGAACCCATCTAACCCACCCACACGGCTGTGTCTGGCCCCTGCCCAGGCAGTCCAGCACCTGCAGCAGGTTCTGCTTGCAGCCCAGCCACCACACTCCATTCTGCAGACTGGGCAGGGCTGTTGGCTGTGGGCTGGTAGGTGCATGCGAACCAGTTGAGATCTCAGAGTCTCATCTCAGAGGACTGTGCAGCAGAGTTCCTCTCTCAGAAATCTCTGCTGCCCACCACCTATGGGTCCTGCTTCCCTGGAACCGAGCCACCTGCTTCCGTGGGGCCATGCCACCTGGAAATGATGCCGAGGCCTGGCTGGTCTTGCCCAGGGCACTGCAAAGGCCTCAGCCAGGCCCTTCCAGGTAGGTGATCATGAGAGAGCCTGGCCAGGCCCTGCTTCAGCCTGGCTGATTGTGCAACTCCCAAGGGATTGGAGCAATCTTGTCCCAGTATTGCCCCAGCCATGATGCCAGCTCAGTCCATCAGACACAGTGACCTCCCAGTATAGTCAGTGAGTGTGGCCGGGGCAGGATGCAGGCAAGTGGGTCTCTGAGAGATTGTAGGAGGGTGCTGGGCAGTTGTGGGGTAACGGAGGTTTGTGTATTTTGGGGCACTGGGTATAGAGGGGTTTGTGGTGGCATTCAGCAGTGAGAAATGGAAGGGACTGTGTTTGGGCATTGGTCAGCGGAGGGTCTGTATGGGGCATTATGCAGTTGTATTAAGTAGAGTTCTGGGGGGTTTCTGTCGTAGATGGGTCTATGGATGGGGTGTGTGGGGCAGGGTATGGTGGTGTGCAAGGCACTGTGCATTTGTGATGGAGGTTTGTATGGGGGCCTCTGAGTGGGAGGCACTAGGCATAGTGGGTCCAGAAGGGTGCTATGTATTGAGGTCTGAGACGGGTGTCTCTGGACAGGGGCTCTGGGCATAGGGGGTTGGGAAGCACCAGGCAGGTGGGGGGCAGTACGGTGCTGCACATGGCATGGGCCCACCTCTGGGGGTAAGAGGCATGTTGACAGTGTAGAACTGGACAGACCAGTATGCATCTGGTGACTGCCAGTTTTTAAACAGTGCCCATGCTAGGCAGGCCAGAGTGGGGCTGCCCACACCACTCCATGCCGAATTGCCACTGGCTGGCCCTCACTCCTGGGACTGATCATTCCCTCGCCTCTCTCTCCACCATATCACATTTCCTCCTTTAGGGCCCACAAATATGTTTGGCACTGGGCCTGAGACTAAGAACTGTTATGTTTGTAGTGATAATACTTAAAAGTCTGCTATCAAGCTAGCTTTCTATTAAGAGCTAAATTCAACTGCACTAGCAGAAGAGAGGGAGTCTTCTCCAAGTTGAACAGGCCCCTTTAGACCATTTCTACACCTTTTGCATTACTTGATTTTTGATGGCTTTACTCATGCATCCTTGACAGTGCAATACCACAAGGTTTTTGCATTTAATTTTCTAATCTTTTTCAATAAAGATGTTAAAAAAATCATTATGGCAGCGTAGTGATTTTACTCCACTGTGAAGCCGGCTATCAGGTTACAAATTAAGCCTGTCATCATCAGAACAAGCTATCACTGGCTCATTGGTGAGCCTAAGGCCAAGACAGGTTACCTAGCAACTGCTGAGAGTTCATTACCCTTTTGTGAGTGTCACATACCCTGCTGACACTAGAGAATATAAGGAACAATGCTATATTACCTACCATCCCACTTCCATTTTTAGATTCTATCATTATGTGAATCTTCTGGTTAAAATTTCCGAGAAGCTGCACACTTCACTTTCATGAAACCAAGTATGATGACCAGACAGCTATTAAGGCAACTTCTGTGAGGTAAATGGAGATCTGGTGAATCATAATACTATTATATTTGCAGAGAGAGAGAGATCATCTTTTTTCTTTGTCTTGGGGAAAGAGAGCTGGTTAATGTGGTCCCAAGCCCCAGGACCTATGTGATCATAATCTCAGATATTCATGGTGTTTGCAACCACCTCAAATTTTATCATATGCTTTAAGGAAATGTTACATTTACTATATTCTTTACACAATAGACAGACATGTTAGTATGTTAGTTTCTTTTAAGCTTTTTAAATTTTAATCAATTCTCTTCAAATAAATTCCAACTAAAACTTCACAGAACCAGGTTTACAACGCAACCAACATGAGGAACTACGAGGGAAGAAACCTTCCCCACACATTATTCTCTTTTCTTGACAGATTTGACTACAGGACATTCCCAACAAACTCTGCAGGCCCTTGATATGTACACATCACATCCCTTTTCATCCTCAGGGCCATCACGTCCTTAGGCTTACACTTATAATGCCCATCTTCCACTTCTTTCCTTATTTTATTTAATTGGTTTCCTAATGTAATAGAGTTGGGGCATGCTGAAGCACTGTTATTTATAACTATTATACTCCTGTACTTCTTGTACATCATCTTAACACTTTGCTGAAATATAGGCTGAAATTCTGTCTTTTCAGCACTTTTCAGCAAGCATTACATAAAGATGCGACTGCTCTGGAGGATAGGGTCATAATTCAAAATGATCTGGACAAATTGGAGAAATGGTCTGAGGTAAACAGGATGAAGTTGAATAAAGACAAATGTAAAGTGCTTCACTTAGGAAGGAACAATCAGTTTCACACATACAGAATGGGAAGCGACTGTCTAGGAAGGAGTACGGCAGAAAGGGATCTAGGGGTTATAGTGGACCACAAGCTGAATATGAGTCAGCAGTGTGATGCTGTTGCAAAAAAAGCAAACATGATTCTGGGATGCATTAACGGATGTATTGTGAGCAAGACACGAGAAGCCATTCTTCCACTCTACTCTGCGCTGGTTAGGCCTCAGTTGGAGTATTGTGTCCAGTTCTGGGCACTGCATTTCAAGAAAGATGTGGAGAAATTGGAGAGGGTCCAGAGAAGAGCAACAAGAATGATTAAAGGTCTAGAGAACATGACCTATGAAGGAAGGCTGAAAGAATTGGGTTTGTTTAGTTTAGAAAAGAGAAGACTGAGAGGAGACATGACAGCCGTTTTCAGGTATCTAAAAGGGTGTCATAAGGAGGAAGGAGAAAATTTGCTCATCTTGGCCTCTGAGGATAGAACAAGAAGCAATGGGTTTAAACTGCAGCAAGGGAGGTTTAGGTTGGACATTAGGAAAAAGTTCCTAACTGTCAGGGTAGTCAAACACTGGAATAAACTGCCCAGGGAAGTTGTGGAATCCCCATCTCTGGAGATATTTAAGAGTAGGTTAGATAAATGTCTATCAGGGATGGTCTAGACAGTATTTGGTCCTGCCAGGGGGTTAGGTGACTGGACTTGATGACCTCTCGAGGCCCCTTCCAGGACTTCCTTCTATGATTCTATGATAAAATGAGGGTTAATATATATAAAATTGAGAAATAGATGTTAATAATTTCCAGTGAATTTCAGAGAGCATGCGAGCACATAATACAGTTTCTTAGTAAAACAAACATTTGATGAACAGAGAAAACATCAATACTATGAAAAACTGTAAATAGTATATGGAAAACTATGCTTAACTTTTAAACAAAAGCTATTAATAAATCTAGTGGTGCTCTTACATATAAGCTAATATAAGGTTTCAACATATCATTGTATATTTCTATATTTTAGCACAGACATATATGCACATTCCCTTCTGATCTTCTTTCAGCAATGATGGCTCAGTTTTTGTAGAGTGAACATAATATGTAGTTTATGGTGAAAATGGCAGCATCTCAATCTGGTCAGCAAACAAACAATCTAGAGAGCTCCGTCATTAGTAGCATTCTAGTCCTAGGGTTAATTAGCTGATTGGCACAATCAAAGCCTTTTGTTTGAAAGAAACAGGTCTCATTTGTTGGTGAGGCAGAAATCTGTAGCCAATATTCAAAGTGGTACAGGTACTTGGATCGTGAACCGTTAATAACTACTCTCTGAGAATGGTTATCCAGCCAGTTTTTCATCGACCTTATAGTAGCACCATCTAAGTTGTATTTGCCTAATTTATTGGTAAGAATATCATGTGAGACTCTATCAAATGCCTTAATAAAGTCTAGGTATACCACATCCACCACTTTTCCTTATCCACAAGACTCATTATCCTATCAAAGAAAGCTATCCGATTGGTTTGACGTGATTTGTTCTTTACAAATCCATGCTGGCTGTTCCCTATCACCTTATCTTCCAGGTGTTTGCAGATGAATTCCTTAATTACTTGCTTCATTATCTTTCCTGGCACAGAAGTTAAACTGATTGCTCTGTAGTTTCCAGGGTTGTTCTTATTTCCCTTTTTATAGATGGGCACTATATTTGCCCTTTCCAGTCTTTTGGAATCTCTCCTGTCTTCCATGATTTTTCAAAGATGATAGCTAACAGCTTAGATACCTCCTTTATCAGCTCTTTGAGTATTCTAGGATGCATTTAATCAGGCCCTGGTGAATTGCAAACATCTAACTTTTCTAAGTGGTTTTTAACTTGTTCTTCTTTTAGTTTATCTTCTAAACCTATCCTCTTCCCACTAGCATTCACTATGTTAGGCGTTCCTTCATCATCAGACTTCTTGGTGAAGCCCGAAACAAAGAAGTCATTAAGCATCTCTGCCATTTCCAAATTTCCTGTTACTGTTTCTCCCTACTCACTGAGCAGTGGGCCTACCCTCTCCTTGGACTTCCTCTTGACATTCTATAAATATATTAGAAGCTTGTTTTCCTTTATATCTGTAGCTAATTTGAGCTTGTTTTGTGCTTTTGCCTCTCTAATCCTGCCCATGGATACCTGTATTGTTTGCTTATGTTCATCCTTTCTAATTTGTCTTAGTTTCCATTTTTTATATGACTCCTTTTTTATTTTTAGATCATGCAAGTTCTCTTGGTTAAGCCAAGGTGGCCTTTTGCCATACTTTCTGTCTTTCCTATGCAGCGGAATAACTAGCTTTTGGGCCCTTAATAATGTTCCTTTGAAAAACTGCCAACTCTCTTCAGTTGTTTTTCCCCTAGGGTTGCTTCCCATTGAACCTTGCCTACCAGTTCTCTGAGCTTACCAGAATCTGCCTTCCTGAAATCTATTGTCTCTATTTTGCTGTTCTCCCTTCTACCATTCCTTAGAATCATGAACTCTATGATTTCATGATCACTTTCACTCAAGCTGCCTTCCACTTTCAAATTCTCAACCAGTTCCTCCCTATTTGGTAAAATCAAATCTAGAACAGCTTCCCCTCAATAGGTTTTCAACTTTCTGAAATAAGTCTTCAATGCAGTCCAAGAACTTATTGGATTGTCCAGTGGTCCCCAACCTTTTGAGGCTGCCAGGCGCCCAGGGGCGGGGCCACGCATGCGCCATGCGCCTGGGGGTGGGGGTGGCACCATACATGCGCCATGCACCTGGGACAGGGGCCGGGCATGCGCCGGGGACCTAGGGCACAAGAATGGCTTGGGCCAGCCCTGGTCGTTAGGTGGGCGCACATAAATGCCCTGGCGAGCGCCATGGCACCCGCAGGCACCGCCTTGGGGACCACTGGGATAGTCTGTACCCCACTGTGTTAGTTTCCCAACATATGTCTAGATAGTTGAAGTCCCCCATCACCACCAAATCCTGCGCTTTGGATGATTTTGTTAGCTGTTTAAAAAAAGCCTCATCTACCTCTTCCACCTGGGTAGGTGGCCTGTAGTAGACCCCTAGCATGACATCCCCCTTGTTTTTTACCCCTTTTAGCCTAACCCAGAGACTCTCAACACATCTGTCTCCTACATCCATCACAACCTCAGTCCAAGTGTATACATTTTTAACGTATAACGCAGCACCTCCTCCCATTTTCCCCACCTATTCTTCCTGAGTAAGCTGTTCCCATGTATACCAATATTCCAATCATGTGTATTATCCCACCAAGTTTCTGTGATACCAACGATGTCATAGTTGTGTTTATTTATTAGCACTTCAAGTTTTTCCTGCTTATTACCCATACTTCTTGCATTTGTATATAGGCACGAGGAGTAACGGTAGTTCGGAATAGGAACCTAGTCCGAACTACCTAGTTCGAGCCCCGTGTAGCCGCGCTGCACGGGGTTCGAAGCAGCGGGGATTTAAAAATGGCGGCTCCCCGCTTATGCTAATGAAGCCCGGGAAATTCAAATCCCGGGCTTCATTAGCAAGTGCGGTATGCATACATTACCCCGCTAGTTCGAACTAGCGGGGTAGTGTAGACATACCCTCTCTTAGCATGTCTGAAAATAGCCACAACCCATTTCTAGATTTCTAGATTAGGGATTTGGAATGGGTCCCATATGAAGAGAGATTAAAAAGACTTAGACTTTTCATCTTAGAAAAGAGGAGACTAAGGGTATTTCTACACTTGTAGGCATTCGAAATAGTCAATGAAGCGGAGATTTAAATATCCTGTGCTTCATTAGCATGATCTCGCCGGCAAGTTACTCCAATCAACAGCTGTTTCGAAAGTGAAAGTATGCGCCGGGACGCATTAGTTCGAACCAAACCCCTTGGTTCAAACTAACGTTACTCCTCAAAAAACTAGGATGCAAGTGTAGACATACCCAAAGAGTGCATATGATAGAGGGCTATAAAATCATTACTGGTGTGGAAAAAGCGAATAAGGAAAAGTTATTTACTTGTTCACATAATATAAGAACTAGGGATCACCAAATGAAATTAATAGGTAGCAGGTTTAAAACCAACAAAAGGAAATTTTTCTTCACTCAGCGAACAGTCAATCTGTGGAACTCCTTGCCAGAGGATGTGGTGAAGACTAGGACTTTAACAGGGTTCAAAAAAGAGCTAGATAAATTCACGAAGGTTAGGTCCATCAATGGCTACTAGCCAGGATGGGTAGGAATGGTGTCCTTAGCTTCTGTTTGTCTGGAAATGGATAACAGGAGAGGGATCACGTGATGATTACCTGTTGTGTTCACTTCTTCTGTGGCATCTGGCATTGGCCACTGTTGGCAAAGAGGATACTGGGCTAGATGGACCTTTGGTCTGACCCAGTATGGCCATTCTTATGTTATTTCCTGGCTCTTCTAACTGAATTTCCCTGCCTTGCTCTCTGTATATGTGTACAGAGACATGGAGTACTCTAACCAAAACTGAAGTCTTCTCTCACATTCTTTGAGCCAAACAAAAGTCAAATGAAACAATATAGAGCATGTGGGTTACACAGAACTAATGTTGTAGATTGATTATCACACCAGTTATGTTTGATAAATTAACTTTGCTTTGGCTTTGTGTCATCCTTGTAGCATTTAGCTGCATCACCATAGCACATCACACAGAATAATGTTTAGAGAAACTGAAGGAATAAGAAAAAACATGGAGTTTGTTATTACAAAGTAAAAGGGACTATAAGGAGGGCAAGGAAAACTGCAACTGTAATGGAAAGTTTCAACAGAAATCATGTATAAGCAATAAACTTTTAAAGTGCCTCCTATTACTTTATACATGGTTGAATAAAGAACCCTACATTATTTCATCAAGACTTTGCTAAAACAACAGAAGCACATTTCAGCCTCACTTAAACTTGCGCAATTGCACTGAAGTCAATGGGATTGCAAAGTGTAAGTCAAAGTGACATTTTTGTAATATTAAATATTTATTGATTTTCTGTACTAATACATGTACCGTACTAATGGATTATTTTATTCTCTTTGCACAATTTCTTTTTCTTTCAATATAATACAATATACTGCAATAGAGCTACATGGAAAAATATAAATAAAGTCAATTTTAGAAATACTACACAATAAAAGTAATTCAAAATCAAGAGAGGCAAAAGCAATGCTTACTCAACCACTTTGCACATTGTGGGCCAGACTGTCAAAAGTGCTTAATACCCGCAATCGGGGCTCAGCTCCCACTCAGGCATCTAAATAAAATCACTAGATTTTTAGAAGTGTTCCATACCCAGTAGTTCTATTGGTTTTTTTTTTGTTTCAATCAAAGTACTAGATTCTAAGCTCTTGAAAATCTGGCCCTCTGTATAAATGATTATCTATATCTTATAGTAATATGTTAAACTTTACATTCGACCAAACAAAGAAGACTATAAAAATGCAACATGTATGCAATGCAGCAGAGTCAAAAGGGGTGTTAGAAACTTCCCTTTTGCATTGTCTAACATTTTGTTGCTTCAGCTGTGCAATACAAGGGTTGCAAGAAAGTTTTGCATTTAATTTCTTAGGTTTTTGAAAGAAAGTAAAAAAAATCTTTCTGGAGCATAAAGAGATGATGTTCAAGCTTGCCAGAAATATTGACCTTTTGATAGCTATCAAAGAGAATATATTTGTTCCAAAGTTGGATTTTTTTAGGAAGTTAGAAGCATATGAGAGAAAAAGGACAACAAGGAAGCATTTTTCCAATGTTATAGTGGAGACTAGTAGGATCTTGCTATGATACATATGTGCACATAATATATTTCTCTCCTTTTTCTTAGTGAATTGTTAGTGGTGCACGTATGATAGATAGATAGAGAATGAGCTTGTGAAAAGTTCTAGATTGAACCCCTGCAGATTGAAGTCATTTGCTTACTCACATAACATGTACAGCTGGGTGGTGTCAATTCAAGGTTTCCTTACATTCACCTAACAATATGCCTCAAACCCTAACCTTCTATGGGTGAGAGGCTAATTCAGTTTCCATGGTTCACTGAGTCCTCCACTTGTCTAATAATGGCTTCCAACAAGATTGATAGTGAGTGTGACATGGACACTTGGGAAGTAGACTGCCACAACCAAATTTATTTCAACTAGAATATCAAATAGCCAACATTTATTTTCAGTTCTTGCTGACTGAGGCTGGGTTTGAGCTGGCAGACCAAAGGCAAAAAGGCTCTATAGATCATTATTAATCCCCTGCTTCATCCAATTTTCTCACCAAGTACAGCAATTTGAGCACTAGCACTTGATCTCATTCATTCAGTAGATGATTATTAAAGCTTTGGTCAGCTGCCTAACAAAAAAATGAAAAAAGAGCAGAAGCTGAGATCATAGTTTGGACATATGGAAATAATGTGATATTGTTTATAAACAAATAGGTAGCTTCAATAATAAAATCTCTGCAAACCATTCAGAGGATGTTACTGGAAAAAAACAAGGGAATTGCACAAGATGTACAGATTCATCGAATGTGATAGAAAGCATCTCTATTTCTTGCTTTGCCATGGGCATAACGAATGTATCAGCAACAGGATCTGCTGGGTTGTCTATAATAGCTAAAATTAAGAAGTCCATAGCAACATTCATGAAAAAAATGATTTTCAGCTGGGGACTGGATGACTCAGGGGATCAGATTATGGCTTGGGGTTGGGAACACGTTCTAAACACTTTCTACAATATTTATGTTGAAATTATTTAAAAAAAATTACTATGCCCTCTAATGCATTTTAAACCAGAGATAAGATTCATTAAATGCATTCATTCATACTGGTCTAAAGAAGTAGAAAAGGGGAAATGTATTTTTCCTATGATAAAGCACTAGAGAAGGGCCTGAACTGTAAAATTTCACTCTGCACCTGGATCTTTAATGCTTCACTATTTTATTTTAGGGTGGAGTTTGGATGTGGGGTTTAATTTAGTTATAAATACAGTGGCTATTGCAAAACTTAGATCCTGATCTGGAATTTTCCACAAGGTCTTGGATGATTGGATCCAACTGTTTTGTTCAAATTCATCTCTACAGCACATGTCCATTTGTAGGAAGTTTTCATGCATGTGTTTATATGTAATGTGCAATGATGGATGCTGTTGGGCTAATAATAGTTCTCTACATTCTTGTCAGCCTGTTATGCAAATGTCCTGTTGAATTTCCCCATCATGTGCCCATAGGGTGGTTTGTGGAAGACAGCTGTGAGCATTTGGTTTACTGTCAGCTCCTGGCTGGCCTAGGTCAGGCTCTAGTTTTGTTTTCATAGGCACTGAAGGGTTGTTTGTGCAGGAAGGAACTAATTCTATGGCTGACTTACCTATGAACAAACACAAAAAGAGTATAATTCACACTAGGATGGTTGGCTAATTAAAAAATATGAACAACTCTTTTTTCCGGTATGGTGGTTTGGAACAATCACAAGTATCTTCGTGCACTGAAGTTCTTACAAGGCTAACTTTCATAGCTTGAAGTTAGAAACCTGTCAATGGTAATGGCAGCTGGTCATGAACTTTTGGATTAAATGATTTTTCATTGGAAAATGCCAATTTGACAAAATTGCAAAATTTCACCGACAGGGGTCAGAAACTTTCTCAGTTCCAGAACAGAATTTGTGATCAAAATTAATAAGCATACTAGAGTTCTAGCCAATAGCCTTGTAAACAAGACACTCAGCTATGCTGAATGAGACCCAGCTTCAAATGCCTATTTTACCAGATTTAGAGGTGGGATTTCAACATGGTACTCCAACCTCAAACACAAAGCTATTTACTATTCTTAGGTTCTGTCATGGTTTTTCATAAAAATTAAAAAAAAAAATTCACTCAATGCAGCATTTCTGAAAAAATCAGGCCACTTATTTAGCTGCCTGAGTTGTGGCATAGGAGACTAATTAGTGCCAATTGAGATGCTAGTTTTGTGATGTGGAAACTAGCAAGTGAACTGAGACCATTAAGTCATGCACTATGGTGCTATAAATAATATTTTATGTAGACTGCCAAACACTTATTTGTTTATAATAATTTTAGTGACTCCTAGCAGATCAGATTTGAATCAGTGATCTACAGGTAATCAACTCTGTATCTTATTTCAGACAGTTTGTTATTTAAAATAAGGTAATTACTATGGGGTCTATTACAGCACTGTTACACTGATTTTTATTCTGTTGCCATTTCATTAATTTCAATAGAGTTATCCTGGTGTCAAACAGTTGTAATGAAGTAGAGAATCGGCCCACAGACTCGAATGAAGAGCTAGAAAACACCCTGCTATAATCTGAAATATTTTGAAATGTTGTAGTTACATTTCAAGGGTCTGATCCTGCAACCTTCCATGGCCCATTGACTTCAGCTTCAGGGTGAGGTCTCATAAGCTCCCACAAACTAATCAGAGATCTATTAGTCTTGGATAGAGAAAATGCGTGGGGTTCTGTTGAAACAAGGCTTAGTGATTCATGAGGTGAATCACATCGTTCAGAACCAATACCTCCGCTTGGTGCACTCAGCCAAAATGCAATTGGCAATACTATCTTTAAGTTGGGACATACAACCAAGCTGCTGCGTCTATTTTACTTCTTACTTTTGATCTCCTCTCAAACATTCCTCCCCAGCAACTGTTCTCCTCTCTTTGGAGATTCTTTTGGGGCAGGTTCTGAAACAACCTCTCCCTTTCTCAACCTCTAGAATGTCTCTCCCATGTGAGCATCTTTGCTTATTCTACCCCTACCAAAACCCCCTCTTTTGTTCTTCACTAAGAATCTATCAACCCAGTTTTCCTGCCCATTGGTTTCTACCATTAACACATTTTCCCTTTTAAATAGTTTTCTTTTCTTTAAAGAAAAAAGAAAGCTATAATAAAAAATTAAATGAAACCATAAAACCCCATTAGGGCAACATTCAGTACTGTATGACCTAGATCTACAGTCAGAGAAAATTCAGTATTAATGACGAATCTGCCTTGTTCAACTACTCCATGTCTAAGGCCAGGTATACACTAGACCTGGGATGTCAGCTTAAGGTTCATAACTCCAGCTATGTAAAATTTGTAGCTGGAATTGGCTTACCTTAAGCTGAGCTTGGTGCCATCCCCACAGGGGAAGGCTGATGGGAGCAAATGCTCCTCTTAGCTTTCCTTACTCATGACTATGAGGAATATAGCCACCGGCCAGAGCTGCCCTTATCAGTCGATTTATGGGTGCTAACTACACCCACTACATTGAACACCAGAAGGTCGACCTCCAGTGCGGTGAGTGAAGATGTGCCCTAATTATCACAACTCATGGGGCACCAGCCCACAAGTGTCTTTCTGCAGAAACAGAACTAAATTATTTTTGACTCATCAGTAAAGGCTCCTAGTTTAGTTTTCCTAAATAGTGATAGAGTTTTAGCATTTAGAAATAAAGACTCTGAAGAAAATTTGCCTGATGGCTATAATAACTTTAAAATAGGTCAAATCTAGACTGAAAGGTTTGAGTGCCCTATTAACTAAAAGTGAAGTCAACCAGATTTATCAAAAAACGTGACTAGAAATGCACATTTATAACTCACTGGACTGAGAATATTCAAAGATGAAGGTGAAAATTCTACTACCAGTATATCAGTCCTTAAACAATGATGTTGACAACTGAAATCAAGGTTCCCTTAAAGTTTATAGAAATGGATGGAGAAAAGTCAACAGATGGTGTTAATGTTAGTTCTCAAAGTAGGAGATATTTGGAATTAAAATTCTTCCAATTGTTATTTTGGGATACCTTTGAAAATATATACAAAAGCTAGCAGTGAATAGTACACAACCCTCCAAAAATGTTTCAGTTTTTCAAAAATGTTTTTCTTTTGCCCACACACCTAAATCCAGCCATATGATCTCTTCCCATCATTAATGTGTTACCTGCTTATATTAGATTAGATTCCATTTAGATTAGGAATTTATTATTATGTCTGTAACTACCAGCAGCACCTATGATACTATATAAATAGGTTCTATTCCAATAAAATCACAGGAAATAAAGCCATGGACCAGACCTCAATGTCACTTTAGTAATCAACAATGCAAATTGATCACACCGGTATTTAATTCTTAGAATACGGGCGTCAGTTGATTGGCAGTGGGAACAAATTTTCTGAAAAAGCTGATGTATCCATGAACAAAAAACACAATTCTTCCATAACTTAGTATAATTAGAAGCAGCACCTAAATTGTCCCCATTCTATGATAATAAGCAGGAGAATATACTGTGTAAAATCTATCAACAGTCATCTGATAAGTACATATTACTAGATTTTTTTCATATTTCTTTATATTCACTAACAGTAATTTTTTCAACATGACTCAGCTTTTGCCACATCAGTCCACAAGAGCTAATCCTCTCCTGAAAATAACTACCTCTTGCAGCACATACTACATCTAATATATGTTTTAAGAACAATTTGTTAGCACAATCCACTAGTCCAGCACAGAGTACGGTACTGTGATGAGGTAATACTTCTCTAATGCAATGAGTTTTTTCAGCTTTTTCTGAAGATATGTTTTTCTAATTGTGAGTTTTGTAAGTATACTATGTAGTTATAAAGTCATCTTCAGTTCTGACAAATTATTGTTGGATTTGTACTCCTTGAACAGTATGGATCTTTGAAGAAGTTCTCCTTTCTCTTGAATCTGCTTTACTACTCTTATCTTCTACTACAGCAGATTCTGTTGACTATTGTCAGCCCTTAAACACCACAGCATGAGAAGAATTCTGAATAAACCCAGAGAGGTCTCCTGTAAAAGACTTCTCAAATATGTACTTTTAGCAGTTTTTCTTCAGGCCTTTGCGGCCTTCTTTTAATCTGGGACAGAACCTCTTTTTCAAAAGAGACTCTTCTTTAAAAATAGTGTCATTCTTTTCCTCAGCATCTCTTCCAAGGTGCTTTGCTACAGTAAAATGAATTCTGCCACAGCAGAATTAGATGAACATCTAGCTTTTCTTAATTGCTCCCTATGTGCTGTGTTCATTGACAGTTTCCTTGACAGAGCTGGTCCTTTGGAGCCCTCTGCATTTATGTCAGTTTGTCTAACAAGAATGTTTCCATCTTGAGAATGAAAACCTAATATACTTGGACTGCTGAAGTGCTGAGTGGTCATTGTATAAATAAATAAATAAAATAATGCTATTGTAAAACTGTAGGCTATGATCAAGTATTTGTACATATAGAAGTGTAGATTACCAGTGTGAAAGGAAAAAAATGGCCTACTAGGTCCATTTCCAGTTTCTATGTTTCATAGAATTGGAGAACTGGAAGGGATCATGAGCGGTCTTCTAATCCAATTCCTTATACTCAAGGCATCTTTGACGAGTATCTGTCTAATTAACTCTAAAAAATTTCCAGCGATGGACATTCCATAATCTCCTTAGGAATTTTATTACAGTGCTTAACCACCCTGACAGGAAGTATTTTCTAATTGCCAACCTAAGCAGTCTTTGCTTCATTTTAAACTCATTGCTCCTTATTCTATCTTCAGAAGTTAAAGAAAACAATTTTTCTCTCTCCTTGTAACAAAACTATTATCATGACCTCACTCACTATTTTCTCTTCCCCAGATACAACAAACTCAGTTGTTTTCAGTCTTTCCTCAGAGGCCATCATCTGGATGGGACCTTATCTCTGGATTAGCTGAACCCTATAGAATGCATGAAACAGGGTAAGTGCATCTGATGATTCATCAAACTCTCTGGCTGACACATCAGGTTTAGGTAGGGTCAGGCTTATAAGTAACTCAGGTTTAGGGGTAACTAAAGTATGACTCATCGCAATATCCAAGAGGGCTAAGTTCAGTTGATTCTCTTGTTTCCTAACTTTTGAGAGCTTGACTTTTCAATTTTAATGATGTTCTTTTCATGTATGCTATTATATGTGTACGTAGAATAAATCAAAAGAATGACACCCTGAATTAGTGGAGAAATGGCAGGATCTTTCACTAGAAACTCATTTGTTTTGAAAATATTATGCATAATAGTTTATTTTCATGTTAACTATACTTCTGTACATTTCATTTGGCAACAGAAGAGATAAATTGGTAAGTCGTCAACAAAAGCTGTTTTCTTTCAATAAAACTATTCTTCTGCTGCTGGATGACTATTACCATGTGATTAAGAGTTTTATTAATTGTAAGGGCAACTGGAGGTTGTGTTTAAAACATTTTGAATGCACTTAAATCTATTAAGCTAACATAATTATTAAAAGAAATCCATCTAAGCTAAAGTCTAATGCTTGCAGAAACTTGGATAGCTATCACCATGTCATCTAGAACTTAGGTGTAAGCATTTTTGATGTACTTAAATCTATTAAACAAACATAGTTATTAAAAGAAACCCACTTATGCTAAAATCTAAATGCTTGGGGAAATTTATATTTTATTACACTAACACACACTCTCTCTGCACCCAGCAATAACAAAACCTGACAGCAGTTCAATAAAAAACCCATCTGAAATCCCTTTTTATGTTTTGCCTTCTATCAGAAAAAAAGCTACATTAAGAAATGGATGGAGCACCTGTTTCACAATTTTTAACCTGCAACAGGCTGACAACTAGGACACTTTTCAAAGATGTGTCTCTGCGTGTACATGTATATAAAGCCAGATAGGGGAAAGGTATATTTTAATGAAACTGTGACAAACTGAATAACAGCATTGCTGCTAGAAGAAGTCAATAGCACACGGACATTTAAAATCTGTAGTTTTGTTTACAATAAAATGATTATGAAATCAGACAATGTGATGCTCAAATCACCATCCCCCTGCAAACACTTACTATACAAATGTAACAATTTTTAAATTGGTTAGTATGCACTGCATAACCCATAGTATAACAGTTTAGTATGGAAGGACAGGGGATCAAAAGCAGCATTTTTGTGGCTGGCTGAATTGAGTTAATTTTTATTTAAATATTTGGTTTTTAACTGCTGCTGTGTGTAGTTTTCTAATTAAGTGTTATAACAACTACAAAATTGTTCAGCCATCTTTTTTACTATTATTTAAATTTAAAGAAAAATACAATTAAAAGAGTTCTATGGAGGAATTTTTTTATTCATTTCAAAAGTGTAATTAAAAAACTCCTTGATATTCTGAACCAAGGATTTATTGAATGAACCTTATTGTTTGGAAAACTTATTCAGTCAATAACTCCTTTAGCAGCTCAGCAAATGTTGGTTTATGAGGCAAATCAAATTAAAGTGGGTTAAAGACTTTCTAGAGAGCTGTATAAAAGATTTCCCAGCTACATCAGTAAACTGTTTATATGAAAAAGCATAACAAACTAGAAAGACTGAGGCAACAGCAGCTGTTGTCAACCAGAGCTAGCATCAGGAAGCCACACCTACTCCCACAGGATGCTAGGAGAAAGGGATTAAAACTTCCCTATCCCTGTCTCCATTGTCTTCCTGCTTTAAGAGATGCTAGGATAACTGTTTTTAAATCTTTTTCTCTCATTATGATGCAGTGCCATTCAGCTTCACTCACTCCAAAGAATCCTGAGAGAGGTTTAAAATTTGTTTGTGGCCTTATTCTTCACCTCTGTAAGCAAGCATTTTTGCTTTTCCTGAATATTTTGTCACTATTTCTTAACAACATTGACTCTTTTCCCCTTTGAACTTATAGAATGGTGTTTCTAAAATTTGTAGAAATTGAGCTCTGCTTTGAAAAGTAAAAAATCTAGAATTGATGTAAAAAGTTCCTTGTTAGTTGTCTCCCAATGATGTCTGAATCAAAACTGCTCTATTTACAAACACAACAATGATTTCCTAACTGTCTGCCCTGCAAGTTCCACCAGGAATCTGAAAATCACCTGTGTTTGTTTTAATTGTTCTCTACACATTCCTAGCAACAAAGATTCCAAAACAGAATGTATTCCCTGGATCTGTAAGAATCAGTGTGGCCTGATATTATTAGTGGGGATGCTGAAAGACATTAAA
This sequence comes from Pelodiscus sinensis, assembly GCF_052426305.1. NCBI lineage: Eukaryota > Metazoa > Chordata > Testudines > Trionychidae > Pelodiscus > Pelodiscus sinensis. Next base: position 32,333,169 of record NC_143056.1, read on the forward strand.
TAAAACTGTAAACTCTGTAAATGTTAGAAACCGCTTCAAACTAGGAGGAGCTGATGCACCCCCAGCTCTCCTAATTCCAGCACCTATGACTTGATTGGGGGCAAACTTCTGCAGTTCTAACCCTAACCCTAACCCTGAAGAATCAAGGCCTTAAACCCTGAATCCCTAAATTATTAGAAAATCCCTGGAACAACAATATTCAGCTTAGCGAAGCCTGGGTTGAGTGCCTAGTATCTCTATATAGAATAATAGAGATGTAGCCGTGTTAGTCTAGTCTAGCTGAAACAAAAAACAGGACTATGTAGCACTTTAAAGACTAACAAGATGGCTTATTAGGTGATGATAATCTCTATATGATGCATAAGATGAGTGCCTAAGGAAGCAATTCACAAAAGCCAGTATGCTAGGCACAGAACTGCCTGAGTTAGCCAGTGGGAGACATTGATGTGGGTCCTAAATCTTTTAGAAGCACCTTACTTCCAGGATACAGGGAGATACCCATCTCTATTTCTGTTCCACACCCAGGAACACCTATCTTGGAATCAGGTAGCTTTTAAGTCATTCCTTGTGGGCATGAGACAGGCACCTACTTCTCTACACATGGCAGCAATGCCTATCTTTTTGCCCAGTGTCTAGAGTGCTTATCTGGAAAGTGGGAGAACCAGGTTCAACCCCCACCTCTGCTTAAGGGTAAGAAAAGATTTCAAGAAGGCTCTCCCACTCCTCTTAGAAGGGTTCACTAACTACTGAGTTATTGGCTAACTTAATGGTAGCCTCCTTCAATGTCTCCAGCTGAAGCTATTTAAGTGTGAATAAATACATGTAATTGGGTTAGTAAAAGAGCAAGTGAATATACAGATTGGTGGTTAAAAGTCACCCACCAGACAATGAAAGCCACTGGGTCTGTAATCTGCTCCAATGACTCTTTACTCATACAAAATGGAACAGCTTTAACAGGAGAAACTGAGGCAATCCCATATCGACTCTCCATAGTCACAGCATTCCCAAGAGATAGGAGACACCTGCTCAAATCATTTCTCCTACTTTGGGGAGGGATAATTGACCATTTCCAAGGGAAGTGTACTAACCTCTAAGCTAAAAGTTACAAAGTAGCATCACAGTATCCATACACTGCTAGGGCACTTCCCCCTGGCTGGTCTGGGGATTAGTTCATTCCAGGTCCAACCCTTCCTTATGTTGCTTGCTTCATCTTAAATAAAGATTTTCCTGTATTTATCTTACACCACTCTGCTCAAATTGACAGGAACAAAAAGTTTGCTTTATATCTGAGAAGAATTTTCTCATAAGCCTACCCTACATTAGAAAATTAGGTCAGTTTTACTCCATTCCTCAGGACTGTGAAAAATCCAAGTATTGAGAGGTATCTGTAAGCCAAGCTAAAGCTCTGCGTAGACGGTACTAGGTGGATGGAAGAATTCTTCTGTTGATGTAGCTATCTATTGCCTCTCAGGGCACATCTAGACTGCAAGCTTCTTTCGAAAGAACCTTTTTCGGTCAAGATCTTCCAAAAAATCTTCTTCAAAAGCGGATCAAAAATGTGATCTGCTTTTTCAAAAGAGATCGTCCACACTCATTAGACAAGGTCTTGCACGTAAGCTGTGATAACTATGGGTGGAATGGCCACTAGGGCACCTGTGCTTTTTCCTGGAGACCTCTTCTTTTGAAAAAATCTCCCTCTTCTATGTCCACATACATCTTTTTCCAAAAGAAATCTTTCAGAAAAGGCATTCTTCCTCATAGAATGAGGTTTACCAGTGTTGGAAAAACCTCTGTATTCTTTCAATTTTCTTTCAAAAGAACGCAATAATAGTGTGGACGTAAGTGAAGGGTTTTTTTTGAAAAATAGCCATTTTTTAAAAAAAACACCTTCAGTCTAGATGCACCCTCAGGGAGGCACATTATTTACACCAGTGGGAGAATCCATTGCACCAGAGTAAGTAAGTATTGGAGTTGCACCCCAGTAGCACTGTATGTGAAGACAAGCCATTAGAATTTACAACTACAGTACTTTACACGTGTTTCACCTATCCAGAGAGGCCAAAAGTTGATGACTGACTATTCAAAAATCCCTCCACTATCACAACTTCAGAGGGAAAAAATTTAATCAAAATTTGCATAATCAGTTATTTTGTTATATTGCCCTTGTATTTGAATGAAATAGTTGAGGGTGTGGGAATTCAATTAATATAAAAGGCAAGTATGTTTGCTTATTACAGATACCTTCTATAGAAATTGTCTTGACAAAAATTTTGTTTTCATATTGCCAGAGTAGGGATGTGAACGACTAGTAGACTAGTCTACTATCCAATAAGCAAATGCCTATTGGATACTTGACATGTTAGTTGACTGGTCACTTCCCCCACCTTGCTGCCTCTATCAGAAAGAGGCGGGGGGGGGGGAGGGGCAGTACCCGGATATGTCCCTGAGCTGCACACAACGTTTCAAAGTGGCATTGTCTTGTGGAGCCCAGGGTCAACTGGGGACTCCCCTCGGCATTTCAAAGCAATAGCTCCGCATGGAGCCCCTGCAGTGCTGCTGCTTTGAAATGCCATGGGGCCAACTGGGGACTGCTTGAGTTCCCCGCTGGCCCCATGCTCCCCACAGTGCTTTTGAAGTGGCAGAGGTGCCCTTATAGATTAATTGAATAGTCAATGCAAATTGCATCAACTAGTCAATTAGCCAATTAATTGAAATTTTATATCCCTATGCCAGAGGCCTTATTTATGACCTTTTTATTGCATTGTCTGGCCCTAAATAGCAGTTTAGACTTTGCTCACTTTTAAAAAAAGCCTGTTTGGCTTAACTGTGGCATTATTTTGGCTCTTAAATGTTAAATATTAGACTCAGTATGCTATACATTGTGATTTCTGCTTAAATGTATTTTAGAAATAAATATTTGGAATTTAGCCCTGGTCTACACTAGGGAGTTATTTCGAAATAATAAGCAGAGTATTCACACTACCAAGCCTGTTATCTCAAAATAAGGGGCTGGTTATTTTAAAAAAGCTCCTGCTTTCCACAAGGAATAATGCTTATTTCAAAATAGGGGTAGTAGAGACGTTCCACTGATGCTATTTCAAAAGAACTACTCCCCAGAGTCATTCAAAGTAATTACTCCATAGTGCTTCCTGGGGTTCTAAGTCAAGGTAGCATGGCTACATACGGGAGCCTGACTCAAGACTAATTTAGAGGATTTTCTGTCATGTGGACCTACTATTTCAAAACAATTATCTGGGAGTTGCAGTATTTTGAAATAATTTCCTAATGTAGACTTGCCCTAAATGTCCAACCTCCCAATTTAAAAAGGTTAAGTACACACAGCTTACAGAATGCTGGCAGTTAGAAAAGGAATAGATAAAAGAGAAAATATACTGCCTCTGTATAAATCCATGGTGTGCCCACTTTTTTGAATATTATGTATGGATCTGGTCACTCCCTTTAAAGATATTAGAATCAGAAGGGCTACGTCTACACTGGCATGATTTTCCGGCAATGCTTTTAATGGAAAAGTTTTCTGTTAAAAGCATTTTCGGAAAAGCGCATCTAGATTGGCAGGACGCTTTTCCGCAAAAGCACTTTTTGCAGAAAAGCATCCGTGGCCAATCTAGATGCGTTTTTCTGCAAAAAAAAAAAAAAAAAAAAAAAAAAAAAAAAAAAAAAGGCCCGATCACCATTTTTGCGATCGGGGCTTTTTTGCGGAAAACAAATCTCTGCTGTTTACACTGGCCCTTTTGCGCAAAAGTTTTTCGGAAAAAGACTTTTGCCCAAACGGGAGCAGCATAGTATTTCCGCAAAAGCACAGACAATCTTACATGAGATTGTCCGTGCTTTTGCGGAAATTCAAGTGGCCAGTGTAGACAGCTGGCAAGTTTTTCCGGAAAAGCAGCTGATTTTCCGGAAAAATTGGCCAGTCTAGACACAGCCATTTGGTACAAATCAGGGCACCAAAAAATGATTTTGAATATAGAACAGCTTCCACCTGAGGAGAGACATAGAAGACAGGGACTTTTCAGCTTGTAAAGAAATGATTGAGGGGATATGAGGGAGGTCTATAGAATCATTACATATGTGGAGAATGTGAGAAGCACTAGAGGTTAACCAATGAAATTAATAGGCAGCAGGTTTAAAACAAAGTATTTCTTCACACAATACAGAGTCAATGTGTGGCATTCTTTCAGAACAGAGGATGTTGTGAAGGCCAAAACTATAACAAGTTTTTTGTTTGTTTTTTAAACTAGGTTAAGTTCAGACAATAGGACTATCAATGGATTTAAGCTAAAATGGGTAGGGGTTGGTGTCCCTAGCTTCTATTTGCCAGAAGCTGGGAATGGCAGCAGGATAGATCACTTGATTACATGTTCTGGTAATTTTCTCTGAAGCACCTAGTATTGGCCATTGTCAGAAGACAGAATAATAAGCTAGATGGACTAGAGGTCTGACTTAGTATGGCTATTCTCATATCTGCTTAGTGAAACTTAATGCTATCTTTTCTGTGGGCATTGTAAAAATGCAACACTTGGCTGGAAGTACTTCAAATAACATCTGATAAGGAAGTGGGCCCTGTAGCTAGTGGCTATCAAAGTATGCCTGGTTTCTCCCCTCCCCCCACACCCTATTTCATAGCTAAAGCAACAAATTGGAGATAGAAACAGTTGGTTTTAACGATGGACTAAAAGTTAGCTAGTGTTTAACCACCTACTTTATGCCAGCTTTGGAAAAAAAGACACTAACTTTGTTTCTTCAAGTTTCCTACCATATAGCACAGCAATACTAAAAATCCAACTTGCTGTAGAAAGAGGAAACTTACTGTAAGTTAATGTTGCATTGAAGTTGTACACAGACTCGCATTAGCCAGGCTTAAGCTAGCATACTAAGAATCAAGCACCTGTTGCAGTTCCAGCAGAAACTCAGGCTAGCCATTTGAGCTCAGATCTTGGAGGTGGGAGGAGGGGGGGAAGGAGAGGAGAGTGAGACACACATGTATAGGGAAGGGATAGGTGTCCTTGACAGCCCAAGTTACTACCTACATTGCAACACAGACACTCTTATTTTCAGTGTACTAGCTTGAGCCCTGATAGCACAAGTCTGTCTACCATGGGTGGAGGCCCATGCCCAGTTGCAGAGTAGACATGCTACTGCAGCCAAAACAGGATTCAGGACATGTCAACATTGCCAAAGTGTGTCTAATCAAATTAGGGACTACTCAGAGCTGAAGTCTTTGCGAGCAAGCGTTAAGTTAATACCTAGTGTGTTTACCAGTACAGCAGTCATTCTTTAAGAAAATACCCCACCCGCTTCAAATTAGTAGTTGAGAGATACTTTATGCAATTCAATAAAAAAATACAATCCACAGGGGCTTTACACAGTAGAGTTGATTAGAACCACATGGCTATTGCAGAGTATCACATTTCCTTAAAGGCTGTATTAGTTCAATATAGGTGGAAAACACCTAAAGCTACACTGACATAACTCGTTTCTCCCAGGAATAGCATTGCCACACTATGCCTTGAATTAGCATTTAAAAGCCCATCAACATGGAAAATATTAAAATTAAGGATCCAAGGACTCCCTCCCCTCAATGGAGCACAAAAAACATCTGAAATGGAGGCAGTCAAGTTAAAAGCATTCTTTGAGCTGGTAGATAGGGCTGCTTTGCAGCCCTTCAACTTCATTATGAACAATAGAGAAAGCTACTTTGCAGAACTGAAGTGACTAAGAACTCTTGCTACATGCAGAGCAGTACTGCCAAGTTGTTTGACAGGTGAAATTGATGTAGCAATATTTGAGTCAGCCAAGACAGCAGTTCTAGCTTTTTAAAACAAACACACAACCAAACACAACCCCCCCCCCCCAACCCACATTTACTAGGTCCTTTGGCTGTACTTTGCTTACTGGAGTGCACCCAAGTTTTCTTTTGCCCTCTCCCCTTTATGAAGCATAAGTCTTGGATTCCTTCCTGTCCACCCAGTTGTGTTGGCATAGACTGTCAGCTGTCTAAGCTTCAACATAGATTTTAGTAAGATGTAGATAAGACACCTGCTGCTAGAGCCTATTGCTAGCTCTTAGGCTAACAGCACTCCATTTTAATGAAATGAAGCATTGTGTCTACAGATAGTTGTAGTCAGCATTACACTAGTTTGACACCAACTAAATTAACATTGTCATGATATGAAAGGCAAGCACAAGTTCATTTATTTATAGCAAAGGTCTTGGGTTACAAGAGGTCAGTCCTTGCCATCTTGAAGAGATATGGGATAAGTTATTGCATACATGTGCATTATAATTTAGCAGCAAGTCATTCATAAAAAAAACACTTCCTTCCTACTGCTTTTTGGTTTAGTGTCTCAATTTATATACAAGTCAGCTTTACAAAGCATTTACCACCACCTTTAAATTAATGGTCTTTTATTGGAAAAAAGACTAGCATTTACAACTTGGAATGGACATAAACTGTAATAGCTCGAACAGCGATGTTGATAGTTGTGCTGAAGTCCACAGGCTACTCTGCCAGCTCCAAGTCATGGTATAGAAGGTTTTAAAAATAGGAGAGAGTCCAAAGATGCTCCCTTGGTGAAAGTTTTTTTTAAAAATTTTGTGAACGGTAACAGCCTGACACCCGTTTCACTATAGTGCAATGCAGACAATGTTAAACCAATATTATAAACAGACATGCCACCCATAATTAAGATAGTCTTTTTTTTTTTTGGAGCACAATGCTACATACAGGAGAACCACTCAATCTTTAGGGCATTTTCTTTAAAATTTTGCATCCTTTGACTTTTTGCTGCATACCATCCTGAGGTAAACCAATTTTAAAGTAAACCAGCTATGACAATTTACACTACAAATTGAGCTATAATCCACAGTTGGACAAGAGTGGATTTTTTAGGTTTTGTTTTTATTAGATACAAATGTCTGACTGTGCTCAATTGTCAAGCTGCATGCATGAAAAACTGGCCAGCCCAAACAGTGTAATAGTCATCTGCAAATGGAACTTTTGAGGAGTTCTAAGTGCTTCCTTATTTCAAGGTAGTACAATTACTTATATTGTAAAACTGATGTTTAACTTGATCTTTTGGGGACAGGACCACCAACCATTACATGCAGTTTGTGGACAGAAGGTATTTTGACATTCAGTTTTGCTATACAGAAACAGAATGAATAAATGAACATTTTTTTGCAAGAGGTAAGTAAAAGATTCAATTTGATTCTTCTAGAGGGGAAAAAAGGTGAAAGGAGGTCTTCATTTTGCGGTCATCATCTGTACGAATTCTGAAAAGATAAAAACCACTGTGACTTTTTGCATCTTCAATGGAATTTTAACTTCATAAGGAAGTCTCTTAACTGCACTTAGTATAAATGTGCAGTGCATCTAAAATCTAAAGAGTACTCTAATCAAGTTTTTGTTCAAAGTAGACAGCTTAGTGAATTGTTAGTTTAACACTACATTACTCGATTTACAGGAGACCCAACCAACTTGACTTATGAAATTCTAAGTAAATGCACAAAACAGAACAAGAGCATCTTTTTCTACCTTCATAGTTCACTTGTCCATCTCCATCAATATCTGCTTCTCTGATCATTTCATCTACTTCTTCATCTGTTAGCTTTTCTCCTAAGTTTGTCATAACATGACGTAGTTCTGCTGCACTGATATAACCATTGCCATCCTGTGAAGATATTTGCATATGACAAGTCAGAAGACTGGAACACAGACCTTAGCTGAGATTGTTCTATTAACTCAGGTCTCCAGGAGCTGGCTTTGAACTTGGTTATTGATGCCTCATGGCACCTTGGAGAATTAGTACCCAGCCTGGAGGTGTCATGCACGGTACAAGAGACGGTTATAGCCATGCCTTCTAAGGCACAGAGGATGTAGGCATTATATGAGGAAGACTATGTTCCAGAACAAAAGTGAAAACACCATATGTACTAGTTTGGCGGTGTGGTTCTTAATGTTCAGAATGCTACCAGAGACTTTCTAAATGTCTCCAGGATACCAGAGACCAGAATTGTAATTTTTTTTTTAATTTCAGTATGTCAGCCCTACATGTGGGCAATAACTTAATTCCACCTGGCAACAGAAGGAAAGAGCAGCAAGTTAACCTCTTATAGCATCACATCTTCAACTGCTGGTTTGCCTGAAGAGGTTTTCTGGGTAATAAGGTCTAGAGTACATAAAGCATGTTCAAAAATCATCCCAACTCCACCTACAAGCTAAAATTGCGGAAGGGGACTTAAAGCTGGCCTTCTCCAGTGTCCCCCTTACTTGGGTTAGTGGACAGAAACCTTTCTGGATTTGGGTTAATTATGTAGTTTACTAGCTACAGCCATCTTCAGGTGGTCCTGTTAAGTAGAGTGATGTGAGGAGATCTGTAAAGATGTTATCTTACACAAATCAAAGGTAAAAAAAACATGCCCTCTAGCAAGTAGAGGAAAGAGGATGTTCTTGTGCTTATGTCTGTCCTTAAAAAATGGAGAGCCTCTGCTTTTGGTAACAAGCGTCTCATAAGCAGCTTCAAGCCCAACAACCTGAATGCAGAGGCGGTTAAGCTTCACCTCCTCATACATGTTAGAAGTTGAGCAGGTGATCTCCCTTTATAAGTTTTCATAAAGCTGTGCAAAACCCTCCACATCTGTTTTCAGGCACTTTGCTGATGTCATCAGGTGGGGGGCGGGGAGAGGGGAATGGAACTGATTTTCAATATCAGAAATGTTATCAAGTCTAATAATTCCACTGCCTTAAGAGAAGACCTACCAAGAATTCTGGTATGAAAGAAACTGCCTAAGCCCCCTCCAAGCTCCTGGACAAGCAGTTTCAGCAAACTTATTTTATAATATCCAAAGAAGTTCTCTTCCTGCTGCTGAAAGGTGGGTGTAAGCCCTTCTCCAAGGCAAGCACTCACAGCAGTGCCAGGAGAAAGATGCTCATCAATAAGAACAGTTCAAAAGTTGGTCTGCAGCTTTGGATTCTAGAAGTACCTTGTCAAAGACTCGGAATGCCTCACGGATTTCTTCCTCGCTGTCGGTGTCCTTCATTTTTCTGGCCATCATGGTCAAGAACTCAGGAAAATCGATAGTGCCATTGCCTTAAAAAAAACAGAAGTGGATCTGTACTTTAGAGTCCCATCGTTTCCTTGATAACAAAGCTAATTTCAGAGTTAGGAAAGGACAAGTCTCATTATGATCCAGTAATTAAGAAATACCTTCCATTATTATACTCAAACCAAAGAGGCTTCCAAGAACTTTTAAGTTTTCACGCTGAAGTCAGCCTCTTCCCTAAATTTCTAATATAGTGTTTTATCTCTAGCATGCTCAAGCACTGAAAATACTGCAGTAAATGAGGACGGTTGTATGGATGTCTACTTTGCCTCCATGAACAGATTCATTCTGGGGTGTGAGTCTGAATAATCTGCTCCAGCTGTGCCATTAAATGAGGATTGGGTTAGTGAGACTCAGTAATATTTGGAGATCCAGATGGTTCAGTGTGAAAAATGCATAAACTAAGAGTGAGAGCTAAAATCTTCAGAGGGGTACCAGTGTTAGTACTTAAGAGAAAAAAAGACCTTAAAGAGAAAAAAGTCCAAATTTGCTGGGATAGATTTCAGCTAGATCTCCAGAAAGGAGGGGAGGGGGAGTGTGAAAAGAGGATTTCAGAGTGGATGTTTAGCAGCATAAAATAGATATTAAAAACTATAATTCCTTAATTGTGTGATTTAAAAATATTTGCTTACTTTTAGTTAGAAATAACCTTACAATCAATCTTCTGGAAACCTGGGAATTAGGAATCTGATTTTTAGAGGTGAAAAGTGTCTAAGTACAGAAAAATGTCAGGTCCTCCAGGATTCCAGACCTAGGTGGCCTAATAAGTATTCCTTTTCCATTGCAGTCATTCCCCAGAACACATACCCCTCTTTCCCATACACCAGTGATTTTTTTCCTATATTACAGACATATTTTCCTATTGACTGGCAATCCCTAGCACCTCTCAGTACTAACTTTATTTGATAAGTGAGAAGGTGTGTAGTAAAGAGACAATCTGAAGTCCAGCAGAGGCTCTTGGCTGGGGGAGCGCTATACTTTGACCATGCCAATTTAGTAGTAAAGTGTTTAACGTGATGCTGGTAAAACAGGTGCTAGCTGATGTTAAGGTCTCCGTGCATCACTAGAATATAACAAATGTATTGCTGGAGTCAGTCTGGTTCGTATGAGTCAATGTTGTTAAAATAGGTAAGAGGAGTTGGAGTGAGCTCAGTGTTTAATGCATGCAGCAACTTAAAGCTTTCAGTTAGAAGTCTAATCTCACTTACTCAGATCTCATAATATAAAGGTAATATTTGAGCACCTGCATTGTGAACCTTTAACTGCGTAAGTCACTAGACAGGAGAGAAACAAGAGCGTGAAATGCAGGCACAATCTGTCAGTTATGTTGATTACCACTTCCAAAGAGTCAAAAGCATGGAATCTACTGTGAAGGAAGCGTTCAATGCATGGGGGAGTTATATCAAGGAGGTACTCCAAGATTATCCTCCCAACACTGGAGCGTTGAGCTTCAGATTCATTCTATTTTCAGGCTAGATTTGACACTTAACCATTAATGGCTTGTATAATTCTTATACGACAAGTGTATTGCCTCAGCAACCAAAAATGGAAGTTGGTTCTTGGTAAGGGCACAAGTGTCCAATTTATAAGTAACTGTATCCTGAACGTCACAAGTAGTTTTTTTTTATTCTCAGTATCTCCATGAAGGTCAAATAATCATTTCCTCTTCAGTACATTATACCTTGTCAGAAGCACTAAAGAATTTGCTATTATACTGGTAATACTGTACTGATTAAAGTTTTCCTCCAATGGCAGAGCCAATATGAAGCACCTTCCCTTTATATTTAAACTTGCTTAAGATTCATGGATATGCAGTTCTGGCATCGATTTACCCAAGTTAATCTTTCAGACACAATTTTTCCATGTGTGGCTAACAGCCTCCTCTCTCCCTCTAGGAAGAGCATCTGGAGACAGGTTTTGTTTAACTCGTAACCCAATTTGAGAAAAAAAAGTAGTTTTACATGGCCAATGCAATTTAAAATAAAGATTACATTAGCTATTGAGACCTGTATGGGAGAGGCAAGAGAATAAATATGGGAAAACTACTTGGTACTTCAGTAGAAGTATAGGTTGCAGCAATTCAGGAGGAGGTTTTTTTTTTTTTTTTTTAAATAAAACCCACATACTCACAAGGTGATGGAAGAGGAAACCAAAACACAAGATAGAAGCAGTGAGTGAGCAGGACAGATGCAGAAGCCCTTATCAGTGGTATCTTTTGACTATCCCATATTTAACTACAGGCAGTCCCCGGGTTACGTACAAGATAGGGACTGTAGGTTTGTTCTTAAGTTGAATCTGTATGTAAGTCGGAACTGGCATCCAGATTCAGCCGCTGCTGAAACTGATCAGTTTCAGCAGCGGCTGAATCTGGATGCCAGTTCCAGACTTACATACAGATTCAACTTAAGAACCCCAGGCGTCCCCAAGTCAGCTGCTGCTGAAACTGATCAGCAGCTGATTCCAGGAAGCCCGGGGCAGATTCCAGGAAGCCCGGGGCTGACTTGGGGACACCTGGGGCAGAGCAGCTCGGGTGCTGCTGGGTTGGTCCAGTAGCGCGGCCACTCCTCGGCGCTACTGGACCAACCCAGCAGCAGCCCAGCTGCTCTGCCCCGGGCGTCCTGATTCAGCCACTGCTGAAACTGATCAGCAGCGGCTGAATCAGGACTCCTGGGGCAGAGCAGCTGGTGTGCTGCCAGGTTGGTCCAGTAGCGCCAAGAAGCGGTGCTGCGGGACCAACCGGCAGCGCCCCACCTGCTCTACCACAGGCCCCGGGCTTTGCTCCACGTCTCCCTGGTCTGCTGGGGGGGCACTAGCTGCATCCGCCCCCAGCAGACCAGGGAGACGCTGAGCAAAGCCGCGGAGGACCCGGGCCGGACCCGCGGCGCTTCCAGATCAGCGCCGCGGGTCCAGCCCGGGTCCTCTGTCGCTTTGCTTCCCGTCTCCCTGGTCTGCTGGCTCCCCCAGCAGACCAGGGAGATGGGGAGCAGCTTTTCTCGCCCCGGAGGAGGCGGGCGGCGGGACCAGGTGTCCCGCCGCTCCAGTCCTCTGGGGGGAGAAAATCCCCGTTCGTAACTGCGGATCCAACATAAGTCGGATCCGCGTAACTCGGGGACTGCCTGTATATTAGTAAGTATGTAATGGGAATGACTGTTTAACTTTAGAAAAGTTAATCTATACTGTTTGACAAATTTTAAACTGATTGCCCCTTTCATAACAATTTTAGAGTCTCCATCACCCAGATCAAACCCAAGCTTATAGTATGTGCTCACCATGAGTGAAACACTACCAACTGCATCTTCCCCACACTTACCATCAGCATCTACCTCGTTGATCATATCCTGCAATTCTGCTTCTGTTGGGTTTTGACCCAATGACCTCATGACCGTCCCAAGTTCTTTTGTTGTGATGGTACCATCACCATCTTTGTCAAATAGGGAGAAGGCTTCCTTGAATTCTGAAGACAGAAACAGCCCATCATTAAGTACCAAGACCACTACCAAAACAGAATCCATATACTTTTAGTGACAGAAGACTGATCCCCAGGGTCCATGCCATAGGTTTTTAAAATGCACTTTGTCTGACTAGAAGACTAGTGTTTTAATACTTCGGACTTGAAATACATTTGTCAGAGAATACATGTGCAAGCCGCTGCCCCCTAACCACACTCCCTAGCCCGGAGATGGGCAAAAGGACCTCTGTGGGCCTTGCTGGTCTCCCGCCCCCAAGGTCAATTAGGGACATGGGAGTGCCAGAAGCTTTCTCTAATCTGCCCCAGCCCTGTGAGCAGCACGTGGTGGGGGCAGAGCCAAGAAGGCTTTGTGTGCTCCCCTGCCCCCAGGTCAATCAGGGCCTGAGGGTGGGGAAGCATGCAAAGCCTCCTCCCACCCTGCCAGAAGTGGCCCATGCTGCTCGCAGGGCGGGGGGAGAGCAGAGGAGGCGTCACACGCTTCTTCGCCCCCAGGCCAATCAGGGCCTGAGGAGCTGCATGAAGCTTCCTTTGCCCTGCCCTGGCTCTGCAAGGATCCCTTGGCACTTCAAAGTGCCAAGGGGTCCTCGGACAGTGGGAGGAAGCTTCCCGCGTTCCCCCACCCCATGCCCTAATTGGCCTAGGCTGAGGGAGCATGCCAAGCCTCTTCCAGGGCATGGGTGCTTAGTGGGGGGGGGGGGGGAAGGGATTCTCTCACCCCCAGACCAATCATGGTCTGGGGATGGGGTAGTCCCACCCCTTCCTGTTTAGGTTCCACCCCTTCTGGAGTGCCCTGGGGCTACTTCAAAAATTTTTGAAGAGGCCCTCGGGCAAAAATTATTGCCCATCCTTGCCCTAGCCTGTATGTACCATGAGGATGTTCAAGTTTTGCATAAGCACTTGCTACTCTGAGTTATTTGTGGCGGAGTGAGTAATGAAGAACCCAATGTTTCAAATAGAGTTTTGTCCACAAACTATAAGTAAAGATTAGGGGGAAAAAGGGAGTTAGCTACATATGCCTGTCAGATGACAGATTTGGTTATTTTTGAATTACAAAATAAGTGAGAATCCACCCCAACAAAATACATTCAATAGGCTCCCAAGAATTTAAATCCAATGCTTCACTCTTCACCATTTCCTCTCATTTAGAAAGGCAGTGTTAGATGCGGGGAGCGGGGGGGAGGGCGGGGGGGAAATAGACACACACAACTCAACATTGTAGAGCAGTGGTCACCAACCAGTAGATCAGGATCTATTGGTAGATCTTGGAGCCTCTGACAGGTGATCCTGACTGGTTTGGCCAAGAGGTTATCAAGCCCAGCACTTCAGCTGCCCCTCGCAGACTGCTGAGCATTTCCTGCCCTTTGCCTTGGAGTTGTCCCCTCAGGAGCTACAGAGCAGAGAGGGGGCACAACAGGACTTGTGATGGAGTTTGCTGTCTGTTTTTGGGAGTGGTGCAGGCCCAGGACAGGGGTGAGCCTGCCTTAGCCCCACTGCACCACTATCCAGGAACCACCTGAGGTAAGCAATGCCCAACTGGTGCCCACATCCTGAAACCTTACCCCAGTCATGAACCCCCCTCCTGCATCCCAAGATCCTGCCCTAGCCCTGAGCACCCCACATCCAAACTTCCTCTGGCCCCCCTACTGCCTGACTCAGGCTCAGTTCAGAGCCTCTCTAGATCCCTTAATCTAAGACCAGAGCCTGCACCCCAACCCTCTGCTCCAGACTGGTGAAAATGAGTGAGGGTGGGGGAGGGAAGGAGGATGGAGTGAGCAGGGGTGGGGCCTCAGAGAAGGGTCACAAAGGAGGCAGGGCAAGGGTATTTGGGTTTCAGATAGATCTTGGATTGCATTTAAATTCAAAAAATGGTCTCATGCTTAAAAAGGTTGGAGACCACTGTTGTAGAGATTGTTGATTTGGCTTGTGAAAACAAATGGTGGCAAGTAAAGCTGAGTACATACTGGTCAGTTTCATTTTCAGTACCAGTTAAGAGACTTCCGTGGCAATGTTTAGACCTCAAACTTTGAAAAGGATTTCTCTTTTTAATTAACTGGATTTCTATACGATTTTAAAGAGTCACACCAGGCATTGGGTAATTGAGTCCCAACACTTTTACCTCAAAAAACAAAACAAAAAAAAACCCCACACAATTTTCCCAATATAAATGAGAGAAGAACAATTCTGCACCAGAACTTTTAGAGCAAGGGTGAAAAACCTCAGGCCTGGGTGCCAGATGCAGCCCCTGGCTTGCCTGGATTTGATCCCCCGCCCCCCCCCCCCCCCAAGAAGGCTCAGAGCCCTCCCAGCATTGGGGAACTTGCACTGGTGCTCCAGCCCCCTGCTGCCCCGCTGCAGGGTTGGAGCACACAAAATCTATTAGGTGGGGACCCCCTATGCTCTGGTGGGCAAGGAAAATGTGAGGAGTGTCTTTCTTCTCATTTGGGGCCACATCAGTGAAGTTGGTTTTTTTGTGGGGGGGGGGGGGGACGGGACGACTTCACTTTTGTAGGCCTGACTGATTTTTCAGTGGGTCAACAGCTTCCCAATCCAAAAAGGTTCCCCGCCCCTCTTTTAGAGACTTAATGCAGATTGCCTATGTTGCTTGACAAGCAATATACAAGCTCAGGGGAGAACATCCTTCAGTGTAGAGATATTTTTCTAACATTCAGAGGAGATAAGAAAAGTTTCTTTGGAATATTTAGTAACTGGGATACTTACCAGCAATCTGTTCTTCAGTCAGCTGATCAGCCTACATAAAGAGTAGAAAGTATTTTAGAAAAAACTGTTTTCCTATAGATCTGTCAAGCCATGGAGATGCAATACAGATACTTTCTTTGTAAGAAAGTTTAATGTAATTATATTTCTAGATCATCTTTTAAACCCTCAGAAATTCAGACACACTCAATACACAAAAGAATGATGCCATCCTCAAATAGGTCACCACAACATCTCAGGATCAGTGTAATAGCTAATGCAGCAAAGAGATGCCACACATTTTAAGGAAAGCTAAGAATGCCATAGCCAGATCAAGTTTATGGAAAATCCAATAAGCCCCAAGTTCAAAGCACAACGGAGATCCCTATCCCCATCTCAAACTCACGAGAATTCCAGGGGGAAGACACCCAAACTCCGTGACTACAAGTGTTTGTTATTCGAGCTGCTGATCTAATCTGGATCTCCATTGATTTGTAGTACTCTACGCTTCATATCCACTGGTATCTACATCCACAGATGTGGATATTCATGGATCATTTCTGCAGATGCACAGTGCTCTCCTAATGTGAAAAACAGTTTTACTAGTACACAGCTCCTACTACTATACAGTGGTATTGGTTCACTAGTGAGCCAGTGAGAAGTACGCCACCTAGTGATTCAACATAACCAGAATGTTCCCTGGAGATACACCATCACAAACATTACACAGTTTAGCTTGTGATTGACAGTACCACAATTGCAAGATTTGGACTTACACCATGTTCTCATAATTACACCGTCAACATCTCATTTAGAGAGAGTAATTGTTCAATTAGGTAGGAATGTTACCATGCAATGAAAGGTCCTCATTAAGCTACAATTTCTTAGGTTCGTGACATTTATAGTACTTAAACAAGGTGTTGCAAGACCACCGGTATGTCTGAAATAAGCTGTGTTTAGGGACCAAACAGTCCTTTAAAAAAAAAAAAAAAAAAAAAAAAAAACCCACACAAATACATGATTTTGGAAGGAAGGGGAAGATTAGGTTCAATGTCAATGGAGAAAAAGTGCCAGAGAACTGTTTAGAGACCCTAAATTATCATAATCTTTTGATAACAAAAAAAGCCATTTTTTTAAATCCACACCCAATTGGTTTTAGTATTTTCAGAGGATGCTGTGGTACTAGATTAATCATATTTGGTTTCTTGCTTTTAAAATCCATTGTTTAATTTAATCATTTCCACACCAAATTGAGAAACGACAGTATAACAAAGTTTAACTGATCATTAAGGAAAGCTACCAAGATGTTTATAATGTCTCCTGGAACTTCAGGAGACAATAATAAGGAAGTCTGGTGCAGTTAGCTACAGTGAAGTAGCTCTTTTGAATAAATTGTATCAACTGCTGATGTGAGATAAGCTGTATGATATTTGTTACACAGGGTTGAAGGACTGAAACATTTATATATATATGCACATCAAACCACTTCCATCTGTAGTTAGACTTATTTTACAGATCTTATAAAATAATTAAGTAGAAATAATTTCTTCAATCACTAATTGGGGCCACCTATGGAGGAAGCTTTGGTATATGTTTAAAAGACCCTTTAAAAACATAACCAAGGACGTTTGTAGGCCACAGCCTAGTTTGTATAGCCACCATCCTTCTCATTAGAGTCCCAGTAGAGAGATTCTCTTTCAGTAAGTGAAACGGAAAAAAGTCATTTACATAGCATGACATATCAGAGCAATGGCCTGCAGAACAGGAAATAGCCACACCTTGGAGAGAAAAAAAACCTCAGCCACAGCTCCAGTTTGAATCCCCTACAATTTCAAATTTACAATATTCTGATCTTCAAGCAGCATTTGTTTATTTTAATAATCTGACCTTTCACAATATCCAGTTCACCCTCCTAAGCAACAGGCACAAACATGGTGTAGTCACCCTAGCTACCACGACAACGGTACCCAACACCAGAGAAGTCACCCCACCCAGCCAAGTCATAAAATCCTGTCCCAGTGATCTCAGCCTTCTCTCTACAGGAAGGGGAAAGTGGAGGGGGTGGAGTGGGGAACACCTAACATGGCCCACAATCACATTTGGCAATCTGCAGCCCAGCTTCCCCCATTGGTATAAGCAGCAAAAGCGTCAGGGGTGGGAGACTCTGGGGCCTGGGAACAATTTGTACAGTGAGGGTGCTGAATGCCACTGAACCAAACTATAAACCGTGTTATTAATGGAAATCACTTGAAGCTAGGGAGTGCTGCAGCACCCCCAGTTCCAGCACCTTCTCAACTCAGTGTCCGTAAGAGTCCAGGGCTGCAGTCCAGCAATTCCATGTTTAGAGAAGAACCGCAGAACCCACAGCCCATGCAGAACTGATGCACTTTTAAAGCAGACTTGGATAGCAGGGATGTTAAAACTCCAAGACTGTAAGAAAGAAAATCCTAGAAGGCCAGCACCTCTTCTTCTAAAGCACAGCAGGGCCTTCTCCTTGCCAAGCCATGGGATCAGCCGCTACCCACTGCTGCAGTGCCCCCGCCCCCGCAGCACATTGCTGCACTTGCTATTGTCCAACATCCCCCTCATCCTTTGATTAGAGCGTAATTCAGCTGCGGAATCTCTCCAACAGCCCCTAGGCCTGCCCATCCTCTTCAGTTCACAGCTCCCCGAGGGAGCCACACAAACAGCCACTCCTCATGAGCCATCAGCACATTCAGAGCCCTGTCTCCAGGGAGGAAGCCAGGCCCCCTCCGGAAAGATAAAGGCTCCAGGGTTGTAGATGCTGGTCTCCTCCCACTAACCCCAGGCAGAAACTGGAAAGTTTCTAATGGAAACGACGCACACTGCGGCCCTGTCTCACCCTCCTGGGGCTGGTGAGAGAGAGGAGGAGACATGATGTAATGCAGCCTGCAAAGGATTTTGGTGTAAGGGTTGGTGGGTAAGAGCGCAGCAGCTGCAGAGACCTCGCCTCCTCCACCCCAGCCACCCTGCACAGCGCAGCGGCTGCGGGAACTGGGATCGTTACCTTCACCCAGTGCCTCCCTGCGAACCCTGGGCGGGAGGCTTACCCAGCCCAGCAATGGAGGGGACCAAGCACGCACCCACATCTGGCCGCTGCCCCTCCACAGCTAGTGGCCCCCACATCTCCTCCTGCCCCAGTGGCGGCTCAGCCACTCTCACACTGCAGAGCCCCCTGCCCGCCCGCTCCGGGCTTGGAGGGGGGCAGCATCCAAACCAGCCCCCCCTGCAGCTCAGGCACCCTGCCGGGGAGACCGGCCCCAGCCCTGGGCAAGGGAGTGAGGCAGGCACTGCCAGCAGCCTCCGGGGCAACAGCTTCCTAGACTGCCCCAGCCGCGGGAGGCAGCGTCCGGCAGCCAGTCCATCGCCGCGCGGTGCAAGGGGCAGCGGCCACGAGGCAGAGGGGAACGGGCAGGGGGTCCTGCTGCCCAGTCTCGCCTCACAGCAGTCTAGCCCGCGCTGCTGAGCCAGCCTAGCTCCCCTTTCCCAGCTCCCCACCACACCCGGGGCGGGCAAGCAGGGGCAGACCGGCTCCAAGCCCAACGCCACGCGGCTGCCCCAGCCCCTCGCGACCGCAGCTCATCACACGCCAGCCATCCCCACTGCGACGGCAAATCCAGATGCGCCAGCGCTCCCTGGTCACACCAGCCCCGCAGTCCGACCCACCAGCCACAGCAGCGCGCCATTCTTTGCTACCTACCATTGTGCGGGGGTGGGCGGCTGTGGCTGCGGCGGCTGCTACTGCTACACAGGCTGCTCGAGCAAGGGAGAAGGAGCTGCGGCTGCTACCTCCTCCAAGTGGCTTCCCCCTGACAAATGCTGTAGGTGTGATCCTGCACCTCCCTGCTATATATGTATGGCTGTATCCCTCCGCCGGAGTAGTGCCTCTCTCTCCTCCCAGCCGTTGCTTGTGTGAGAGGGACTGCAGTGGGCAGCCCTGCCCCCATGCTCAGCCCCTCCCCGACAGGCTCACTCTGGGCTGGCGGAGGGGAAGAGGCTTTCCCTCTGTCCCCAGCAAGCGCTGTGCAGAGACAGCAGTGCACGCTGCCTGCCAGGCTGCAGCACACGCTTAACCAGCGATCAGGCATACATTGTCCTGATTTAACTCAGATACAAAGTGATCTTTCACCAGGGCAGCCCCCGGGCATCTGAAGACCCCAACAGCAGGTGCCTCCTTACAACACAAACACTCAGCTCACAGAAGCCCCATAAGCCATAATGGAAGCAACAGTAAAAATCACATGGTTGATATATTATGCAGTGGTAGCAAAGAATGAGAAGTGGAAAAAAGAAAGTGTTTTCACAATTCTGGGAAAACTGTGAAGTCTCCTATTTGATGCTTATAGAGGCTCATATGACACCCATTTGACCCTTTCTTTGTGCCATGCTGTAAATTGGCACTCAGTAGTTTTATTTATTCCTGACCCTGTTTCCCGTCTTATCAGCCTCCACTGCAATAGTTTCCTGAAGGGGAGGAGCAGGGAGAACAATCGCCAATACCTAGATGTTAGCCATTTCCATCTGTTCACCTGTGCTCTGAGTCAAAGTGCAGAAGGCAGAGAAAGAGCTGCAAAATTGTCACCTTTGGAATGTACTGAACAGCACAAAGTGATATATGAGTTTCCCCTTGAGACATACCCTCAATACTCTCCTTCACAAGTTTTCCCCCCTCTCTTCCTCTCCAAAATTAACATCTGGAGGGGATTATAGGGTTTAAAAAACAAAACAAACCCAAACAGCATTCCTGTTGTATGCTCTGTCTGCCACTACTTCCCTCTGGCCATGCAGAAGGGATCTTGGGAAAGGGCTGACTGTCCAGATTGGAATTTATATTTGTCAAGCAAACTTTTTAGGAATATTTGATGAAAAGGAGTTGGATGTGCTTGGAGTCTGAAGTGGAAAGTAAAACTGGGGTGCAGAGAGAGGGTGTCATGATTATGAGGGTTAGCCAGCAGCCTGGGGATTAAGGGGTTTACTACACCTAGCCAGGTGGAGTGGCCAATAGGAATGTAGGTAGGACTTTCAAACTGGAACAAAGGAATTTGGGTTTTTCCCTCCTTTGTCTCTGGGAGTTCCTCTGCAGCTACAGAGAGGGACAAACATGTCTCTCTCTCTCCAAGAAACAATTCTTCACTTTACCTGTAAGTAGGGTAAAGTTTAGATAAATTTGTTAGGCTTTATTGTTTTAAGGGTTGGGTATGGGACCTGACATCTGGCACTGCTTAAAAGATGTTTGGCTTTTCTTTTTAACCAAGTTCTAGCCCATGGTGTAATTCCTCCATGAGTATATTTTCTGACCTTTCCATCTAATCATTATGCTTGCAACAGGAATATTGTTGTAATAATAAAAGTTTTCTCTCTTCTTTTTATTAACCTGGCATTGGTTAATTGTGTGCCTGATTTTTATTTTAGGGGTGAGATTTCCCAAATGATCTTTCCCCTAATCTTGTTATTAATATTTGGCTGGTAGAAGTGGAAGTTTTATTTCCCAAATCTAGGTTTTCAAGATTTTGGGGGAAGTTTTATACCAAAGCCTGGTAGATAAGGCTTTGGGGTACACTTGCGGGCCCCCACTTCTGCATTTATCGTGCCAGAGTGGGGAAGGAGCCATGACATGGTGGCATAGCGGTGGGATTATTTTGAGAACACAGGATTTTTAAAAGGACAGAGGTTTTTCTTCTGAGTTGCAAGCTTTGCAGTTTTTTTCTCTTGTTTTTTTTTTCTTTTGTTTCTGTGCAGCCTCAGAGGGGCAGACAGAAGGTTAAGCTTAAGCCAGATACAGACCATCCCAACCAGTTTGTTTTTTTATAGCTTTCGTGACAACTGGATAGCTAGGCTAAAATAGGGCAGGGAAGGAGCCCAGTACATGCTCTTGCAATTGGGCAAGATAGCCCTAGAGAAACCAATCCTTCCTAAGCAACACCCTGAGGCAGAAAAAGCATCAGAGCAAAGCAAGATTTTAAGTTGACCGGGAAAGATCAACCCCTCCCCCCCGAGGGGAAACAAGAGCATGCCTCTGTGAGCCCAGGGGGAAGTAATCTGGGGGGGGGGGCAGGAGCAGCCAGCTGCCACTCTCCCCCTCCCCCCACCAGCGCCTTCTATGTACGATTATGCCATAAAGATCGGCAGGCCTCTAACTGAAAAGGAGTTCGAGTTTTTCCTACAGCTGGAGGACAGGCATATACAATGAGGAGGCTGAGGCCAGGCGTATACAATGAGAGGATGAGGCCGAGGCCAGGCATATACAACGAGAGGATGAGGCCGAGGCCAGGCATATACAACGAGAGGATGAGGCCGAGGCCAGGTGTATACAACGAAAGGACGAGGCCAGGTGTATACAACAGGAGGTGAAGCTGGCAGAGATAGCAGCGGAGATGAGGTGAGCAGAACTAGAGGCCCAAGTTGCGCTGGGGACAGCTAAGCAGCCGGACACCTCAGGTACCCCACCCAACACCCCCACCTCCATCACCATTCAACCCCACAGAAAGCTTCCCATGTACTAAGTAGGGGATAATGTCAAGGACT